>NW_026623078.1:82318847-82918847 GCF_023065955.2 Ursus arctos | reverse complement strand
GAACAATTAGCTCAAGACCA
Source organism: Ursus arctos (assembly GCF_023065955.2). Taxonomy (NCBI): domain Eukaryota; kingdom Metazoa; phylum Chordata; class Mammalia; order Carnivora; family Ursidae; genus Ursus; species Ursus arctos. The sequence goes on along the minus strand of NW_026623078.1, from coordinate 82,918,827 downwards.
CACGGCAAGTTAGTAGAAAAGCCTCTGTTGGGACCTAGGTGTGTTCATGATAAATCTGACTTCTGCCAAGAAAGGCAGGAGACGAATCACTTTGATGGTGACTTTTCAAATCAACTGAAGTGCTTCTGTTCTCCTCCGCACCCCGTTGGCATGTGGAGGGAGAAGAGGTGCAATGAACACAAATCTCGGCAAACTAACGTCAAGGCTGGCTGCCCACAGATCGCCTTTCCCATGAGACGGGTCAACAGTGCAGTATCATCAGTACAAAGTCCTTTATTCAGCGAGACTGTCTTTAAGGGGGTTTCTTCCCACCTACCTGCCTCTCGCTCCACTATTAAAGGGAAACACCCTTAATATCTAAAGGCCTTTCTGATGGTGTCCCTGTCGGGGGCGATGTCGTGAGCCACTCACAATTAGTCGTTCATCTTTGACTGAGCGGGTCTGTGCCGGGTTCTGTGATGGGGGCTCCCCATGTGTTGCCTTGTTTTGTCCTTGAAACAGCTCCCAGGGACGCTCTTCAAAGCCCAGAGACCCCCGACATGGCGCTAACCGGTCGGAACGGATGCCAGGCACAAGCCTCGGGCCTTCCTGGAGGGAACAGGAGCAGCACCAGGCCTCCTCACCCCTGCCTTTCAGATGACGAAACAGGGTCGGAACAGGGGAGCAAACTCTGCCAAGCGCCCACGAAGAGGCAGGGGAGAGCTCCAGCTCGGGAGACGTGAGCCAGGCCCGTGCGGCGCTGCCGGACCCCACCTGCCGCTCGGAGCGGAGAAGGTGGTGCCCGTTCGCCTGCAGGTTCGGAGCCAGGCCAATGCTTTCTGGAGGACCCCGGGCGCAGGAGTGAGCTTATAACCCTCCTCTTTACCAGTTGTTTGGTTTCTCAACCTGATATGGTCTCGCCTTCACCGCTGGGGACTTTCAACCAGCACTTGCTTACGCGTCCGGGGGGTAGTGAAGAGGGTTTTCCAGGGCATCTCCACGAGCGAGCCCTTGTCATTGTTTGTCCTTAGGGGAGAGAAGGCCCATCTGCACGTTCCCTGTGATCCTGGCCCGGCCTTATGGTGAGCAGCCATGGCCGAGGGACATGCATGGAGCTCCGGGCTTCCAAGAATGGACAGGACTCGGGCGCCTGGGGGGCTCAGTCGGTGAAGCGTCCACTTTCGGATCAGGTCATGATCTCCGGGTTCTGGGATCGAGCCCCCATTGGGCTCCCTGCTCAGCGGGGAGTCTGCTTCTCTTTCTTCCCCTGCCTCTCCCCCTGTGTGTGCTCTCTCTCTATATATATCTATCCCAAATGAATAAACAAAATCTAAAAAAAAAGAAAATTGGACGGGACCCCTAAGTGGGATGCATTTTCCTTAGCTGCTGAAGGAAGACTTCACTGAGAAAGTCCCATGGAACAAAGACCCAAAGAAGGTGAGAGAGCGAGCACCGCATCTGGGGAGGAGCTTGAGGACCGAGGAAGCGGTGCCCGGGGAGGCTCTGAGGCGCAGCCCTGGAGGCCAGGCGCTGTGGCTCCACTGGCCACAGGATGGCTCTTGCTGCTGTATTGAGAACAGTCTGCTGGGGCCAGGGTGCACGTGGGGCGGGGGGCGGCAGCCGGCAGGCTCTACGTTAACAAGCCAGACGCCTGGATGTTTAATCAAGAATTGTAGGTGTGCTTATGGCCCACATTATATCTGATGGGGGTGAGGCCGTCCTCCTTCATTTTTTAGACCTACCGTCTTGCACCGAGGGCTTGGAGTTCCCGGGGGGAAGTGAAGCAGCAGGACCCCCATCTGCTCCTCCGTGCCTCTGCCTGCAAGTGGCATCATTGGCACTCGCGGGTGCCTGGCAGAAGCAGTCACTGGCATAGCTTCTGCAACACCTGCGAAGAAGCAGAGACCTGGACCCGCCTGAGCCCTTGTGTTCCCATCCCCCACCAAAACTGTGTGTGCAGAGGGCCTAGCTCCCACAGCAGGTAGCCGGTAGCGGTCAGTGGCAGCTCCCCTGAGCTCTCTCCTGACGTCGGGTGGGTCCGTCTCTGCCTCCTGCCCGGCATGGCTCCGGTCCCCCTCCATCCTGATGTCCCCCCGGCTGCCATGCACCGTGGAGTCTTAAACCCTACACCGTAGCACGCAGCTTATAAACCACAATTTTATTTCCTCCTTGCAACAACCCTTCTAGGAAATCAGGGCTGGAATCACCAGCCTTCAGCTCACAGTGCTGACCTTGGTGTTACGCACCCAGCAGGCACTGGGTGAATGCTCGTGGAGTGCGGTTGCTGCCTGAATGTTTGCCTGGAGGAATCCAACACAGACAATAGGGCTGTGATGGGCCCCTGGGCCCATGGGATTGGATTAAATACTGGGATTAGTATGAGAATTTCTAAAAAAACAACAACCCTGGACACTTAAAGTGAACAGTGGGCCGGGCACTCTCTTAAGTTTCAAACGTGTTCATTGTTTCTTCTTCATGGTAAGGCACTGAGGTGTGGTTGGTGATCATTGTTTAGAGACGAGGAAATAGGCACAGAGAGGGCATTCGATGGCTGAAGGTCACAGAGCAAGTGGGTAGTGGGGCCCGGATTTGGCTCCAGCGCCTGCGCGCTGGTCCCTCACTGAGCTGTAGCCAATCTTCCCCGCGCTGCTCGGCCGCCCTCCGAGAACGGGCAGAGGGTCCCGGGCCTGGTAAAGGGTTAGGGCCTCTCACCGGAGCAGCTGCTTTCCATTTGTGCCAATTAGCAGGCCTGGCGGCACTGACGTATGTCACGGGCATCCGTAAATTTTACAGACAGGGCACGTGGGTGCTGGTCCCGGACGGCGGTCACCGTGCGGCCCTGCACCTGCTGTCTGCCCTCAGCGGCTGCTGGTCGGCCTGTTCAGCTTCTCACCCTGGGCTTCCTCCACCACAGGCTGTGTTCGCCCCCTGTGCACACGCCCATGCCTCCCAGGACGGCCACCTGGCCTTGAGGCCCAGTCCCGGACCAGAGAGCACCTCCAGCTCCAGTACCTTCCGTTGATCCGGTGTGGCAAACAGCGGTGTGAACAGCAGCCAATTACAGAAACCCTACAATGGCTGGTGTGAGAGGATGAACTGGGACCCCCAGATTCCTATGTTGAAGTCTTTACCCCCACTATCTCAGAACATGAGTGTGTTTGGAGATGGGGGTCTTTAAAAAGGTAATTCAGGTAAAATGAGGTCACTGGGGTGGGCCCTGACCCAGTACGACCGGTGTCCTTAGAAGAGACCAGGACACAGACACACACTGAGTGTGACCACGTGAGTTCCCAGGAGGACCAGCCCTGCTCACACCTTGACCTCAGACTTCTAGCGTCCAGAGGTCTGAGAACACACCTTTCAGCTGTTTTCGCCCCAGCCGGTGGCACGTGGGATGGTAGCCACAGCAGAGGACTGTGTGAGCCAATGCGGCCCTATTCCGACCCGGAGGCAGCTTGTCTGGGGCCAGGGCAGCCTACTCGTCAGGAACCCAGAATATTTCTTTCCTTTTGGCTTTTATTTTCCTGTTTGCAGAGGGATTCTGCATTTCAGGTCGTCAGGAAAGGAAAAAACCGAGGATTTATTCCCATGTGGCCTTACCCCCTCACGTTGGGCTTTCCCGAGTAGAACCGTCCAGAACTGAGTCACACGGCCGCCCCTGCGGTCAGGATCTGGAGGGCTGATTTCGGCTGTGCCCATCGCCTCCCCAGAAAACATGGGGCTTCCCCAATAGGTAGACGGGCCGACGGGTGCATAGCGCGTAGACACGCGGGAGGGTCCCCTGCATAAACCGAGGGCACCTACTAAGCACGAAGCCATGTGGCAAGACCTCATCTTGGAGTCAGGGTCACCTCAGCCGAAGGTCCATCTGCCTGTGAAGCGGACGCAGGTGTTCACGCGGCAGGGTGGGCTCCCCAGGTAGGACCGTCCGCCCGCTTGCCGGGACGTCACTTCATAGAACGTTGTGACAGCACCATCCTGGGGTTCTGTAGGGTCACGAGCCGTGTTTGTTTGCAAATGAGCAACCCAAGCCCACGTGAGCGCCTCTCAGGCCTTGCAGAGAAGAGGCCGGGCGTTCAGTCTGCTCTTGAGAGAACGAGAGCTAGTTTCTAGAGGGGTTTTGGCCCCGCGTCCATTTCCAGTTTGGTCATTTATCCTCCTGAGGTATAACCACTCATCTCTGGGGAGGGGGAGCAAGTGCTCCAGAGGTGGGTACAAGCCCTTGCACGACTTTATCTAGCGCAGACCCCGGGTGTCCCCAGGACTAGAAAAAGCTCCCCTCTAAGCTCCAGAACCCTGCGGGGCTGATGCAGGGAGACGGCCACTCAACAGATAAGAGGCATCCAATGCTGTGCCTGCTGCCAGCCAGGTGTCGGGGTCTGGCTGGTGCGGAGAGGGGCTGAGCGGAGAGGCTGGGACCCCTACATGCCGACCTGGAGCCCCGCGTTCGGAGACCTTCCGCTATCAGTGCTGCTCCTGGTGTTTAGCTAACTTCACCCAACGGATGTTTGCTGAGGGACGGGAAGTAGCTGTGTGCTGGTCTTGACTTCTATTCTGTGATATTTTGTCCCGGCAGGCCGAGCAGACTGACACAGGAACCTGATCTTTCCCCCAAGTTCGTGAAACAGTATCTTACGTCAGTACCATCACTGGTGCGTATGAGAACGCCCTCTCATCTTTTCTGTGTGGACTGCTGACTCATTCATTCATCATTCACAGTGATGCGAATTCCCACTGCAGTGAGAAGCTGCGTGAATGAGTTTCATACGTATCCTTGAGGAGCCCATTCACGTGGCAGAGTCCGTCTTCACCCCTGTACCCAGAAGGTAGGACCCTGCATACACTTGGCATTCACACGGCACGAAGAGCAGCATCTGTGTGCGTTCTTGCCCCGAAGCCATGTTACTTCCACATCCCTAACCACAGCAGAGTCTGAAGGGATCTGGACCATTTGGAAATCCCTCACACTATTACTTATTGATTTTATATTGATGACATCCGACCAATTGGACGGGTGAGTAAGAAGTGGCGAGTATGTTGGTGACACTCTTATCTGGTGTAAGTCAAACCAATGACAGTCGAGGGGCGTGCTACCTGGGTTAAATCTGGGGTGCAGTGCATGCCCTGAATCAAGGTTTTTCACTGTGACACTATCCCATTCGGGGTCTGATCAGCCTCTGTCGTGGGGGCCGCCCTGGGCTCAGTAGGATGTAAGCACCTTTCCTGGCTTCAACCCCTGTAAGCCAGCAACACCGCTCCCCAAACAAATACGTTCACAGATGTCGTCAGATGTCCTCTGGGGCTACAACTGCCCCTTGTTAAACACCATTTCCCAAATCAACTACCCTTCTACAGGTTTGTGACCCAATGGGCAGATTCAAGGGTCTGGAAGCCAAACAGAGTGGGGGACATAGCCTTGCTGACCATCACCCCGAGTCCAGCTCCAAGCTTTGTGTATTTAGAGGTCCTGGTTCCTGAAGGAGAAGCGCTTCCATCAAGAGGCATTAGTAAGAACCCCATGTTTAAACTGGGGTTGCTGTTTGCAAGGCCAGCTTCGTGTGTGTACGACCTATGCATTCACACAGGCCTCCGTGCTCAGAAGGGCTCGCACGTGGTCTAAAGTTCTTCTGTCGCCATCTTGAAACTATTTAAACACTTTTAATAAGGAACCCGCATTTTCATTTTGAGTGGGTCCCACAAATTATGTAGTCAGTCCTGCCGCCTGGTCACATTAAGATCCTTGTGCCAAAAAAAGTTTCTGTCTTCAGTAGAGCTGTCTTCGATTTGGTTTCAAGCATATGAGGAAAGATCTCACTTTCTGTTTTGCTATGCTGTATCACGCCAAGACCTTCGGTGTGAAGAGGGAAGAGGCTATGGGATTTAAAGAGCTCATGTCACAGGTGGAAAATCCAAGGACCAGAAAGGGAAAGTGAGTTGTCCAAAGTCACACAGCAGAGCCAGGATAAGGTTGCTATTTTTCAGGCTTCTTATCAAGGTGAACTTCCCTTCATTCATTCAAACACACAGGCAAGCATTTGAAACATATGACCACGAGTGCCCCTCTTGGGTGCGATCCACAGCGACTGCATTGGCCAGTAGCTAAGTGAAAGAGACGTCATCTCAAGAAACTTAGAGACACGCGGGAGAGACAAACACACACCCAACTAACAACACACATGATGTGATATGCGCCAGGGTGATACACAGACAGGCAAGGTTCAAACTGGGAGGCTGTCATTTAGCGCCAGACGGACGGAGCAGGCTCATTCAACGTCCATGAGCCTCAGTTTTTTTCCTCTTAAAATGAGACTGGTAATTGCTATGCTAGATGCTGTGACATAAGCCCGCAAAAGGGTTTTATAAAAACTGAAAGCTGCTTCCCAGGGGTGGAACGTACCACAAGGGTGCATTTTGAGAGCAGGCTGTAAGTGCTTGGGACCAAGCAGGTGCCCCCCTTCCTTGGGGGGGGGCAGTGAATGCACTACTGGAGTCACAGGCACGGGAATCGAAACGAGGTGGTATTTGGTCAGACTTCTGACCCAAGGGCAAGTGCTTGCGGGCCCTTAAAAGTAGCCATTAAAAAACTAATTAAGAGTTTTTAAAAATCTGCTTATGAGCAAGGTCCTCCTTGGAAAGTCTCGAATATTATTTACTTATTTATTTCTCTATTTATTTATTTATTTATTTGAGAGAGCGTGCATGCACCTGCGAGTGGGGGAGGGGCTGAGGGAGCGCCAGAATCTCAAGCAGGCTCCCAGCTGAGTGCAGAGCTGGAGATCATGACCTGAGCCAAACTCAGGAGTCAGAGCCTTAACCGACTGAGCCACCAGGTGCCACTTGATTATTTTGAAAAGTACATTGAATCAAAGTTTCAATGATGTTGGCTGGTCCTCCTTTCCTCTTAACAGCCCTCAGTGGTTTCCTTTACAAGGTCCATGTTTCCCTGTGCCTTGGTTCGGGGCCCTGGATCAGCAGAGGAGGAAGGTAAAACCGGGCTGTCTCCGAAACCGTCTGTAGCCTGGCTGCTCTGAGACGATGGCTTGGGCCTCCATCTCCGGCAGCCACTGCTCATTCAGTCTGACCTCAGGAGAGCAGCTTTCTCTCAGCGGCTTGAGGAACCTTATTTATTCGATTTACAAAATTCCAGCCATAAGAAGTTAGAGGTTTGGCAGTGGACACAGACACCTTCCAGGCCATTCGGCTGTTGTGGCCTCATTTAATCAACTGACCGTCTGTGCAGGCTTGATACTCAAGGCGCAGAAATCAGAGGCTGTTTGTGGAACTTAGGAAAAGAAACAAAATGAGTGGGTCAGGTCGGAGGGTGTTTCCTCCTCCTTCGCTGGGGGAATGATGACACCTGTTCTCCACCCCGTGGGCAGGTATGCTGCACACGCCCCTCCCCTTGTCCCTCCGAGAGGACTCGTGCTCTGCCTGGAGGGGCCCAGGCAGCCGAGTGTAGCCCCGGCCCTGCCTCCAGGCTCTTGACCGTCCATTCCTCTCCTTGCCTGTTTGGCCTCAGGTTCTCAGATATACCGGGAAGGAGCTGGACTCTGCGATCTAGAAAGATACCTACAACTCTTCCCTTCAGGCCAGGCACCAGAGGGGATCTTAACCCATGCCAGGCCCTGGGCTCGCTGCTGGGAGAGTGCCAGCATGGAACCCCCCTTCTCAATGGAGAGACAGAAAACACGGGAGTAGGCGAGCAAGGGAGAACAGCCTACTTTCAGGGGTGGCATGTGCTCTGAGTGAAGCAAGGAACAACAAGGAGCCTGGAGAAGGACACCTGTCCTTCCCTCTCCCCCTCCTGGAGCCTCGCCATGAAGCCAGGGGGCCCTGCAGCCAGCTCGCTGGACAGAGAACGGGATGGAAGAGGGATGGAGGGTAGGTCTGGAGGAGAAGAGCTCACATCTTTCACATCCTCAAAAGAATTTGAAATGATGTCGAGTTCTTCACAATTCTTTCAAAGAAGAACTCGTAGTTGAAAAGTGTCGATATTTTGTACCTTGAGGATCATGAAATTATTGTATACTGAACCACGGTATTTTATGTTGGGAAAAAAGACAGCCTTACAGCTGATGAGTTAAGCATCAAAGAATTTGGGAAAAGGACAAGACAACTTTTCCCTGCCTCCTCTTAATATATAACAAATATCTACATATAAGACTAGAAAGTAGTGACTTAGAAAACAAACAAAACAGGGTGATATTTGTTTCTTCGAAGTGCTAATAATTCAGAAAACATCTAATAATACCGATCAGGAGGAAAATAATCGTGGGCAAACATAAATGATAGGAATTAAAGTGGGACATAATTGCAAACAGAAAACATTAAAGATTTAACTGTCTTACAAATGCATTCTGTCAATAAATTAGGCAAGATAAAATATATATATATAATTCCAATTTGATACAAGTGTTGCCATAGAACGGAACTCATCCCCAACTCACCTGTGAGGCACCTGAATGTAACCTCAGTCCCCAAACCAAGCAAGAAAAAGTCAGGCCAGGCTGCTGAATATAGATCCAAAAATCCTAAACAAGATATCAGCAAGCTGGATCCAGACAAGGAGGCGGGGCAGAGAAAAGCTAAGTGTTCTGTCCGAGAGCTTTTAGATTAGGAGGCTGAACGGGCCTCCAGTGTCGGTGACCTTAACCTTAGCCTCCGTCGGCAGAGACAGGGTCCTGCTTGATGGTGATTTATGGGATGGTGTTGAGCGGTCTAAACTTTTGCAAATCAAGAAAACTGAGTGTATTCTCCCTATGTAGACGTGATTTTGAGTGCCTCCGTGGCCTCCGTCATTGGTTCTGCTCCAGCCCTTCTGCCGACCGGGGCAGGGTGAGCGACTCATCTCAGTCTGCCTGACACTGTTCCTGTTGTAGAACTGCAAGTCTCACTTGCTGGGTAATCCCCTCAGTCCTGGGCAGATCAGGACCATCTGTCACCCCGGATGCGGGCGACCTGGCGCTCTTTATGTTCCGGAGCATTCCCTGCAGCAAAGAGGATGGAGTCGGGCGGAACGCTCGGTTTGCTTAGTGACAGCAGAAGACAGAGACGCAGAGACAGTTAGAGGCTAACGGGTATAAACCACCACAGGCACGGGTCTACGGAGCCCTTCCTCATGCCGGAACTTGATGCAAGCCCCCACAAACCTTGCCAGGTATCATGACGACCACCCATCGAGATGTGTCTCGCTGGCCCCCACTCTGAATGGGAAAAGGAAAAGCTAAATGGACATAAGGCCAAAGGGAAGAAAGCGTGAATGAGTTAATCAATTAATAAAGTAATAACTTCATTGCTTCCATTAAAGTGACATCCTTGATTAATATGGTGGCACTTGGCGTTACCCCGGCTCACAGAGCCCACTGGAGCTTGAACAAGCCACCCCAGGTCCCCACAACGCGGCACAGGCTCCCTCGCGGGTCCCGGCTGTCACCTGAGGCCCTGCCCACAACCTCCCCCTGCTCTCTCCTGTAGCGGGCAGGTGGCCTGGCCCATTGCTGGCTGCAAGTCAACAGAGAACAATTCCTTCTCCTTGGACGGGAGAGAGGTGGCCAGGCAGCTCTGCTAAAGCTCCAAGAATACCTGGGCCACCTGGCATGAGGACTTCCGCATCGCAGACGAGAGCTGGCATTCAGAGCCCTCCCAATACTATTTCTAGAAGGACTGGGCTTGGAATTTTCCAAGAGCATCAGAATTCCTTGGAAGCTTGGAATGGTGTTCTCGGAACACTGCTGGGCAGAGAGCAGGCGTTGAGTGGAATTCAGGGCTATCTGCCTCCAAAGACTTTGCTTTCATAACAAGCTGGTCATTCATTGCTTTCTACTTCTAGATGGCGAGCACTCTCAGGGTAGGGGCCGCCATCTTAGCCTCTCTATATCCTCTGGGCCCAGTCCAGTGCCAGGCACCCAGGGATGTTCAGGAAATGCTTCTCCGCCTTTCTGGCCCTCTTCCCTTCCCCTCATGGTGTCACTGGCCACACAGGCCTGGTGAGCAGCCTCCACACCATGAGGGCGAGGCATGAACTTGAATTTTAACAGTCCGCAAGCACAGACCCAATCTACGTTGCTTGGGTGGGGTCATGGAAACCGGGAGTGTAGACTTTGAAGCCAAATGGATGTGGGTTCCGTTTCTAGGGTTATTCCTCAGCCTCATACTTCGCATCTATGATACGGTAGCCACCTCGTTGAATACTTTCATAGTTACAGGTTGTGTTGACTCGGACTGTTAGGCAAATATCCCACAAGTGAGTTCCATCTTCCAAGAAGTGTGGATTTCAGTTACTTTTTTATAAACTGCAGGACTTGTCAGAGCTTCTTAGAGTCCACTGGATATTGTAAGGCTCCAAGAGGAGTCTATGTGAGCCACATACGCCAAATGCACCGGGTCGTTTTGTCAAGGAGCGTCTTAAAGGACTAGTGCTTTTGGAACCCACTTTGGGGAACACTGACAGCACCTTTGGAAGGCAACAAAATTAGTATCTACTCTCAGAATTGTTCTTGTAGTTCTTACTTTTGCTTATTACTTATTTATCAGTTGAAACAATGCAGGGGACCTGGATCTGAGCAAACCCAAGATGAGGCTTCGAAATTCACAGTTTTCTGAACAGGATTTCATGCTGGGTTCCGGCAGGCCCATCTCCTGTGAATTCCACTAGCTTTACAACCTACAGATTGAAGTAGACAAATCCCTCCTCTCCTCACTAATGGGGATGACTGATCATAGAGAAGGGACCGTCCCTTGTCACAGTACAGATGATGCCATTGCTTTTAATCAACCATACAGGGACCCGACTGAGTCATCGAAACGCGCCCGTGCTTGCTCACACGCCAAACACACCAAGTCTTCAAGAACTGACCGGTGACAAGGGGATGTCAGATGCAGACACCACTTGGCATTTTCAATTGTCTCTCTTTCCATGAGACGAGGTAAAGGAGTGCAGACAGAGAAGAGGGGGCTGATTCACACAGCTGGCCTTTCCCTGAGACTTCTTCGGGGCACGTTCTCATTTCTTAGACATTTTCAATCCCAAATCGTCACTTAAATGATGAATGATTTTCCATTACTTCCACGCATGTTCCCATAGTCGGTGAATGCTGCTGGTCTTTAAGCCTGTCCAACACCCCCAGACTGCGAGTCCACTTCTGGGTTCTTATCCAGGGTCTGCTGCTGACCTGCCGGGGGCGTCTGTGAAGCCTCTTCTGCTGTGACCCCGCCCCCACTTCTAAGATGCCAGATCCATTTGGCCATGAGAGCCTTTGGGCTTGGCTAGTCCTGACTGCTTTACCCCAATTCAACAAAAATTTGATGATCTCCTGCTAGTTTCTGGGCCCTGGTTATATGGAGGAGCCCAAACTCACTTGTGATCTCAAGGACCACGCAGTCTGGTTGGGTAGGGAAACAGAGACACACAAATACATTGCATGTGCTCTGTAAGGGACTCAGGAGGGGCTGGAGTCCTGGTGTCAACCACGGGGCTTGCTGCCAGCTACAAGAGCCACCCATGGCTGCCCACTGCCCTCCCTCCTCTCCCTCCTCCCCCCTCCTCCCTCCTCTCCTTCCCTCCCATTCCCCTTCTGTCCCTGGCCTTCCCAAGGGTCAGCCCCCTGCCCCCGTGACCCTACATTTCTGACTGTGGATGACAGGGCGTGACTATGGAGGAGAGAAGGTACCAGTCTACATTGTTGCAGGGGCTCAACTTTACTGGGACTGAAGGCCACTCCCAGACAGCCACATGGACGCTCAGAGACGTTGAAGTTTTGCCTGTTGTCAGTCAGTAATAAGCGGCAGAGATTGGATTTGCACCCTGTCGGCTCGTCTCCTCCGAGAGATGGCATTGCTGCCTCACCTGGCAGAGGCACCCAGCCTCCACAGCTGCTCCCCCGTGTCCTCTTCTCCTGACATTTGTTCTCCACAGAGAGAGCATGCCCCCTCCCTGGGGACAGCCTGCAGCCAATGACTGGCTGATAGGGGAGCACAGATGGCCAGCCCCCTGCCTGCCCGAAGAGGGGAGAGCAGCTTTGCGGAGACCCTCCCCAACTGAGATCAGGCTCTGCTGAGGCCCGTCCTCTGCTCTGCCCCCCCTTGCTCCCTTGTGGGTCACCCCTTGACAAACCAGGTGAAGCCCACTCCTGTCTCAGGTTCTGCTCTTGGGAGCCTGACATAAGATGTTCTCCAAAACCCAGACCCCTCCCCGTGCCGTGTTCAGATTACTACTCAGTCTTCCTCTGTCCTGTCCTGTGCTCTGAGATGCTGGCGGGTAACAGAGAAGTGGGTCATGAGGCGTCACTGCCTCCTGGCTTCCAGACCCTTTGGCCAGTGTCTGGCTGGAGGTGAGATGCAGAGGGGGCAGAGAGGCTGGGGATGTGCTCCTTGGCTGCTGCCCCGTCAGGGCTTGCACCCTTTTCTGCCAGGCTCTGGCTTTGGACCCAGCTCCTGACACCGAGTCCTCCCCTCCCCTCTTCTCCAGGGGTGGCCGTGTCTCCCCCACCCACTGCCACTTCCCGGGGCTTGGCATCCTTTGTTAGGGTCCCTTCTGTTAAGAGTCCCTTTGTTTCAAATCTCTGCAACATTTCCGGCCCAGGGGGACATCTGTTTCCCGCCAGGCACCCCGACTGCTTCAGCTTTCATTTGATGGGTCGACTCAGATTGATCGCCAGCGGCTGCCTGCACTGGTGTGTTTTGAAGGATTTGGGTGTTGCCCCAGAAGGGTGAGTGCTGTGATCTATTAGTGATGCCTGTCTGTGTGCAGCACGGGAGGGTGACATCAGTGCCACACGGTGGCAGCTCGGTCCCTGAACTACATGATCAGTTCCTGAGCTCCCTTCCTGCTCAGACTTCTAGACCCATTGATGGACAAAGAGATGAGCTTCCTTGAGCAGAGAAGCCTAAAGAAGACCGGGCCAACAGGCTGACAGCCCACTGTCACATAAACCATGGCGCTGTGCAAAACACCTGTTAGCGCGGCTGCGTAATCCTGATCTGGTGGTTGGTTTACGGACTCAGGTGCTGCTGTCAGTGACGGACCACCAGGGGGCGGCCTTTCACAGGCTGTTGGTGGGCAGGTGAGAAAAGACCAGGTGGTCCATGGAATGCGATCCCTTCCCTTGGCAAGTGAAGCTAGCGCGATGTCATCGCAAGGGCACCATTGGAGTCAGCAACTTTTTTTTTTTTAATTCTTTCCTCTACTCCAATTCTCTTCCATTAATTAAATATTTTCATCTAAAACACTTTTTTTTAAAGATTTTATTTATTTATTCGACAGAGATAGAGACAGCCAGCGAGAGAGGGAACACAAGCAGGGGGAGTGGGAGAGGAAGAAGCAGGCTCATAGCAGAAGAGCCTGATGTGGGGCTCGATCCCAGATCTCCAGGATCACGCCCTGAGCCGAAGGCAGACGCTTAACCGCTATGCCACCCAGGCGCCCCCATCTAAAACACTTTTTGATCAACTATTCTGGGCCAAATTTTGTGGTATGTTCTGGGGGGAAGTAAAAGTAACCCTACAGCCCTAAGCCTATGAGGGCAGGTGGGAAGCCCTCATCACATAGATCCATTACTAAATTCGGTTTAAATTATGAAGGTGGAGAGTGGGGTGGTTACTTTAGATAGAGGGACGTTTCCTCTACGGGAGACCTGAGCTACGTGGAGGAGGCAGTCAGGTTAGGAGCTGGTGGGTTGCTGGTTCAGACAGTGCGAACCAGAGCCACCAAGATCCCAGGGCAGAAAGATCAAGGGATTGGAAACCAGGCTGGAGCATTTGGACTCCACGGGCACCGAGCAGATCCATGAGGAGGAAGCGGAGAGGGAGGCTGGCGCATTGGGCCGGCTGAGGGCTGAGCCAGTGCGTCCAGCCATGCTCCCGGCAGCTGGGGGATGGCGAGCGGGAGCTGGGAGCAGATGGGATGGGGAGGCACAGCCATCAGGTCCTCCTGTGCGTGATGCAGAAACTGTGTGTGTCCCGGGCTGTGTGAGGCTCACGGGGTTCTGCGTGGGAGCGTGTTTTGTAAATTACAGCACAGAGGACGTCCTCACTGTTACTCCCACAGTTGGCAAGCCAGCGCCAGGGCTGTAAAGCTCCTGCGTGGCAACAAGTGTGCTCCCCCTGATACCCACCCAAATTCTCTCAGCCCTGAGGGGCAGAGCCCCCGCAAGCCCTACAGAAGTGTGTTTCCCCTCCCTCCCCTCCCCGCATGCATCTAGCCTTTGACATCCTATCTCGGTCTCCTTCAAGGTGTCTGCATCTTCCCTTCCTCCTCAACTCGCCCCTAGCATTGTCTTCAAAACTCCCCTTTGGGGTCCTAGAAGGACTTCTAGGTTCCTTCTGCCCTGAATGCCCAACACTTAACAACTCTGTGTGCAACTGTAGGTCATTTAGGAAGGAGAGCAGGTGCTAGAACCCATCCAGGCTCCTGGGCTCTCCCCTGGGGTGTCTTCGTCTTCTTCTTTACCCACCAAACTTCTATTTGGCCTTCAGAACTCAGTGGACTGATCTTCTCTGAATCCCCAGGATGCCCTTCCGTGCTCCCGCAGCTCCCGTCCTCGCATCCGAGGGAACATACATTTGACTGTGGGGCTGCTTCTCACCAGCGTGGTCAGCTCCCTGAGGCCTGGAGGCATCCGGCGCCCACAGGGCCTAGCACAGGGCTCACGCTTAGTGGTCCAGCAGCAAAAGCTCATCCGGATATGAAATGTGAGCCGAGGAATAAATAACGGAACACAAGTCTATGGGGACATTTTCCCCCGAAAAAGCACATTGGAAGAAGCCCCCTGACCCCTGCCAAAGTGTGGCATGCTGAGGGACAAGCCCGCCACATTCTAGGAAACTCCTATCAGGCTGCAGGGAATAATAAATAGATAAAAATATCATTTTGTCTTCAGCTCTCTGTTCCTTTATGAGACGCCCATAGAAAATAACCCCAGATTCCAATTAGCAGCCCAGGGCCCAGGAGCTGAAGGGCAGCTCTGTTCCCTCCCATTGGGAGCAAGTGAACCAGTAATAAATCCCCAATTAGCAAGAAGGAACATTGATTGAGCTTTCTCTTCTTGTTCTCCACTTTTGTTTAGTGCTCCCTGTAAACAGGCTGTGTGGCTGGTGTTCAAGAGGAAAAAAAATTGAATTTAAAGTTATTTTAAGCTCACCATGATTAATGTCATGCCAGGTAAGCCATGGAAGGGGATATTAAAAGACTATAAAATCGTTCTACTCTTAAAGCAGCAGAAGTGATCTTCCTGTATGCATTTGTACGTGTCACACGGACCCCTCTCTTAGCTCGGGCTGCCGTAACAAGGGTCCCATGGCCTGGCCACTTACCCAGCACACAGCTGTTTCTCATAGCTCTGGAGCGTGGGGAACCTGACTGAGGTCAAGGTGGCTACAGATTCAGTGTGCGGTGAGGGCCGTCTTCCTGGCTCACAGACAGCTGCCTCCCGGCTGTGCGCTCACATGGCCTTTCCTCCGTGTGTGCTCCTCGAGAGAAAGCCCTCTCTCTTCTTCATTTTCTTACAAGGGCACTAATCCCAACAGGGGGACCCCACACTCATGGCCTCATCTAAAATTAATAATCTCCCAAAGGCCCCACCTCCGAAAACCATTCAGCATATGAATTTTGGAGGGACACACACATTTAGCCAAAACAATCCTGTCACAGGAAACAGATACAGAAACGTACACGTTCCACGCGGACGGTAGCACGCCGTCCCCACACACCCCTGTGATGGGCTCATAGATAATGTTCCCATGAAGAGCCTAAGATACATATGGGTGTGTCCTCTCCTCGTGGAACGCAGACAGAGCAACAAGGATCATGGTCAAGAGTCAGGCCAACTCTGTGACCCTAGAAGCCAGGTCAGGACGTTTACCTTCCCTGAACCCACCACCCTTGTTTTTAAAATGGTGATGCCAATCCTAGAGTTGTTGGGGCTCCACGAGATGTTTCTACATGAAACATGAGCTCAGAAGTTGACCCCTACTGCATACACACACAGTGAGACATGAGTACGGTAAGGACAGATGTGTCCACCGTGCCTGAAAGGAATAAAGATAGAGTTCTCGTGTGTGTGTGTGTGTGTGTGTGTGTGTTCAGTTTAGAATACTATTTTCAACAGTTTTCCGCAAAATGTCTTTATGTTCATTACCATCTTGCTATGATTCAAAACCGAGTCTGGGATTCGGAGCTGGATCCGGATCCGCACCATGTCTTGCTGATCTGCGAGATACTTGGCGCCCCCGAACTTCAGCCTCTTCCTCCGTAAGGTGGGAAAAGTCGGGGATGAAACCAGATCGCTTATGAGTTTGTTCATTCAGTCTAAAAGCATTGCCTTAGTCCCCTTGTCCCCTGGGGGGAAGAGGATGGAAGGAAAAACGCAATGGCATTCTAGCCCCTGGGATCCCCCCCGGGCTGAGCAGAGCAGGCTCGGGACAACGCCGTTCGCTGCAGTCCCTGGTAGGTGCAGGGGTTATCATAAGAGCGGCCACTAGCTCCTGCTGAGTCAACGGACAGACGAGGGCTCCACGGGAGGAAGGCCAGCCCAGCAGATTCGATCCTACAGCCGCTCTTGCCCACCGGTTCTTAAAGCTGCCCGACTCCCTGTGTCCCTTCTCTGTAACATTAGGGAAGATGTTACGAGTGACCCCATATGTGGCAGGAGAGTCTCATCTTTTGACTACCATCTCCCCCGCACCCCTGCAATAGCACCTACTGGTCCCTGCCATGCTTGCCCCACAGCCTCCTTCAACCCAGCAGCCGGAGCAATTCTCGTAAAATTAAGTGATAACATGTAGCCCCTCTGTTCGCCCCCTCCGGTGCTTCTAACCCCTCTCACAGAGGAAGCTAGTCCTCCTTCCCTCGGGCTACCCCATTTCCCCTTCTCTCCTGCTGTCTCCTACCTTCTATCCTTGCTCAGCGCCAGCCCCGCCAGCCTCCTTCTTGTTCCCAGAACAAGCTGGACTCACTGCCTCCCCGGGGCGGCTCTGTCCCCTCTCCTGCTGTGTCCTCCATCCAAAGCACCTTTCTCCCAAGCCCACAGAGCTGGTTCCTCTCTTCCTTCAAGTCTTGCCGAGCTGGAGAATGCCTGACCTGCATCGTGTTCCCCGGGGGAAGACACAGAGAGGGAGGTGACCCTCAGGACGGTGGCCAGAGACTGCTCTCAGGAGTGGCACCTCTAAGGCGTGAGGGATGGTGTGTTGGCAGAATGTGCTCGTAGCAGAGGCCTCGTCGGCCCCGAGCTGCAGCTGGGATGGTCCTTCCAATGAGGGGCATGGGGCCAGGTCTTTGTACCCAGCATCGGCCGGTCGCTGGGTGTGGGCTGCCACTGTGGACAGTGTGTGTCTGGGGGGAGGCAGCTCTCTCTGGCTGAGGAGGAGCCAATGCTCCATGAGCCTTGTGACAGCAGTTCTGGCCGAGGGCACCACAATCCCAACCTGTGTCACTTTTAGTCGTGATGATTTATACCCCTTCTGAGAAGGAAGCGGTCCAGCGCACTTTTACTTGAGGCTCAGGGGGTGGTTGATCTCTTTGAGAAATGGTGCAATGTTCAAGGCTCAGTCTCGATCTCAGTTGTTGACAGCGTGGGCATTTGTGGCTGCAGAAGCCAGGGCACCCTTGGTGAGCAGAACCCATGCTCTAACTTCCATCCCTGCCACCCTGGTGACCATGGTGCCATCGATGGGAAATTCTGGCTACGTGGTCAGTTGATGCCCTGTGATCAGAGGTTCCTTTTCTGCCAGGAGCAAGTTTCACCCGGGCACTGTTCCCTGGCGTGGCCCTGCTGCAGACACTCGGGTCCACGTCGTGAGTCTCCTTATTAGGGCTTGCCCCAAACCTCACATGGGAACACCACCGATCTGTCTACTACCCTGGGGTCTGTCACTTCACAGGGCCCAAGTGACAGTGCATTGGCACTGCAGCCTGACCTTTGCTCTGATCCCGCTCAAAGCTGACAGCCTCTGTGTCACATGGTGAATAAGCTGGAACAGAATTCCAAAGTGCAGAATACGCACTTCCTCCAGAGCCTGGTGAGGGCGCCCGGACCTAGTGCTCCCTTCTGACCGGGTGGAGGGAGGTGCGAAGGCTGTAATTTGGCGTTTTCTTTGGTGGGAAAGCCCCAGAATACCCCAGATCACAGTATCCTTAAAATCTTTATATGTTTTTCCCCCCACCTTTTGGAGCACATGTTTCTTACAGAAACCTTATTCAGCATTCTCGCTGTGTCTTGGGCATCTTGTCCAATGAGCGAGATGTCACTGACATGTTAAAGCAACGTGATGTTCTGTCATGCAGGCAATGTAGGTCCCTTCAGATGCTAATATTTTGGGGAGGACAAAGTTAATATAGCCCTGGGCAAGACTGCAATCGGATCCAGGGGTCCTTCTGAAAGGAGAAAGAACTGCCTCGAGGTGTCCTTCCCATGAGGACTGGAAGACAATGGCATGAAACCAATGGCTGAGCCACGCACCTGGAGCCCCAACCGGAAAGGAAAAGGCCACATAGACTAGGAGAAGGTATTTGTAAAGCATTCACCTAACACAGGACTTCTATCTGGCATATTAAAGAAAAACTAAAAATCAATAGAAACAGATATGGAATCTAGTAGAAACCTGGACAAAAGCCTTGAGCAGAGACTTCCCAAATGGCCAATAAATACAAGAAAAGACGGTCAACTTTCCAGAAATAAAAATCAGAGACACGGGGCCCCTGGGTGGCTCAGTCGGTTAAGCCTCTGCCTTGGGTTCAGGTCACGATCCCAGGGGCCGGGGATCGAGTCCACGTCAGGCTCTCTGCTCAGCGGGAGCCTGCTTCTCCCTCTGCCTGCTGCTCCCCTGCTTGTGTGCTCTCCCTCTCTGTCAAATAAATAAATTTTTTCTTAAAAAAAATCAGAGACACTACGAGGCAATGCCACGCCCTCACCACGAAGGGCTACACTGCTGAACACCGGCAATGCCAGCTGCGCGTGGAGACGCAGAGCCGCGGACCTCTCCCACGCCACCGTGGGGACGAAGCGGCTCAACCAGCAAGCTCTGGGACCCGGTAAGTCCATCGTCCTGAATCTTCCTGAAGGAAACACACACGTATTCGTCAACTCACACAAACATGCGTGTTCAGAGCAGCAGTTTCACAACAGCCCCAAACTGGAAACAACCCAAATGTCCGTCTGGAGTAGAGGGTGGTACCCAGGGAGTAAATACGCCGACAATGAGAAGGAGGAACTGCAACGATAGACAACATCGTGGGTGAATTTCACAAACTATTTCAAGGGGGGAAAAAAGCCAAATATGCAAGAGGACATGCTCTATAATTCCATTTGAATGAAGTTTAAAAAAATATGCAAAACTCACAGATGGTGTTTGAAATCAGCCGTGTGATCGCTCTCAGGGAGTAGGTAGTGCCTGGAAGGGGGCGTGAGGCGTATTTGGAGTCTGCTAATGATCTATTTATTTGGTTGTTAGTAACACAAGTGTGTCTGGTTTGAAAAAGATTTTCGTGGAGCTGGACAGTGTTCACTTTTTTGTATGTATATTGTAATCTGATGAAGTTACCGTGCAAGAGTGACCTCCATCAAATTTCAGGTGCTTCCCCCACTCAGAACTTTCCAGTGACTTTGTCTTGCACGCAGGAGAATATCTGAACCCATTGGCCAATTCTCTGCAGCTCTTGGTCCATCCTGTTTCTACAGAAAGCGTTGTAATGAGGGGGGTCACGCCTGGAACACACTACCCGAGGTGGACCTTGGGGCATTCTGTGCTCTGTTCCCTCTGCTTGGAATTCTCCTGCCCCATCTCAAAATGCAAGCCTTGTGGAAAAGTAGTTCCATTTGACAAAGAGTTCCTAGAGGTTAAGTGACTCCTCTAAGATCACACGGTTCATCAGTGGGAGAGTTCAACCTTGAACGCTCATCATTGATGTTCTAGTCCAGGGCTCTTTCCACAGTCACATGTCAGTTCCTTGAAGGAAAACACAAGTCTAACTTGTTCTGTAAATTATCTTGTGGCTTAAAAGGCTTAGGAAGAATTTTGATGAATTGAATGGCTTTCTTGAACTGACATGGCTCCTGGATGAGCTTTCAGTTCGGTTTCGGGGACAATAGAGAAACATTCAAAATGAAATAACAAATGTGTGTGTTTCAATGTCAGGTGAAGAGTTTTCGCAAAGCGTGATTAATTGCCCAGTGGCCAATGTAGACAATGTTGGCGTTTGACGTTGAGAGATCTTTACGGGCTGGGCTACTCGGGGATGGTTCTGAGAAGGGCTGAGGCACTCAGCTGCATGGCTGGGGAGGAGCTAGAAAGCCACGCACGGGGAACCATTCCCACGTGGTGCAGGTGGACAGCATGATCCAAACACTCCCAGGAGCGCGTCGTCGGAACAGGGAAGAAACGAGTTTGCTGGAGGCAAGTATTTGCCAGGAATGGAGGGGAAATGTGATGGGGCAGCAGGGGGAAGGTATAGCTTTTGGAGACACTCGGATGCTGGAGAAAGAAGTTTAACTTCATTGCTGATTTATAATTTTGTTTTGTTTTGTTTTTCTTAAATGAAACTTGAGGGGCGCCTGGGTGGCATAGTGCTTAAGTGTCTGCCTTCGGCTCAGGGCGTGATCCCAGCGTTCTGGGATCGAGCCCCACATCAGGCTCCTCTGCTATGAGCCTGCTTCTTCCTCTCCCACTCCCCCTGCTTGTGTTCCCTCTCTCGCTGGCTGTCTCTATCTCTGTCAAATAAATAAATAAAATCTTTAAAAAAAAAAACAAACAAAACTTGAAATAAGCTGGCCAGACTAGATATCTCGGTTTGAGTGATGGTGGCAGAGTAGAAATTGACTGTGTCGAGTACTTTTACTTGGTATCACATCTAGACCTGCTTCTGAGCAGCGCAAAGGAAAGGCAGGAAACAGCATCAGCTGATGGTTGATAGGTCATACTATGTGCCACGGACACAGCGCTTCCTAGCTTCCTATTTTTTTCAACCCTTGTTACAGCTCTATGAGATTAGGTAGTGCAGCTATAAAGAGAATTGAATTGACTTTAGGGCCTGGTGGCTGGGGTCAAATCCTGCCTCTGGCACTTCTGCCATTGCCAGGGTCTGCATCCTGGGTCTACCTCTTTGTGCTGAGGCCACATTTCCCTTGAGCCATTCCCAGCCAACTAGTGAGTGAGTGTTGCAGGGATTCTGTTGCAGGCAGGCACTCCTGCAGGGGGCGCCATTCCTCCCCTTGGACAGTGTTGGCTGGAGAGCTCCTGCTGCCTGGACTGACCTTTCTCCTTACTGTACTGGCTTCTGGGACTCCTCCCATCCCAGAAGCAGTGGGGGGGGGAAGGGCAAGTGGACCCTTGCACTTTTAACAACAAAACACAAGAGAGAGAATACAAGAAGATCTAAATATGAAAGATACGCCGTATTCATGATCGGAAGACGCAGTGTTGTCAAGCCTCGGATGATCTAGAGATTCAGTGCAATATTAGGCAAAATCACAATTTATGTGAAAATGCAAAGGACCTACAATAACCACGACAAACTTAAAGAACACAATAGTGGAAGAACTTACTCTACGTTAATGAAAGGTTTCTTTTAAGTCCATAGCAGGGTATCAGTGGCACAAGGAAAATCAAATATACAAACAGAAAAGAAGGGAGTGTCTACAAATAGACCCACATATACATTGTCACCTGGACTTGCTATAAATTCACTCCAATAATTCAATGGGCGAAAGATTAATTCTTTCAAGAAATAGGTGCTGGAAAAACTGGATATCCATATGGAGAACAGTAACACTTGACTCTTACCTCACACCATACATGAAGATAATTTGAAATATATCAGAATAAGACAGAAGAGAATATCTTCATTACTTTGTGTTTCTTGAACAGGATGCAATAAGGCATTAACCAAAAATAAAATTATAAATAGGAATTTATAAAGCACACACACACACACACATATACAATATACATACTATATACATATATATGATGTAATTAAAAGTAAGAACTTCTGGGGCGCCTGGGTGGTTCAGTAGGTTAAGCATCTGACTCTTGGTTTCAGCTCAGGTCATGATCTTGTGGTCGTGGGATCAAGCCCTGCATTGGGCTCTGCCCTCAGTGTGGAGTTTGCTTCAGATTCTTTCTCCTTCCCCCACGCCCCTCCTTGTGCTATCTCTCTCTCTCTCTCTCAAATAAATAAATAAATTCTAAAAAAAAAAAAAAGATAAGAAGTTCTGCTCAACAAAAGACAACACTAAAGACAAGTCACAGATCAAGAGAAGACTTTCATAGTACATATATCTGGCAGGGACCTCATATTTCAAATAAATAAAGAATGAGTACAAATTAATAAGAAAGACAACAAAAAAAACTTGGCAAAGACTTGAATCAGTACTTCACAAAACAGGGTATCCAAATGACTGGGAAGATTATAAAATGTCAAACACCATTATTTTTCAGGGAAGTGTGAATTAAAATGATAGTGCCAATTAGATCAGCTCACATGTATTAGAAGAACTTCTGTTAACCCCAGTCGTTGGTGAGGATTTGGAGCAACTGGAACGTTCAGTCGTTGCTGAAGGCAGCATCAGTTGGTAAAATCACTTCAGACAATACTTTGGCATTATCTACTAAATTTAAGCACCTGCCAACCCTAGGATTTAAAAATATTACTTCCAGGCATACATCTAAGAAAAATAAGTGTATGTGCCCATATGAGAAGAAATGTGTAAGAATGTTCACAGCAGCTTTACTCATAGCAGCACAAAATTGAAACTACGGAAATGTCCATCCATAATAGAATGGAAAAATAGACTGCAGTGTGTTCATGCATTGGAAAACCACATAGGGGGCACTGAGAGCTGAAGGCTGCCTGCTGGCCCCAGGCCTGGTGCTAGGTGCTGGGGGGAAGGTCCTCCCCTAAGGCTCTGCTGGTGCGGTTCCATGCGACCACAAGACACAGTTCATTCCAGTCCCTGGAGACTAGAATATAAGGTTTGTGGAAAGGAAGGGAATACGTGTCACAAGCACTCTGGGCTTCTGGTCCTACTGCACCCCTGTCCGTGCACTGTGGAGGGAAGTAGGGAAGAGGTGAGGGCGTCAGGAGCAAGCAAAAATCTGG
The DNA here is from genome assembly GCF_023065955.2 of Ursus arctos. Lineage (NCBI taxonomy): Eukaryota > Metazoa > Chordata > Mammalia > Carnivora > Ursidae > Ursus > Ursus arctos. Next base: position 82,895,759 of record NW_026623078.1, on the reverse strand, counting down.
AGGCATGCAAGAAATCCCTTTCTTCTCTCCTTCCTCTCTTCCTCCCTTCCTCCCTTTCGCCCCCTTCCCATTCCCTTCTCCTTCTTTCCACTTTTGCTCTTTCCTCCCTCCTGTTGTCCCTTCCTTGAAAGGAACCAACACAAGGGTAGAGACCCTGGGAAGAAGGTTAGGTTTGAGCAGGGGTCACCATGAGATGGAAACATCACAGACAACAAGCCCCACTGATGGCAGGTGTTCCTGACAGCCCACTCCCAGGCCATCCAGGGTGGTGACTCTGTGGCTGCATGTCCTGGGGCCCAGGAAGATGACAAAGCTCTTTGGAGAGATGATGGATTTGAATAATGCCTCATCTAAATGCAGGTGGCAGCATGTGGGATAATCACCACCTGAGTGCTCTTCCACCCGCAGGCCTTGGAGCATGGAAGTGCCAGGCTGAGGTGAGAAGGCTTCCAGGCGTGACAGCCTGCATGTGGCCCTGGATTCCTGAGCGGCCAGTCCAGAGCTGCTATCTGGAATTCAACTTGAAAACTTTTTTGGACACATGTCAGAGTGAGGGATGGCTGGGATAGCTGCCGACTCTGCCCATCAGACTGGACACATGCCATGACCTCTGGGTGGCTCAGATGTGGTGGCAGAAGGGCTGGAGCCTTGGAGCAAAATCCTAGTAGAGATGATATAGGCAGGCATAGTCCCTGAGCACTTGGTCCATGCCAGGCTCTGGACCACACTTGTAAAGCTCTCTCCATGAGAGCCGTGATGTGAGAGTTGCAAAGATGGAAAATACCCAGTTTATTGAGTGTTTGCTACTAAGCCGCGCTGTGCTTGCACTTGAGATGGGTGTCTCAGTACTCATAGCTCAATAATGCAGGTGCCGCTATGACCCCATTTTAATAAGATGAGAAAACTGAGGCCTAAAGATAGGAAATATCTGTAATTTAAGGATTGTCTGGACCCAGGTCTCCTGAGTCTGAGCAACTGGCTGGAATAGCAGGGGTGGCAAAGATGTCACCCTAGAACCTGCCGTCCTATGGCTGAGAATGACAGGTGGAGCTTTGCTTTAAAGGGAACCTTGAGGTGACCGGTTAATTCCTTGGCCTCCCACTTCCTTGCATCTTCAGTGGGAGCAATCACGCCTGCCCTGATGTCACCGCTGTTACTACGCAGAGAAAGAATAAAAATACAGTGAGTTCCAAGAGTAACTCTAGGTATTCATGGCAGTGCCCTAAACTCCTCGAAGGAAGAGAAAACCCAAGAAATAATACCCTCCAGGAGAGCATGGATCAACAAGGAGACTGACGCTCTATGGCCTCTACTGTGGGTTAGCCCAGGTGCAAGGGGGTCTGACACATTTGTTCCCCACTTAAAGATGGGGGAACCAAGGGTCAGCTGAGTGACTGGTCTTAGGAGGAATTTCACTGTGAGGCAACCAGGACAATAAAAGCTTCATGTGCTAAATCATATGAGAAAATGTAGAGGGATCCAGGTTGTTAACATCTGTAAGAAAATGGTGATGTTGAGGATGAGGATGGTGATGAGGATGATGATGATGGTGATGATGACGATGGTGATGATGATGATGATGATGGTGATGATGGTGATAATGGTGATGATGATGGTGATGGTAATGATAATGGTGATGATGATGGTGATGATGATGGTGATAATGGTGATGATGATGGTGATGGTAATGATAATGGTGATGATGATGGTGATGATGATGTCAATGATGGTGAAGATGATGATGAAGAAGATGATGATGGTGATAATGGTGATGATGATGATGATGGTAATGATGGTGATAATGGTGATAATGGTGATGATGATGATGATGGTAATGATGGTGATAATGGTGATGATGATGATGATGGTGATGATGGTGATGATGATGATGATGATGATGATGGTGATGATGGTGATAATGGTGATGATGATGGTGATGGTGATGATGATGTTGATGGTAATGATAATGGTGATGATGATGGTGATGATGATGATGGTGATGATGGTGATAATGGTGATGATGATGGTGATGATGATGTCAATGATGGTGAAGATGATGATGAAGAAGATGATGGTGGTGGTGACATCATGAGCTACCACTCACGGAGAAGTCATTATATGCAAGGAGCTCTTATACACATTCTACTGTACATGTGTCACCTAATTAAATCATCACAAAACTGCACAGATGGGTATTATTATCATTCCAATTTTCCTGATGGAGAATTGGAGCTCAGTGAGGTTTAATGCCTTGCTTAAGGTCACGAGCTATGTTGCTCCTCAGAGAGGGGAATGGGAGTGGGCACGTCTCTTGCTATGCACAGAGGAAGGGCCATCCTGAAGAGTGTGGAGCAGACATGCCCTTCAGAGAGAAGGACTGGGTTGGAATGGGCAGAAGCAACAAGCAACAGCCTCTCTGCCATGGCCAGTGTGCAGCAAGAGAATGGTCTTCCAGGGAGAGGAGTGGGCACCCCATCCCGGGGCAGACATGCATGCAGAGGTAGGTCAACAGGCTAGGATGCTGGAAATGGGCTCCACAGGGTGGAGACCAAAGTCTCCGTGCTTCTGGCTCTGCAGTTCTGTGGTAGTATTTCAGTGTCTTCAATCCAACTTTTGTGGGTTTTGCAAGAAGCAAGATTGGGGTTAATCTGCAACCAAAGAAAGGCAACCCTTTGCAAGTTCTCTTAGGGGGAAAATGCAAGATTTGCAAAGTCAAATCTAATTAAGATACATAGACTTCCTACAGGAACAGTGATTATGCACCACAATGAAAGGATAAACAGAGCCCAGAGTGGTGAATTCAACAATAGGCCTTCACAGCTGGGAGCACCAGTCGCCTTTGATAGGGAGCTTATTGTCTGTGCATAAATTCCCCCAATTCTCCCCCAGTGGCCTGGCAGAGGAGTAAAAAAGAACCATTTTTCTAACCTTCTGAAATGAAAAGGAGTCCCAGTCTTCCTATGAATGTTGGCTTAGCAAACACTCTGTGTAACCACCACATTTGTTGCCCAGGATCTCCCTGGGGAGCCAGGTTCAGTCTAGAGGAGCTCACTGTCCTGAAAAGAGGAGGAACAGGGCTACCAGCTTGGGTGGGGAATAGCTGTCATCTCAGTTATGCCCCAAATTAGATCAACAGCATCCGAGTTCACACAGGGAGCACGTTCATCCCGGATCCCTCCCTAGGACAGCATTTCAAAACCCATTCCACAAGGAGAAGGGGCAAGGGAACAAGAAGCGACAAAAGCATCCCCTATCTTTGCTCCATTACTCATCACCATGGTGGCTTAAAGTTCAGAGGAGGAGGGGAGGGGATCTTATATGCCAGAACATTGCTGAAGAAGTCTTGTGGGCATGGAGCTGGGCCTTGAAGGAAAGGAAGAATTTGTGGAAATGGTGCTTTCCATGCTTGTGCCACACACTAGTCCTAGCTTCTAACTCCTGGCTCTTGGTTTCCTCATCTACTCAAAGCAAGGATTGTCTTTAAGTGCAGGTTACAAATTCAAATGATGAAGAGGTTGGTTGGGTTACAAACACGAGAGAAGCAGCCCTGACTACAGACGCTAAGTATCAAATACAGGCACTTGGGGTTGGGAGGGCAAAGGGTTGTGTCCAATGGGGCTCATACGCCCCTCCTCCAGGGGGCAGCGGCTCCAGCCCATGGTGGCCAAGTGGAAAAATACAGAGTGTTCCCAGATGGTCTTGCTTCTAAAGATGTGCTTGAAATCTGGATTCTTATGAAAAATATTTTCACTATTAAATTTGGCCAGTAAATTAATTTATCTTTGAACACCCAGAACAAATGGAACATAATCTGAGAGGCCAGTTTGAGCTTCAGGCTGCCGGTTTTCAACTTCTATCCTGGAGGGTAAAAATGAGGTTCTATTAAGACGGCGTTAGGATTGCATGCTTTGTCCTCCACCCACATGCGTATACTGAACCCCTAGCCCTCAATGTGATGGTATTTGGAGGTGAGGGCCCTTGGGAGGGCACGGGGGTGAAGCTCCCATGATGGGATCAGTGCTCTTACAAGAAGAGGAAGGAAACTAACCTCTCTCTCCACCATGTGAGGACACAGCAAGAAAGTGGCCATCTATAAACTGGGAAGGGGTCCACACGAAGAGCCCAAACTTGCTGGCATTCTGGTCTGCAAAACCTCCAGAACTCTGAGAAATAAATGCTTGTTGTTGAAGCCACTGTAGTGTATTTTTTATAACAGCCCCTCCTAAGACAGATGAGTCAACTTTGGGACTAGCAGATCTGTCCATGACCACCACACACCCCCTCTGCCCGGGGGCAAGGGCCCATGCGTTTCCTGCTTTTGCCCTTCCAGAATACTGTGAGCAGGTGTGTGCATGTGTACGTGTGCATGGATGCATGGCCTCCCTGGAGGTGGGGGCACAGACTCAAGTTGGAGAGACTTTGGCTCTTCCTTATGTTTGCCGAGGCTCTATGAGAAGTGTCCAAATGGCTGCTGAATTACTCTTTCGGTCAGCCCCAGAGGGTGCCTGGGGCAGGTGGCCCTCGGGGGTCGAGCGCTGATGTGTTCAATCACCTGGCCCCCTCAGGGTTCCCTGGGCCTGGGCTGCACAACTGGAGGACTGGCGTGGGGAGGGAGTGGGCTGGTAACAGAGCAGAGACCAGGGGAGGAGGGTGGAAAGTGAGTGCAGGTGGCCTGAGCGACTTGCCCCCTGCTTCCCTTTGTTGTGCCCATGATGCTAATAACACCAAAGGGAGGATCACCGTCTTACGCTTGCTGGGCACCTCTACGTGGCCGCACTTGACAAGTTATCATGACAAAACTTCACGACCACCCCAAGAACTAGGTGGGATCCATTGTTGGCTTCCAGCCACATAGGAAGCCATTGGAGCCGAGCTTGGGCACTTCCCTCCTCCAGCAGCTGGTTGGAAGGAACGGCCTGTTGTGGCTCCTGTGAGCTGAGGGAGAGTCACCGGGGACATCGTCATGGGCACCGGCAGCTGCTCCAGCTCCTGGCTCCTGCCTTAGTCCCCATCATTTTGTTTGTCATTTGGTTCAGAACAGGGGATGGCAACCTGCTCTTCTAGAGGCCAGGAGAGCTGAGTAACGTGCCACCTCATGGTGGGTACCATGACGGATACGCTTAGAGCACCCCCCCCAGCGTCGACTGAAACATACGAGGGGGACCACACAGGCCTTTCCTAGGCCCAGCAATATGCCTGGAATCGATCACCTATTGACTCCAGCGCCAGGCAAATGGGAGCCTGGACCTGGAAACAGACCTGCCCTCTGGATGGACCAGCTGGGGGGAGATACAAGCCTCCACTTGGGGCACAGAACAGGGGTCTCCTGGCTAGCAGACCACACACCTTTATTAGCTTTTGTTTGTTTGTTTCTGGCTACCTAATAGACAACCTCAAAACCTCAGGGGCTTTGAGCAATCAGGATTTCTATTTCTCAAGGCCCGACTGAGGGCTGGGTTTGGCTTCGCTTCAATGTCTCTGCTCCCAGGCCAGCAGCTTCCCAAGGCTGTGTCTGCTTCTTGAGGAGGGGGCATGAAAGGAGCAAAGCAGACAAGGAGACAGGGCACCTCCTAACACTTCATGTTGAAATGGGTGGACCTTCACGGCCCCGTAGTCCCCTGGCTAAAGTCCATATCTGGGCCAGGCTCTTCCCAGGCCATGGGTCACATGGCAGAATTGGGCGGTCATCCTGATACAGGGAAGGTGTGGAAAATCAGGTGCAATGGCCACTTGCCTGATATCCTAACATGCAAAAATACTGTGCCCACTTCTGAAAGACCTCGCGCCTGGTGTTGGCTCCCTAAACCACACCACTCACACCAATCTCTGGCCCGCTAGTCATCTGGCGGCTCTTCACGGCACAGACTGGATGGGGAATGTTTGTTCCTGTCGCCCCAGAGCCCAGCGCTGTCCCAGGAGAGGCCAGTGTTATGAGCATGGCAATCATGCCCTCAGACCAGCTGGTTGCATTTGTCTCTTTCTCTTTCTCTTTCTCTATTTCTCCCTCCAGACTGTGATTATTCCTCTTCACACGTATTCTGAATCACCTACTCGAAATGAGATTTTCATGCCCGGATCCGTGCATCCTTGGATGCTACCCAATCCCAAACAAACAAAAGAGCAAAACCCTGCAAAGTTAGAGTTGCAACGGCTTGCAACTCCTTAAAAGAAAGCCCTGAGGATGTCACTGCTGTGCTCCCCGTGCCGGCCCTGCTGCCTAGCACCCAGAGGACGTCATGAAGTCTTGATGAATGTGACCGTGTACTGAGGCAGTGACTCCCGGAGATGTCACGGCCACTTACTTACCAGCTGCTCTGAGCCTCGATCTCCCCTTCTGTAAAAAAGGGGGCAGTGCCGAAGAGAAAGCAGGGAGGGAGCAGAGTGCTGAGGGACTGGTGTTGGAATCAGACAGAGAGTATGAACCTTGGGCGGGGGTGCATTTATACCTGTTCTCTGTGCCTTGACTTCCTCATCTAAAAAATGGGCACAAGAGCTCCTAACTCATAAAGTTATCCTGAGGACACGAGCGCAAGACAGATTTGGAAGGAATTTCGTAAAGCATTAACTGTAAGGCACTCACACTTAATATGATATTGGAATAATTATCCCTATCGAAAGTGCAGAAATCGCACAAGTAAAACTAAGTAGTAATCAGTAAAAGTTTTTGTGCACACACCGAAAGACGGTTTGCCCACTGGGAGCACTCAAACCAAAACAGGGAACAAGGCTCAGGTATATAATGTCATAAAGCAGCTTCGACAGCGAGAAAGCATTGACTGTGTATTCTTCGCAGTGACTGGTTACGACATTAGAACTTTCTTACATGGTAGGGAATTGGTCAGTGGTTACTTCACACCAGCCCTGGGAAACAGTGCAAGTGTTGCTTGTGATGTCCGGAGGCATAAGTAAAAAATGACCCAGTTCAAGTTCGTCTTGCAAAATAAGCTAAATTAAGCTTTGCTTGTAGGACTAAACTGGGTTTTGTCTGCTCAGGGAATTCTCCAGGCTGGTCTCTGTTTGTTTTTGATTTTAACATCCCTATTGATTTCTTCAGACCAAACAATAAACTGTGGTTTGCTGATCTGTGGTGACTGGTGGGGTATTTGTTTTGTCTTTTGTATTGACCCAGCTGCTGGAGCCCAGGCAGGGACTGGTGGGAGGAAGTCTGCAGGCTCTCGGTTACCCAGCCCAAAGCCTGCTCTGTCATTTACTGTCTCATGATGCCAGGCTTCTGGAAGTTCACTGCCTTCCTAGTGAGCTAGCTTATAAAAATGGCTGCAAGCCCTCCCCTTCCTGCGTCCGCACCCTGGCAACGTGATGGTGCGGAGTCTATTTCCCTGGCCCTTGGATCTGGGTTGGCAGTGTGACTGGCTTGGTCGGTGGATAGTAGCGATCAGGACGTCAGCAGAACCTTCACAGTGCTTGCACACTGGGGTTTGCTCTCTTGTAGCTCCTGGAATCCCACTGCCCGGGGACAAGCCATCCCTGCTGGATGGAGGGAGACAAATGGCCCAGCGTCCCTTGTTGCCCTATCGGGCACCCAGCTAAATCTCGAGGCAGAGTCACTAGCTGACTGGTAGTCAGTCGACCACATGCGTGAGTCCAGTCGAGAGCAGAATAGCCCAGCTGAGTCCAGCCCACATTGAAACCTGTAGAATCATGACTACATAAATGTTGGGGGGTTTTTGGTGGTTGTTTTTTGTAAAAAGATTTATTTATTTCAGAGAGAGAGAGAGACAGAGACAGTGCACCAGCAGGGGGAGGGGCAGAAGGAGAGGGAGACAAGCAGACTCCCCTCTGAGCTGCGAGCCTGATGATGCAGGGCTCAATCCCAGGACCCTGAAATCATGACCTGTGCTGAAATCAAGAGGGGACACTCAACCGACTGAGCCACCTAGAAGCCCCCATAAGTAGTTGTTTGAGGCCGCTAAGTTTGGGTTTATTATATAGTTAAAGCTAACGGACACTGCCAGGACCCCCGACCCACACCATGCATTCTGTCCTGATGGGGCACCCTAACAAGCATGGCACACGTTGGTGAATGGAGTGGGGGCTGTGTCTGCATCTCCAAGACTACCACCACGCTCGGCGATTCGCTAGAAGGACTCAACACTGAGAAAAGCTGTCATGGTCGTGGTTATAGTTTATTACAGGAGAAGGATGCAGATTAAAATCAGCAAACGAAAAAGGCACAGAGAGAGGAGTCCAGGTGAAGCCAGACACACACACCCCCAGCTGTCCGTGCCCGGTGGAGCCGCGTGGACGGCGATCGGCTCCCTCACGACCACGTGTGACAACACATGCACAAATAGTCGTGCCCCATGAAGGGTAAGAGCCGCTCAGTGGTAGGAGGGTAACTCCACTTAGAAGTCTTGCGGCTCAGAAGACGTCAGCCGTGGGCTGTGGGAAGGAGCTTCACATGCTTGGAGCTCAGTTACTGTGAACATCACAGAATCCTGTCATCTAGGTGAGAGCTAGGAAACCAGCCTCTAGCCACAGATCTTTCTAAAACTTTTTTGGCTGAGTCTCTTCTCCCCTTGGCCTCAAGTGACCGAGGATGGAATGAAAGGGTTAGATGAAATCACCTGCAAGTCTTCATTTAATTCCGTGACGCTATGACCCTCCAAACTTGATAATGTCACCTGCAGGAGTCATTGACTCTCGGGGTCTGGATCCTGCCAGTGCCCTTTAAATGTCATAGATTGTATTTTCTTGTCATTATTCTAATGGTCCACTTGCCTTCTTGTTCATTCAAAATGGAGATGTAATCTATTTCCAATCCCCAAGATAATCAAGTTTTTAATGTAATTATGGAAGAATGACCCAGGTAGCATAAATGACTCCACAGCGTGGCCATCCCGTGAGAGAGGTGCGGATTGCGTTCGTTCACTTAACAACCACATGCTTAGCCCCTGCTGTGTGCCAAGTACAGAGTCGTGTGCAAGGGGCGTGTAGGCAAAGAGACCTCACTCCGTGGGGCTGACTGTCAAACACAGATGATGATAACAAGGGGCAGCCACAAGGCAGGGAGAGCAGTGCTTCGTTGCAGGAAGCATCAAGTGCAATAAAAGCCCGGATGGGCCACCCACCCAGGCTGGGCACACAGGGAAGGCCCCCTCGAGCGACAGCCTGAGTATTTAAGATGCACAAGGGCTGCTGGCGGTGTAGGTTGAGGGTGGAGGTGCTTGGCCAGGTGCACCAGGCCCAGAAGGCAGCTGTGGCAGGGATGAAGACACCAACACCCACTGAGTTGAGTGTGAATTGGGTGCTTACAGGGAGCCATGTACCGCACTGTGTTCCTTACTAATTTAATCCTCAAAAGACCCCTAGGAGACGGGTGCCCTTCTTGTCTCCTCTTCAAAGAGGCGTGAGCTGCAGTTGGGGATATGAAACAGCCCAAAGAGACCAAGTTATGTTAGCTCTGGGCAGAACCTGATGCTGAGACTGCAAACGAGAGCAAGGGGCATCTTTGGGGAAGTGCTTCCTGAGGCTGGAAAGGAAGAAGAAAAGTGGGACCCCATGGGTCTGGGAGACCAGGAGGGGCTTGTGGAAGAGGCTGAGTTTGGTTTGTAATTTCATGGAACCAATGAGCCATGGGAATGGGCCTTGAGCCTGCGGGTGGGGCACCTGCTGCAGGGACCCTAAGGTGGAGTCAGGGGTGTAGGACCACAGGGCAGGGGACGAGTGTGCCTCAGCAGGATAGCCGGGCTGTGCGAACTTGGAGTCACTCAGGCTGGGGCTTGAATACGGACTCCGCGGGTGATGGTCTAGAAGGAGTCCCGGACTGTAGTCCCAGCTCACAACGTACTGGCTGTCTGACCTTCACAAAGTTACTTGGACTTTCGGGCCTCAATTTCCTCACTGATAAACGAAGCTAAGAGGATCTGCATAGAGGTTTGGAAGTTTAAGTTCTCCAATGTAGATGAAGCAGGAAGTCTGTCGGATAGCACAGCGACAGAGGACGATGGAATGAGTTAGTAGGTTAACCAGTGAGTGAGTGAATTCGTGAATGAAAAATCTTGAAGGGAAGAGGCCTGAGGATAGAGCCTGACCCACACTGGGGGACACCTCTCTCCGGGTTGCTGGTGGTGCGTTATTCAACATTCTCCTTTTGATTCCAGCTGCCACAGTAAGAGGCTGCCAGCCTTCACTCCTGGACTCTAATACTCTGTGGCTGTGTGACCTTGGGCAAGAGACTGCCATTGCTCTAAGACTCAGAGAACAGGAAGTCCGTGGCAACCATCTCCTAGAATCGTGGGGCTGCTTCGATGACGTAATATACGTAAAGCACCCAGCACAGTGGAACTTAAAAATTCACAGCCCTTTGAAGACCTAAAAATACTTTTCCCAAATATGAGCTCATGTGATTCTTGCAGCTTCTCTTTGGTGTATGTAGGTCAGAAGTTTCCATAGGTGAGAAAACAGGGACAAATATAATGTTATTTTTTTCTGAGGTCAGGAATACCAGGATTAGATCCGTGGCTCCTTGACCTCTCCTCGTGTGCCTTCCTGGTAGGACCAGTCCACGCATCCACATGTCATCTCTGATGAACTCTCACCCATTCTCCAAGATTAAGGTCTCAGGCCGTTTTCCTTCCGTGACATTCGGAAAAGAATCATACCCTTTGTTCCAAGTACACACAGATGCAACGGGGCATCCAGGTCTGGAATTCCTATCTTCTCCCTCAATTACTGGCACTCTTTTAATTACGTGGCCAGGAAGAATCCTGAAAGACGGAAATGCACAACAAGCATGGGGGTATCCTTCGGATGGAACACCGGGCATCACCTAGCAAAACTCTTGGGGTAATCTGAGCGCTTTGGGGTCTGAGCCCTTCAGGGTTTCCACCTGGGCGAGTTTTCAACTCTGTAAGTTATAACAAACAACGATTTTTTTCCCATAAAGATGGAAATGAATTTGGAATTTTGTCTGGTGGTGATGTGATGGATTTTCCCACCCCGTCCAATCGTCCAATGGAAGAGCTTATTTCCAACATTACGTCTGGTTGGACAGTGACTGGTCTTGCCTCCATTAGCAAAATCCTTTCCGCATTCCTGAATTGTGATTATGTGTTTCTTCTTCAGGTTTTTCTCCTGAGAAATTTTAATATTTTACCAAATCCCTCATCATCTAATGAACTTAATAAAATCTTTTGACATCTGTACCTTTTACAGCTGTGTACAAGTCACGATTATTATTATTTTTTGAATTGCCTTTTAACAAGTCATGATTATTATTATTATTTTTTAAATTGCCTTTTAACATCATCATAGTGGGTTCAGGAGAGAGGAAGGAAATAGTGTATATTTGAAACAGAGAGGTATCGGTGTTTATCAAAGAGACATATACAAATATGTTTGCAGAATGAATACATACGTTTGTGCATGTCTTCAAGCATTTCTTTAGATAAATGCATACATATATTTCTAAGCCTCAACACCAGCTTTGTAAAATGTACTTAATATTTGATATTTTCTACCAAAAACAAAAACCTCTCCCATTTTACATTTAGATACCAATGGAAGAAATGTTTCCTTATGCCTTTCAACATTGATTTTTGTAACTAAATGATGTATTTGTGTGTGTGTGTGTATGTGTGTGTGTGTGTGTGTGTAGAGAGAGATACCTTTATTTCAGGAAATCTTAGCTTTATTTAATAAATGAGCCGCAAAGTCAATACCTGGTGGCTATCTACCTATTCCCCTATTGATTGTGTAGAAACAAGTGCAGATAGCCACGTCCCACCTGCCAAATTCACTTTCACTCCTTGAAGACCTTGGTGATAACTAGCCCCACATTTCAGGTCAAAAGCTGTTCTTCAGAATTTTTTTTTTTTATTCTTTGAACTTATTGAGACGTAATTGACATCTAATACTGTGTAAATTTAAGGTGTACAGCGTGCTGATTTGATATACTTTTGTATTGCAAAATGCAGGCTCCGTTCTTGATCTGGGGCTGAAGTTAACTGGATCTGACCTTCGGTCCTAGCTGCCCCTGATGAAAGCGATTAAGTGTAATTGAAACTGTGGTCCAGTTAAAACTGTGAGGAACATCATTAGGTAGGGGAAGTGGAGGGAGGGCAGGGAAATGGTTGGGTCTCCAGCACCATCTGCATAATTCACCTGCCACCGTTCCATCTCGCCCAGTAGGTTAGTATTCCATCCTCAGGTACTGAAATGGTAAGAAGGCCGTATAAACACTTGGACATGACTTTCTCAGGCAAACAATCTGACTGTGGGGCAGGTGCTATGCTGTGCAATCCTTCTCCCCGAGTAAAGACAAATGCTAATCTAAGAGTGAAGGTCATAGTCGGAAAGGAGAAAAGCAAATTAACAAGTGTAAAGGAGTATCTTTACTACATACACGTACTTAGCTTTTCTTTAGTTCAATGGATATTATCCTGGCACCTGATCTGATCCAGGCATTAAGCTTGCAACTGACAGCGTAAGAGCAAAACTCACACAGCCACCGCCTGTTGTGAGTCTCCTAATCCAGCGGCTGCATAAAGCAATAGTAAGAAAATCACAGGACACGCAGTCGTTGCTGTGACCGTAGGTGCCCGTGCTCTGGGAGCAGAGACAACACCTTAACTCACCTGCGAGTTTACACAAAAACCCCCACAGAAGCTGGCATCTAAGCCGAAACCTGGAGAGTGACAGTTCGCAGGTCAAATACGGGTGGGGAGAGAGGCTTACAGAACACCGCGGTAAGTAGCCAGACATGAGGAAGCGGGCTCTGTTTCTTAAAATAGAAACAAATCCCCATGGTCGTTAGCATCGATTGTTGTGCGGGGCGGACAGCGGGGACGAGGCTGGACATTAAGTAACTACCCAATGGGTGTTTCTGGATGTGCAGTTGAGTGTGGCTGAGAGTGAAAGCATTCAGTTCTGCAAAAGGAGATGGTGACAAAGGGGAGTAATGAGAGAAAATGCTGTAAGCCCATGAAGACAAGTGAACTGGACAGGCAGTAGGACTGAGGATCTTTTGGGAGAGGAAAATCAGACAGGTAAGTGGACACTGGAGCAGCAGGTAGGGAAGCGGGAGCTTAGAGCCCTCACGGACGGCTTGCGGTTAGGAAGGGACACAGCCCTCCTTTCGGAAAACCACGGGGGATTGTGTATTCAGGTGACAGACGCGGTGAAGGTCAAGGATGGAAGCAGATCTGAAGTCAAATATATTCATCGAAAGTGGAAATCCAGAACAGTTTATGTTCTCTTTTCATAGGAAGTAAAGGATGTCATCCAGTGAAACCGGAGGAAAAACGAGGAAAGACGTTGCCGAGGAGTCTAGGAAACCATGGGCTTGACCCAAGGAAGCAAGGGCAGTGAGTAAACAGATGGATAAACGTGGAGATAACTTGACCAGCATTCCTGGTGCTTGATAACAATAATTAAAATTCACGTGGTTTAAAAGACGTAATCAGATGCCAACGTAATTGCATATAAGTTAGCAGGGGTTTATCAGAATCAAGGTGATAATTTATTTGTATTATTTGGGAAATAAAGATACATTTTTAATTACTCTTAGAATGCAGAAAGTAACCTTAATCATAAAAGGTCAGGGACTACCTCCAAAAGATTAGAAATAAACAGGAAAAGTATGAACAAGCTCCGAATTGGGAAGTAAAACAAACAACTAAAATTCGAGAAGGAAAAAATCTCAAAAGGTTTAGCAGCCCTTTCCAGAGCCCACCCCCACCGTCTCAGCGGACCCTGGAGTGAAGCTGCAGAGCTCTCCCCAAAGGACAATGTCTTCATACTTCTCTCTGCCTCCGTCTGGCAGAGTGAACCTCCCAGAATTCATGTAGGGGTTATATGCACAGGCTGGTGATGGGTATTAAGGAGGGCACGTATTACATGGTGCACTGGGTGTTATACGCAAGTAATGAATCATGGAACGTTGCATCAAAAACTAGGGATGTACTGTATGGTGACTAACATAGTAAAAAAAATAATATTTAAAAAAAATATTCACAGTCGCATTGAAAACAGTATCGGCAAGGTGCCAGCTCTTGTGCAGGTGCTGGGTCCTCAGTGTTCCTTTACTATAATATTCTCTGAGTTGAATGTATGTGTGTATAATCCTCCTGTGTTTCATGTTGTGTATATTTAAATTGCGGCAAATAGATATATAATGTAAAATCTACCATTTTAATCACTACGTGTACAGCTCAGCGGCATTAAGCTCATTCACATCGTTGTGCTGCCATCACCACCACCCACCTCCAGAACTCTCTTCATCTTCCCCACCTGACACCCTGTCCCCAGGAAACACCAGCTCCCATTCCCCACCCCACCCCAGGCCCTGGCAGCCACAACCCTCTTTCTGTTTCTACGAATTTGGCTACTCTAGGCAGGTGCCTCATACAAGTGGCTTGATAGTCATTGTCTTGTTGTGACGGGCTACTTTGACCCAGCATCATGTCCTCCAGTGTCCTCCAAGCTGAAGCACTGTCAGCATTTTCTTCCTTCTTGAGGCTGAATGATGGTCCCCTGCACGTCTACACCACATTTTGTTTACCGTCCATCTGTCAGCGGACATTGGGGTTGCTTCCACCTCTTGGCTATTTTGCATAGTGTCGGATGTGCAGATATCTCATTGAGGCTCTACTTCTATTTATTTTAGAGAGAGCGTGCACAAGCAGGGCGAGGGGCAGAGGGAGAGGGAGACTCCTCAAGCAGACTTCCCACTGAGTGGGGAGTCAGAGGTGGGATTTGATTCCACGACCCTGGGATCATGACCTGAGCCGAAATCAAGAGTCAGACGCTGAACTGACTGAGCCACTCAGGTGCCCTGAGGCTCTGCTTTTAATTCTTTTGGATAAATACCCAGGAGTGGGATTGCTAGAGTCGATGGTAGCTCTATTTGAAATTTTTTGAGAAGGCTCCATACTATTTTCCACAAGTGCAGCTCACCATTTTCCATTCCCACCAGCAGTGCACAAGGTTCCAATTTCTCCTGCATAAAATTCTGAAAGAAGAGGAAGCCACGGTTGAATGGAGCCACTGCCCCAGACAGAGCGGAAGGAACAGTGGCGCCCACGGGGGCGTTAAGCCGACTTGCAGGCGTGGCTTGCATCTGCGGCAGGGAGGCCCCCGCCGGCTGCCCATTCACCCGCAAAAGGCAACTACCTTCTCAATCTCACTCAGAGCCAGGAAATGAGAATGTAATTAACTATGAGATATGACTTCTGACCATCCAATTGACAGAAATTAATAGGATTTGTAAAATTCATGGCTGGCAAGGGATTAAAGGAAAAAGACTTCTCATATATTGCTGATGGGATTATAAATTACTCTGGTCATTTCAGAAAGTAATCTGTTCTATTAAAATTAAAAATGCATCTAACTTTTGACCCAATAATCCACTTTGGGGAATATATGCTACAGAAATAAAATTACCAGCATGGAAGAATAGAGATACAAGGATATCTTTGTAGTATTCTTTGCGGCAGGGGAAACAACCTGGAAAAAATGCAATTATGGTATGCTTATTATACTGCAACAGACTTATTTCTCTTGATAGAAAGGAGCTACAACTTTGTAAAAGAAAAAAATGTGCTTCACAATATATTGACTATAGACAACTGTATGATTCTGTGAGTGCAGAGAAAAGTCTGGAAGATACATGAACTACTGTTGAAACTGAGCACCTAGGTAGTGACTAAATCTGGTATGCACTGTTAAGAAACAGATACTGATTCCAGGATTCTCCAGCATATGGGAGATGGGTGGGGTATATCTCATGGAAGAAGGACTTGAATCAAATCCTAAGTCAGTGACTCACGAAGATATGCTACCTTCTCTAATGGGAATGTTCATCACTGGCTTGCCAATTTGGAAATTCCTATTCATCCTTGGAATTCCAGCCTGAGCATTTCCTGCCTCATGAACACCTCCTGATTCTTGTTCCAGGTGGGAATTACTTCCTGTTCAGGTGCACCTGCTGCCTAATGCTCAGTTCATCACAGCACTTGCTGCACGGAGCTGGAAGTCTCTGAAGGGCTCTGAAATGCTTGATTGGACCATAGACTCCTCAATAGCAGAAGATGCGATATCATCATTCATTCATTCATTCATTCATTCATTCATTCATTCTACTTTGACTTTCAAGCCCTCTCCTCCTTCCCAGCCAGAACACAGGACCTGTAATTAGAGATGAGGGATTGGGAAGAGCATCCTTGATAGTTATGTAAATTGAAAAGGGGTTCATATCATGTGAGGCTGGAGAAGAGCAAATACTCTTCTCGTTATAAAGTCAAAACCATACTTGCAAAAACTATGAATCTCTTACGTCTTCGGAGTTATTTTCGCAAGAAACTCTGCCTTCCCCAGGAGCCCCAACGAGCTTCCAAGCCCTGATTACTGATTACGGGCAGGTAAGCTGCAGATTCCGGAAGCTGTCTTGACCGCCTTTCCCCAGGGCTCAGAGAGGTATGGGCTGTAGCACACAGGAGAGCACCAGCATACAGACATCGTTGCAATGTTTACTACCGCCGAACTGGATACAAGCAGTAGGTTAAGAAGCTGCAAACCGGGGGCACCTGGGTGGCACAGTGGTTAAGCGTCTGCCTTCGGCTCAGGGCGTGATCCTGGTGTTATGGGATCGAGCCCCACATCAGGCTCCTCTGCTGTGAGCCTGCTTCTTCCTCTCCCACTCCCCTGCTTGTGTTCCCTCTCTCGCTGGCTGTCTCTATCTCTGTCGAATAAATAAATAAAATCTAAAAAAAAAAAAAAAAAAAAAAAAAAAAAGAAGCTGCAAACCGGGGCGCCTGGGTGGCGCAGTCGTTAAGTGTCTGCCTTCGGATCAGGGCGTGATCCCGGCGTTCCGGGATCGAGCCCCACATCAGGCTCCTCCGCTAGGAGCCTGCTTCTTCCTCTCCCACTCCCCCTGCTTGTGTTCCCTCTCTCGCTGGCTGTCTCTGTCAAATAAATAAATAAAATCTTAAAAAAAAAAAAAAAAAAAAAAAGAAGCTGCAAACCAAACATTGATTTCACCTCCTCCCTGTTTGCAATCCCGGGTATTAACAGGTGTCACCTCACCCCTACTTTCCCAGGTGCCTAAAGAGAGGCTGACCCCCTCCCAGCTCCGGGGCAGACCCTGGTTCATCAGGATACAACCATACATTTCACTAGGGATCCACTTAAGATGAAAGGACTCAGGTGGTTGTGATTCCTCTGTTCATAGGATTTGTCATCTCTTAGGAATAATTACCTGTGAGAGGGTGTTTTCCTGGGTGCTTTTGAGAAAGAAGCATCCTGGCCTTGAAGGAGCTACCACAGGGCCCGATGGTTGCTGTTTCTTTGGATTCAAGCCCCAGGACTGCTGCAGCCACCTTCTACCCGCAAGGGGAAAGAGTCACCTGCAGGAGGACAGAGTTGGGGGGAATCTGAGGCCCCGAGCCAGAGCCCTGCCTGACCCAAGCCTGAGCACTACATGGTCTCTGGATGTGTTCTCATCTGCGGGTCAGTAATTCTCTCATGGAGTCAGAAAGGGCGAGAAGCAGGCGGCGGTGGGAACAGAGGAGAGAGGCCAGCAAAACCAGAGGTGTGTGTGCCTGAAGTGGAAGAAGGGAGGGGGCGGAAAGGCGGAAACCCAGACAGGCATTTACAGGGCAGGCACTCTGTGTTTCTTAAGGAACCGGACCTTTGGCTGGTGACTTTCTGCCTGGACATCGATCTCCTTTCCTCTACAGCTGCTTCTGCGTTGGCCAGGCATGGGGTAGATGCTCACAGAATGAGCGCTGGGTGGGGGCCGCCCACACTGGTGCAAATGGGGCCTGGCACCTTCCAACTCTGTCTTCTGGTCTTGGGCAGAAGGGCTGCCAGGCAGTTGCAAGCTAAGGCCCCTCTAGGGTCTGCACCAGTGGTCCATGTTTAATGACTGTTTAGAAAAAAAGCCCTGATTTGTAGCATTTGCCAATTTTCATGAAGTAAATACTCCCAGCGTGGCCAAACCCAAGCTTCTGATGTTGTCAGTGCCTGTGCAGTTAGGAAGAGATGCTCACCCTTGGGTCTTCCGAGCCAGCGCAGAGGCCCCCTTCACCCCTGGCTTCCACAGTCCCATCCCTATTACTCTGCATGCTCTAAAACATTTGTCAAGATCCTTTCCCTCTCCTGGCAAAGGTGGGTGAATGAGAAGCCAGGCAAGAGATACGAGCTCATGCAATTTGTCCAAATGATTGATACTCCCCAGCCAGAGGGCCAGGCCAAAGGATGCTCGCACAGCAGACCGGGAAAGAAGAGTGATACCTATAATACAGAAAGGGACATGCAATTTCGGAAGGTGGATTTATTTTTTTCTTAAACAAGAGGGATAGGTAATGCCACTCCATAGCCAAGGCTCTCTCTAGAAACCTCAGACATTATTATTCTGTGCCTGCTTTTCTAACTCTCTCTCTCTAGCCGCTCATTGTAAGAGGGCAGCACTACAAACTGTCCTTATCTAACTCCTAGCCCCGAGCTTCTCTGACCTTCCCTGCAGGTGGACGTGTTGACCTCTGGGCGGCAATCCTACCACAGTGGGCTGGGAGAGCTAAGCAATGTCTTCATTTCCTTGGCTTCGGGTTTCTCACCTACAGGATGGGGCTAGTAACACCTACCTCACATTCACTCACTTAGAAGTATTTTTTGAGTGGCCCCTGGGTGGCTCAATCGGTTAAGGATCCAGTTCTTGGTTTCAGCTCAGGGTCCTGATCTCAGGGTTGTAAGATCAAACCCTGCGTTGGGCTCCGTGCTTAGAGGGAGTCTGCTTGAGATTCTCTCTCCTTCTCCTTCTGCCCCCCCCCCCCACTGGTGCTCCCTTGTTCTTGAATAAATAAATAAATCTTCAAAAAAAAAAGGAAATATTTTTGATACCTATCTTGTTGCTTCCTGCGAATCCCAGCTGTCGAGAGGAAAACACCTGGCAATCCATGGAACATGTGAAATACAGTTTGTGCTCTCTACACAGCTGTTTCCTTCATGTCCCTCCTTGCTAAGCCCCGCTTCACCAGCCACGTCTCCGTTCCAAAGTCCCCATGAGCTTCTTTCTTTGCCCAGGAAAAAGTCCACATTCCGTTAGTGCCTGGACTCTTAACAGTTAAAGTGTTCGGGGGGAAAAGTTTATCAAGACTGAGGCTGTGCTTAGTCTCTGACCAAGTAATGTCATTTCTAGGAATTTATCTTACAGAGCAGTACACACAGGCAGGGTGTCTGTTGTGGTATTGATTGTAGCAGGAAAAACAAGACAAAAATACCCATCCATGGAGGAAGAGTAAAATCAAGAACAGAATATCAAACTGCCAAGAGAGGCTTCCTGGCGCTCAGCGCTGTACCTGGCATGTTCCAGGCGCTCAGCACTGCACCTGGCATGGAACAGGCGCTCAGCACTGCACCTGGCATGGAACAGGCACTCAGCACTGCACCTGGCATGTACCAGGCGCTCAGCGCTGCACCTGGCATGGAACAGGCGCTCTGCACTGCAGCTGGCATGGAACAGGCGCTCAGCGCTGCAGCTGGCATGGAACAGGCTCTCGGTGAATAGAGGATACAGAAACTGCAGTGTGGCCACTTCAAAGAATAAGGATCTAAAGCAACTGAGACGGGTAAGTGAAAAGGCAAGGAAGAATGGTAGGTATGGTTTGTTTCTATTTTGTATAAAAGATCCCCTCTCTCTCTCTCTTTAAATGCTTTCAGATATCCAGAAAAGATCTGTAAAGATACAGAAGAAAGACTTTGGCATTAAATTTTATTTATTTATTTTTAACTATTTTACTTATTTATTTATTTATTTGAGAGAGAGAGAGCACAAGCGGAGGAAGGACAGAGCAAGAGAGAAAAGCAGACTCCCTGCTAAGTGAGGACCCTGACATAGAGCTCGATCCCAAGACCCCAAGATCATGACCTGAGCCAAAGGCAGACGCTTAACCAACTGAGCCACCCAGGCGCTCTGGCATTAACTTTTAGAGGATGAGACTGGAAGACCTTTTCCAGAATCTGCTTTTCTCATTAACAGTATGCACTAGAGGCATTTACATGAAAATAAGCACACTGGGGTCACCCTTTCAGCTCTGCCCCATACCTCACCGCAGGGGTTCTCGTCATTTGTTTGGGCTGCCACTTATGCTATTGCCAATTCTTCCCAGGCATAAGCAGTACCAGGCTGAGCATTCTCATGCATATGTCTCTGTCCATACAGACTTTGTGCCCAGGTGCTAGAGAAAGGAGATGTTTTTCGTGTTTACATGGGACACTCTGTGCTTCTTGATTTTTTCTGAAATCACTAAATGACTCCGTCCTTACCAGCTGCAAGACTGTGGACCAGAAAATCTCCCAATCCCAGTTTCCTCATCATGAAAGTATCCGTCCTGAGGGGTTGTTTCCAGAAGAAGCTATGATTGAGGAATGCCGAGCGTTCAGCTCTCAGAACACCCACCGTAAGCACACTGGATGACCAGTAAGTGGCAGCTGGGATTATGACTTGAATCACCAGGGACAAGAAGAACAGGGTGATGAGAGCAAGCCATGCTCGAGGGAGTTGTGAACTCGGAGAAAGTAGGAGAAGGGTCAAACATGCAGCATGAAACACGTGGCGTGTGGGACTGGAGAAGGGGACTCACTCCTGGAGAAGGTGGCTCCCTTGTTCCTCGTCTTTTCTGGAGACACGCCTCTTTCTGGATTCTAAGGAGATGGCCCCCATCATTGGCGGTGAGGTTGAGTCTCCCTCTCCGTGAGCAGCTAAGCCAGGACAGCTTGGTCAGTGGAAGCCACGATATGGCCAGGCTGGTCCCTATGTGGAGTCACAGAGGTCTTATTGTCATGTCCATGTGTGTTGGGACCGGGGATGGTGGAGGCCTGGGCTGCCAGCTATGGATGTGGGTGGGGGGGTCACCTGCTGGGTGCCCAGAAATCCAAGAGGGATCCAAGGGCAAGAGCAGGCCGGGGGCTCAGAGGATTTGAGATCCTGTCACTATCTTGATGGAACTGTATCTATCCTAAGCATGAGAAGGCTGGGTGAAGAAACTGACCCTGAGTTTGCCCGGGCATCTTAGACAAGGCGTTGGCTGAGTTAGTGCCCATGTCTTTGGCTCAGCTGAATGAATGGGGAACGGGAAGACAGTGTCTTTCAGAAGGAGATTCTGAACTGCTAGGAAACTATTTATCAGCGTTCTGTCTCAACCAGCTTTTCAGAATCAATGAGTTTTCAAATAGGAAGAGGATTTTTAGGACTTTTGTCTGGTTGGTGCTAGAGGGAAGTTTCCACCGTGGATGAGGGGCTGGAATCTGCTTCTGTCCCTTTCTAGCTGAGCAACTCCAGTCAAGTTGCTGAGGAACTCAGCCTCAGTGTCTCCTTTTGTAAAATGGAGCGACGCTCTCCACCCACCGTGTTGGGAACACTGGACATGGTGCAAGTGAGGGCCCAGACTGAACCCCAGCCTGTGGGATGCGGCTGGGATTCTACCACTTTCCTCCCCCAGTGCACCTTGACGTTCTCTAGTAGACAGACAAGTGCTAGATGAACTTCATTCATTCCGCAAGTACTTGCCGAGTGCCCTGGACGTGCCGGGTACTGCTCTGGGCACTGGGGGCATGGCACCTGCTCTCAGGGGTTTCATATTCCAGTGTGAGACTTCAGATGATAAAGACATGCTATATGGAGTGGAGATGACCCTGAAGAGGGACAGCCAGGACAGGAGACAGGGTGTGATGAAGGTACTGGTGTGAAGAGGGTGGTCTGGGAAGGCTGGTGTGAGCTGGTAAGCTTGGGGCAGCAGCCTGAATGAGGCGAGGACACAGGACGTCTGAAGAGCCACCCGTGACAGCCCACAGCAGGGGAGTGGGTCGTGTTTGGGAAGGACGGGGTGGCTGGAGCACATGGAGTGTCATGCAGCTGGGAGGGGCCAGCGGACAAATCACCAGAAACTCAAAAGACATGGGAAGAACTTGAGGTTGGATTTTCTGTGTGAAGGAGAGGCTTGGAAGGGTTTCCAGTAAGAGTGGTGCAATTTGATTAACTGTTTTAAATGATCCTTTTGGAGGGAACGTGGGAAGTGTTGCCTGGGACGGGGGAGGGGAGGATGCCCACCAGAAGCTCCTCGACAGCCATTCCGAAGACTCTCCACCCCCACCTGCAGAGGACATTGAGACCCATGGGCCCTTTATTCCATTAAAGTGAAGGCAGAGAAGAATAGTTAGCTCCCTGGGGAGAAGCACTTACTCAATTTGCAGTCATGGCTGCTTTTGTGCGGACATCATGTGAAGACTGACGCATCCAGCCTCCTGGGGGCCCTTGCTGGAGACACTGGTGAGGCTCCCCCAGAGCCAGTCTGGGACAGTGTCACCACGGCCAGTCCCCATACGGTGCTGCCCAGGGCCCAGATACAAGCATGGGCCCGGGAGGGTGAGGGCTGGCATCGCAGGAGACCAATGACCCCGGACACCTGATCATTTGCTCCAAACTGGAAGAGTCCGGGTTCCAAGAGTAAAGAGGCATTGCAAACCCTACGTTATGTTTTGCTAGGCACATGGGCAGTTTCTTAAAAGAGAAGTGTGCAATTTTATGGAAAGAAAGAAATGGATTCTAGCCAAAAGAATCTCATCTTTATGTGCAATTTTCTCCACTCTCCTTGAAAGGAAAGGAAAAGTTAGCAAAGAGGAAGCTGGTATTATCCAGTCAAGGACTGAAATAGTGGGTCTTTGAAGGATTAAAAAACCCTCCGTATACCATCCATTGTTTAAAAATGTAATTACCCCTGTGGAAGTCCCCATACAAAGATCCCCAGGGAAACTGGGGGCCAAAGTGAGGCGTATGATGAGTGCCCCTCAGCATGGTCTCTGGGTGGGTGACATAGACGGCGTTGAGGCAAGGCTGAGTCTCACAGCGGTCTTGGCACAGATTGTCTAGAATTTGCAAATTGCATAAGTAGCTGATGTATGGGTTTGTCTTCGGAAGCACAACAACTATGGTTGTGGTCTTACCGTGGACGATATAAGGCTGAAGGAGGAACTGGTTTTACGGCAGTTAAGGAACTATTTTACGGCAGTTAAGGAACTATTTTACGGCAGTTAATACTTAGATGCTTTTTGTCGTAATTGATCATTGGATCCAGTTCCTCCATCTTGCTGGTTAAGGTACAGTTTTTTTGCAAATCGTGGTTTCCATTATGAAATGGGAACCCCTCATCGTATTAGGGGGGCTCGTTCTAGTCATTTCTTTGTTTTTCTCTCTGTAGAATGGGTGTGAAGGATGATTTTATCTGATATTTAAGAAACTTATGCATCCTAATATTCTATAAGTTAGCAAAACGCAATAAGCCCCAAGCTTTTGTGAAGTACCTGTTGTATATGTGAGAATTTTGTTAAGTGTTCCCAGGACTGTGTG
Organism: Ursus arctos; assembly: GCF_023065955.2. Lineage (NCBI taxonomy): Eukaryota > Metazoa > Chordata > Mammalia > Carnivora > Ursidae > Ursus > Ursus arctos. The sequence continues at coordinate 82,872,397 of NW_026623078.1, read as the reverse complement.
TATTCCTTCTTCTGTATAGTTTATAAAATTACTAATGACACATGTTATCTATGTCATTTAAATATTTCATGTATGGAACTGGTCTAGGAGAGTATACTGTAAACCAAGATAATTGTTTACTTTTGGTGTTAGGGTAAAAGGTGTTTATTTCCTTTTTGCTTCTTTACCTACTACTTCTACTGTATTTATCTCTTACTCTTTTTCTGTCTTTTAAACAAAACTTATTTGCTTAGTTATTAATTTTCTAAGCTATATCTTCTGTATCCCAGTCTGGAGAGTACTTATTGGAAATCCTCTTGAAAGGTGGAGCTTGCAAATTTGGGGCAAGGGAGATACTAGCAGGTGACCCCCTGGAGGAGGCCTGCCTAGGGCTGGCAGCTTCTATAGGATACCTCCTGCCAGGTAAGATCTCTGATTCTCTTCTCCGAAGAGATGGGCCAGGCATTCAGAAGTCGCTCTGTGTCATCTGGTTGTCCCTGTCATCCCAGGCTGATCACACCCCTGAGCTGACCAGTATGGACCTCACATAAAGTTCATATGGAGTCAGTAGAAATGCACCTGTCACCTGCTGAGTACCCTAAGAAGTGCCAGAGACCCTGGCAAGGGTTGAGTGGATCATTTGACATATTGAAGTGTATTTGTACAGTTGCTACTTTAAAAACTGTGACTGAGACCAGTGATTCCTTACACAAGCATCTTGCAAAAATACATATAGAAGTGGCAGTCAGTTATACCAGCCTCTTCCAAATATTCAGTAAGTAATTTGTAGTGGCAGGCAAAAAAGATGGCCCCTTCTGGGTTTCAGAAGTATTTTCAATGTACTTTGCAAACTTTGTCTAAATTGGGAGCTCTTACCTAAGAGACCCTCCCAGCTGCATCTAAGCCAGAGAGGGTTCTTGAACTATTTCGGTATTGTCTCCACTGTGATCAGAGTCAGTGTGATCCTACGTCAAAGGCACAGAATGCTTGTCCTGCCTGCCTTCTTCCCGCTCCTGCTGACACTTGAGTGACCTGCAGGCTTTGGGTACAGCAGGTCCCCTGGGATGGTGCTGCCTTGCCTGCCTCTCCAGGGCAGAACTGAATTTGGCCGCTGGAAAAGCACTTGTGTGCACATTAACTGTATCAGCCCCAGTTATCAGACTGGTATAATCTGACCACAGTTTGTCTTTCACTGAAAATTTCTATCTCAGCAGAATTATAGAAAGCCAGTCTTCTACCTGTTAGAATCACCTGGCTTCCTGTTCTGCTGATCTATCCTACTACAGATGGAAGAGTTATTTCAGAGGAGTTTTAAATTTTAGGGCTTCTAAATGATGCTCGCAGCCCCAGTGCAGGAGGGGCAGTCAAACGGGCATGAGTTTGACTTCCAGCTGGAACATTGCCATTTGCTAGCTTGGGAACTCACCTTTGCCTCCGTGAACCTCACTTTTTTCATCTGTGAAATGGAGGTAATGATCCAGTGAGTAGGGAATTGAACATTCTAACAGAGGGCACACAGGTGTGGGGTACAATAAATGTTATTTCCTGTATGATTTAAAAACCCAGGAGTTGCCTCACTGACTATATAAAGATGGCAAATAATCATGGGACAAGATGCGCCACATCATACGTCATCTGAGAATCTCAAATTAAAACAATGAAATCCCATGACACACCTATGAGAATGGCTAGAACCCAGAGCACTGACACCATCAAATGCTGGCAAGGATGTGAAGCTACAGGAAAGCTCATTCGTGGCTCGTGAGAACGCAGAATGCTGCAGCCTCTTTGGAAGATAGTCTGGTGGTTTCTTACACAACTAAACATTCTCTTACCATGTGATCCAGCAATTGTGCTCCATGGCATTCACCCAAATGAGTTGAAAATTTATGTCCACACAAAAACTTGGATCTTTGGGGCCCCTGCCTGGCTCAGTCAGTGGAGCATGTGACTCTTGATTTTAGGGTCATGAGTTTGAGCCCCCCCATCTCAGGTATAGAGATTACTTAAAAATAAAATCTTAAAAAAACACATAGATCTTTATAGCAGCTTTATCCTTAATTGTTAAACTTGGGAGCAACCAAGATGTCCTGCAGTAAGTGACTGAACACAAGAACTGGGGTCCATCCACGCAGTGGGATCTTATTCAGCGCTAAAGAGAAATGAGCTACCATGCCATGAGAAGACACGGAGGAAACTTCGTGGCTTATTACTAAGTAAGAGAAGCCAGTCTGAAAAGGTTACATATTCTGATTCCAAGTGTATGACATTTTGGAAAAATTGAAACTATGGAGGCAGTAAAAAGACCAGTGGTTGTTAAGAGTTTGGAGAGTGAGGGGACTGAACAGATGGAACATTTTTAGGGCAGCGAGACCACTCCGCACAATACCATAATGGTGGAGACGTGTCATTATACATTCGTCCCAACCAACAGAATACACAACACTAACATGAGCCCAAGTGTGAACCGTAGATGTGGGTGATAGAGATGGGTCCATGTAGGTTCACTGATTTTGACAAAGGTTCCACTTTGGGGAGGGGGGGATATTGATGGTAGTATTGTGGTGGGGGGAAAGTATGTGAGAACTCTTTCTACTTTCCTCTCAGTTGTACTCAGAACCTAAAACTGCTCAAAAAATGTCTATTAATTTAAGAAAAAAAAATCTAACCTTCCTTGTTCAAGCCAGTGTTCAACACTAGAAAGTTTATTTTTAAAAAAGAAGGAAAGAAAAGGGGGGAAAGGCAAATGTTTTAAAAGTACCAACTTAATAAATTAAAACTTTCTACTTAAATTATAAGTGGCATTCATTTCCAGAAAGTCTACCAGTAAGGAGGCAGGTCCTACAAAGCCTAATGTCAAGAAGAAAGTTATGAGAAACAAACTGAGGGCTTCAGAAGTGAGGGGGGTGGGGGAATGGGATAGACTGGTGATGGGTAGTAAGGAGGGCACGTATTGCATGGTGCACTGGGTGTTATACGCAACTAATGAATCATCGAACTTTACATCAGAAACCAGGGATGTACTGTATGGTGACTAACATAATATAATAAAAAAAACATTAAAATAAAAAAGAAGAAAGTTATGAAGTATTTAGAATTTAGACTACAGGGGCGCCTGGGTGGCACAGCGGTTAAGCATCTGCCTTTGGCTCAGGGCGTGATCCCGGTGTTATGGGATCGAGCCCCACATCAGGCTCCTCTGCTATGAGGCTGCTTCTTCCTCTCCCACTCCCCCTGCTTGTGTTCCCTATCTGGCTGGCTGTCTCTCTGTCAAATAAATAAATAAAATCTTTAAAAAAAAAAGAATTTAGACTACAGACAAGCAATCTGAACTTTTAAACTATATCATGTTCAAATATCAAATGAAAAATTCATTCATGTAGCTGAGTAAATGGCTTTTTATGTGGGTAATTAGTGTTCCTTAAATCTTGGAACTGAATCTAAGATTCAAATGTCAGTGTTTAATGTTGGTATCATAAGCTCAGAATCAAACCAAAAGCCATCCGTGTCCTAGTGAATGTGTCCTCTTTACCACTACGGCTTTTCATAAAACCTGAGGCTGCACACGCAGCAACCTATTTACGAAAGGATGGTTATGACCGGAATTTGTGGCTAAATATAATTACCTGATGAACAGACAAACAAATTGTGGCAGTTCATACCACAGAATACAACCTGCCAATAAAAAGGAATGGAACCATTGGCATACAAGCTCCCTGCGTGAATTTCAAAACCGTTATGTTGAACAAAAGAAGACAGATATAAAAGAAGACAGACTATATGATTCCATTTACGTGACGCTCTAGGAAAAACAAATGTAACCTACAGCGACAGAAAGCGATCTTGCCATCGCTGTTGCCTGCCCTGGAAGAGGGGGAGGGGGAGGATCTTGTAACTGTATCTTGATTGAGGTGATGGTTACATGCGTGTATCCATTTGTCAAGACTCATCAGAGGACACCTGGGTGGCTCAGCGGGTTAAGGGTCTACCTTTAGCTCAGGTCATGATCTCAGGGTCCTGGGATCGAGTCCTGCATCGGGCTCCCTACTCAGCAGGGAGCCGGCTTCTCCCTCTGCCTGCCGCTCCCCCTCCTTGTGCTCTCTCTCTTTCTTTCTCTCTCTGACAAATAAATAAAGAAAATCTTTAAAAAACCTCATCAAACTGTTCACTAAAACATATCTCAATAAAGTTGATTTTAAAATAATAATTTAAAAAACCCTGATAGTGAGAAATATCACTAGTGACCTCCTCCCCCCGGCTATCCTATTGATTCAATGGTTACCATCTATCAAGGCTTTGCTCTTATTCCGAGTTTCTTATCACCTTCTCGATTGTATTCAAAGTTTGGCATAATTTTGAGAGGGATTGTTCAGAGCTTTTGTGGGAGAGTAGATGCCCTCCCCTGCACCAAAATAAATGTTGGACTAAACTCAGAAGTGGTTGATAGCTTTACATAATGTTTGTTCTTCTTTTTTATGAGGAATGTTCTGAATTTTAAATGTTGGCAACTTACTGAAAATTTTTCAATTTCTGACTTCTCTGGAAACTTCAGTTTTGTGTTGCTGTAGTTTCACAGAGGCTGCAGCCTTGTTGGAGCTGTGGAGAGCTGCCTGTGTTAGTGGAGACCGAGTGCCCTCCAATAATCCACAGCCCCCACTCTTCCCTATTGCATTGTGCCAAGACACTTTGTTTATATTATCAGCTTTGCACCTTTAGACAATTGAGTTTACCACCTCTGGGCTAGATGCCTGAGCTATCCTTTCTTTCTGGTGAAGTCGTTCCATCTCATGATAGAAGATTCTGGAAGAGAGGAGCCAGGATATCATGGGGGGTATGAAGCCATGACTTTTGAGGTGGGTGGGTGAGGCACAGGAAAGAGAAGACTCAGGGCTCCCTGGACTAGGCTATCATGGAATAAGGGCTGTCGTGTGGATATTTATCCTGAGTTCCTGTCGGAGGCAGGTTTTCCCAAATCTGGGTCTGGGGCGGAGACTCTGTGAAATCGATGATCAGTGGAGAGCCAGAGGAGGGATCTACAGGTACGTAAGAACACCAAATGGGACAGAGACAAAGCTAACCCGTTTCAGCTGAAGTGTATCTTCAGTCTGACCCCCGGGGAGGGCGTGAACCATGAGTGGCATCACGGAGCTGTCCAGTTGTGGCAAGTAGGTGTTTGAACTGCTGTATCAATGAGCCATTGGCTGTGGGCCTCCGGCTCCCCTCGGGTGGGGGCGTGACCTCCCAGCAATTTCTAAGACAGATAGCTCATATCCACCAAAGTGTCCCTTAAGGAGGGTACGGTGCTCTCAGTAGCCAGAGGGATGAGGGCACTGGCCCTGTGAAAGGGATCTGGGCAGAAAGCATCTGTCTCTACTTCGATCCCCAAGTGGAACCAGGGCCAGTGGTTGGAATTTATTGGCAACTGACTTCAGCTCAGTAAATAAGGAATTGAAAAGGAGAGGTGTGAGCGATGGAAAGGCCACCCTCACAGGTGGTGAGCCCCAATAGCTGTGTGTTCAAACACAGGCTGCATAACAACTCATCTGTCTGAGAGACAGCTCCATCTCGGTGTCCTTCCAAAGTTCCTTTGCAAGCAGAGCACTTTGATTCTGGAAAGAGCTCCCTTTCCACCCCAGTCTCTTCCTCTGCCTTTAATCCAAGTGAGGACAGTGCAAACAGCCAAACTGGCCCCGCACAACTACCGTGTGCAGGCCCACAGCTCCCTCCCACTTAAGTCCAGCGACAGTCCTGTGAGAAAGAAGTTGGAACCCACACTTTTTTCAGATGTTCTGACCAAAGTCCAGAGAGTTTGAGTGTCTTGCCCAGGATCACACTGTGAGCCAGAGGGGCCAGAGGCAGAAGCAGGTTTGAATGATGCCTGGCTTTTTGCCCAGAAAAAGCTGTTGTAAGCAAACAAACAAAAACAGCAAACAAACCAGGAAAAAGTTCATCAAAGAGAATCATGCACGACATGATAGAGAGGGCCATGGGGCTCCCAGAGGTAAAAGAAGAAAGTGAAGACCAGAAAAACCCAAGCCCCAAAACCAATGACAGCTGAGACGAACATCTTACTGGGGAAGGACATCGTGGAGGGGAGGCATGAGGGCATCGGTCAGGGCCTTCTAAGTGCTACAGGAGCAGGGGTGGTCATGGTGGTTATGCTAATTCAGCAGTGAGTCCGAGTTCTGCACAGAGCAGAGCGAGTCCATAGATCTGAGCAGGATGGCTGGAAACAAGCGCCTGTGCGCGGGTCAGGGAGGGGTTTTCTGAAAACAGTGTTCGTTTTGATGCCTCTTAGCTAAGTGCAGCGGAGGTAGATAAGTTTTCTGTTTTGGATTCCATTCCGTGTCTGAGAATCGATGGCATGGGCAAGTGTGTGGGTCACTGACTGCAACAATAAGGAACGCCATTGTTTGATGTGATGGGAAAGTCCAGTCCTGCCATCTTAGAGGAGGAAACTGAAGCCCAGAGGGGCCAGTTTTCCTGGATCGTGTCACAAACAGAGCCACCATCATCGGGCAGGTCTCCTGAGCCCCAGGCATTCCAGCTTTGCAGTGCAGGTCCCCGGAATCAGAGGTCCAACGAACAACCCTCCCATCCTGTTTGCCCAGGGCTCAGCAGTTTGTTGAATGGAGCAGAGAATGAATGAATGAATGAATGAATGAATGAATGACATGGCAGAACTATGCTCCAACCAGTAGCTGGTCCTCAGCCTGTCACAGGGCAGCAGGCTTTTCAAGTGGCTTAAGTGGAAACGTTTGAATGCCTTGATGTTGAGATTTCAAAATGTTTCCTCTCCCAGAAATCACATGGTCTTTTCAACATAGTCCCTTCTGACCAAGCTGGAATGATGTTAACTCAGAAGAAATATTTGATCTTCTATTGCATTTCCCCAACCTCAGAGCCATCTGCTTAACGGTTTTTGTTAGAATGTCTGTGTTGACGGCCTTTTGTTCATTCCTGGACTGAGGGCAGAAGGTGAGAAGTCTCCTTCAGTGATGGCCATGAGGGCTGATGCCTTCCACCCTGTCCTGCTGATGGTGCAGGAAACTTACATGCATATAGATTCGCACAGTGGTTCTGGCCGAGGTGACTGTGCCCCTCGGGGGACATTTGGCAATGCCTGGGGACATTTTTGGTTGTCACTGGTGTCTGGCGGATAGAGGCCAGGGACGCTGCTCAACCTTCTGCAAGGCATAGAATGACCGCCACTGCAAAGAACGGTCCAGCCTCTTAAGTCAGGAGTGCTGTGGTTGAGATCCCTGGGTTAGCTGGAGAGCCAGCCTAAAGGACTGAGTTTGAATTAGAGGTGGGAAAATAGCTTCTTTGTGAATATTATTCCTGTCTGTCTATATCTATTGCTGTCTTTCTTTTTTCTTTTTTTTTTAAAGATTTTTTTTAATTTATTTATTCATTCGACAGAGATAGAGACAGCCAGCGAGAGAGGGAACACAAGCAGGGGGAGTGGGAGAGGAAGAAGCAGGCCCACAGCGGAAGAGCCTGATGTGGGGCTCGATCCCAGGACTCCGGGATCACTCTCTGAGCCGAAGGCAGACGCTCAACCGCTGTGCCACCCAGGCGCCCTTCTATTGCTGTCTTTCAGTCAACAAATGCAGAAGACATTTAGTAACGTTTTTTAAAAAATCACCTCCATTCCCACCTCCTTAAGATATCTCTCCGTATGGCTTAGGTAGCACTGAGAGAGGTAAAATAGGGCTTTGGAGTCAGATAGTCCTGTGTTTAAATCCTGTGGCAACCACATGTGAACGGAGAAGCCTTGGAAAACCCACCTCGCACCTCTAGTCCCAGATTTCCCCATCTACGAACCCAGTAACTCCCACCTCTGAAGGCCATTATGTGGTTCGAACCAACTGTCTTTTTAAAGCGCCGTGCACATAATAGGTGCTCAAATATTATCTTCCAATCCCCGGCCATGGGTGTACTACGTCTTTAATAGAATTGTCTTCACCTTGTTGCAGTTTTTCAGTACTACTTTATTTGCCAATATTAATCAGGCTTTTAGGGTGAATAAGTACCATTTGCAATTGCTTTGTAATTTCCTAACAACTGGAAAATCTATACCTTACTTGATGAATGCCCTCTTTACCGTAATGAACACCTTTGTGCAGACGGATTTCTCCCCAAGCAGGGATTCTCTCCTCAGGTAGTTTCTGTATGAGGGGTGCTGATTATTGGCTTAAGGGGCATAGACATTGTCATGCATTTCGGAGTTTTAGGACACAGCATCCATAAGGAGCCAGAAGCCAGGGTAAGAAGTGCCCACAGGAGGAGGGACCAGCTGTCTGAGGACCTTGAGGAAGACAGACCAGCCTGCGCCATGTCTGTGGTGTGCTTCATCAAGTTCAGTCAGGTTAACATGGACACAATATTTTAATCTATCACGTCACCTTCATTCGGATTCTGTAAGTTGACCCAATGACGTCCTTTATAGTAATTCTCCTCCCCAAGGTCCAGTCTAGGATAAGGCATCTGCATCTGGCTGCCAGTTCTTGATTTCTCGTGACTTAATCAACTGAGCAGTAGCTTTGTTGGCTGTCCATCTGTCCTTACCCACGTTCTGGTAACTGTCTGCATAGCTCTCTGTGGGTCAAAGAGCCAGCTGCCACTCTGCTCTGCTGCTTATTGTGATAATTGCCCCCACCTTACCGATGACAGTTAAGCATTGCCACCTGGCCTCTGTCATTTAGAAGTCCTGTTATTTCTTTTGCAATGTAACAACATTCCAGCCATCATCTTGCCCTTAGGGGACAGTCACAAACTCCTCCGTGACACACACACTGCTGCTTCCCTTACAAGCCCATGTCTCACTGTTGGGTGAACTGGACTGTGCTCCAGCCCCTTCTGTAAATGTAGAGAGCTGGGGAATCTCCCATATGGACATCATATGTCAACTCTAGCCTACCCACTTCTCTGAGCCTTGGCTCCTATTTCCAATGCCACTTGTTGAATGTCATGACTTTTCCATTTCACTGTGGGCATTAATTTCTTCAAGGTTCCTGGAGCCATCCTTGCAGTGTGTGGGATCCTTGCTAGTGAGTTAAATCCCGAATCAGGAGACTATGTTCTATGTCCATCACTTCTTCTCCAGGCTTCTGTTTCACTAGCTTCGTATCCTCAGCATCCAGTTCCATAATGCTTTGCTCGTTCCCGCCAGTGCATGTGCCAGGACTGTAGCTCCGTCGGGGTATGGACCTTGTCCTCTAACTGGCCGTTTTCTGGTCATGTGATGCTGTGACCTAGCCCTAGTTACTGGTCTGGCAGCCATAGGGGAAGCAAGTGTAAATATATATTTTGCGATGCTGAGATTCCTGCATCATCTTCACAAAACAGGTGGTCTTAAGTAAGAAGGAATGGGACAAACCCAGAAGTTTTGAGCAAGTTTGAGATTGAAGATTTTCAAGGGTATCGACCAAGAGTTCCACCCCCCATGTCTCATCGCAGGCTCACACTTCTTCCCAGCCACAGTCAGGCACTGGTGTGAGGCACTGGTGACTTTCCAAGGCCGATAATGAAAGCTCCTCTGGAACTCTGCTGCTCTTGTAATTGAGATGCTCAGCTTTTACCCCCACGGCTGCAGAAGAGTCTCTGTGCTTACTATTGAAAGAGTTCTTGACCTTAGATTCTGTATGGAGAATAAAAAGGGTAATGATTGTATGGCTTCGTGTTGTGAGGGTTTAAGGCGACTGTTTGTAAACAGCTTGTGTGAGTTTATGACGTGGTAGATTCTCAACAAATGTAAAATGAATCTGTTATGATTATGAGAACCCGACTGGGGACAGGCTGGGAGTGGGGAAAGCTTCCTTTCTTCTCAGCTGTGTCACTGTGCCTCATAGTCCTGTAACTCCTGCGCCGAAGGCCTCAGCTCCGCAGCGGACAAGCAAGGCTGAGCCCCGCTCCCCAGCCTCTGTCTTCCATCACGCCCGTCAAGTTGCGCTTTTCATTCCTCCTACAAACCTTGCGCAGAGTCCGTGGCTCCCAGGCCACTTTGGGTCATTAAAAAGTCCAGTCTAATCCAGTTGAAAGCACAAACTTCTAGCCCATTCAAATCTCCTTTCTCTTCCTGTAGTGTCTAGACCTGACCCGCACCCTGGGATCCGGGGGGAGGAGCACAGGACTCCCCTATTTCTGGCCCCTCTGCTGGTTCCAGCTCCTCAGAGGGAGGACAGGGGGGATGTGGGGAGACTTCAGAGACTGAGGTGCGGCCGCTCCTGGTTGTCTCGTTTTGACCACTCAGATGCTGCCTCTTTAACAGGGCATTTGTGGGGTTCCCCAGCTCTCTCAGGAACCCCCCTCACTGAATATTCCCCTGGCCATGGCTTCCGTTCTGTCTGGGTCTCCCAAAACCCTCTCAGATCCTGTCTCCAGTGGCATGCCTCATCCTCTTATCCATGCAGAAGTGTCCTTGCTCTGCAAATAGCCATCTTAGGTGGGGACCAGCCAGATACTCGGGCCCATCTTCCCTCCATGGCCTCCACTGGTGCACTGGGCTATGGTGCGCAGACAGTCCCCCAGCAGCCCCCTCTCCACCCCGGCATCCCTTTCTGGGTCTCTGCTGCCTTGGGTCCTTGTGGACAAGGAGAAGAGGGTGGTTAGAGGAGAGGGTTGGCCAAACCCTGTTGTACGAGATTCCTGGGGCTACCATAAGAAAGTACCACCAACTGGGAGCTAGCCATCAGAAAGCTGTTCCCCCACGGTCTGGAGACTGGAAGTCCTAAACCGACGTGTCAGCCGGGTCGGTGTCTTCTGTGCTGTGAGGCCATTCTACCTTCTGGTGGTGGGCTGGCAACCTTGGGTGTTCCTGTGCTTAGAGATACATCCCTTCAGTCCTCTGTCTTCATGCAACATTTTCCCTTCTTCCCAATGTCTTCCCTCTCTGTGTGTCTGCCTGTGTGTCCACATCTCCCCTCTTTTATAAGGACGCCAGTCATACTGGATTGGGGCCTACCCTAATGACCTCATTTTCACCTGGTTACCTCCGTAAAAATCGTATCTCCAAATAAGGTCACATTCTGAGCCACTGGGGGTTATATTATTTTGGGAGGAATACAATTAAACCCGTAACTCTGGATTTTTCTGACCCCAAAGCCCGTGCTCTCCTGAGGTAGAAGCTAGGGAGTGATGACCTCTATGAAGGGAAGAAAGGCATGAGGTCAGGGAGGCCCTAATGAAGGAGGTGATCTGAACAGGTGCTTTGTGAGAGATGGATGCAGGAATCCCCTGGCAGAGAAAGGGGAAGGGCCCCACTCCTCTCTTCCAAGCAGCCAAACTTGCAAGTTCTCGTCTTTCCCTTCCTCCCCATGAGCCTCTGTATTCTAAGTGAACTGGGGACCCTACAGTTCCTTCTAAACACCCATCCCAAAGGGCAACTCTGAAAGGAGGCTGATGAACAATCAGCACAAGATTATCTGGTTACACTCCATCCCAAAGCATAATTTTTCTTAAGTGAAATGAAGTGAAAAACGCATGCTCACTGGCTTCCCTCTTGAATGTTTCCAAGTATAAATTCATTTCTGCACTTGTTAGAACGACTGAGGGGCTGTCGGGTTGTTTCTATTTCGGGGTGAGACAGAGACCTACCAGGGAACCCATGGAAACAGACGATGCTATCTTTACCCTGCTCCGATGCTGTTCATTACACACCCTCAGTGAGCGATGGCCAGGCCACAAAGATGGCTAGCCTACTCAGTTCCTGTTGCTAATTTGGTTGTATTTTTCAGAATGGTGACAGATTTTATGGCTCAAAAATTCCGTTTTTGTGTTGTGGCTGTTCATTTAAGGCCATTCATTCATTCATTCATTCATTCATTCATTCATTCATCCAACACAGCTGTAGACGGTGTGTGCTCAGCAGTGGGTGTACTGTCCTATGGACACCTGAAAGTCAAGGTGTCCAACACAGTGGGAGCTGGGTGAGCACAAAGCTTGCCCCCTGGAAACTTTCTCAGTGCTCGTTCCTCCTGGAGGCACTCCAGTCCTTCACTGAGGTGACATGTGGGAGTGCGTGGCTCACAGTGGACACCAATTTTGTTTCCCTTCCCTCTTTCCCTGTTCCTCCTTGGGGCATTCCAATCTCAGCTCTGTCACTAGATAGCTCTGTGACCTTGAGTGTTTGTTTTCTAAGCTATAAAGAAGAGGATGATGCTGGCTCTCTTTCCAGAAGCCTCCCAAAGTTATTAAATGAAGTTACCTAGGTAAATGACCTTCGGTGATGAGGACCGGGACCAGGATTTATGGAAATAAATCTCTGCCTGCTCCCACTCTGTTCTCCTCACTGTTTTATATGGGTCCCTACCTTGTGCAAACTACCACAGCAGTCAGTGGAAAATCAGGGAAAGGAAAGAAATGATGGAGAAGAAATATGACCTTTCCCTGGCTTGGTGTGAAAGTGTTGGGGAGAGAATGCAGAGATGCCACCTGGCTTCTGTGCCTCCTTTCCCCCCGTTCCTGGACTGTCAGGCACCTGTCCCTATCCTTATGGGAATCACTCCCCAGTCCATCTCCAGCCAAGATTGTTTTCCCTGAGCACCACATGCAGGAAGAACCTAAAAGTCAAGACCCCAAACCTGAGCTCATTGCTGCCCTCACCTCCAAGACCACGTTGCACACCCCAGCATCCGGCACATGATTGTTGAAGCCAGACACTTCCTAGCCATCCTCCTCAGCCTACTTCCACCACCAGATCAGCCGCCACATCTGGAGTCTTCTGCTTGAACTGGTGCCTCACCCTGCCTTTCAAGGCACTGTCTTGGGATAGACTTTCTGGACCTTTTCTGAAGCCATTGTATAAGCCCTGCCTGGTCCCACCTCTGCTCCAGCCCATCCTATGTAATGTTGAGGTGGTTCTCTTCCTGGAAGCAAATCAAAGCAAACCTCTTTGTGCTGTTTGCATGCATGCAGCCTCCCACTGCTCCCCAGGGGTCCGCCTGGTAAAGTGGGAGCTCCTTCTCTGTGTCACAAAAGAAAGTTCAGGCTGCCTTTGCAGATGTCCTCTCCTTAGATGGGAATGCCTTCTCTCTCCATGCATCTCAGCTTATTCCCCAGCCCGGCCTCTTGCCTGTCCATCACCCTCCAACTCTGAAATGGCTCCCCCAGAACACGCTTGTGCTCTTGCGTGCCCCGGGAGGCACTTAGGCAGGCGGGTTACTCCTGGTGGCAATACTTGCCCACCTGCTCACTCCCCAGCCATCTTTCTGAGCTCAGCTCAAGCTTTCCCTCTTCCAGGAAGCCTGTCCTCATCTCCCTGGCCTGGGTTAGATAACCCTCCGCTTGGGTCCCACGCACTGACTCCGCCATATTTAATGATCTCTTTGCTCATCTGCCCCTGGCCCTAGACTTCAAGGTCAATGCAGGAAGTGCCTTAGACGGTGTGCTTGGCACACGGCGAGTACCCATTTCTCACATGAATGAATGAGTGGAAAGAAAGAAAACCTGAAATCCCCAGTACTACCATCCATACCCGCAGTAGTTCAGACTGACATTCTTCCCCATGCTGTTCTAAGGAGAACGAGAGCAAACCGTCACATAATGAATTTTACTTTGTAAAATATCCCTACCTCCGTCTCCATCATGTGACCCTCACAAACCTGTGAGACAGGGGTTACTGACTGCACTGGAGAGGTGAAGAGAGAGGACTGAAGAAGAATACAAACAGAGGGCCTGGAAACTGAGGTGTGCTGGACACGGTCGGGCCTCTTGTCGTGAGATGACTCCTTTCCTCCTTCCATCAATCCTAGGAGGGATCTGTTATGATCCCCATTTTATAGGTGAAAGAGCAGAGAGTCTCAGTGACTTGCCAGGTAGAGCCGGGATTTGGTTTCATACTCAGCTTCCTAGCTTCCAAATCAGCAGGTCAAACAGCTTAGAAAGAAATCAATATGGCTAGAATATGGTTTGTAGGTGTTTAACAAATACTTATTCAATTAAGGTGACTTGCTCAAAGTCACATTGAGCCACCTGTTGAATCCAGCCTTCTTGCCCCATTCCCCAGCCCCTCCTGAGGGGAGCTGAGCCTGCCTGGGAGTGGAGCCCCCCAGCGAGGACACAGACACAGCAAGGACAGCTGTATCACGTGGCTCAGCGGGGCTGGGGCCGAGCTCACAGCTAGGGTCTGGGAGAGAAAGACCGCGCAGTGGTCTGGACCAGACACATCATGCTTTTGTCACACCAGATGCTTCCCCTGAGCGTCACCCATCACCCCAGCGGCACATCAGTGGCGCCTCATTCCATCCAGCTGCCCTGCAGCGGGAGCAGTGAGACCCTCTAAGCAGACAGCGCACGTGTGCTTCCCAGGCAGCTCTAGCGATTTCCGAATCTCGTTGTCTCTCTGAATTGCTCTCTGCTCATCACCCCTCCTGCCCTGGCTTCCGAACAGTGAATGCCGGCTACTATGGTAATGGGCTAACGTCTGAAGGAACTCTGGACATGATTTCTGGGCCTTGAGAGCTCCGCCTCCCAGGAGTCTAACATGTGGCTTACCGCCACCCCATTGCCCCTGGGGAACGGCTTGGGCCTGGCTGGAAGGGAACGGAACGTGGTGCAGCCTGAGGATGGGAAGGAGAAAGTGGGGGAGAGGGATTGCTGGTAAAGTCACATTTACTGGCTAAATGTGTGAAGCTAAACTCAGTTAGTTTGTGCTGCATGCGTCACATCCGTTATCTCCTTAACCCTCAGCTGTTCCTGAGATGGAGTTGTCTCTTGATACCCATTTCTGGAAGGAACTGAGGCGCAAAACCACATCATTCTGAGGCTAAGTAGTAGAGCCATTATTCACTCCCAGGCTCCTCTGACTCTGGTTGTGGTCAATATGAATACACTATGCACTCCTGAGTGTCATGAGTTAATGTCCCACTTCCCTCCTCCCAGTCCCTGGCAGCCACCATTCTACTGTCTGCTTCTAAGACTGACCATTTTAGTTTCCTCATATACGTGAAATCCTACTGTCTTTGTCCTTCTAGGACTCGTTATCTAACTTTCCATAATGTTCTCAAGGTCCTTCTATGTTGTTGCAAATGGCAAGATTTCCTTGTTCTTGTGGTTGAATAATATTCTGTTTCAGGTATGTGCCACATCCTTTATCCATCCATCTGTTGATGGACACTTAGATTATTTCCGCTTCTTGGTTATTGGAAATAGTGCTGCAATGAACGCGAGGGTACAGGTAGCTCTTTGAATTGTTCATCTTAATTCTTTTGGATAAATACCCAGAAGAGATTCCTGGATCATATGGAAATTCTATTTTTTTTTAATTTGTTGAGGCAACTCCACCCCACCAAAGGCATACCAAAGTTCCAATTTCTCCATATCCTCGCTAATACTTGGTATGTTTTGTTTGTTTTCTATCCTCAAAGGAATGAGATTATGGCTCGCTGTAATTTGGATTTGTATTTCCTACTAATGCTGGACATCTTCTCATATACCTGCTGGTGAGTGAATGTCTTCTTTGGAGAAATACCCACTCAAGACCTTTGCCCATTTTTAATTGGGTCGTTATTATTATTGCTATTGAGTTGAAGGAGTTCCTTATATTTTGGATATTAACCCTTATCAGATATGGTTTGCAGATATTTTCTTCCATTCTGTAGGTTGACTTTTCATTTTGCTGATTTTTTTCCTTTGCAGGGCGGAAGCGTTTTCGTTTGAGGTCATCCCGCTTGTCTACTTTTGCTCCTGTTGCCTGTGCTTTTAGTGTCATATTCAGGAAATCATTGCCAAGACCAATGTCATGAAGCTTTCCCCCTTCATTTTTTCTAAGCGTTTTATAGTTTCAGTTCTTATCTTTCTATCTTTTATCCATTTTGAGTTGATTTTTGTGCATTTGGTAACATAAGCAAGATTCTGTGTGCGTGTATCTTCGGTTTTCCCAGCACTGAAGAGATTGTCCTTCCCCCGTTGTGTATTCTTGGCATTCTTGTCCGAGATCAGTTGGCCGTATGGGGATGGTTTTATTTCTGGGCTTTCTATTATGCTCTCTGGGTCTACATATCTGTCTTTATGCCCCTATCATATTGTTCTGATTAGTATACCTTTGTAATGTATTTTGAAATCAATACATGTGATGACTTCAGCTTTGTTCTCCTTTATCAAGATTGTTTTGGTTATTTTGAGTCCTTTGGGGTTCCCTGTGAAATTTAGGATTCTTTTCCCTATTTCTGTGAAAAGTAGAATGCCACTGGGATTTTGGTATGGATTCCATTGAATCAGTAGACTGCTTTGGGTAGTATGGCTATTTTAACAATACTTAGTTTTCTAATCCACAAATGTGGGATGTATTTCTATTTACCTATGTCTTTAATGTCTTCCTTCTTATTTGGATATTATCCCCTGCAAATCTTTCCCCATACGACTCTTTTTTTAATAATAATATTTTTTATTATATTATGTTAGTCACCATACAGTACATCCCTAGTTTTTGATGTAAAGTTCCATGATTCATTACTTGCGTGTAACACCCAGTGCACCGTGCAACTCCCATACAACTCTTTTGATCTCTCCCTCCGGCTATCCAAAGTTGTCTTTCCAGTGAACCTCCCTCTGGAAACTCAGATGTGCATAATCTGACCATATTCTCCCTGATGGCTGGTGATGCTGAGCATCTTTTCATGTGCTTATTTGCCATCTGTAGATCCTGTTTGGTGAAATGTTTCTTCATGTCTTTTGCCCATTTTCTAGTTGAATTGCATGTCTATTTGTTTCTCCTGTTGAGTTTTGAGAGTTCTTTATTCTGAGTCTGTTGTCAGATATGTGCTTGGCAAATATTTTCTCCCAGTGTGTCGTTTGTCTTTTTATTCTCTCAACAGGGTCCTTTGCAGAGCAAATGTTTCTAATTTTGATAAAGTCCGATGTATCAATTTTTTCTTTTATGGATTCTGCCTTGGCTGTCCTGTCTCAACACCTTCAGTAAGGCCCTTCCCCAAAGAGGAAAGGCACCGCCTCCAAGTGTGATGGAAGAGTCCAGGTAGTAGACCTGCGATCTCCACTGACACTGTGAGTTGGGCTCCTTACTGCCAAAGTCCTGGCTTCCTGTTTGACCTTGACTACCCTGGTGGAGAGGGGGGGGAGGAGGGGAGAGGATTGGGATTCTTCCTTACAGCCTGGTAAGAGTGGCAGCCTAAGCTTTCCATTTGGCCTTTGCTGGTGGGGTGGGGATAAGGGCCACAGGTTTTTGGATTTTTTTTCTATGTTTTTTGGCCAGAAAAGAGCAGTTATTGTCTAAAAGTTTTCTGCTTTGCTAGGATGCCCTGGCCTGGTCCTTTGGCTAGAGACAGCAGGCTATGGTGGGCTTTTGGTGGCTTCTAACTGTCCTCCTTTCTGGTTAGCCAGTCTCTCCAGTGTCTAGTCTAGAATTTTTGTTGTAAGAAGAAAACCCATGGAACGCACCACCACATCACTCCCTGGGTCCTGGTGTCCCCAGCCTGTCCTCCTCCATGGTCTTATATAGAACGTTCAGGGATTTCAGCTGCCCCAGAGGGAGGAAAAGGAAAGAGCATGTCCATTCCATCTTCCCTGGAGTGGAAGTCTGTCACACAGTCTGGACATGCAAATTACTCAAGACACAATGGCTTGGAAAGAAAATATTATTGTATACAATTTTTTAATTTAAGCCTATTCACTAGGGAAAGAGACCTGTGGCGTAGCCATCTGACAAAGGGTGTGGGTTTGGATCGTGTGACACCTCCCCTACTTTCTGGGTTGCTTTGGCCTAATTATTTGACCTCACTACACCTTATTTTCCTCAGCTATCAGCTAGGGGTCAGGGTGGCATATTCCTCATGGCGTGGAATTGCAGATGAACCAAAGCAAAATACATAGTCCAGCTTCTCACAAGGCAATTAATAAATATTAACTATTTTTACTACAAGAAACCATTTAGTCGTGTAGTACGGGGCACCTGGTGGCTAGAAGCCCCAAATCCCAGGATTTGCCCAGTTCTCCCTTTCTGTGAATCATCTGATTTCCCATCCATTCCTTTCTCTCTCCTTCCCCCCCGTCCTCACATTCCCCCCTCCCTCCCTTGCCTTCTCTCCCCCAACCCCACCTCCATTACCACGCGTTAGCTGAGCACCTGCTCTGTTGGTCTCCGGAGAAAACAAGTAGAGTACTCTTTATGCCCTCAAGAACATCAGAGGCTAATAGGGGCGACAGAAGCATGAGTGGATCGTTGCAACGTGATGGTCTGAGAGCTCCAACAGACGCCTCCACCAGCGACCACATCGGTTCTTCAAGACACAAATAAATGCCATGGGGAATCAGGTCTCAAATGACTATTTGCGTTGGATTTAGTTATCCATTTGTAGGAGGACATTAAGAATAAACCCTCCCTAATGTAGCTGCAATGTTTACAGTCAAGCTCAGAAGCATATGGCACCAACCTCCCAGAAGCTACTGCGGATGTAGGGGAAGAGGGTTTTTTCATAGGCTGAATTCAGCCCTCTGACTTACAGGGCTGCCAGCCAGATGGGGTGTGGGATAATAGAGGCCATGAGCTTGGATCCGTTAGATATTTGATGTACCACCCAGACAATTGTGTCAATGTGGATTTGGGAAAGTGCTTTCAACCAAACAAAACCCACATCAAATGTGCTGTGTTAAGAGCTGTGTCACACATCAGAAGCTGGCAAACACAGCGGTGGATTCAGGCAGCAAGGCACTCACCTTGCGCCGGCAGGCTGACGCTAGGGTGGGAGGCACCTCCTGTTGGGAGGAAGGGGCGTCTCCCCACACATGGCAGCCCAGGCAGAAAGGGCTCGAAGGGCAGTAGACACGTCTGAGGCTAGACGCAGGACTGCGGGCTGATTTGGAATAATGTATCTGCTGGTACAGGGCATCTGTGGGATTTGGTAGGAGACTTAATGGGTGAGTCAAACCCCAACTTTGCCACTTCGCAGTGTGGCTTTCGGCACATCACTTTATCTGGGTGAGTTTCATTTCCTCCTCTGTGAAACTGGGGCAAAATATTGACCTCATAGGGCTACCGAACTTAGCCGCTGCAGATAGAGAAGCTGATGTGCCCTTTGTATGTGGCTCAGTCATCCCAGGAATAAAGGACAAAGCAAAGGCCCAGTGGCGATGGGAGTGTACTGGTTCGGGGAAGGCCAACTGGTTCATTGTGGCTTGGGGCTGGACTCAACAGGAGGAGGGGCTGGAGCACGGGCAGAAAAGGTCAAGAAGTCAAAGTGGCTTACTATTCTTGTGTGTGTGTGTGTGTGTGTGTGTGTGGTTTATTATTCTAAATGCATTTGGTTTTCCCATTCGACACAACCCAAAATGTCCTGGGTGAGAAGGAGAATGGGCTGGTTCTGGGTCATCTGCAACACTCATGAGCCCAGCTCTGTTGAGAGCTTCCCCAGAGCTCATCCAGGTTCCAGGAGTGTATTGTCTCTAACTCAGGAACACTTTAAAATGATTTTAAATTGTGTAAATGAAAGGTATTTATAGTGGATTGAAAAAAGTGGCCACAATTCTCCTCCCTCCTCTGTGTATCTCTTGAACCTGGGCTGGTTCCACCTTGCTTTTCCAGCAGGGTAGAAGTGATGCTGTGCCAGTCCTGAGCTCAGCTTGGACAGAACTTGCACAAGTCCTCTTATTCTTTAGAAGCCCGCCCAGCTGCAGTGTGCACAAGGCCAGGCTGGTCTCCTGGAGAATGAGATTCCATAGGACAGACACCGGCTATTCCCGCTGAGGCCATCCTAGGCCAGGTGAGCTGCGGCCAGCTGTAGAAACAGGGCTCAGCAGAGCTGAAAGCAGAACCATCCAGTGGAACCAGCCCAATTTGGGGGATAAAAGATTGGCTGTCTATATGGTGGCCATCTAAATCCAGGATGTTTTGAGGTAGTTTGCTGTGTAGCAAAAGCCTACAGACTCATGAAAAGATACTCAACAGGATTATTTATTGAGGGAATGCAAATTAAAACCTCAGGGGGATACCACTTCACACCTGCCAGAGTGGCTGTCATCAAAAAGGCACACAATCAGAAGTATTGGAAAAGATGTGGAGAAATTGGAATTCCCTCTGTCTGCGGGTGGAATGTGAAACAGAGTACCACTTTGGAAAACATTTTAACGGATCCTTAAAAAGGAAGGATAGACATACCATAGGACTCAGAGATTCTATTCCTAGGCGTCTATTCAAGAGAAATTGAGACCTATGTCGACACAGAGGTAGATGTGAATGTTTGTAGCATCATTATTCATGGAAGCCAAAAAGTAAAATCAACCCAAATGTCCACCAAGTGATGCCTGCACAAGGAAAATGTGGGACGTTCCTGCAGTGGCTGCAACTTAGCAGGAAGAAGGAGCAATGCTCTGATACACACTGCAGCACAGACAGACCTTGGAGCGTGGTGCCGGGTGAGAGGACCAAGACCGTAGGCCTGTGTGTATGAACGCCCAGAACCGGCAACTCTGCAGAGACGGAGAAGAGATTAATGTTGGCCTGACTCTGGGGATGCAGATGGGGAATGGCTACAAATGGTCATAGAGGGTCCCGATGCAGTGGTAAGAAATGATTAAAACTGGAGGATGGAGATAGTTGCACAACTCTGCAAACTGAATCAACATCATTTAATTAGGTATGTAGAACAGGTGAATTTTATGTCCTATTAATTCTACCTTAATAAAACTGTTAAATAAAAGAATACCTGCTGGTTTAGTGACATAACAATAGGATTCCAGAAGATATTACAGAAAACGCACGCACGCACACACCCCGCCCCCCCCGCCCTGCCAAAATCTCCCTGCTTTGGTTTCCATCATCATGTGGTCCCTGCAGGCCACCCCTAGGATCACGCACGCGCAGTCCTGGGTGCAATGAGCTCACTGATTGTCAGTCTGCAGTTTTCATGGAACACTGCCTACTTCTCAAGCCCCTGATCATTTTTCATGTCTGCATAATATTCTGTACTTCATAAAAACCACACCAGATACATGGAGTTTGCTCTTGGCCTCTTGCCACCCCCTTAATACTTTTTTTAGGAAAATCCTCCAAATTGATTGTATGCATATGGTAAGATATATTTTAAAGTAAAATAGTATTTAGAGATCATTTTTTATTTTCTTTCCACTGAATTACATCTCCACCCTTGGCACAATGTGGGGCTTGGGGTGCCCAAGTAATCTCACACTCCACCTTTCACGTCACTCAGGCCGATCCCTGACTGCTGAAGAGCCCTGGCTGGAGAGGCAGGTACGGAGAGAAGCAGGCTGGGACCCTGCCCTCGGGGGCCCACGTAGGCGGGCAGGATGACAAAGCCTGCCTCGTGCTAATATGAAGAAAGACCCTGGAAACTCCAGGAAAGACCCGGCTCAGGGGTCTCGTCATCTGGAAAGCCACTCCCGTGGCTGCCTCCAAGGGAGGGTCAGCTGGGCTGGCAGGTCCAAGGTGTGTCCGTCACCCGTCTAGCGGCGGGGGCTGCTGGCTCACCGTCTGGGAGGCCGGGCTGGCTTCATTACAAGGTGTGCCAGGGCCGAGTCCCAAGACAGCAGAACAAACGTGGCAACGCCTCTCCTGGCCTAGACGCCAAAAGTTGCGCAGAGTCCTGTCTGCCATGTTCCACTGGTCCAGGAAGGCAGCCCCGATTCACCGTGGGCGACCTTGCACAGGTGTGGGGACTCGGGGGCATGTTGCTGGGCCATTTTTCTAAGACTGCGTCACAACACAAATACTCTGCGACCCCCCCCCCCCATTTATCCTGGAGTATCAAGTTACATAGTAATTTACACAAAGCTACACAGCAAACTAGGTAAAGAGTCCAGGGCAATCCTTCCCCAAGTTCCAGTTTGTTCATGGGACCTCAAAATAGAATACAAAGTCCTCACATTTAAGTACCATTTATACCATTTTTCCGGCGGTGATGATGAGGCTGTAACAGTGAATCTTCCCCGAGGCTTGCAGGAGCCCAGCTGGCTAAATCCACATCTCATCACGGCTCGCTCCCTGCATTAACGGGCTTGGGCTGTCATAACGAAGTGCCATGAACTGGGTGGCTTTAAAAAGAGAAATGCAATGTCTCACAGTTCAGGAAGCTGGACGGCTGCAATCAAGGTGTCAGCCAGGCTGGTTCCTTTGGGTTGTGAGCCAGAAGCAGTTCCAGGCCTCTCCCTCAGCTTCTCCTAGTTTGCTGTTATCTGTTCCTTGGCTTATAGAAAAATCGTCCCCGTCTCTGCCTTCACCTTACGTGGTGTTGTCCCTGTGTGTCTGTCGGTGCCCAAACTGCCCCCTTTATATCAAGACACAAGTCGTACTGGATTAAGGGCCAGCCGTATTCCAGCATGACCGCATCTTGCCTTTACTAATTACATCTGCAATGACCCCATTTCTGAGTAAGATCATATTCTGAGGTACTGGGAGTTAGGGCTTCATATATAAATTGGGGGGGCAGGGTCTGTAACACCCCTTTTAACATGTGTGCAAAGTGAGTTTCCATAACTAGTTTTGCAAGCAAATTGAGAGACCCTACCTTTCTACTTTGATGCACGGGGACAGTATTACATAGTTTTAAGGACTGTAGAGACTGTCTTCTCCGAGTTGTTTCACATAGAGGAGAAAATGGTGTCCCACAGGGACGTGGTGAGTTGTCCAAAGCTACTCATCCCTGAAACTCAGCACAGGGGCCAGAGGCCAGGGCGCCCGATGGCTTCTTTCAGCAATGTCCCTGCCATATCACACTTTATTCTCACTTGCTCACAATTTAGTCCATTCCCGGGACTTAAGGAGACAATTTTCAAAAGCTCTGAAGGGCTCTTTGGCAAGGCCTCCTGACCTCATAGACCCTCTGCTGCCTTAAAACAAACGTGCTATGGGACGAAAGCCCTCACGCCTGAGCCCCGCCTGGCCCACAGCCACAATTATCCTGAAAGCACCGGAGATGCTGCTGTCCCCAAGACAAAATGACAGGCTTTTGTGTCAAGAAGAAAAGTCCTCAGGAATGACGTCTCAGTTAAAAACTGGGAAAAGACATTCAAAACGCTTCCATTTTATTAATGATCAACTCTTCCAAAACAGAGACTTGGCTCAGCTCAGCGGCCCGCAGATTTTCACCTGGATGTGCAGAAAGATGAGACTTCCACCATGACCGGGATAAAGTGGAAGGGACCAAATCTGCATCCCGCCACAAGCAACTAGAAAAGTAAACCCACATTTCACTTGGGTATATACAAGTAATATATTGCTAACAGACATACGCGTGTTGTGGATACACAGAGTAAATTTCAGACATTGGAAACACACAGCAGGGACTGAGTTTCCAAAGAACTGGAAACAAAGTGCATCCTGCAATTGTCTAATACCAGCTCATGGCACTTTCCTGGGGGCAGCCAAGGGGCAGGTGATGCAGGAAGAGCTCCGCAGTCACACCGAGCTGAGAGGACAGAAGAGCTTGGGGAGGTCACGGGGATGGAATTTGTGGAGCAAGATACCAAAGAAAAGAGCACTTGTGAGAGAGAACCCTTGAGATCTGCAGGGCGGCAGGCACTGATCTTTGACTGGGTACCGGTCTGATTTTGTGACGCTGCCGCGTTTGGTGGAGTGCTCAGAGGGTGTTGCTTTAGCAGGGGGGCTGAGTTAGCTCTGGTGGAAGGCTGCTTTGGACATGCCCTTACAAAGCTGGTAAGCAAGCCTCAGGGGCTCAAACTGATCTGAGCAACCTGACTGACCGAAGCGAACACTGCTTAAAGGAGCACCATAAACGCTCGCTCCAGGGCAGTGTCAATCGTATCAAGTAAGCCACAGAGTAGGAAAATACCATCAAGAACCTGGAGAAAAACCCATAAATAGAAACCGATGCAGGAATGACAGAGATGATGGAATGATGAGGAATGAAAGTACTGTTATGAATGTGTGCCACATATTGAAGAAGAGGATACCATCAATACCGTGAGAAAGATAGGAGCTATAGAAATATTTTATTAACATAGTGTGTATTACTGGTTTCAGAGGTAGAGCTTAGCGATTCGTCAGTTGCGTATAACACCCAGTGCTCATTCCATCACGTGTCCTCCTTCATGCCCATCACCAGTTACCGCATCCCCCCGACCTCTCTCCCCTCCAGCAACCCTCAGTTTGTTTCCTGTGATTAAGAGTCTCTTATGGTCTGCCTCCCTCTCTGTTTTTATCTTATTTTTCCTTTCCTCTCCCTATGTTCATCTGTTTTGTTTCTTAAATTCCACATATGAGTGAGATCATATAATTGTCTTTCTCTGATTTAACTTCACTTAGCATAATACCCATAATAGTTCCATCCACGTCAATGCAAATAGCAAGATTTCATCCTTTCTGATGGCTGTGTAATATTCCATTGTGCGTATGGGTATATGTATAGATACCACATCTTCTTTATCCATTCATCTGTCATGGACATCTGGGCTCTTTCCATAGTTTGGGTATTGTGGACATTGCTGCTATAAATATTGGGGTGCAGGTGCCCCTTCCAGCCACTGTGTTTGTATCACTTTGGGCAAATACCTAGTAGTGCAATTGCTGGGTGGTAGGGTAGCTCTATTTTCAATTTTCTGAGGAAACTCCATACAGTTTGGGTGGCTGGAGCCAAACTGGCTGCACCAGTTTGCATTCCCACCCGAGTGTAAGAGGGTTCCCCTTCCCCACATCCTCACCAACATCTGTTAATTGGCTTGTTAATTTTAGGCATTCTGACTGGTATGAGGTGGTATCTCATTGTGGTTGATGCCAAGTGATGTGGAGCGTTTTTTCACATGTCTGTTGGCCGTTTGTATGTCTTCTTTGGAGAAATGTCTATTCGTGTTTTTTGTCCATTTCTTTTTTTTGATAAAAATTATTTTTTATTAATCTAATCTCACTACATAAATATATTTGAGAAAATACGTATTTTGCAAAGGTTCATTTTTTAATAAATTCTTTTTTAAATTTTTTATTATGTTATGTTAGTCACCATCCTCTGTCCATTTCTTGATTGGATTGTTTTTTGAGTGTCGAGTTTGGTAAGTTCTTCATAGATCTTGGATACTAGCCCTTTATGTGAAAAAACATTTGCGAATATCTTCTCCCATTCTGTTGGTTGTCTTTTAGTTTTGTCAACTGTTTCCTTTGCTGTGCAAAAGCTTTTTATCTTGATGAAGTCCCATCTTTTAAAATGCACTTCCAGAGGTAAAAATTACAATATTGAATTGAAATATATGGGTTGTAATTAACAACAGAATAGATCCCGAGAGAAAAACAATCAGGACGCTTGAACACGGAGGAGCAGGAAACAGCAAGCAATTATTCAAAGTAAGCACAGGGAAGAAGGAAGAAGGAAAAGCCTGCATAGAGAATCAGGGGCTTTCTCATAGGATCAGTTTATTAAAATACATGCAATTGGAGTCCTTAGAAGTGAGGAGCCAGAAAAGAGTAGTGGAAGAAATAATGGCTGGAAAATTTCCAAATTGATGAAAATTGTAAATAGAAAGAAGAGAGTTCACACACCCCAAACAAGAAAAAATTAGCACCAAGTATATCATATTCAAACTGTTGGAAAAAAAACAATGATAAAGTGAAAATCTTAAAGCACCCAAAGAAAAGAGATATCCTTACCCCTCAGCATTTAGCATGTAATATAATAATAGCTTAAAAAAAAACCCTAAAATAAATAAGTAAAATATAAAAACCCAGAAACTAGGCAAACCCAAAGATAACAGAATGACATCTCGAAGCGCTGGGGTGGGGGGTGGGGGGGGGAGAAAGAAACAAAACCAGAAAATCTTGTTAACCTGGAATCCTGTAACTGGCAAAATAGATTTCAAAAATGAAAGCAAAACAAAGACTTTTTCAGACACTTATCAGCAGAAGTGCACTAACATAAATGCTGAAAGGAAACAATACTGAATGAAGTCTGGATCTACACAAAGATCCGGGTATTATCCAGATTTTTATGGCTTTTATGAAAGGACCATAAATGGTAAATAGGTCAGTGGAGATAGATTTCCTCATTTTTAATACCTCTGAACGATAATTGAATTTTTAAAGCAATAACAATTTCAGGGGTGGGATTTAAACCAAATGTAGACGTTAAATGTATAACATAGTAACAGCTTTGTTTGGCGACAGATGGTGACGGCACTTACAGTGGCGGGCACTGGGTAACGTACAGAATCGCTGGATCGCTATGTTGCACACCTGCAACTTATATAATAGTGTATGTCAATCGTTCTTCAATTAAAAATAGAAAAAAAAAAGAGCTATAGCATCAAGGCTGGGAAAAGAAGACGGAATAAGCTGCCATAAGGTTTCCAAATCATACATGATGTGCAATATATTTGAAACCCAGAGTGCCCACCTTAAAAGAAACAAAACAAAGTCATAGAGCTAAAAGATACTGGTTGAAATAAAATAAATACATAAATTGATCACAAAGCAGGCAGGACGAAGAAAAAAGAAGTAGAAACAGATGGCCCAAGCAGGGACTAGATGGTAAGCTGGGAGCTGCCCAGCACACCGTAGTGATGTGTTGTCAGTGCACAGCAGCAGCTCAGACGGAACTTTCAAGGCGATGGAAATGTTCTAGATTACAGTGTGGTGGTGGTGACATGACTGTATACGTTTGTCAAAGCCCATCATACTGTACAGTTATGATTCATGAACCTTATTTGATGCAAATCATACCACAATTGAGCTGTTAAGAAACAAGAGGTTGCAGGGAGAACGTAGAGTGGAAGGGGTCCCAGGTCGCATTGGAAAGCTCATTCAAACACAGACATGCGCTGTAGGTGAAAAGCTTTGCTGTTTTTCTTTTTTAAGGTTGTTAAATTATTTGCACTATGTATTTAGCAAATGACAGAGTGTAAAGAAATTTTTTATATAGATTCAATTAACCAACTTCTGGTACATCGTTAGTTTCAGATGTAGAGTTCAATAATTCATCAGTTGTGTATAACACCCAGTGCTCATTCCATCACGTACTCTCCTTCATGCCCATCCCCCAGTTACCCCATCCCCCCACCACCTCCCTTTCTGCAACCCTCAGTTTGTTCCCTAGAGTTAAGAGTCTCTCATGATTTGTCTCCCTCTCTGATTTCTTCCCATTCTGTTTTCTCTCCCTTCCCCTATGATCCTCTGTGCTCTTTCTCATATTCCACATATGAGTGAAATGATATGACAATCATCTTTCTCTGATCGACTTGTTTTGCTTAGCATAATACCCTCCAGTTCCATCCATGTCGATGAATACTTACTCATCCTTTCTGATGGCTAATATTCCATTGTGTATATATACCACATCTTCTTTATCCATTCATCTGTCGATAAACATCTCAGCTCTTTCCACAGTTTGGCTACTGTGGACATTGCTGCTATGAACACTGGGGTGCAGGTGCCTCTTCAGATCACTACATTTGTATCTTTGGGGTAATACCTAGTAGTGCACTTGCTGGGTCATAAGGTAGCTCTATTTTAACTTCAGGAAACTCTATGCCATTTTCCAGAGTGGCTGTAAGAATTTGCATTCCCACCAACAGTGTAAGAGGGATCCCCTTTCTCTGCACCCTTGCCAACATTTGTTGTTTTCCGTCTTGTTAATTTCAGCCATTCTGACTGGTGTGAGGTGGTATCTCATTGTGGTTTTGATTTGTATTTCCCTGATGCCGAGTGATGTGGAACATTTTTCCACGTGCCTGTTGGCTATTTGTGTGTCTTCTTTGGAGAAACATCTGTTCATGTCTTCTGCTTATTTCTTGACTGGATTATTTGTTTTTTGGGTGTTGAGCTTGATAAGTTCTTTATAGATTTCGGATACTTGTCCTTTATCTGGTATGTCATTTGCAAACATCTTCTCCCCTTCCGTAGGTGTAGGTTTCCTTTTAGTTTTGTTGACTTGTAGGTTTCCTTTGCTGTGCAAAAGCTTTTTATCTTGATGAAGGCCCAATAGTTCATTTTTGCTTTTGTTTACCTTGCCTTTGTAGACGTGTCTAGCAAGAAGTTGCTGTGGCCGAGGTCAAAGAAGTTGCTGCCTGTGCTCTCCGCTAGCATTTTTATGGATTCCTCTCTCACATTGAGGTCTTTCACCCATTTTGAGTTTATCTTTGTATATGGTGTAAGAAAGTGGTCCAGTTCCATTCTTCTGCATGGGACTGTCCAATTTTCCCAGCACCATTTATTGAAGAGACAGTCTTTGTCCATTGGAAATTCTTTCCTGCTTTGTCAAAGATCTTTACAATCTTATCTGTCTAGACATTAGCACTATCCTTTCTCCTGCATATTCTTCCAAGCATAAACACACACATGCTCAGATACACGGTACATTTTCTTAAGGTTATATTATCCACAAGGTTTCCCATCAATATTTTGGAAGCAGCTGATGTTGATAAATATAAATACATTTTTGTAGCCACCGTGTTAAGAGCTGCCTGGAATTGCACTGTGTGACATGTGTGTTTATCTACCCATTCACATCCCCGTAGGACGGCCAGCTAGGCTGTTGCATAGTTGGGTTTTTGTCCTTGGAAGTATTGCAGTGAACAGATTTATGCTTGCATTTTTTCCACTTGCTTTATTGTCTTCTTAGGCTAAATCATAGGACTTGGAACCATTCCATCAAAGGGAATACACTCCTTTCATAAAGACGTCTACAATCCCCCCAAAGATTATGCCAGCTCACACGCCTTCCTGGAAGAAGACTTGGATTCCATGGTCTCACACCCTCGTGCACCACAAATATCATCAGGCTTTTGATCTTTGCCAATTGGATACATCACCTTTGTTGTTTCAGTGTGTGCTGTGTTTGCGTGCATGTAAGAGCTTTTGCGAGGTGATTCTAGAGGCTTCTCGGCTGCTGTCACGGGGCTCATCAAGCTCAGGACCCAGGAAAACGTAAGACCGAGGCTTCGTCATAATAACCCTCTGATGCATATCTCTTTGGTGCCTTATAATGCACTTTCCAACAGGATAGAAAGTGTGAAATGAATGTGAGAAGGTCCACCTCCCGGGGTTGCCGTGTGAATGCTGACAGTGAGGACATAATGCTGTATAATGTCACACTCTTTCTAACAGAAAAATTGGAAGCCACTTTTAAATGTTCAACAGCTAGGAGTCAGCTCAATAACTTACCCACCTCTGTAACGAAACACACAGCAGTCACCATGACAGCATTGTGAAAATGAGTTCACTGAGCCAGAAAAATGATCACGATGGATTGTGAAGCGGGGAAAGAAGCAGGTGACGCATAGGTATATAGGCTATGACTTCATTTTTTATAAATAACTGTATAGCCTCAGATAGATTTCTAGGCACATGCATGTTTATATTCACACTGATTATTTCCGGATAGGTCGTTTCTTCAGATTCTTCTGTGATGGATAATGTGTTGCTTATAGCAAGAAAAAAAGGCAATTTTATAAGAACTACCAACACCAAGATTAATTAAAGTACCTAATAGGCACACAGTAAGTGCTTGTTGTCTTTGGACATTTTCGGCACCTTGGAGTGCAAGCGGCGCTTTGTCCCTGTGCCACGGGAAGGGGGGAGGCTGAAGCTCCAGCGTGGGGGTACGGAGCCTAGTTACCCAGACGACGGGGCAGGGCAGCCTTGTAACCCCCGCTCTGACCCCAAGCACATGCCTTCTGGGTCCGTTTGTCCCGCGTGTTCCTTTTCCTTTGCCTTCTGGTAGGAAAATCCACTGCAGCCCGGTACTCCACCCACCTGTGTCTTCCAGCGAGAGTGAAGAGGACTTTACGAAGCTCCCACTGGCTGGACCTCGCCAAGGGGGTCTTGACTGGGCCTGCACGGATGGGGCATTGCACCTGCGAGCTGGGCTGCTCTAGCCTCTGGGAGAAGCCAGGGTGCTGAGGCTCCAAAGAGTGCCCAGGTGTTGGAGCTGACCGTGGGCTGCCCTGACCTCCTCCCAGTGCCATCGGAAAGGTGGGTGTGGGGGGAGCACCAAAGGAGGGGCCAACGGGATCACTCAGAGCCCAAGTCCACCCCTGTCTCCCACATCTCACGCTTCAACACCATCCACGAAGGTGGGCAGGCTGAGACAATGCCTGGGTGAAAGTGAGAGTAATTTGGGGCTGACAAATCTCTCTGTAGGTCTGGATGACAAATCTCAGTGGATGCTTGAAAAGCAAGCCTCTCTGTGTAGGACAGTCATTCACCAGCCAATTCGGGTGAGGAGGAAACTAGATGAATGCTGTCACGGTACCCACTTCACACACAGGTTAAATATTCCAAAGACACCCAGCCAGCAGGCAGTCCCGGCAGGCTGGAGCCCACACTTCCCAGGGTCAAGTCACACGTGCGCCCATGAAGGAACACTTGGCACGGTCCTTACCGTCAAGAATAGTGTCTCCCCCCTCACCCCAACTTTGTCCTTTCCTTCCCTGGGAGGCACGGTCAGGGGACCCAACTAGAGGGCTTTGTCTGGAAATCCTAATCCCACCTCCATAGCAAATGCCTTAACCTCTCTGCGTATCCCTGTCAGCATTCAAGAGCACGTCCGGGAACCTTCCAGTACCACAATCCCTGCTTCCAGCTCTGCTACGAGGAAACCCAACCTGAAACCACTGGTACCAGGAGGGGTGCTGAGAAGCAGCCTTGAAGGCTGGGGCTTGGGAGCTGGAGCCCACACCGGCCCCGGGGAGCCGTGGTAAGAACTGTGGACCTAAGTAGCTGAGTGCCACCAAGCTTCTGGAGAGAGCAGACTGCAAACCGTGCATTCAGTCCCCGATTCTGAGTGATGTGTGAAAGCAGACAGCCTGCCTTGCTGCTCCTGGTGATAAATTTTTGGAAAAACCTGGAGCGTTTGGATGACGTGTCCACTATTTGGTGACTGTGAACATTCTTGAGCACCGAGAAGTGACAAGTCCTCAGGTGCTGCGTTTGGATTCAGGGTGTGTCCTGTCAAGGGAGTTTTGAATGGTTCAGAGATCTGGCAAATGCCCGCACTGCCCCTGGAGAGCAACGCGCATTCCCCTGATGGGAGTGGCCACAAGCGTGACAACCTTTGTGTCCCATGCTGTCAGGCCCCACAGAAAATCCACCATGAAAGTACTAAGCAAGCAGGTGGTCAAGACAGCTTCACCAGTCAGTGACCAGGCTGTGGTCCTTCCTGCTGGACCCATCTCACCTCCCTTGTCTCCACCTCCTGGTCCCAGGATGGAATGCCACCCCCCTCAACCCCAGGATGTCCATGGGGGTGACAGACGAGAGCACCGAAGTGGGGGTCAGCAGCACTAGGTGGGGTGGGGCTGGGGATAAGGGTGGGTAGTGAACAACTCAGGAATGGGTCAGAAAATGTGGCTGTGAGGAAAGGGTACCAAGGATGCTTTGTTTGCCGGGTCGGGGGCAGGACACGACATCTCAGAAGGGCCTGCTCAGGGACACGGGATGATCTAACGCCACAAAGGCCCAATGGACAGAACTGGGGACAGTTCAGGAAACATCACAGGAGAAAAGCCACCAAGATGGAAACACAGCCGGGCTCCCTCGGGCCTGGTGAGCTCCCCAGTGCCGGGATGTCCCAAGGGGAGGGTGAGCAGGCACTCAGAGGAGCAGTGAGTGGGTGACAACACGACTGGGGCAGAGTCCGCACCCCGACCCTGCTGTCTCAAAGAAGGTCAGGAGGGCAGGACTGGGTGGATCCGGAGGCCACAGCTGGCATAAGGGCAGGATAAGGACCAGCTGTGTGTGAGCACGTGGACCAGCTCCCAGGCTTCCCAGGCTCATCTGGGCTCCCTGCCCTGCCCACTGAGGGTTGACACCAGCGCCCGACCTGTGTCTGAGTCCCCTGAGTCTCTGCCACTCCCAGTTGTGCACCTTGGGTGGGCTGCTTAACCTCTCAGCCTCAGTTTGCCCATCCGTAAAATGAGGGTAATTATACCCATCTGGGAAGGCATTGAAAAATTAAACTAATTCCAGCAGCTGGAAAATGAACTTCAGGAGGGTGTGGGGTGGCTGTGTTTTCTGTTCCCTGCTCTCTTCCTGGCAGCTAGGAGAACAGCTGATTATGATGGATGTTCAGTGCCTGTTTTGTCAACCGAAGGAGCCAGTGAGGCCTGAACAGGGCGGAGTGGGTTCTCAGCCTCACGAAAGAATGGGCAGAAAGCAACGGAGGACCTGTACTCTAAGCTTAATGATCGTCACCTCCCAACATGAACAAACATGAACGTGGTGTCCGACAGTCCTGCTGCGGCGTTTCCCCGAAATCCTCTGGTCACTGGCCTGTGATTGCACGTGTTTACCTGCTTGGCCAAGAAATAAGAGCCCCCCTCTGACTGTAACCTCTCAGAAGGGCTGTCCCCTCCCATCCCCTCTGGCGTGGAGGGTCACGTTCAGCCTTCCTCTCACAAGGGCTCCGTGTGCAGAGAGATGGATGCTTTGGCCTCAGCTGGGGGCCAGCATGAGTTGCGGGTCCACCGGTTGTGAGCTTGGTGGCCGCTGGGTGATGCACAAAACCTCCCCGAGCCTCATTCTCACGGGGAAAGCGGCGCTCCCTCACTTTCTCAGCACATGTGTCGGAACCAACAACATCTAGAAACCCTTGGGCTAGACGAGGAATTCGGCAAGACCCTCTCCACTGGCGGCCCCCCGGTGAAACTTTGCTCAGTCTCTGGTGACTCCCTACCGGGGCCCGGTCCGTGCGGAGGAGGAACCCCTGAGACGTTTGGAGTCACAGGGTGTTGGGAGCTGGAGCTTTTCACACCCCCCGTTACAGCTAATGATCAGACTGCCCCACGGCGGCAGCAGTGCTCACCCTCCCTGGCATCGCCAGCTGCCAGGCTGCTGTCCACCCCCTCGTGCGCCCCATGAACCCCTCCTCAAAGAGCCCCCCAGCTGCTGAATCACATGAACAAAGGGGATGAGCAAGGCTGCCTGGTGAAAGCCTGCCCTCCACTTCCCTTTCTGCTTAGGGTGAATCCAAACTCAGGGCCTGGACGCCGAGGCCCCACATGGCCTGCCCCGGGCAGTGCCCCTGCTTCACACGCTCTTTCTGTTCCGAGACCAGCTGAGGCCCCTGAGGGTCCTTCTGGCTTGGCCCTTCTCCTGCCAGCTCATGGTCATCCTTCGCGTTCAGCTCACATGCAGCCCCCCCCCCCCCAGGGCTTCCATGGTGGGATGGATCCAGTGGGTGGCCTCTGCTCCAAGCCCACGTGCTGCGTCGTTGGCTTGGGCCCCAACAATACCAACACGTTCCAGAAACAGAGACTCAGGCTAGTGGCAGTTCCCGGCTCTGTCTGTCTCTCCTGCTGGAATGGGAGCCCCAGGAGGGCAGGTGGCCACGTATGTTGCTTCTGCACTGGTGCACAGGGAACTCAGACTTGCAAACCCAGGCACCACTTGGCCTCAGGGAGGGCGGGTAGACAGCAATGCAGCACGTCCGCCGGGTGCCAGGCCCAGCAGCCGCCCAAGGACGCGGTTTGGCCCCTCTCCCGTTTGTACACGCCTGGGGAGAGCACTGGGATGGGGTCACCCTGGCAGAGAGAAGCTCCTGCCTCAATTTCTCACCAATCTCTAGACATGACCGGAATGGTTTGGTCGAGGCAAGGCCTACAAGCTGACTTGCCACCTCCCAGCGGGGGTCTGTCCCCTAGGTCAGGGCACACAGCACACACCACCACGCTCACCAGAACTGCTGGGCTGGGCTGGACACTACCTCTGAGGTCATTCTCCCGAGAGGTCACGGTCAGCCTGGGCCCAAGACTTAGAATCTTGTTTCCCCGTTTGAACCTATTTCCAGAGTGAGCAACATAGCTCGTGCTCAGCGAAAACTGGGGCTGAATTCGTGAATGAAGCTTGTGGGCCCTGCAGGGCACCATTGCAGCTGATAATTTTCACAGGGACCCTGTGCAGGAAGAGACTTTTCCAGTACTCTAGGTAAGTCACTCGACAAAGAAGAGGTAAGAGGGGAGCCATGAGCCTACGACCACCTGACTCCCGGGCTCCCTCCTGACCCTCGTGGGGGGAGCTGCTCTGCTCGGTCGGCTTGTCCTAGGCGCCCACATGGTATGCACACCTGGTCCCCGGGGTGGAGGCCGACTCCCCCAGGAGCCCCTGTTCACTCAGACGCTGTAGGGATCTGTGGGAAAGATGTCCTGCTGATGTGCCCTCGCTGATGCCAGGCAGACCCAGAGCTTAGTCTCTCCCCTCGGACTCGCCACCCACGCACATCGTGCTAGACATCTGCTTGCTCATTGAAGGATGTCGTCGAGACAGGGGGATGAGCATGGCCCTTCCCTGTGGGCCGCGCGTGGATGGCAGTCAACAGACCCAGCGTCAGGGTGACTTCCTGGCTGGCAGTCCTTTCCCTCTTCCATCAGGCTGCTTCTGAAACATTTCTACAATCCCTGGTCACCTCCAAATTATACTAGGAGGACTATGGACCACATGCTCCTTTCAGCCTAAAAGACGTGAATTGATGTGGCTCAAATAGCAAGAGGGTCTGAGGTCACTGGGTGGAGGCCCAGAAGTCAAGATGTCCCACCTTCACGGTCAAGATCAAGGTACCAAGGGCTTCCCTAAATTCCAGGGGCGGCCACAGAGCAGCAGACACCAGCAGCACCCTCGACACATAATTACTGAGCACCCGCTGTGCAGAGAGGTGGGTCCTTGCCCTGCAGAGCGGTTCCTGCCACAGCAAAGGCAGTACCGCACCCCCTCGCCCCTGCCCATTGCCCCAGTGACACTCGACTTCGTCCACATGCCACCCACTTGGTGAAGCAGATGGTGGCAACCCTTTGCCCTGAAGGGAAAACTAAGCTTCTAAAAGATGGACTAAAATACATGACTTGCAGAATTGTTGCGAGGTTTAAATACCATCGTATGGCTAACATGTGTGGCCAGGGTAGCCGAGTGACAGCTGGAAGCTGAGGGTCAGCTGGAAGCTGAGGGTCAGCTGCTGTTCGCTGGCTCTCAAGTCTGCCACGGTGTGCGAAGGGACCGGAACGTGCTCCTGGAAGCCCCTTAGAGACTCTGGGGCAAGGACATGCCCCTGCCCCTTTCCTCTTCTAGATTTTAGACCTTGGAGAAAGGTTTTGTTTGAGGAAAGCCTTTCTTTCTCCTGCCATGCCCCCCCCCCACCATCAAAAAAGAAAAGAACGTTTGATTGCGCACCATCACGTGTCTAGAAAGATCCCCACGCCATGAATCAGGGCTCCTGGCTCTGATCTCAGTTCTGCCCCACACAGAGGTTGTGATCGTGGGCAAGTCTCTCTGTTTCCTGGAAATCATTCTCCCTATCCAAAAACTCAGTGGTTTCACCTCCGTGTCCGGTGGGTGAGGATTCAACTCAATGTCAACCCCACTAGACAACCATTCACTGGGCGCTCATAAGAAAGAAGCCTGCTGTTAAGCCGGGCTTGCAAGAGCCAGCTCTACAGCCAGGAGCCTGCTTCAAAAATTACCTCTGCCCCTTCTGCTGTGTGACATTGCATAAATTATTAAACCTCTCTGGGACTCAAATTGCACATGTGCAAAAATGCTAAAGTCTGAATCGCTGTGGAAATCAACGAGATGAGGGGACCTAAAACACCCGAGCCCATGGCTGGGGCATGACTCCTTGTTGCTTAGATGTGGAAGGAAAAGAGCATTGGGGAACACTTCCCTCCATGACAAGAGCTCCCTGCAACCATTCCCGTGGGGAGCCCTCAAAGAGCTCCGGGCAGTCTGGGTAGGAGCCGGGAGGAAGGCAAACGGGAAGAGAAGGCACATTTCTGACTCACACACTGGCGATGGGGAAGGGAGGTCTGCAAAAGGTTTCCCCAAAGAGTTCTGGTATCTGCTGCTGAGAAAATCCTGAGCGAGGACATGGTCTCCCCTTCTTTCTTAGGAATGAAATGCAAGGGAGTCAGAGAGCCTCTAGGACAAACCGGCCCTGTCCCGGACCACCATGCACTTACTGATCACCCCTCCCCGTGCCGTCCAGCGGATTGTTACCATTATGCCTCTTCCTGGGCACTTACCCGCTCCTGGTCAGACACCGTGCAAGTATTGTACTCGCCTAAGAGATCGCGTAGGTAATTAAGCCCATGACCAAGGATTTTTGAGCAAACTTGAGAATGCAGATAAGCAAAGAGAAAATAAAATCACCCCAAATACCAGCACCGTGAGCGTCCCCCAGTACATTCTTCCAGACTTATTTAGGGGTTCTCTGTGTGCAGAGTGGTGTGGTGACTGTGAACGAGACTTCTGGAATTACACCGAGTTTGAATTCCGTTCCAACCCCTTGCTGGCTGTCGACCCTGAGCAAACCACCAAATGTCCCAGAGCCTCATTTCCTTAGTGCGAGTTTGCCTGTCACACAGGGACGCTGTCGGGAGCAGAGCGGGTGGGTGATGCAGGTCAGGCTGGTTCTGAGAGCACAGGTGTGGGGAAAGGCATTCGTTCAGGATATTGTGGAGTAGAGTGTGCCAGACATGGTGCTGAGGACCAGCACAGGGCAAGCTGCGTGGGGACGGGGGCCTCACTTCGCAGCTCACCGTTCCCACTTTGTCCTTCTGGGAGAGAAAACTGCTGAGGGAAGGTCAGCCTGAAGAAGAGGAGACCTTAACCCCAGAGGGGGTAGAGCAGTCTTCCCATTTCCCTCTGCGGGGCTGGCTGCTCCGAGGGGGCCCGGCCCTCACCAACCACCGGGTGCTTGGCGGGCATGCAGAGAGGAGCGATTGAATGCATGCAAGATTCTGAGAGAGGTGGGAGATAGGGGGTCTGAGGGAACGGACGGCTGGCCCCAGTGCTCCTGGGTCCTGGGCCCCGGCAGAGCTGCTCGAGGGCAGAGGGGCAGGTGGGGGACAGCGGGCAGCATGTGAACACCTCGGAGCCTGTGCCTTCCCGTGCCATGCAGCCGCTGCGGGGGCATCCCTGAGCCTCGGTCCTGGTGGGCATCATGTGGCCACCGTGCTTATGATCACTGCTGACCCTCTTGCCCACCCCGGCGTTGGCTGGCTGGCCTCGGAGCTGTGCTCTGTGTGTCCGCTGGAGCCTGATTCCTCTCCTCCCACACCCCCTCCCCTGCCCCCTCGGACGCCTCCATCTCATCTGTGGCTGGCTGCCCTCCGCGGAGGCCTTGTGACGTGCTGGCTGAGCAGTGATGGCTTCCTGTCCGGTACCCAGTGGGGCCATTGTGCCTCCTTCCCTTGCTTCTACTGGGCCTGTGGATCCCCTGCCAAGTCTCCATCCAAGGTTTTGAATACAGCTGGATTTTAACATGTAACTCTCCACATGGGAGGATTTACTTAAAACACAGATCCTTCGCTATTTGACCTCCAAACGTGTTTTCCCCCATTTGTACAATGGGAAAGGATCTCACCCCCCGTTATCTGGAAAGTAGCCATCCCAGTGCTCAGAGGGCATTCTCCCAAAGCTGACACCTTCTCTCACTGCCTCCTGACTCGGAGGAATATCCAGGAAGCTGAAAAACGGGGACAGAGGAAGAGCCAGAGGCTGGACGTTGCTGTCGGCTCTGCAGAAAGACTGGCTAAGGGTGACTGAGTGTAGGAAGTCGTCAGAGACCTTCTGTGCAACTCTGTGCCTCCCCCTCCTCCCACCTACACAACACGCACCCTCCCGTTTTGCCACTGAGAATGAGTCCTGGTTAGTTAAAACGGCTAGCCACAGGTCACGCAGTCGCTGCTGGATACAGGAGCATAACCGAGTCTCATAGCTACAGAATTGTCCTCAGAGCAGCCGCTGTGAACAACCTGCATCCAACGTCTGCTTGCTTGCCTTTACGAACGGGGAGCTCACTCTTATGTGAAGGTATCTTTTTCACCTCCCAGATTCTAGGACGAAGAGCTTCCGTCACACAAGATCGGAGAGAAATCAAAGTAAACAGGTATAGAAAAATAGGGACCTAGCAAAAGCTGCTTCCCAGGGGCCAGCCTCATCGTGAGCAGACCCCTCCCTTTCAGCCCTCACATTCAGAGGAGAGACCCAGCCAACAAGTGCCATTAGATACAGTCCCGAATCCTGGTAACTCCCCCTTCTCCAGGCAAAAGAGTCATTTCCCTGATTGAGCCTAAATGACTTGCCAGGTCAACCTATGACTATTGAATAACAACAATGTTCTGGTCCATCAGTGCTCTTTTGCTAGAAAACAAGGCATCTCTATTTAGCAGACTCATTAATTGGATTCAGAAATATGGGAGGAACCCCAGTGCCCAGAGGCATTCAATTGCCTTGGAAGT
Organism: Ursus arctos; assembly: GCF_023065955.2. Taxonomy (NCBI): domain Eukaryota; kingdom Metazoa; phylum Chordata; class Mammalia; order Carnivora; family Ursidae; genus Ursus; species Ursus arctos. The sequence continues at coordinate 82,834,282 of NW_026623078.1, read as the reverse complement.
AAAGGGACACAAGACTACAAATGGAGAAAGGGAGAGGGAGTTTTATTATTATAAGGTCTTCACATGATTATGGAGGCTGAGAAGCCCCACGGTCTGCCATCTGCTAGCTGAGCCCCAGGCGAGCCCGGTGGTATAGTGTCAGTCTGAGCCCGAAGGCCCGAGAGCCAAGAGCCCCGATGGTGTAAGTCCCAGGCTGAGAGTAGCAGGAGACAGATGTCCTCCTCTAGCCATCAGTCAGAGAACATTCTCCCTTCCTCTGCACTTCTATTCCATTCTGGCCCTCAGTGCATTAAGTGATGCCCACCCACGCTGGGGAGGGCAATCTGTTTTACTCCCTCTGCCAATGCAAACACTAATCTCTTCCGGAAACCCCCTCATGGACACAACCAGAAATCACGTTTAACCAGCTCTCTGGGCATCCCATGGCCCAGTCAAGTTGACATGTAAAATTAGCCACTACAGACACTATCCTTTCTTTCTGCCAAAAATCGTTCACTCAACTAGACCCCAAAAGGACACCCAGAAAACCTGGTGGAGGGTACATTTCAGGAGCCATTTGTTCTAACCTATCCTGATAACCCGAACTGTCTTTCCAGCTACACAATGCTAGAAAGTTTATCCCAGAAAAGAATGTGTAGGTTACTTCAGGATTGAGACACTACAGTTTGGGCAAAAGGTCTAGAAGCATTGGGAAGATCCCCCAACTTCTTTGCGCACATCTGAGAAGACAGCTCACTTTCAAACCCAGGTGGGGAGTGTCAGTGCACATGGCGGGGGGGCAGACCATGCCTCAGTGGGTCACCTTGGAATGGTGCCTCTCGCAAAGTCTGAGGGCTCCCCTGTGGTCAAGTTAAACTGCTTGCAATAAAGCGGTTTCGAAATGATGCCTGACCCCAAGTCATTTTCTCTGTCAGGCGGTCAGAGTTAAAGTGAAGAATTGTCACAACCAGCGTAAAAGCAAAGCTGTTGGTTTGCTAGATTCGGGTTTAGTGCTCCGTCTGTCTGACTCCTCAGGTTTGGACGAGCAGCTGTCTGCCATTCCCGGGAGGTGTTAGTTTGCTCGGGCTGCCGTAGCAGATGCCACCGGGACACGGTGCCACCGACCGCGGCTCGAAGAACACAGGCTTATAGGCGTTCTCCTCGTTTGCGTCTCTGTGACCGGATCTCCCCTTTACATCATGCCACCCTGCTCAATAGGACCGACTCTGAACTTGACTATGACATCTGCAGTGACTCTGTGTCCAAGTAAGGTCACATTTTGAGGTACTGGGAACTAGGAGTTCAATACAGGCGTTCTGGAAGGACACAGTTCAGCCCAGAACACAAATCAACCCCCGTTTCTTGGGTTTATTACACTTTGGAGTCCCTTTTAGGCTAAAGGCTGAAGACACCATTCCCCAAAACGGAACTGTCTGATTCTGGTCCCCTGTTGCCTATTTATAATCAGGTCCCAAACAGGTCTCCGACGAAACAGTAAAACCCAAAGACGCTGATTAGAAAACGAGGCCACCCCCCACCCCCAGGGACTCCACAGCCACAAAAAAACCACCGTCATGATTGAAGGAGCCCAAATTACTTCAGGTGTATTATCTTGCTTAATTCCCAAAATAATCCTGGGAAATGAGTATTTATCTTTTTAATTCTCTAAAACTGTCAATTTGGATATTAAACCAAGGGATTAAGAGACTCGTCCTGGCAGCTTCCCACGAGAAGGGCTAGTTCCCGAACCCGGCACTCCGAGTCTCGCCGCGGGCGCTCTTGGAATTCCACAGGCCTCATGAAAGGGGACTCAAGGACTTCTGCTTATTTTCCTTCCCAGGGAAGGAGTCCCAGGAAGAAGGCTTCTGTCCTTGGTAGAGTCTGTGTGCTCGGCTGTCACCGCTCGGCTGTCACGCTCTGCTGGCCTCTGTCGTTTGGAAACGTATGCCGCATTGGACACGAGGAAACGAGTTTGGGTGGATTAAAATGTCAGTTGTGGCCTCCTTGCCTACAGTGCTGGCTGTCCCTTCTCTAATGGCAGCGTGATTCACTAATAAAACATTTTATCTAATGAAAAAATCTCCATCAATTTGGGTCAATTTAGCTTACAGCACTTTTTCCCCAGGAAGACAGTTGCCATAAATAGGAGTCCATCTATGTTGAGAATAACAGCGGGCACGCAAAGCACCCAACGTATAAAGTCGCCTCAGCTCTTTCCAAGACGCTAATAGCAATCCTAATTACGCGCACGATTTAAATGACTCTTTCCTTCATCCACTCTTTCAGAGCTGTGAGCAGAGCTCCTCCTATGGCATACAAGACAGGTGTAGGGCTTGACTTTCGCTGGTCACCCCAATCTCATTAACAAACTCCAGATTAGTGGAAATGTTCTGTCTGTACCTGTTCTTGAACCATGGTCTTCCCCTTCTTTATCTTATTCTTCCTTAAACTGCAAATGCTACCTCCTCCAGGAAGACCTCCCTGTGTTCCCCAGACTGAGTCAGGGCTTCCTCTGTGTCTCTGCATGCATTCTTCTTGAAGTTTAATCAGTATATGGAACACGGGGCATTATCCTTGATTTACTTTGTTGGACTGCCACCGCTATGGGTTGAACTATGACTCCCCCCTGTAAAAAAAAAAAAAAGGTCACATTAGGATTTCAACCTATTTGGAAGGAGGGCGTTTACAGAGAGAAGTTAAAATTTGTTCACTAGGGCGGGCTCCAATTCAATAGGACAGGCGTCCTTATAGGAAGGGAAAATCTGACACAGACATGCACAGAGGGAGGACAAGGTGTAGAGGCACAGGAAGATGCCATCTACAACCCCAGGCATGCCTGAGGCCACCAGAGCTGGTAGGGAGAACCAATCCTTCCCTAGCATCTTCAGAGGGTGCACGTCTCTGCCGACGCTTTGGCTCTAGAATTCTAGTCTCCAGGACCGTGAGACAGTCTCTGTCATTCTAAGCCCCCCAGTTGGTGATGCTCCATGAGAGAGGTACCTTAGTTTCCGGGGGCTGCCATAACAGACCAGGTGCAATAGGAATGTGCAGGATGCAGACCACCTGCCAAGGTAAAGAGTGGTTTGACCTTGCCTGGCTCCTGGGAGGTAACCGCTAAGCCCCTGGGAAACTCCTGCCTGGTGAGAAGGTCTTTGTCAGCCCAGACTATCTGTGGTGTGGACCCAGGCCCCCCAGGGAAACGATGTGGCTTCTGGTGGATACCTTGGGCCACATGGTATCAGCTTGACCTCTGGAGGGGCTGGGGTCTAAGGTCAGCCACATGGGTGGTCTCTGGACCAACCCCCACTAAAAACCTGGGCACCAAGCCTTGGGTGAGCTTCCCTAGTCAGCAATGCTCTGTGTGTTGTCACATGTGGCTGCTGAGAAAATTAAGGGCTGTCCACACAACTCCACTGGGAGAGGACAAATGGAAGCTCGAGCATCGTGCGTCCTGGACTCTGCCTGTGCACCTTGGCCACTCCTGACTAAGTTTCTCTGTGCTCTAACTGTGAGAACAATGGCTTTGCTGAAGTCTGGATCCTTCTGGTGATGCATTGTGCTGAGCACGGTCTTGGGGGCCCTGAAGCACCACTAGTCTTGGAACGGGACATAGGCTGCCCAGCGGGAGCTCCCACTTTGCCCAAATTCTCCATGCTTTCATTAAACATCTGCTGTGGCACTTCCGGGGGTAGAGAACTCTTTAAGCACCCAGGTGGGGAAACCAAGGAAAGCACAGATAAGAGAAAATCGACAACTCATGTACCATTTACCTTTGCACAATGTATACGTGTTTCCTGACATTGGCTTTGTCTGGATCTCACCTCAATGACCTTTTTCTAATCCTCATCTTTGTCAGATTTATCGTAAGATTACTTTTTTTTGTGCAGGGTTTAACTTGTACTGCTTTACAGTAATTTCATGTTTTGTATCCAGAATTCTATAAAAGGCTTTGGTCTTGCTCGGATTCCCCAGGTTCTCCTACTCTACAGGGAACATTGGTAGTGCTTCAGGATGCTGGGATAGGGGTCCACTTGGAGTCTGTATCCAGGCGTGCTTGAAAGGTCTGTGTTTCTCTTCCCCAGTGTGTGGTTGCTGAGCCCATAGCCCTTGGTCCCTTTGGGAAAGGATGAACACATCATTCCCGTGATCACGTGGCAGGCCTTGCACGGTAGCACATTTCCTCGTGAAGACCCGGCCTCTCCTTCAGTGGATGGGTTTGGGATCGTGTACATGGCTCAGGTGTGGACACCAGGCAGAAGATTTTGACTTTCCTTTCAGATGGTCAGCCCCAGCCTTGTGTGCATCCGTTCTTGGTCTGCTATGATGGAACATAGTCAGCCAGAGTTATGCTGGAGGTGCAGGTCTCCTGCACCAAGATCAAATGTCCTCAAGGCCATGGATTCCTGCCAATGGGGCCATGTGGTGCCATGCCCCACCCCTTTCACTGCACTCTAAGGCAATGGTGTCCAGCTGACATCTGAAGCCCAGTCTCTCCCTGGCCTCTGCTGCCCCGGAGTCTCTCCTGTCTGTTGCCACAGAAACCTGGTTCTGTGGCAGGTCCTGCTGACCCCCCAGCCTGCAGTGGACGGTATCACCAAGGCTTTGAGCATTGCTGGTATCCCTTCACCAGCATATTCTCCTTGCCTCGGTGATGATGGGGCCCTGACCCCTCCTTGGGAAAGTGGTCAGCTTTTGGATTTCTTTATTTTTTTTTAATTTTTAAAAAGATGTATTTATTAAAAAGAGAGAGAGAGAGCACACACAAGCAGGGAGAGGGCCAAAGAAAGAGGGAGAAGCAGATTCCCCACTGAGCAGGGAGCCCGACATGGGGCTCCATCCCAGGACCCTGGGATCATGACCTGAGCCGAAGGCAGGTGCTTCACCGACTGAGCCACCCAGGCCTCCCGGCTTTTGGATTTCTGAGTCCCACGTCATCACTCCCTCCGAGTGTGCCTTTTCGGTCCTTTCCTCCTAGTCCGCAGCGGTTTTGGGTCTTCACATACTTTATCATGGGATGTCCTTTTCCCAAGCTTTCAAGCGGCATTCTGAGGCTCCGAGTTACCCACAGGGGTGTTAGATCCTGTGTAGGCAGTTCGACTATCTTCGTGATCTGTGCCTCTCTCTCCAGCACCCCAGACACATCCTTACAGGTCCTGCTGCTCTGTGCAGCCACACCCTGCAGCCCTTACAGAGTAGAATCCCCCACAGCGTAGCCCAACAGCTAGTGGAAGAGGTCTCACCCTCAATGTGGGTCCGGGGGCCAGAAGAGATGGCAGGGCCCACCTTGAGGGGAAGCACCATCCTACGGGCCGTCTCCCTTCTTCACGCCTAAAGAAATGGCTGGGACACGCAAGAGACGGAGTGTTCAGGGGACTCAAGTTTCCTAAGTGCATTTGTTCTGGTGTCCCCACTGCAGTCCCAGACCCCTCTCCTTCCCCATCAGGGCCCCAACGTCATCAGAGAAGACTTGCCAAGGCTGGTAATTATAAGCATGATGGCGAGAAGCCATAATTAATTCTTGTGCCTGATTGTTGGTTTGGCCTGCCCTCCAGCTGCGAGGGAAGGCATGTCATTGAGTGCTGCTGAGACTGCCCCCAGACTCACATGCTTCCCTTTAAGCTGGAGGTTCCACGACCCTTTACCGTTACTTCCTTTTTCTGTCCTTCTCACGACAATTTCTCCCAGCCAGTGTGCCACCTGCCCTTGGCACCCCGTCCTAGCTCGCCCCAGGCGAGAGTCGTACCGTAGTCTTCCTTACTGGAGTGAGAGGTCCTCGGTTTCACCTCAGTGGGGTGCGACCCAACTCCAGAACCCTCTCCTGGCACAACCATCTTAGTTTGGGTTCTCTAGAAGCAGTGCCTCGGGTAGGGATTTGAGGAAGCGCGCTTTAGGGAAAAACATGTGAGCAGAATATGGACAAGGACAGGGCGGAGCAAGAGTATAAGAGTGGGTGATGTATTGATCGCAAAGAAGAGCCTGGGCTTCTGGCTGAGAAAGCGAAGCCCGTCACAGTGCCCCCCACCCATGGAGACGTGCACAGGGGAGGTGAGGGGCTGTCATCTCCCCACCTCCGCGGCTGCCATGGTCTGTCCCCATGGCAGTGCTGTTCAACAGGTGCCAGGGTCTCTACTTCTGGCGTAATCCTCATCCCAACCTTCCTGCCTGCACACACGCCAACATAAACCCCACATTTTCCTAAAACCCTGACTCATCATAAAGCTCTCTTCACTTACTAGGACTCTTGGCGTCACGCTCACCGTGCTCCTGAGCTGGCAGCACGGTCCTCCCTCTGCCCGCCGATGCGGTGCCTAGAGCACTGCACGCTTCCTGCGTGACCGTTTATCTTGCTTATTACTCTCTGCTCTGTGTGCTCTCCTCCCGTTGTCTACCTAGTGACCTCGTGCCCATCCCTCAAAGTGAAGCTCAAGTGCTACCCTCTCGATAACCCTGATCTTCCCAGGTCGTGGTTAGTTGCTTTCCTGTGTCTGTATCCAGCTTGTAAGAGGTGCGAGAGCAGCAGCTCCTCGGGCACATGCATCCGTGTCTGCAGCCCGAGGGCCTCGCTTCCGCAGCGTTTGCTGAATGCATGCGTGATGCATGAATATGTGAAAACCCAGATGTAGGATAAAAATGGAGCAGACAAATCCATGCATTCTTGAATTCACTCCCACTGGTATTTATGCCTATAGCCTCCTTTCAAAGTTTCTGGCGGATCACAGATTCCCTACCGCATTTTCCTAGAATTGGAACATAGTACTAGGCATGTGAAGGGGCCATAAAGAAGTGTATTTGGTGATTGGCTGGCTGGTTGACTCAGTGGATTCTGAATAAGACACTCCCATTTCTAGCCAGATGAGCCCTGAAGCTCCCTCCCTATCTGTGAGCTCTGAGACTCCCAGGAGATCAATCACCATGCCCGTGGGCAGCCAACATGTGGAGAACAGTCCTGTCCCTGTGGCTCTGGGCACACAAAGGGCCTGTCTGAGCCACCATCTACCCTAATGATAATCCACTAGAGAAAGCTCCATCCAGGTCGGGGCTGGAGCAAAGGCTGAAAGCCTCCTCCGTCAGTTTGCATATGGTTGAATAAGAAGTACAGCCTTTATATGCTGGATGGAATTCATTCAGCCACTGGATATTTTCCACATTTAGTCATTTCCAGTAAAAATCAGAGGATATTAGAATTTAAATGCCCTGGATCATGAAGATGGGAGCCTAATGCAGGAGCAAAGAGTGGACCCAGGGACTTGGAGAAGCAGACTGTGGACGGGCCCTGCAACTTACCAGCTTCATTCAATCGCATGAGGTCAATGAGCCTCTGTTTCCCTATTACCCACTGCTGACTTCATGGACATTCAAGCTTTCCTGTGCCTGGTTTAATTCAGTTATAAAAACATAGGTTCGAGGAAAGGAATTTCCAGAAGATAACAGAGCGTTAGTCAGACAGGAGGTTTGTAAGTATGCCCATCTACGCTTCCTCACTGCCCCACTGAGACGCAGTGCTCGCACTGCCCAGGGGCACAGAATTCCGGGGACCCTCTATGGGTGAGTCCTCAGTGAGACTCAAAGCCAGGACAAGGAGAGCACGTCGCATCACGGCTGAGTAACTGGACTCCTGACCGCCCCGCGAAGTCACACTCTTCACGGGGACCAGACTTGCTTGTATGACGGAAGCTTCCTAAGAAACCATGAACAGCCAGGGGACCCCGTCATAGCCTTTCTTATGCAGGTCTCTTTCTTGTTTTAGTCCACCCCTTACACAACAGGGACGCCAGGACATGGAAGGCCCAGGGGAGACAATCCCTAGTCCGTTTCCTTCTAGCCTTCCATCCTCGTCAGTAAACCCAGACTGAAGAGTGTGTTCACTGTGTGGACATCAGGAAGTGAAATGAAAACATCCGGGTCAGTTTTCGGCAGTGTCGCCATTGTTCTGGTGAGAACACGATATGGATTCACAGAAGCTACAAAATACAAGTTGTATCCCTCCAGTGCTTCTGGATGAGTGTTGAATGCTCGGATACTTGCATTTATTTTTTTTTTTAAGATTTTATTTATTAATTTGACAGAGAGACAGCCGGCGAGAGAGGGAACACAAGCAGGGGGAGTGGGAGAGGAAGAAGCAGGCTCCCCGGAGGAGCCTGATGTGGGGCTCGATCCCAGAACGCCGGGATCACGCCCTGAGCCAAAGGCAGACGCTAACGACTGCGCCACCCAGGCGCCCCCTGATACTTGCATTTAAAACTAGCTTTGCACATTGCAAAGATGAACAGTAAGATTCATGCAAACAACTTAATTTTTCTTTACCTGGAACATTAAAAAGCCAGTAAAAAAAATACCATAACATGTGCAGGGACCCAGGAGAAAAAAGTTTCATGTTTTAGAATATTTCCTGGTAGCTCCCGGCTAGCTCAGTTGGTAGAACATGAAACTCTTAGATATTTATTGGCACTTTTTCTCCCAATATATTTTTTTAACAAGGGGCCCCATATTTTCTTCTTGTAACAGGCCTTAAAATTACATAGATCAGGTTAGAATAGTCCATTTGAATTATTCCTAATTCTATAACTTTTAGTTACTAAACATCTCTTGCAACTTGCACAGAATGCTAATCATTTTAAGTTTAAATACAAACATGACATGGGGCAAGTCTGAAATTTTGCCCCACACATCCCGGATTCCTCTACCGTCAACCCGCACCCCACACCATGGGCCCCCGCTTCTAATTTCTCTACGTTTACTATCTTCAGTCCACCTACTGGTTTGCAGCCCCTGCCCAGGATGAAGCCACCGTCATTCCATCAGGAAATATTTCAACAGTATCCAGTCGTCTCTCTGCTTCATCGTGCCCTGTTCACTCCAAACCTGGCTTGTAGAAGGACGTCTTAAAATGTTACTCTGATCATGCCTCCCGCCCCTCCCCATGCTTAAAATCTTTCCATGGCTCCCCAGTGCCTGTGGGGAGTGGGAATCAATCATGGCCAACAGCCTGAACCGATCTGGCCTGGACACCTCTTCCTCTATTTCAACCCAGGCAGTTCTGCCAGCTCCTTTTCACACCTCACTCATCAGGAGCCCCTGCCTTCCTTGAAATTCCCAGAAGGAACCAGATTCAGTCAGGCCCTCGGGACTTTGCACGCATGCTGGCAGCTCCCTGGTGTCCCACACCCCCTTAACTGATCAGCTTTTATCTATTTTTCCAAATTCAAATCAGATCAGACCTTGCCTCTTCCAGGAAGCCCCCCACCTTCGACTTCTCAGCTGGGCAAGGAAAATAACCCCTGTGCTCCTAATAGCATCTAGGACATCCTCCAGCTAAGCATTTAACCCATGATGCTGAAATCCCAGCTTTGTGCATCTGTTTCTCTCTCTAGATATTGAGCTCATGGAGAGAAGAGATTTCTGGCTTACGGATTGCTAGAATCTGAGCTAATAGGTCTTAGATGGTGGCCACTTGGATTCCTTTGTTCTGTCTCCCCTGCTTCTCTTCTCCCTTCCCTTTTAACAAGGATGTCTCAAACAAGAACAAAAATGTACGCTTTTAGAAATGAGTAAATACCCTGGACCTGCTCCCACCTCCAGAGCTCGCCAACCAGCAAGAGGGAGAGAAATAAACAGTTACGCTCCCGGGCACCTTATCCCGAGCCGCTGAACATCCAGAGCAACCGATCCTTCCAGGGAGTCAGGGAAGAGCTTTCCAGCACAGACTGTCCCAGGGAGGAGTGGAGAAGCACATAGTAGGCACCAGGCCCAGCGGAGATGGACCCAACACCAAACAGTGAAAAATCACCTGTAATGTGTCTGACTTTGTGCCCTGGGAGAGTCGCCACCTCATTGTTTTTTTGCATCAAACAATTGCTTCTTTATCTCGCGGTGGCTTGCTTCAGAGTCCCTTTACGTTGGGACCAATTTCATCTTCCTTCCCAGCCCTGATTTATTCTGAGCAATTCATCTTTCCTGCCCTTTGCTGCCACCCAGTTAACTGCTTATTCAAAGGTTTTCACGTCCATGCTTCCTCACTTACGCAGAGTGCCAGGAACGCAGGTTTCCCCCCCTTTTAATTGTGGTAACATCTATAGAGACGCAGCTCCTCTCTTCTTACCTCCTCTTCCCCTCCCCATGGAAAGGCAGTGCAGCTGTCCAGGGACCCCTGCTCTGTCATGCCCCTCCCACTGCCCACACCCAGAGCTGGATGGAAAAGAACCCAGCCTTCCTTGTTGGGGTCTCTGATAGTCCCAGAGTTACTTATCATAATGTAATGAGTTCCACTGGAAAATGGAACAATCTAGAAAAAGACTATTTGAAAGGATGCTTATAGTCATTTGCAGAGAATCTGACACTCTGCGATGGGGAGAGGCCCTAGAGCCTCCATCTACCAGCAGCTTTGGACCTCCCTCTGCTGGGAACCCCCGTCCACGGATCATGATGGCTTGACCTGCTCCTAAGGGGTTTGGGCCTCTATGCACAGGTGTCCCCCAGCAAGTTCACCCTGACCGTCCTCACCTGATCAATCTCAAAACCCTGTTTCCACTGAATGACGCCAGCACTTATCCCTGCGTGAAATTATCCACGTGTTTGTTACTGTGCTAATTTCTGGTTTCCTCTCAAAACAAGTTCTATAAATTCCAGGAAAGCAGGGAATTTGTCTTGCTGCCCACTTGCACTCCATGCTAAGGCACTCAGAAATATCTGGTGAAAGAATGAGACCTTGGGCCGAATTTCATATTAGCAAATACTTCCTTCTGCGAAAAGGACCATGATATTGATAAACATAAAGTCATCATCATTTTATAAAACTGATTTATTGGCTGTGAACTAAGGTGCAGGCACTACATTCTGGAATGTGTGCCATCTGACTTCAAATCTGGAAACTCATCGAGTTACTGCCCACAGGGGGTGATGGACGTGGGATGTACCCCGCACCTGACTCCAGGGCTGTAGCCCTTCCCAAGCTGCTGCCTGCCCGAAATTTCTCACACAAAGCATCCCCCGAGCTCTGTGCCCAGACCAGCCCCAACGAGCCCAAGATCATAGCTTCCAGAACCGTCCCTGTGTACTTCACTATGAAATAATGGGTCTCAAAGGTCTCGATCAAGGATCCTCTTGATACCAGATAATGGCAAACACAAACTACGTAAGAAGGGCGTTTTGCACAGAGGAAGCGCTCGGAGGACAAAGCCCAGGAACTTCAGCTCCTTCAAGACAGGCGGCCCCCTACTTGCCCTGGGGAGGTAAGGCCTGGTTTGGCTGGTTCTGTAGCACCTGCCCATCTGGGGAGTGGGGGGCGGGGGCAATGATTAGGGGAAAGTAAGTTACAAGAATAACAGTAATGATGGGGACAGCATTGTAGTTTTGACTTGTATAAGTTTAAGTGCTTTGTGTATCTCATCTCAGTTCATTCTCAGGCAGCCCTGGGGGGGGGGGCGGGGGGAGGCGTTCTCAGCGCCACATCAGGATGGTCCAGTGAGCTCAGAGGTGTTACATAACCAGGCTGTGCCTCCCCGCAAGCAGGAGACAGTGTTTGCATTCCGGCTCCCTGCCAGCCTCCCTAAAGCCCGTGATGCTCCAATCACTCCGTTCTCCCACTGCACGGTATGTCCTCTATGAAGAAATTTTATCTTTCATTTTATGCAGAACTGTGAGTACAGTTCTTTCTCCCATTCTTCTGTTTCATATAAAATAATGATACTTAAACTCTGCCAAACAATAAGAAAAATTCAAGAGAATTTTAAAAAATGTATATATAAAAAGCAAAGGAAAGCAGGGATAGGAAAGAAAACCACAGACGGTCATTTTGCTTGCATGGCCAACGCATGTGCAAACATCAGCACGGGACCCCCTTGCCAAGTAGCATGGTCTTGACCCTGACCCACCACCTCCACCGTTACCCAAAATTGGTTGGAAATCTCAGCTTCTGTGTTTCCTCCTCATGGCTGGAGAGAAGTGAAAGTTACAGGTCATTTATTTTTCCCATTGACTGTGCTTTTGAACACATCTATTTTCTTTATTCTTGGACAGCATTACTGAGGTCTAATGATCTACACAGACCCTCAGTTAATGTGTGCAATTTGAGGAGTTTAGACAGATGCAAACATCAGTGATACTATTACGGCAGTCAGGGTAACAGATAAAAACAAAGGGACATAAGGGAAATTCGGGGCGTGTTGGATATTTTGGTCCGGCTTGGTTTTGGTGGTAAGTGCACCTAACGGAAACCTACCCTCTTAATGTTGAGGTGCACAAAACGGTACTGTGGAGAGCAGGTGCCATGCTCTACAGCGGGCTTCCGGAGCTCGTTCCCTTAACACCACTGAAACTTTATACCCACTGAGCAGGGACCCCAGTCCCATCCCTCCAGCCCCTAAGTGGGGGTCAGCCGTGCCGTCCTGTGACTGGCTTATCTCACAGAGCGGAATGTGCTCCATGTTCATCCATCCAGCTTGTCATGGATGGCAGGATGTCCTTTTTTTAAGGAAGACTTGTTGTAATGGCCAAATTTCAGGTTTATTCTTTTTTTATCAGTCCTGCTGTCCAGTGAAATTCCCCAGCTTGTATCCTCTGAAACATCATCGTTACAGCTGCTTTAAAGACCTTGACTGAGGATTCTGATAAGGAACAAAGTCCTCTGAGCCTGCTCCTGCGGTCTCGCTGTTCCCCTTTGATGCTGTTTCTTGACATACCTGGTGAGGTTTTGAAAGAGCTGTCTGACATTGCACGTGGAACACAGACACTCAGGCGGTCACCCTCTACCAGGTAGACAGAGTGGGGTCAACACCCAGGCCACGAGGGGCTGGCCGCGATTTCTCTGTAGGCTTGGAAGGCTGTTTCAGCCTGAGATTCATCCCGACCCATGGGTTTCAGCTGATAACTTGGTGACTTTACCAGGACCCATCCTTCTTCGTGGATGGGGAGCCCCAAGTGTTGTCTTCTCAGCACCTGGAGATTATGCCCAATGTCATCCCATTTTTCAGTGGCTTTTGATGAACTTGTTAGACCCTTGCCTCGGTCCCTTTAAGAACACCTATGCTCTGAGAGAAAACTGAGTGTTGATATCCAAATCCCATGAGAAGCTGGGAACAGAGAAGTGGGCTCCACTCCTGGCTGCCTCCACAGCCTGAAACTCTGCTGGTCTCTTCTGCCCTGTGGGTGAGATTTCTCATTCTGCCGATTTCTCTGCCAGTTCCTCTATGTGGGATTCTCCTATGCTTACCCTGAGATGAGTCAGCAAATACACTGAAGGAAAAGCAGGTACTGAACGTGGGCTTTTCTCCATTCCCCTTCACTCCACAGCCTTGCTCCCCACATCCTGGGTGCCACTGTAGCTACCTGGCACCTTCAAACAGATCTTAGCATCTCATTCGGCAGTGGTCCTCATGAAGATCGAACCAGGGGGCGGCATTTCTGATAAACTCCAGAAATGGGGCCGATATGGGCAGGTCATTTGGCAGCCCCAGCAAAGGAACTACAGCTGACATGTTGTCGGCAGAATGAAAATAGAAAACAAGTGAAAGAAAATGGATAGAATGGAGTCAGGAGCAGAATCATCTGGAATGGCTGGAGAATCCCGAGAGGAGTGGGAAAGGAAGCTGGAGGAGTGGTTGGTCACCAGGATTAAAGGATCTTGAGTAACAAAGCAGGGATTGGACTCCCCCCACCCACACCCCCCTTCAGAAAATACTGAAGGAGTTCAACTGGAACTTCTGAGACGAGTCCTTTCAGCGGACAGCGCAGACCGTGAAGCCCCCAGGGGTCAGGGGTGGGGGTGGGGGTGGGGGGAGAGTCGGCAGGAGGTTAGCATGAGAGTTTAGAGAGTATGTGATGACATGTTTTCACCTCCTTCCATCTGAACCTGCTGTGACCCCACCCCACCCCCCAAGAGGCCCCAGGGTCCTTGTAGGGTTTTCCTGAGCTAAATGCCACACCTTCTCTTCTGCTCAGCACACCGTTCATGAGTCCTGGGGATCGTGGGACACACGGAGCTCCTCCTGGAGGGAAAGACCTGCCCCGATCGTCCGTGAGTTTATAAAGGGCAGAGGCACGCAAAGAATGCCCTTTCTAATTCTTGCCACGGCAAGGATCCGTCAGTGTTTGCTTTCCTTGGGGACAACGGCTCCAGCCCGACGGCCGCTGCCTGGTGAAGGAGCCTCCCCTCCAGAGAGCCGGCTCATGGGGGGCTGGCCGGCGGGAAGGCGCACCCGAGACTTGCAGGTTCACGACAGGATTTTGACAGCCCGCAGGGCCATGTGTCTGCTCAGAGGGGCGCTCACGTTAGCTAACCACCGAGGAGTGGGTCGGCGAACCAAATGCCCCTGGATGAAGCCGTAGTGAGAAGCAGCCCTGTCACTGCTGGGAGATGCAGGCTGGTGGGCCAAGCCCGTTCCTTTCCTGTGGGCAGATCCACCCACTGTTGTAAGAATTCCCAAAACCTTTGAATACACCCACAGAAGGGAAGCTACAAGTCCAGGAAGGTAGCCGGAGATCAGCACACTATTTATATGCCCAAGTGTTTCTTAGTTTAATTTGTGGGTGAAACTGGAAACATTTAAAATGCCCTGCATGGGGGGTGGGGAGGGAGAAACAAGCCTCTGTGTGACCACATAATAGAGGAGCATGCAAGGTTCAAACTTACATTCGGTAAAATAAGCAATGATACGTGGCATACAGACAACATATTCATTTTACAATGCAGGTTGAGAAAGTACGCATCGAGTGCGTGTGTGTGTGCACGTGGAAACGGGCTAGAGAAACACACATGAGTTTTTAACATTTATCCCAGGGTGATGGTGCCATTATTTGAATTTTCTGCTTACTTCACAATGAACAGGGGTTTGTACTTATAGAAAATACATTCATCTGTCTATACTTGATACTATGTATGTTTGCACATTACATATTAAAATAGGAGGTAAGGATGTAAGTTTGAGATGTCTGGGTATCTTAGAAAAACATTTATTTTTTAAAGATTTTATTTATTGATTGATTTATTGATTTATTTGACAGAGAGAGTACACGGGGGAGGAGGGCGGGGAGGGGCAGAAGGAGAGAGAATCTGAAGCAAACTCCACGCTGAGCCTGGAACCTGATGCAGGGCTTGATCTCATGACGGGGAGATCACGACCAAAGATGAAACTAAGAGTCAGACACTCAACCAACTGAGCTACCCAGGTGCCCCCTAGAAAAACTCTTTTAAAGTCAGGCAGACCTTTTTTACGTCAAGACTCCGCCAATTTCTAGCTCTTGGATCTTAGATTTAAAAAAGCAGTTTACGCTTTAGGTCACAAAAACCGTGTAAGGGAGTTCTCATTAATCCCCATTTCCAGTCCACAGAACTGAGAAGGGTCAAGCACCCAGCGCATCACCAGAGCTCAACACCCGGGAGCGTTGTGGTTGTGAAGGAATCATGGTCACATTCCAAGTCTCTTTAATGCAGGTGTGGCCATGTGGCCCGGAGCAAAGGATGCTGACGGGATGACCGGGCTGCGGGGCACGAGCTGCGCCGTCCTTGGGGTGAGAGCGCCTAGGCTCTGGGCAGCACCTGCCGGCACAAGCATTCGTCCGTGACTCTCCTCTTCACGTTCTACAAGGACCAGCCGCTCCTGCCCTGCAAGAGCTTTCCTGTGCACGCCAGTGACTAGCCAGGGCACAGACAGCCATCCCGCCTCCTTCAGGGGAGCAGAGAGCCCCTGCTCCCGCCCATGCTTCTCTTTCATTCTTGGGGACAACTCCACGAGGACCTCAGACATTGCATTACCGCCACCTCCAAAACACAGGCACTCAAGCATGGCGCTACCCTGACCCCTGCACCTGAGCCTCCATTCTGCTGCAAATCCTGCAGGAGACACTGCAGCCCAGCCCGCTCTGACCTCCAGCCCGGGCCCCACGGACACTCACTTGCAGTCCGGCATTGGTTTAAGCAATGTTTAAATTCAAGCTCTGCCTAGTCTTAGCTGTGTGATGTGGGGTGAGTCACTTCCTCCGGCTGGGCCTCTGCCAAGTCTCAGATCTCCCCACCGGGGAGGGCCTTGATGCATCATCTTGTCCAAACTCCTCATTGTGTCAGATGCACAGTCACTCCGCCCCCAGCCCAATCACCCTGTGGTCCCGGGGATCAGTCTCGGCCCACCCTCACCCCTCCTCCAGAGAAGCGGAGGCGGGGCCATTACAGGCCAGCAGAGGCGGCTGGTGACTCATGTGCGTGGATGGGGCTCCTCTGCTCAACAGTTTCTATCAGAGTCGCTGTATGCCGAGCAAATTCATCAGCATCGAGCCTGAGGCCCCAAGGAATTGTATTTCCGATTTTAGTTTTCCGTTATCGACACGTCTCTTGCTGATTTCATCTAGGACTGGTGTGTAATAGAACCCTACTCTACTAAGCAAGTGCAAGCTACGCGAATGCATTAAAGTCTCTAAATTATGAGAACCTCACCCTCGAGAGGAGGATAACATTAATGTTTGTGAAGTTAGACATCCAGAACTAGGTACAGGGATGGCTGGCTGTCAGCTCGTAAGGGGGCTGTGAAATGCAATGGAGGATGATTATTGAAATAAGAAGCAGGAAAGTTGATGAAATCCCATTTTTCCCCTTTATAAGTGAGGAGACTAAAGTTTGGGAATGGCGAGCAACAGGCCCAAGGTTTGAACTGCTGAATCTCAGGTCTTGGATTCAGACCTTCCGTCTCCCCTAGATCCAGGGGGTTGGCCCTCCCTGACATCCTCCCTCCTTTGCTTCCAGGCTACTGCTTGATGCCTGTGTCTTGGGGCCTTGGTCCCTCATTTTGGAAACTTATCCCCTCCCAAGTTCTGCGGTGTCTATAGATGAGGCTTCATCCCCTGTGTTTGGGAGTTACTCTCTGTCCCCTGGGGTCCCGAATAAAGTACTTGAAACAACCCTGGTGTGAGATTTGCCATAGTCCGGGTGAGCCTCCGTGTCAGATTATACTGTATGTCTATTTAGAGTGAACTGCATGCAGTAGGTGTTAACAAAAGCAGCACTAGGAAGAAAGTTATAGCGATAAAGGCCTATGTTAAGAAAGATCTCACACAGCCCAAGGAGCTAGAAAAAAGAATAAAGTGAGCCCAAAGCTAGCAGACGGAATAAGACTAGAGCATAAATAAATGAAATAAAGACTAGAAGAGATGGAGATAAGAGCTGTTTAAGATAAATAAAATCGACCAACTTGAAGCTCAACCAAGAAGAAATGAGATTCGAGTAAATGTAATCAGAAATGAAAGAGGAGACATCACAGCTGATGCCACAGAGATGAGAAGGATCGTCAGAGGACCCTGGGAACGGAACGGTGAGGGAGGAGAATGGGGGATGGTTTTTTGATGCGTAAGAAGTTTGTCACGCAGAATAATTTTAGAGCTCTGCTGTGCCACACAGTACCTGTCCTCAGCAATACAGTATTGTGCACTTAAAAATGCATTAGGAAGATAGATCCTACGTTAAGTGTTCTTGCCAAAACAAACATAAAAACCCACAAGAGGACTCGAGGAAATTTTTGGAGGTAACGGGTAGGTTTACTACCTTTGCTGTGATGGTGGCATCAGGGGTGTTCGCATGAGCCCAAATGCAACAAGATGTATGCTCTCTAGAGATATGCAGGCTTTTGTAGATCAGGTTACCTCAATAAAGCAAATAATTTGCTAAATAAGTGAGGGAGTGAATGTACGTCTTGACTCCCATGCAACAGACTGTAAACTCAGGCTTGTCAGAGGACCAGAAGGCAGTTTAATGACTCAGTAGGAAGACCAGACTCTGGCACCAAACAGACTTAACTTCAAATATTGGCTTTGACTCAGATTAACTATTTTGAGTCTGTTTCCTCTTCTCTAAAGGAGGGTAATAAGGGGCGCCTGGGAGGCTCTGTCGGTTAAGCATCCAACTCTTGATGTCTGCTCAGGTCATGAGCTCAGGGTTGTGGGACCAGGCCCTGCGTGGGGCTCCAAGCTCAGTGTGGACTCTGCTTGAAGATGCTCTCTCCCTGTGCCCCCCCTGCTTGTGCACATGCTCGCACACGTGTGCTCTCTAAAAATAAATCTTAAAAATGAAAGGGTAATAATAGTTCTTACTCGCATGGCTGTTGGGAGGATAAATGCTGCTCTTGTTTGTATGGTTATTCTGTTAGAATAAATGACGAGATCCGATCTGGTCAGCAGTCCTGGCTGGAGTTGCCTGGTCCGCTGGAGGGGCAGGGAAAGGGGCCACGGGCTGCGATGGCCTTCAGTAGGCCCTTTCCAGATGTTCAGTCTTTGGTCCTCAGAAATATAATCAAACAAGCACAGGAGGATGTTGGGGCGAGGCTGCCTTGTGGGGGCAGCTGAGTCATTCTGGTTTAGATGTGGAGGCTGGATTCCACTGGGATAGGCAATCTGGGAGTAGAAAAAGATGTGGGCTGGTTTTGTTGCATTTTCTAAACTGTGCTATTTCCACGGAGTTCTATTTCAGTGAGTCCTGAGAGACCCTCTGCTCTGGGGACCACAGCCACACTTGGTAGAGGAACCTGGAGAGGACCGCCAAGGCTGCCTCTTCCTGGGCATGCAGCGCCCTCTAGTGGCGCTGGGCCCAAGCGTCCACTCCAGGGTCCTTCATGTAGGTGTTTCTGATGAAGACATACTCTGGAGATTTCTGCCATCCTCTAGGCTGTCCTGCTTCCCTGGGGAACCTGGAGTTCTAGCAGCAAAGCAGGACAAGGCGAGCCTCCTGTCATGTTCAAACGTGGGTTCATGTAATAGATCTGGGCTGTACCACAAACTTGCTCGATAATCTGCACTTAATTGCCTAAGCAATTTGAGTCTGTTTCTTCAGAATTATGTCCAGAGATTCAAGAGGGCAGATAATGCAGCGTGGAAGCACCCTGAGAAAACCTAGTAGATTCTGGCACCCAGATTCACATTAAAGATTCACATTAAAAAAACGTAGCTACATTGATTTCAATGTTTCCCTTTCTCTACTAGATGAAATTGCTAAAGTCCCCCCCCCAAAAAAAAGCAAGGTAACTAACATCTCTTGAGAGAATAGATGAGTGCTAAGGAGTGGTGGGTTCACAGGTCTCTAAAACTTATGTCCTACCCTCCAGGAGCTCATAAACCCAACCAAGAGAAGGAACGATGCAAGAAAATCAGTTTTTTCAAGATGGTTGCATGGACGTTAACATCCCATACTTGCTTCACAGATAGGAAAGGAGTGATGGTTCTAATAACCAGACCCAGTCCATAGGGCACCTCAGGGAGAGCGGTGGCAGCAATAGTCATGTGAGCAAAGTAGTTTAGGGGTTAACTGGAATGCTTGTAAGCCTACTGCACCTTGAGAAGAATAGTTAGGAGGTAGAAATAAGTATGCCATACCCTCCGACCCAGTACCACACTCCCAAGAAATCATTCTAGGCAAATATTTTAGATTTGATTTTCTGAATAGGATTTTAATTAAAAAAAAAAACAACTTTAACAGGTCTTTGTGAAGAACACCAGAAGCTGGAAGTAATCTAATGGTAAGTAAAATTATATTCACCAAACAGACAATTATGCAGCCGCATAAAAGTAGAATTAGGAGGATACTAAAGGTGGAGGAATGTATGCAATTAAGTACAAATATAAGAGAATAAAAAACTGCACCTGTTACATCTAAAAAGGATAGGTATACCAGCCAAAGCTGATGTATCAGGACAACGGGATCTGGGATGTTAGTGTCAAGCTAACAAAAAAAAAAAATGAAGATCATACGTTTATATGAAGACGCATACATATTTTTATGTGAAGATCTGAATCCCAATACATGTTGAATAATTTAAAGATACAGTTTATTCTCCGCTGTGCAAGAGTGAGGACAAAATGTGATGTGACTTCAGAATGGCGAGCTCTCTTCTAGGTGGGGCGCCCTGGCTGACATCTGAGTTGGTGATACACCTGTGGGATAATCAGCTTAGGAAAGTGTGAGTGGTCACTAGGGACAGACAACCCAGGGGTTAGGAACCTGACTTGCTGTTCGACCTTGGGCGAGTTACTTAAACTTGTTGTGACTTAGTATCCTCATTGGTAGCGTTAGGTAATGATAGGACCCGTCTTTACCGTAGCCCTAGAGAGAACCATTAGTATTTGTTGATAGGCAAGATACTCCGTAGGGCACGGAGTTAGCATATTTTGATGTCTTATCATCGCTCTCACCATCATCATTGTAGCTCGAGTTGGGTGAGGGCCAGGAGGAGAGATTTTATAGACCAGAAATGGTTTGGGGATAGGACAATTTGTTTCTGAGCCTCCCAATTTTTTTTTTTTTTGAGAAGGTGACAGACAATGCCATGGGGGAAGTCCATGGAGTGGTGTAAGTGCCTGAGTAGACTCTGAAATTCATCCAGAGAGACTTATAGGGAAGATGTGGGGACAAGCAGATAACATGTGCCGCAAAGACGTGCTTAGGTCAATGATCGAGAACTCGGGTCTGGTTGGGAACAGCATTACCCAGAAGCCACCCCTGCAGCTTCTTCGCTGGAATGCATATGGCAATGAATAAAACCTCCTATGGATTTTATGCTCCAATTTCATGCTTGTGACACTGGAAAAAGTTCAGTAAGCCAATAAAAGAAATTCAGCTGAATTTTATTGAGTGAGCTGACTCAGCAGCAGACCAAATTTTGGATTGCACGCCCATAAGTTGTCTTTTATGACTTTTTTTTTTCAATTTTCACCAGGGCCATAAACCTGACGGGATGAGAAGGGTAAAACAATAGCCAGGGCTGCTCTGTGTCCCAGAGGGTGCTACTTCCCCAAATGCTCCAGTATAGAATGCTGGGTGCCCATGGTGGAAGGGGTGCTGCTTGAGTGTTCTACCATGGAACCAAAGCTCAGCACAGTGGCTCAGTACGTAGGGAAGGGGCAGCTACTTATATGATAAGGAAAGAAAACCCAAGGTTCAAATTAGGATGGCTGTGCAAGACAGTGGTTCATATCGTCCACTGAGGATGTGTGGTGCCGCTACCAGGACCTCAGACAAGCCTGGATCTAGGTCTGTTTGTTCTAAATCCAGGTCTCCTGAAGTCCCTAAAACTTCTTTGTCCAATTCTCAAGTGTTGCTTCAATGTCTTCAAGTCATCAGAGGCAAAGAAGGATCCTTCCCACTCTGAAAGATTGCCTGCCTCAAAGTCCATAGCAAAGGTCAAGTGGCCCCAGTTCAGCCATTGGCATGATAGTGACTGAAAGGTACCCACACCCTCTGGGCTTAGCCCTGACAGAAGTCCACTCCTCACAGTGGGTGAAAATCCTGCTTTGTCCGCGGCACCGGAAGACCTTTTTAGATTTTATTTTTTTAACATTAGAGATTGGTTAGCAGGAGGACGAAGGTGAGTTATACTCTCCAGATGTACCATAGATTGGGCAAAAATTGATTATCTCCTGTGTTAAACCTCTGTTGGATGCTGGGTAGACCAAAGAAGGTTATTGCTATTAGTGGATATGACGAACACTCTGCATCGAAGGTAAAAAAAAACAAAACAAAACAACCCCCCCAGGACCCAATCCTAGTTCTTTCCTGGAAGCACTTCTTGCTCTAGCAGAGAAAACAGACAGTGACCAGGTACTGTAATTTAAGGAATTTAAGGTGGTGGGTGCTCTGATAGCGCTCTGGGTTACTCTATAGGGGCCCAAAGCAAGGGCACCCGAGTCTGCTTGGAGAAGACGACGCAGGCCCAGATGCTTCTTGGAAGAGAGGACATTTGAGCTCAGAATTTAGCTCAGGATTGCTCAATTTTAGCACTGACAGTTTTGGCTGGATAAACCTTTGTTGTCGAGAGACTGTCCTGTGTATCAGGGGCTATTGACCAGCATCCCTGACCTCTACCCAATTGTGGCAACCAAAGGTACCTCCAGACATGGCCCAGTGTCCCCTACAGAAAGGGGAAAAACTTCTCCTATTGAGAGCCACTGAATGAGCTACATGAAGGTGCGACGGGGGGGGGGGGGGGATGTCTGGACACCATAAGAACTTCAGCTTTAATTGTAGGTAGTCCTCATGAGGTTTTTAAACAAAAGAATTGGGTTTTAGAAAGGTCACCATGCTGCTCTGTGGCTCATGGGGCAGAGGCAGGGGCTGGTAGTGATGTCCCACCCAACTCAGCTTCTGATTAGACAGGAGATCATGCCCCCCCACCCCGGTCTGATCCTCCTCCGGACAGCATAACCACAATGCAACCACAGGGAGGCCGTGGGTCTTTCTGCAGGTCCTGCTGAGCTAGGTGCGTACCATGATGTTAGTGTGTCTGCTCTCAAGGTGACATGGGATTCCTCTTACAGTGTGAGCAGTACAGGAGCAAAGGGACTTTGAAAAGCATCAGAGAAAGATCCAGATGCTGGTTCAAGTGAGCCTCCATTGAAGTTCTGAGAATCAAGAAAGATTTGGAGCCAGAAGTAGAAGCTGTCATCTGACCCACTGTATGTGAATGGGCTGTGAGGAGAAGAGAGGGGCTCGGGTAAGTATTATCCTCAAAAACTGTCCCCCAGCAGTGCATAGGTGTGGGTGGGTTCCATATGCTGGAAGAGGATTTCTATTTCCCTGGAGTAGCAATACAAGTAAAATAAATGGAATGGACAACCAGCACACATTCCCTTTCACTTGTTCTGAATGCATACAATGGGGGCATTAACAATAACAGGACAAAGATTTGTGAGCCAGGAGGAACTGTTTAGCTAATGCTTTGATTTTATGTTGTATAGAATAGTGACTTCTTGCTTAAAAGAAGGCAGCAGTTGGAGAGAACAACTGTTTCATTGAGCTCTTACTATGTGACATGCTAGTCTCTGAGCATTAGCAGACCGTCTCCCAAGCTCTCAGCTCTTTAGAGAAGGTGCAACTTGCCCAAGGCCACAACTAGCAGGTGGCGTGAGTGGGGACTGTCTGACTCTAGATCCCCCAACTCAACCGCCATGCTCGCCAGCGCTGTTTCCTTCCATTCTTCAGAGATGTTTTTTTCAAGGTCTGGTGAAATTACTGATATTTAAAGTCCTTTTTGAAATAAAACCACGATGCTTAGATAAAACATTAGAGTCAACTGGAGGATTTGTTCAGATTGCTGGGCTCCTCCTTCAGAATTTCATTCCAGGTGATGCTGCTGCTGCTGGTCCAGGGATTTTAAACAACCTATTTGATGTATTATATGGTATCTACATCTCAAGAGTGGGTGATGTGTGTATTTGGATAAACAGCTCTTTGAAGCCCCCCCCCCCCCCACACAACTTAACCCCTGATCCTGGTTGCTCACAACTGGTTTAATCAGCAGCCCCATCTCCTATTCTTAGCCTGTGCATTAATGTGCATTATTCATGGTTATCAAGTTGGATAACTGTGGTTGAAGGCCTTCTATTTTTACAATAATTAAAGGGTTTAGGGAAAATACCATTTAGTTGCTTATGATGCCCTCAAGTAGCCTTGTGGGGTTGGGGGCAAAACGCTGACATCAGGATAAGATGCTATGAGCCCTGTCCCTGGTGCTGAGGGGCGTGTCAGAGTTTTCAGTTCCTGGGATCTCACAGCCCCCGGCAGGGATGGAATAGGGTAATCTGCATTTTCCCTCCAGCCTCTTCCGATGCTCAGGTGCCAGCCAAGTCCAACAGGAGAGGAAGGGAAGAGGAAAAGGGATTGGGCCTATGACAGCAGGAGCAGTGGGGCTCAGCTCTTCGGCTTCAAGTGCAGGACACAGAGAGAGGGCCCAGAGACGCCCATCGCTGATGTTAGCACAAGGTCATTGGTCATCACGCTGCACGATGCAGGTCCACTGCTTCTCTCATGGTTGTCAAAGTGCCGAACCGGGGGTGGGGGTTCAGGACAACCTAAATCTGTGAACTTTGAACACGATAAGTTTAAACCTAGCTGTAGAATCTGGGAGACCATAACCTCATAAGCCTCATTTATAAGTTGGCAACTATAATAGTTCCTGCCTCAGAGAGTTAATGTGAGAACTGAGATAGTAAATATAGCTAATCTTGTGTATTTCCACATATTATAGTCCTTTGTCTACTACCCCAGAGGACTATTTATGTTTGTATGCACGTATTGGCATCACCTGCACCCTGAGAAAATGCCTCTTATTCCCAGGAGCTAGCCCACAGCTTACCATGCCATAGCTCTCAGAGTCATCCTAAAAGTACCTTCTTTAATGCCCACAGCTTAAGATACACCATACAGCTTCTCAGACTTTGATGTGCATGCAAATCATGTGGGTATCTGGTTAAAATGCTCTCACTATTCAAATACGGTCCACGGACCAGGAGCACTGGCATCACCCAGGAGCTTGTTAGAAACGTAGATTCTCAGGATCCACCTTGACCTGTTGAATCAGAACCTGTCTTTTAACTAGCTCCGCAGGTGATCTGTATGCACGTTAAAGCCCGAAAAGCCCTGGCTCGGAGTGCTGCTAGGAGGCACGCTCTGGCCGGGGCGTTTCAGAGGCACGCTATCCTGGGCTCATTGGGAACGTGATCCTCTCTTCTGTGATCATCTATTTCATATCTCATTATTTCTTAGCACTCTCAGATTATTATCTTTCCATGATTTTAATTTGTGTAGGAACTCCATGAGGTAAACACTGCATTCTACAGGTGAGCAGATGGGAGTCGGTAACTGTGAACTTAGACAGGTGGTGTTAACCTTCCAAATAGCCGGGCTGGGATCAGACCCCAGATCTTTCTTCCTAATGTGTGTTAATGCTTCTCTGCCTGGCAGTCATCACATGAAGGACCTTCACATCTGCCCAAGTCACCTCACAGACAACCTACTTTGTATCTTCTTCCAAATAGATGAAACAAATTCTAACACAGTATCATCGCGTACTAATAACAAAGTGATTTCCCTGTGAGAAAGTGGACACAAAACTGAAGGAGACCAGGGAGACTCTACATGGCTTTGTTTTTTCCTCCCCCCCCCTCAAGTCTCACCCCAGAGGTAGTTGTGGGTGCAGACAGTCCCTGGATCCCGAGGAGCTGAAAAGTGGTGCGAATGGTGAATTTCTTTCTTGATGTGAGCCTTTCACAGGGAGGATGGGGAACATTTAGATGGGCTCTCAGAACCAGAGGGTGCCTGGAAGGATCAGGGGTATGGACAGAGGAAAGAAGCGAAATTCTAAACATGCATCCTAGCTGGCCAGGCAATCCTGGTGAAGAGAATCCATGAGCTCCCCTTTCCTCTGGGATTAAGGAGAGTATTTTCCCTTATACTTTCATAGGTCTGTTTAGCTTTCAGAGAGTTTCCACATTCATGTCTGGTTCCATCCTCTTACTGACCTCATGAGTAAATCACGTTAGAAATTCGATTTTGTTTTACAGAAGAGAAAATGGGGGTTCAGACATCCTCCCCTTACTACATTGCCTGATGTCATTTACAACATCAGTATCCAGATGTTTTTTACAAGCAGAGTCTGAAAGCATTACCAATCCCTTTGTTACAAGTGTGAACCTGAGATGTGGAAGGTCAAGAGACTCTTCTACCCAGTTAATTTCTTTAAATTCAGAGCAGTTATATAGTTATATATTTTTAAAATTAACCCCTCAGTCAGCTGGACACACTGTAAGAGTGAGGTCTGTGTTCAAGGTATGTCTCGAGGTACAATCTTTGCCATTAGTTAAGGACTAACCTGGCCAGGTAGCACCCACGAGGACCTGCCCTACGCTCCCAGCTGAAGGGGTCTGTCCAGACCAGTTTTGAACAGGCAGACAGAGCCAGGACTCATTCTCTATGGAAAATAGCTCACGTGGTTTTTGCAAATGCTTTACCAGCCCCCAATAATGTCCCTATCCATGACCATGTGACAGCCATGGTAAGCTCTGAGTTTCAGACTCATTGGTAATAAGACGCAGATTGAAGTGACTTACTCAAGTCACAAAGTAGGTTAGAGCTCCCAACTGAGCAAAGCGGTTCTGAACCCATGTGTCTCTACCAGAGTTTCTCAAAGGATATCTAAGCTGATCACCTGCAGAGAATGATTTCAAGTGCTTCTAGAATTACTGATCCTTGGATTCATACAAAATGACAATCAAAATCTCAGGTGTGGCCCAGGATCTGCATTTTATTAGTTTTAGCTATTTTTAAAATTTCAATATAAATAATATAGTGTTATATTAGCTTCAGGTGTACAAAATAGCGATTCAACAATTCTCTACTTCACTCAGTGCTTATCATAAGTGTACTCCTGATCCCCTACAGCTATTTCCCCCCTCCCCCCACCCCCCTTAACCATCAGTTTGTGATCTGCAGTTAAGAGTCTGTTTTTCTTTCTTTGTTCACTTGTTTAAGTTCCACATGAGTGAAATCACTTGGTATTGGTCTTTCTCTGACTGACCGATCTCACTTAGCATTATACCCTCTAGGTCCATCCATGCTGTTGCAAATGGCAAGATTTCATTCTTCTTTATGGCTGAGTAATACTCCACTGTGTATGTATACCACATCTTCTTTATCCAGTCATCTACCAGGGGACACTCGGGCTGCTTCCACAATTTGGCTATTGTAGATAATGCTGCAATTAACGTAGGGCTGCACGTATTTTTTCAAATTAGTCTTTTTGTGCTCTTTGGGTAAACACCCAGTAGTGGAATTACTGGATCGTATGCTAGCTCTGTTTTTAACTTTTTGAGGAACCTCATACTGTTTTCCACAGCGGCTGCACCAGTTTGCATTCCCACCCACAGTGCGTGAGGGTTCCTTTTCCCCCACAACCTCACCAACGCTTGTTTCTTCTGGTTTTAATTTTAGTCATTCCGACAGGTGTGCAGTGATACTTCTGTGGTTTTGATTTGCATTTCCCTGATGATGAGTGGTGATAATCATCTTTCCATATGTCTGTTGGCATCTGTATGTCTTCTTAGGAGAGATGTCCATGTCTTCTACCCACTTTTAAATTGATTGTGTGTGTGTGTGTGTGTGTGTGTGTGTGTGTGTGTGTGTTGAGTTGTAGAAGTTCTTTATATATATTGGATATTAACCTCTTAGTGGATGTATCATTTGCCAATATCTTCTCCCATATGATGGGTTATCTCTTTGTTTGTTGATGGTTTCCCCTGCTGTGCCAAAGCAATAGTTCCAGTGCTTTAATTTTGCTTTTATTTTCCTTGCCAAAGGACATGTATCTAGAAAAATACTTTTATGACTGATGTCAAAGAGATTACTGCTTATGTTTTCTGGGAATTTAAGGTTTAAGGTCTCACATTTAGATCTGTAATCCATTTTAAGCTTATTTGTGTATGTGGCATAAGACAGTGGTCCAATTTCCCAGTACCATTTGTTGAAAAGCCCGTTTCCCATTGCATAGTCCTGTGTCCTCCTTTCTTGTAGATTAGCTGACCATATAATGGGGGGTTTCTTGGCTCCCTGTTCTAGTCTGTTGATCTGTGCCTATTTTGTGTGTCAGTACCATCTGCTTTGATTATTACAACTTGAAATCTGGGATTGTGATACCTCCACACTTTTGTTCTTTTTCAAGATCGCTTTGGTTATTCGGGGCCATTTGTGGTTCCATAAAGATTTTAGGATTATTTGTTCTAGTTCTGGGGAAAATGTTGGTATTTTGATGGGGCTCACACTAAATCTGTGGACTGCTTAAATAGTATGGACATTTCAGCAATATTTGTTCTTCCAATCCATTAAGTATGGAAGATACTTCCATTTTTTGTATCATCTTCAATTTCTTTTATCAATGTTTTATAATTTTCAGAGCACAGACCTTTCATCTCTTTGGTTAAGTTTATTCCTAGGTATTTTATTATTTCTGACACATACGTAAACGGGACTGTTTTCTTAATTTCTCTTTCTGCTACTTCATTATTGGTATATAGAAATGCAACCGATTTCTGTATATTGATTTTGTATCCAGTAACTTTACTCGATTCATTTATCAGTTCTAACTAGTTTATCAGTTTTTGGTGAAGTCTTTAGGGTTTTCTATATATACGATCATGTTATCTGCAAACAGTGAAAGCTTTACTTGTTATATATCTGAATGCCTTTTTTGACTGATTGCCGTGGCTAAGGCTTCCAGTACTATGTCGAATAAGAGCAGTGAGAGTAGACATCCTTGTCTTATTCCTGATCTTAGGAGAAAAGCTGGGATCTGTATTTTAAAAGCTCACCGGTCAGAAGGGGGAATGGAACATGAGAGACTATGGACTATGAGAAACAAACTGAGGGCCTCAGAGGGGAGTGGGTGGGGGAATGGGATAGACCGGTGATGGGTAGTAAGGAGGGCACGTATTGCATGGTGCACTGGGTGTTACACACAACTAATGAATCATCGAGCCTTATATTGGAAACCGGGGATGTACTGTATGGTGACTAACAATATAATAAAAAATCATTTAAAAAAATAATAAAAAAATAAAAGCTCACCGGTGATCTTCAGGCACAATTTTGAGAAACACCATCAGTACCATTTAACTTCCACATAAATATACCACATCATGTTGTATATTTTTTCTTGAATGTTTTTTCCTCTCAACTCCCACTACGTGCAATAACATTAAGAAAGTCTAGTGGCCTTCATTCTACTTGGTTACTTTCTAGTACTTACTATGCTATTCGTATGTGCCTGGCAAGACATCACCATACTCTCCTTTGAATACCACA
Organism: Ursus arctos; assembly: GCF_023065955.2. Classification (NCBI taxonomy): domain Eukaryota; kingdom Metazoa; phylum Chordata; class Mammalia; order Carnivora; family Ursidae; genus Ursus; species Ursus arctos. Next base: position 82,805,706 of record NW_026623078.1, on the reverse strand, counting down.
GTAATTGTCAAGGAGAGGCACTGGTTTCCCAAATGAACGGATGTAATGCTAAGGCATTACATAAGGAGCTTCCACACAGGCATCACAGCTAATAAGAGATGGGCGGAGCCTGAATTTGAGTGCAGAACAATCGGATTCCAAAGTCCAAAGTTTTTGAGCAAAAATGCCCCCAAATGACCATGCATAACACAGCACTTAACCCATGGTGTTTGCTCGATAGGTATTTATTGACTGATTCAGTCACGTTGTGTTTGGGTAATTCACTTTTTCTCCACATGAGAACATGGGGAGCATAATCCTGCACAGGGGACGGTGCACAGGTGCCAAGAACTGTAGAGAATGTGTAATACAGAGTAGCTGCCCATTAAGTGCGAATGCCTCTTGACCTCCTGATCCTGCACCACATCTGGTTGTTCAAGAAGGTGTTTGAACCAAGCAGAATTGCACTCGAGAAGGATAGCAGAACTTGACACCCCAAGAGATACAGACATCCTCTCCTGGAACGATCAAGCAGGCCTGGGCAGGCCCTGCCTCCTTTAAGACCCCTCCCCAAACAGGAAGCAGAACAGTGAGGACCCCAGGGAGCTCTCGGGAGCAGGTGCTGTGCCCAGCTCCCCTGCAGTGTTGCACATGATGGAGGCCTGGCCTGCGGCACCTGCTTGGGACAAGCTGTGACTCTGAGCCACTAGCTGCTGCAGCCTTAGCTGCTTGTCAGAGCATCTCCCAGGTGTCTTCTGCATCACAGGCAAGGAGCGATGAGTGCTCATCATCTCCTGTTTTTAGGTCCAGCTCCACGTGGAGCTGCTCAAGGCTCTATTTTGGAGAATATCGGCGTACCTGAGCAGAGACAAGCAAGAAGGAGTGAAGAAGCACTGTGAGGGCCCTGAGAGTTGAGGGTCTACAGTGACTTCTGAAAACTTCAAGGATGCAGAGGATAGCATTCCCAGAGGGAGGTCTTGTATGCCCAGGATTGGGGCACAGGGGTTTTTGACATGGATTTCCCATTGGACGTGGACAAAGCTCTTACTTTGCTTTTCATCTCTCAACACCAAACAAGCAAACAGGTACAGCAGACAAGGCACAGACCAGAAGCTTCCTAAAGCTCTGGGCTTTCCTGGTTCCTGTTCATAGAACTCGTCAGGTAGCCACTGTCACTGCTACCCCATCACCGAAGCCATCACTAGGCTCTCCAGTGGGGGCAAGCAGCTCTGAGCACATGTGGGGGGGGATGTACCTAGTTCTTTATGTTAGCTGATCCAACCGTGTCTTGCATTCAAGGTTAACTGGAGACCAAATAACACTATGCCAGAAATAGAACTACAGTACCCTCCTGGTTAGCAGACAGCAAGAGTTCTACCCAGTGCTGGATACAGGGCTATTGTGTTAATTCTTAAAGCTGTCATAACAACTTACCACAAACTGGGTAAAACAAATTTGTCTTCTAATTCTGGATCCTAGAAGTTTGAAATCAAGTGAACGGTATACTTTGTTCCTTCTGGAGGCTCTAAAGACAACTCCATCTTTGACTCTCTCCCTGCGTCTGGTGGTTGCCAGCAATCCTTGGCGTCCCTTGGTTTATAGATAATCCCCTCCAATCTCTGCCTTTATCTTTTATGGCTTTCTTCCCTATGTATGCAGACCCTATGCATCTGTGTTCGAGATTCCCCTCTTCTATACAGATGCCAGTTATTGAATCAGGACCTTGAATCCTAGCTCGCTGAATGCAATAGGACCTCATCTTAGCTTAATCGCCTTTATGAAGACAGTTTGCAAATATGGTTATAGTCACAAGTACCTGAGATTAGGACTTGAACATCTTTTGAGGGACACAATTCAACCCACTGGTCCCTAGGGATCAGTTGTTCTCAAGCCTGAATCCGAGGGCAGGCAAGTAGAGCTCTGGATTCCTTTTGTTGTTGTTTGTTCACCTAGCTTATGGAAACATTTAGAGAACTTTAGTTCCACTCTATACCATGCATCCCACCCATTTCATAAGAGGGCCCATATCCCATATGAAATATGGGAATTAGAAAGACATTGAGTATGGATCAAAGATAAAGGTGACCAAGCACCCACACGTGGGGGTACGTATTCTGACTGATTTCCTTAAGGTGGTAATTGTGTCTTAGGTCATGGTTTAGTTCACTCATAATACATCTTCAAATTGACGTGACTGTGTTGGCAAGGGTAAGGATGTTACAAGGTTAACTGACAGAATGTATTTATTCTTATCCTAGCAACCAAGCGAAGTAGATGTTATCTCTGCGTAATACACAGCTTGAGGAAGAGATTAAGCGACTAGTTATGGACACACAGCTAATCAACTGTAAAGGGGGATTTAAAATACAGGCTATTCACCCAAATTACTCGCTGAACTCTGAGCCCATTCAAAGGGATGGGGAGCGCATCTCGCTGTATGGCTGAGAGCCGTGGTTGGGTCTTGGTTGGGTCACTTACGCATCCCCAACAGTGGGAAGGCTGCCATTGCTTGCTCTGAGAGGATTTTCAAGGATCATTACAGGGAGCAGTGCCCCGTGAGCTCCAAGCTGACAGACGCATACCCTGAGGGTCGAGAGGAGGAATTTCTGTCTTCCAGAGCGGTCTGTTGTAGCTATAGCTATTCGGCCAAGAACTAGAACAGCTGTGGAAGATCACTTATAAAGAAAAAAATAGCCTCTGTAGTTCAAGGAAATGAAGTGAAGTTTCTCTTTGAAGCATCTTCCAGCTGAGTCCGATCAGGAGAAGGGGAGGCAGGACTGTTTCATAGAGCCAAATTTTAGTCAGGCTGTGGGTCTTCCTATGTACTCAACCCTAAGGAGGGTGGCCATTAGAATTTCCAGAAGTTTCTTCCAAGAAGTAAAAATTTCCTCTTACCCCCTCAATCAGCCTTTCCTCAATATTTCTGAATTTGTTTTGTTATAAAATACAGCTATAGTACTTTGAAATGGTAAAAAAATACATGTTAGACCCTTGGAAACCAGAGAATAAGGTCTAAAAGCTTCCCCCAAGTACACCACAAGGCTTACGTGGATTGGTTTCAGGACATGCTCTTGGGCATTTCACTTTTTACGTAAGGTCATGGCACACATTTACTTTTGTGCCCTGTTTTTTCCTGCTTTCTCCATAAGTCTTTTTCTACACTGCTTTAGACTCATGTAGAAGTGTCAGCCCATTGCATGTGTACTATAATTAATATACCCATTTCTCTATTATTTAAGGCTCTTCCTAGTTTTTTTCCCATTAAAGATAATGCCTCAGGAAATTTATATAGATATTGCTTTTCTTTCTCAGACATAGAATTATATCCCTAGGCTCAGATCCCAGAAGTGAATTATTGGGTGAACGACTACGAATATTTCTGTGGCTCTGGAAGTACTTTGTCAAATTGCTTTCCAAAAGAGTCATTACACTAAAGAGGGGTAGGCAGGGGGTTTTACCCCTCCCTCCACCAGCAATAGTGTTGTTTTCTCCTTTAACCATTGATATTTTGACACTCAAAGAACTCTCATTGTTTAGATTGGAGTTCTTTGTTCCTTGGTGAGATTTGCTGTTGTTATCTATAGATTGCTTCATAGTTAGGATTCCCTTAAGTCCTACGTTCTTTATACGTGACACCTCTATGTGGTATTTGGCATCACGGGGGACTCAGACACAAGACAGCCGGGTGATCGCACAGGTGTGGGGTCCACATAGTGGGGCAGGGACGTGAGCCTCATTCTCTGTGGGGAGGTGGGATCTGGGGAATTGAACCGTTACAGAGAGGTAGGAGGCGAGCCAACACACAGCGTCCATGGAGTGTGCTGTGCTCAGTTGTCACTCATATCCCAAAAGGGAGATGAAAGCCTGGGAGTAAGGAGTTAGAGTGGCCACTGTCCAAAGGTGCGGGCGCGTCCCCTAACCTGCAGAGCGCGGCAGGGGCCTAGTCATTTGCTCTGTCTGGAATGTGTCTGCTGAGCATCCAGTGGCCAGTACCGGCCACGAATGCAGCCCAATAATGCTGCGGAGATGCGGGCCCTGCCATCAAGACCCAGTGGGAATGACGGACGTCCTCAGAAGAGAAGCCGCAAATGATTGTAGGGCCACATCTGAAGCTCCCAGAGCTTAGCACAGCCCTTGTCCCACGGCACACTCTTGCTAAGGCTGTGTCAGACTAGTCAGCTACCTGCTCACAGATAGTAGGAAGGTCAACACGTGGGCAGTGGGAAGTATCCTGGAATCCAGGCCATGTGCCAAGGATAAGGAGCAGGGGTGCTGGGATCGGGTGAGAGGCAAGGCAGGTGCCAGCTCAAGAAAGCCCTAAAGAGCAGAAGGCTGCTGCTGGCTGGGCTTCCAGTAGCTGAAGCCACAAGTTCATTACTGAAGGAAGAGTCAGGCGGACCTCCTGGTGTGTAGTGCACAGAAGGCATGCTTACTGGACTGTCGTTATGTCCCCTCTGGTCTCTCAGCAGGAATCCAGTTTATGCATATAGACTCGGAAAAGCCAAAATTTGATCTTGAAGTCACAAATCTGAACATGATAAGACTGATAGGGATATTAAGGGCAACCCAGTTAAAATCCCATATTTTAGATATGAAGGAACCAAGGCCCAGGATATTTTGCTGCTCGATGCCACATTGAGTTAGAAGGAAAGGCAAGCTTGTACACTTGACATCTCCCATCTCCAGCTCTGGACATGACCTTGGGGGCCAGTCCAGCATTCCATCCTCTGATGGGCCACAGAAGACACCTGTCTCCTTGTCAGACTCATTTATCTGCATTCTTCTCCCACTTGCAGTATGCACTTGGCCAGTCCAGGATACTCATTTTCTATATTTAGCCTCCGAATCCACAGTGGCCCTAAGGAGTCACAGACTCTTTCCAGAAGTAGAGAAATGTGTGCAGAAGAGCCGTATCCATTTGTGGTTTGCTCCAACTGCACCTGGGCATTCCCAGGTTAGGGGACTCCCAGCCTGCACCCTGGGACACAGGGATGCAACACAGTGAGGCAGGAGCCCTGGCTGTCCCAGACCTGGACACACCCTTAGCTCTGCAGTCAATGTGCCTTGTGATAGGAGGGGATCCATCTGTCTGCATACCTCAGTTTTCCCATCTGTCAAATGGGGAGCCTATGCAGATGCTCTCCAGGTCCCCCCGCCCCCAGGCATGATGGACTATAAACAGGTATTTTCTTGGGAAGAGTTTTGGTTGCTTAACTTCAACAAGAATGAAGATTTCATCTCCCCCTGCAAGAGACATGGCATCGGGCAAGTGTCCCCGCACCACCCTGACAGAGAGCTGGCTGCCGTCCATCCCTGGGTCTGCTTCCCAGCAGCCAAGTTGGGAAGGCACTTCTACCTCCCCCTGTCTTCGGGTTTTTTGCCTGCCCTGAGAATTAGATCCACATAAGAGATTAGCTGGAGAAAAGTGTGCATATTTAATACAAGGCTTACTTGATGTGGAAACTTCCTAAGGAAAGACCCAAAGAAATGGCAAAACTTAAAGGATTTCTATTAGGTTGAACAAAGAGGCAATTGTGGGAAAATAACCAGACTCTGAAGGGAGGCTAAAGGGAGATCAGAACTGTTTTGACAAGCTCTGTTTGTATAGAATTCTCTGGGTCTCAACTTTGCATCCTTGATCAGAATGGGATTTTCCTTTTCAGATAGGTCAGATGGCTTTTCACATGGGAATTTGGGAATTTCATCTCCTGCTTTTAAAGAGGGATTGCTGGGTATAACTCAAAATGGTCAACATACCAGAGAGAAAGATTTTGGGGTAGCGGGTTCTGAACTCCTTCAGCAGCATTCTAGGACGTTTGCTGCCAGGAAAGCAGAGACCAGCGCACATTTCAGGCTCTTTAAAAAGATGCAGGTCTGGACACAGCAAGATGGGCAGGGCTTCTCTTTCAGTCAGGGAATCCCGCTTTTGAGGGACTGTGCAGCGTGACAGCCGAGGGGACACCAGGCTTTGCTGACACACTGAACCCTCAGAAAGCTAACTTGATGAATCCCGGAGTGTAGCAGATACCACAGCAAAGAATCTACCTGCCCGTTTGGCTAAACTTTGTAGGCAATGAATCTCTACCTTTTCTAGGAAAATCTATTTTGCCTTAAACAGTTTTGCTGGTTGGTGACTAGTCCGTGTTACAAGGAGCAAGATTTTCCAAGGTGTTCAGCATCTAATTTGGTGGTAGGAAGCTCATATAATAGGAATCATGTGATAGGAAGTTCTCCTAAAATGCTGAACGCATTGGCTCTAGAGTCAAAAAACCTAGATTTGTCCTGAACTTGCTGCTTACAAGAGCATGGCTTGGACAATCTACTTAAGGTCTCTAGCTGCCCACCTCAAAATTACAGAGTACTGCTCAGCCCTGGGAGATGTGCCAAAGATTGAATCAGTACAGGAATGTGACAGATAGCACAGCTGGTACCTGGTAGATACTCCTCAACCATTCCACGACCAGCGGTCTGGGGTTTGGAAGGACCGCAATCATAATCCTACGACTGTGGACATCCTCATCTTCTGATTCCAACTCTGCCTTATTTGGAAATGACTGCCCTTCTGACCACCTACTAGAAACCTCAACCTCTACGTTTTGGCAGGGATTTCAAATAAGCACTTATTATATACTTTTTGCTGGTTTGCTGGGTGAAGGACTAAGTGGTGAGGAGACAGATTCACTTGTTCATTTGCTAACTATTTACTGACCCCCAACCCTACAATCCTAAACACTGGGTCTCTGAGAGCCCCATCTCTTCAGCTCAGGGATTCATATCTTGAGATTTCAGCCTCTGGGTTCTCAAGTTGGTAACAAATGTGGAGTTATGAAATTCTGGCTATGTTTTCAGGAAAGATTACTTTGATAACTGGCTTGTTGTAGGATTTCAACTGAAAATATCAAAGCTTTTCTTAGGACACTGCATCATTATTTGGTGCTTTGTTGGTCACAGACATGGTTTGCCTGGTGATGTTTGGAGAGCCAGGTCAACCAAGGCAACCTCAGAAAACTACTTCTTTAACAAACCCTTTAGATTAAGCCTCAGACTCCCTGGTAAGACTACAAATTTCTTGTTTTCTGTGTGTGGGATTGCAATCAGGTTTGTGTGGCCTCTGCTGATAGAGTGTTCTGGAAGTCATTATTGTAACCCCAGCATTCTATGGAACTTGAGTCATGGCTCCATGCATTTGTGGGGTGGCTATTCAGTGATTGCATTGGAATCAGCCAAAGCAATCCATTAATTTGTTCATTTCTTAAGTGTTCATGGGGCCTTTCTTGTCTGCCAAGCCCTCTGGAGGATACAAAATTCAATCAGATGAGGCTCTCAGTCTAGAAGAAAGAGCAAGACAGGCCACCTGCAGGGTACAGAGAACCGGGAAACCCAAGAGAACAGATAGAATTGGTATCCAGTATTGGGTTGGAGAGATCCTTTATGGACGAGGAGGCGTGGGAGAAGACGGCTGAACCATGATCACGGTAGCGGTTGGATTGGGTGGTGACGGCATTTACGCCATGCATCGCAGCCTGCACGTCCAGCAATTTTCTTATGGTAGCTTACAAATTCTCACATACACAGACTGTCCTGCCATTTTGCAAGCAAGTAAAAGTAGCTCAGAGATGTTAGCAATTTGTCCAGTGTCACCATGGAGCTCATACACAACAGGGCAGAATTTGAAGCAAGGTTAACCTGTCCCCAGACTCCTCCCGATTTTGGTTGGCAGATGTTAAAATGGAGCAGAGGCAGGGAGGCAGGGAGGCAGGGAGGGTGTTTGAGGCATAGTGACTGAGAAGCAGAAGGTAGCATGCCAGGCCCAAGAGGACCCTCCATGCCAGCTGGAGTTTGGGCTTTGTCCTCTCTGCACTGGGAGCCACTTGTGTTCATTCTGACCATTCTCCCACAGAGGATGTTAAGACCACTGGAGACAGGGAGGCGGGTTCAGAGGCTACAGCTGTGATTTAAGTTGGGTGGGGACAGAGGACCATAAGGCCTGGGTTAGGCCTGGGGTGAGTGTGGCCGATTCTTGGTGAAGGGGCTCTGCACCTATGCTGTGTTGACCTGTGGATTATTTTGAGCTGAAGGTAGAGAAACAGATTCAAGAAAGCCTCCCCGCTTCTGCCCCAAAGCAGGTCTTAAAAATTGTTCGGCTCTTCCTAAGGAAGAGTGGGAACCTCTCTCAAGGGAACCTTATCACCAGAGACTGGGAGACAACAGCAATCTGGACCTGTACGAACCAGCCTACTCATGTAGCCTGTCCCCTCGCCCCTTTGTTTGCCCACGTGTTTCCTGGTTGCTGTCCCACAACTTACTGCCCCCAGGCCAAGCCGCACTGGCTGGTCACATCCCCATGGTTTATCACACTGCTTGTAGAAAGGTATAAAAGCTCTGGGGACTAACAGCCTTTTCTTTCTTTTCTTTTAAAGATTCATTTTAGAGAGAGAACATGAGTGGGAGGGACAGGGAGATAATCCCAAGCAGACTCCTTGCTGTGCGTAGAGCCCGACAAGGGGCTCCATCCCAAGGCCCTGAGATCGTGACCTGAGCTGAAACCAGGAATTGGTCACTCAACCAACTAAGCCACCCAGGTGCCTTGGGATTAACAGCTTCTTTGGGTCTTCTTTTTCCTTCTGAAAACTCCAGTGTACATGTAAAAATACTGAATTCGTATGTTGTCTCCTGTTAATCTGTCTTATAACAGCTTAATTCTTAGAACCCACGAGGGTAGAAGATTCTCTCCACCCCCCACCATACTGGGGAAGAGACATCAGGCAGGTCTTCATTTCAGTATGCTAATGGTTGCTGATCTCCCAGTTTTGTTTAGAGGAAGTTGAAGAAACAAGCACACAGACCCTCCTGGGCATGACGTTTGCTCACACGCGCCATTCACACTTGTGAATGACACTCACACAGGCACAAGACATTCACTTAATGTTCATCCCGAATTCAGGAACATGGGAAAATGCAAGAATGGAGACAAAGTTGATGGGCTGTCAGTAGAGGGAAGTCACCACTCTGAGCAAAGATCCAGGCAGTAGACTCAATTGGACTTACTCTGGTAGAAGGCACTAGAACATTCATTCCCCAGTCTTGGAGTTTGAGGCTCAGAGGGGTCAAGTACTGTGTTCCAGTCCACACAACTAATCAGAGGTAGAATCTGGATTCTGTTCTAGTTCTATCACTGTTGTTCTATAAGTTAGGAACTATTTCTAAGATTGCTGTGAGCACTAAATATTGAATAGAATTTCTAGTGTAGGAGCCAGCACCTAGCAGGTGCTCAAAGCACAGGAGCATACCTTACTCTACTGTGTTAAGTACACACAACTTCCCAAACACAGAATATTAGGGTCGACGATACCATAGCCATCTTGTAGCCTGACTTCCTTGCTGTACAAGAAACAGAGGCTCAGCGATGGGGGTTGGGGGGCTGTTCTGGGGGGGGTGGTTAGGTATTGACCCAACGTGGGCTAACGCTTAGGTCTCCACACTCAGGGTCCTTTGCTATTTCTACTACATCATGCTCTCCCTCCCCCGCCCCCACCCCATGTTTTTCCCCCACTTCCTGCCACACAGGGCAGCTCTCCAGCTTTTCTGTTTCCCCCGCTATTCCCCTTCCTCTCTCCTATCTCCTACATTGACTCAGCCACAAAACATTGACTGGATAAATGTTTGCAGTGGGCAAGGCCTTATGTTGGCACCAGCAATGCAACTCCATGACAGTTTAGGTTTTTGCCGAGTTCTGGGCTTTGTGCAACATTGTAGGATTTCATACATCCGGGAACTGGAATGATTTTAGGTGTGGTGTGTTCTCGGTGTTGGCCTCAGACTTCAGCGTTCCCTCCTGGTCCCCGCTACGGATCCAAGCCCCGGAAGGCATCTCAGCTGATGACCATGGTCTTCTTCCCTCTCCCCGTCCCCCCTAGATGGTAGTCTGTCAGCATCACTTCCCACGCAGGGAATCAGGGCTCCTTGGAGAAATAGAGGATTGCTAGTCTGGACAAGGAAAAATTCAGGAGGAGCCCGGGGCAGTTTGTACCAGAATTCAAGGAAGCTATCAAAGAATAATGGGCCTTATCAAAGGGACATTAAGAACCAACACAAAGGAACTCCTGGGGCCAAAGATGGAAACTCTTTGTAAAGTGAGATTTTAAACTGCAAAGAACATCCAATAATTATGAATTCATAACGATACACTCATACATACACAGTTAAGGAGCATTTGATTCTAGAGCATAACAATTATAAGAAAAATTTGTGCATAATTCCTATCATCTCTGAACAAATTGTATTTCAGGGTAAGCCAATAGTCCTAGTTGAGGAAACTAAGATTTTGAGTCATAATTTTGGAAGGAATGGTAGAATCGGATTAAATCAGACAATCATCCATGGATGAAACCATTAGATGTACTGATAGGACATCTTATAATGGAGAAATCAGGCACACCCACCTGCATCACTGATCAGCATACTCAATGATCCTCGATATTGTTTGCCTTCTGATATGTAACCATGTGAAGCACACAGAAGCACTCAGAAAGTGTTTATGCTGAAAAGTTGGGCTTCGTTATATTGGAGTTTAGTAGAAATAAGGTTCAACAAATGATAGCCCATTGGGCAAATTCTGCCCGTGCCCTGAGTGTGTGTATATGGCCGGCACACCCAGAATGTTTTTATTTACAGCCTTTAAGTGGAAGAAACTAAGAATGTGGCAAGAGACCATATGTGGCCTCCAAAGCCTGAAACACCATCTGGCCCTTTAGAGTAAAGGGTGGTCCCCGGGGTTTCTGGGAAAATTCAGGGGTTGCTGGTCATCGGAGGATAGCACATGGATTCAAGGGGGCAAACCCAGAATGTGGAGCAAGGAGACTTCACCTATTTTCTGCCGGTAAGTAGAAAGACAGATTGGGATGGTTAGCTGCATGACTGGAGGGAACAACATTCAAAGGCTATAGCATTGTCGTAAGTGGGCGTCTGTCCTGAGTTTTAAAAATATATACATTTGACAATAGGAAAATGTAAGCATTCTTCATTTTATAGCCCATTATATGGCATATTGAAAATTTTAAAAACTAGACATTTTTCTTCGAGTTATGTAATGAAAGAGTGACCTATTTGGAATTTGCTTAAAAATACTTCAGTGAAGCAAGAAATAAAAGGGAAAGCGAAAACAAGAGAAGATGAAGCAAATGTGCAAAAATACTGATTGTTGAACCTGGGAGATTTTTTATTACAAAAGCTCTACAACTTTAAATATAGTAGGATTGTGTTTCCTTCATTTAACAAATTAGTGCTGTGATGCTTAGTTTTCTGCATCCCCTTGATTGGGCCATGGGATGCCCCACCTTTGAGTAAGTATTTCTGGGTCTGTTGAGGGTGTTTCTGGAAGAGATTAGCATTCGAATTGGGGGATTGTGTAAAGACGGTCCAGTGACATAAGCCATCCTCTGTCATTGGTCCCTGTGCTCATGTCAGCAGAGGGGTGGCCAAGTAGCCGGTGACAGGGACGGAAGTTACGCATGGGCCAAACAGCACAGGCTCCTATTTACCGAGGTTGATTGAACTCTTTTGGGCCTCCGACAGCCCAGCCTGCTGGCAACAGGGAGCAAAGCCAAGCCCTGGAGAGGCACCATTCCTCTAGGAAACCCACTTGGACATAAACAGAGTATGTGGAGCTTGGCGCACTCTAGAAGGGGCAGTGGCTTATGTCATCCTCTGTATGTTCTGGGGATGGGTTTGCCTTTCATGGGTCTTGGCCGGTGTGCCTCTCCAAGGCCTTGCTGAGTGTTTGATCCACTGGCCTGGACCTTATACCTCATTAGACCAGGGTACCCACTTTACGTGACAAACAGGAGGACAGTGATTGCAGGTGTGCCAGTTGTAGGACCTGCTGTGAGACCCAAGCCCTGCCCACCTGAGGAAGCATGAACAGCCACAAGCAGAGACAGCTTTAGGGTCATGCAGCGCCAGCCTCCAGGATGCAGTAGAGGTGCTGAAATGGACAGGACAACTATTCCCAGACCTACGTGGTTTTCCTACCGGGGACACGAAAACCAGTGGGGCCACACTTAGTATCACTCCAACTGTCTCACTTGGTACATTTGTGTTTACTGCCCCAGTAAGTCTGGGTTTTGCAGGATTAGAGGTCCTGATCCCCCACCCAATGGGGGATAATTTCACTGTGAGGGGGCACGGCAGGTAAGCTATAGCTTTTGGGGACCTCAGGCTGCTTGTGTCAAGAGACCAGCGGACAAGCCATGGTCTTGCTCAGAGTGGTTAGTCCCAATCATCAGGAGATGGGACGGCTGCTCTGTGAAAGGAGCAGGAAGGAATATGGTGGCACCCGAGTAACCCACTTGGCTACTCCTTAGAGCTCCTTTGCTTAGCTAGGATGGTTGATGGGAAGTGCAAATGGATTCAAAGCCTCAGGGATGAGAGTCAGGACCCAGCAGAGGTGCCAGGTAAGAACGACGGGGTCCGAAATGGGGAGTGGGGAAGAGTTGTAGCAGTGGTGGGTTCAAATCTGTTCTGTGGTGAGGACGCGTTTCATCCCACTAACCTTCCTTCACTGTTTCTTCCAGGAAGACAGGCCCTTGGGATCCTGGAATAGCTGCCCCCTGCCCTGATCGGTGTGAAGACCACCAGGAGCCTCCCATCCCTGTCACATGGCCCCCACCTGCTCATGCACACGGCAGGGGCAGGCGGTGTGCAAGGGCTTCCCCGGTTACCCAGCAAGCCCCGCTTGCTTCCCCCTCAGGCCAGTGGTGATCCTTGGGGCCCTTTCTTGTGAAGATTCCACATACCACACTGAGTTTGCCTCATGCGGGACGCACCCAGAAAGCACCTGCCTGTAACAATCCTGGAGTGCAGAACGCGATCGTGTGCCCACCATTAGGGTTCGTGGCCACACTTCAGGGAACAAGTGGCTTAACAGAGTTAGGTTAGAATCCTATTCCCATCTCAGAAGTTACTCGTAAGAACATCATTTCCCTCTAATCTATGAAGAAATGGTGCTCAGAGCAGAGGTAAATGAATGTTTTACGAGGAAGAGCCGCAGGAGAAAAGCAGTGCCATCTGAGTGTCAGGAGAAAGGTTTTGTTTTGTTTGTATATTGAGTGACTGGCTATTAGCGAATACATCTTTGTGTGGGATTTTACAAGTCATAAATCTTGATTCATGAGTTCCTTCCTCCGATCCATACAAGCCAGCAAGTTTTTCTTCCAATCTCAGGTCATAATGAGGAAATTGAAGCTCATTCTTCTCCCTGCTCTACTTGTTTCCTCCTCCACCTCCTGCCAGCCCACACCGTTCCTGCAAAATAACCATGACGTGAGCTCTAAAACCGGACTTGATCCTTCCTGAACCAAGGAGAGGTATGTATCACCACACCATTTGTAAATTTGGGCACTTTAAGGGGTACATTAATGAATTAGCTGAAGCCTTTCAACCTCGACTAAAATAATTGCATGTAAAATTTGCACACTACAGAGCAACAAGCAGATGAATGGACAATAGTGAATCCTAAAAATCCTAGCATTCTGAAATTCCTAAGTCTTCCTAAGTTTTCAAGGTAACAGGGAAATAAGAAGGTACCACTCCCCCCCCCCCCATGGGTGGCAAGCTGCAGCCAGGCCTCTGCCTACAAGAGAAGGATTTCCATCCAGATTCACAGATGGGCACATCAGGAAAGATTCAGCACCGTAGGCTGTAGGGTAGTTTAGAAGCTGAAAGGGAGCCAAGAACAATAGGAATCCAGCTAACCTAAGATGGGTGGGACCAGAGGACCATCACTCAAGCAGCGACCTTCACCTGAACTCCAGTGGGACCCTGACTCAGACTAGTTCCCAGCACAGGCTGAAAATAAAGGCTGCTCCCGACACTTTCTGGAAGCATACAGGGTAGATGTTATAAATAGTCTATCTGCTGAGAAGCCTCAGTTTAGGCAGGAGGACTGGAGGATGTGAGCATCCTCCGTCTCTCCCTCCCCCCCCCCAACCCAGCTCACCTCTGGGGTGTCATGATTTGCTCTCCTTCTAGGTTTTTCGGTACTGGGTTTTATATTACTATTTTAAAAATAGCCCTTAAACCTGGAGATTCATGATACACCTGCAGACTTGTCAGGATTTCAATGTACCCCACCCGCGAATGGACCAGGGAAGGTGGTGGTAAACCCAAAAGAGAGGTTTCACTTGAAACCACGTGGCAGGGACTAGGTTTCTTGTTACTGCTGCTGTGCGTGTGCGTGTGCGTGTGTGTGTGAGCACATGCACGTGAGGGGGTTAGTGATTGTATTTTGTGTTTAACACACACTTTCTCGCATTTATTGACTTTAACCTCAGTCCGGGTTAGGAAACGAATAAATGTACCATCAAGAAGGGCAGAGATGGGAATATGGGGTAGGGGACACTTTTTCTGGGATAGTCATTAAAGTAAGTATTAGAAATTACCTTGGGGCACCTGGATCGCTCAGGTCATGATCCCCGGGTCCTGAGATCAAGCCCTGTGTCCCACTCTCTGCTCAGCGGGAAGCCTGCTTCTCCCTCTCTTTCTGTCCCTCCCCCCACTCATGTACTCGTTCACATGTGCTCGTAAAATGAACAAAATCTAAAAAAATGTAAAATGACCTTGTTAACTCTGAGAGGAAAAGAAAGGCTTGAAGGTCACAATATATAAAACATAGGTTCCTTACAGCTAATCTATTCAAGTATTCTTCACTTGTACAGGTGGGAAGACTGAGGCATAGGTCATGGTGACTTACCCACGGCTACGTGGCAGGAGACTTTACAGACAAGGGCACAGGGCTTAGGTTATCTTCACATGAGTGAAATGGAGAAGCACAGATCCGAATACTGGGCTGCCCACAATTCTGTGCAGTGTTAAGACAACATCCCCAGCTAGCTGATCACTATGAAGTTTAGCCCTTGGATAATGGGAATGCAACTAGGAGGGAAAAGTTCTGACCTCAAAACTTACTCCTCATGTGTCTTTGAAGTACAGAAAAGCTAAGTGGCTGGCTCAGTTTCCTCATCTCTGAAATGGAACAATAAGGATCACACTCGCGCTCTCTTACTCTCTCGTGGGAAAGAGAAGAGGCCAATATCCAGTGATGAACTCACTCAACGTCGAGGGCAGGAAAGCTGCCATGACGGAAGGGGAGATTGCTGTGTGCAGCTGGCATGATGTGCTTTGGGGTCCTACGTGCATGGAGCTGAAAACCACACAATGGCTGAAGCAGAATTGGCCAAGAGGACGGGACAACCTCCTGAACGTAAGGAGACTTTCCACCTCCAGCCGCAGTCGGTCATTGGCTATGGTCACCTAGGGAGATGCGAACTTCCAGGCACTTCCAGCTACCCAGGATGGAGTCAGAGGAGGCCCAGCAGCAGCCCGAGGAGTTTGCTCTGAGAAAGTCCACCATCATACATAGTGATTCACCTGGCTTTTGAAGGGGTCATTCTGGGCTCCAATGGCCCCACAACTCCTCACATCTCTGAGAGGCACTCACGTCTTCCATTCTATAGGAGGCTTTATGAGGACCATCCTGGCTGAGATGGGTCCATTTTATGCATTCCATTGGGCCTTTCCTGCTATAATATCTCCTACCTCATGGGGCAAAGAGCTAGTGAGCATTTGATCAGTAGCTGTGTCCACCTTGATTATACATTCGGGAACTTGGGGCACTGGACCATGCTATTGTTGGTCGGAGCTGGGTCAGAACTCCATTTATCACCTGACCTCCGTACGTTCATACCCTTCAGGGGTCCCAACACCCTCCAGTGAATCAAGTCAGCTCACATCTATATCCCAAATCCCTACAAACAAGCAGGTGCTCTTTCCCCATCCAGTCCTTTGAGAAGGATGGAGGGGAAAAGTCACTACTAAAGGTGTTTCAGATTTCGTTTAGATCCCTAACTACAGGTGTTGTGACACTGCTAAATCCATTCCCAAGGTGAATTTTCTCTTTGGATAAATAGGTCCTCAGACTGAACTGGCTCAGATTTGAAAATTGAGCAAGTGGCCTGAGACTTCCCTTTAGCCTCCTGTTCATTCATTCTTTCTCAGTGTATGCATGTACACACATATTTCCAAACATACGTATACACACAATTCCTTTGTTAACTGCCCATCCACCTGGTCCTTACGAACCCCATGGTGTATCAGATTTCTGTGAGTAAAGGCCCTCAGTTATCACTGCGGTCTCGCCATCTACTATGACTCGGTAAGGCTGGACTTCAGTAGTTGTTGTCCTTCCACGACCTCTGCTACTCTGTCTCCCACCAACCCACTGACACCAACTCTAGAACAGCACCTCCTAACATCACCCGCCCGTCGCAAGAGGACAGCTCCCACTGAGCTCCAACAATGTCAGTGCCCTCTGTTAGTGGGTTTGATTGAGAACAGCACCTGCTGGGCCCCTCTATTTATTTATTATTATTATTATTATTATTATTATTATTTTTAATAATAATATTTTTTTATTATGTTAGTCACCATACAGTACATACCTGGTTTTTGATGTAAAGTTCCATGATTCATTAGTTGCGTATAACACCCAGTGCACCATGCAATACGTGCCCTCCTTACTACCCATCACCAGCCTATCCCATTCCCCCACCCCCTCCCCTCTGAAGCCCTCAGTTTGTTTCCCAGAGTCCATGGGACTCTCATGCTTCATTCCCCCTTCTGATTACCCCCCCTTTCTTTATCCCTTTCTTCTCCTACCGATCTTCCTAGTTCTTACGTTCCATAGATGAGAGAAACCATATGATAATTGTCTTTCTCTGCTTGACTTATTTCACTTAGAAACCAATCAGTTGATGGACATTTTAGGCTCACGCAGATCAGTTCTAGTGTGCCTTCTCGCCCGAGCCTCTGACCACTTCCTTAAGACAGAGACAGTTCCAGCACCTCCACCTCATTCTACTTAACTTCCCCCAACCCCATCGCTTTCAGAACCCCTCCCAACATGTAGTAAAGGTGTCCAGAAGGACCTTTGCCAAGGCATTAGAGCCCAAGCCATGGGAGAATGCTCTATGTCAACATTCATTCTTCCTTCATCACCTTTTTCTGGTCCAGCACCCAGATCTACTCCCAGGTGTACTTTCCCAGTTCCTAGTGATACCTTTGGGTCAGATCCTGCAGCTGTTTTGATAAATCTGTTATTCTTTGAACATTGTCAGCATTACCCCAATTGGGCCATGAGACTTGACCTTCGTTATTGGTCTTGAATCCAGGGGCAGAGATAGGGCAGATATCATGCAGGGCAGATACTGTTCTTCCAAGTTACCTGCCTCAGCTAAACTTCTGCATAGACCGTCAATAAATGGAGGGGGGCTGAAGTCCTCCAGAGCAAGGGTGAGTGGCCCAGTTTTGCACGCCCAGAGTTTAGGAGATCTAGGTTTTGAACGGTGCACATGCATCCACACAAAGATCCCCATCCTAAGAGTCATGTGGCCATTCTTCTCCTACAGAGGCCTTGGCTTGGGCGTAGCTAACTTTCCCAGGCTGAAAATCCAGCTTTCCTGAAATTGTTATTCCTACAGCTATATCCTGGGGCTCATCTGTGGTCTGGCCATAAGAAATTAAGGTCTCTTTAGATGGGGTCATGAAGCCTTTTTTAGTTTTCACATTACATCTTACATTTGTTGTTGGCTGACTTGAGTCCTTCATTTTCTCTTCTGTCTCCATTTTGCCCTACAGTCCTCATTGTTACGACTTCCCCTTGATCTTCCAAGTGCAGGAGTGATGAGTAAGCAGAGAAACCCTTCCACTTCTAGCTCACCCCAATTCCCCACGGGCGGGAGCTTTATTCAACCTGTCCCCATGGCAGGAGCTTCCAACGCTCCATTTACCACCGCTGATGAGTCTGTTGACCACCTGCTCAATGAGTGACCTGGCTTCTGAATTCCATCCTTCCAGTGTGCTTCCAGTACCTTAGATCAGGTTCCCTGTGATGAAGTTGTATGTACAAGTGGTTCATTAAGCATGCAAGGTAAACTGATAACGGAGTAGAGGACATAGAACAAGAAAGGGGAAGAATCCAAACAAGGATGAAATTCCAGATAAGGTCCTGCAGTTGGACCCAAGTTTGTCTGCCTGACATGCAGCAAAATCAATAATGGAGACATCAAGTATGCCGTGAGGAAAAGGTTTATTGGAGAGGCAGCCAAATGAGGAGACCAAGAGGGAAGGGCAAGCCTCATTTCTGCCTCCCAAAGGAGGAGAGTCAGGGAAATTTAAAGGCTACAGATAAAAGATCTGGGTAAAAAGTTACAGCTGCATTTTTAGTCCTGTTAACCCTTTGGTTACCAGTTTTAGTTCCACGGAATGTTGCTTCTGTTGGTCACGCAGAGGAACTCTAGACTATCCTCACAGCTCAGACTTGCACCTAACCTTCTGTATTCCTGTACCCATTAGTCAACCAAGTTGACTAGGGCAACTGGAGTTGGGGGCAGATATAAACTCACACTTTCAGTCCCGGGCAAAGGGGCTCCATCAGCCCAAACAAGGAAAGCTGTAATTGCACATTGGAGAACTCCAAAGCTTGGGATGGGGCAAACAGAAAGGCAACTATGTAGCAGAACCTACCAGGGGTCTGATACATTTTCTCAGTTTTATAAAGCTCAAGGAAAGAAAATGACAGACTCAGGGCAGCTATGCTCAAGCTTTAAAAGACCATTAAAAAAATAAAAAGATGCACTTTAAATATAAAACTGTTCTCAAAGAATTATTGCAAAGAGGGTACAGGGAGTTCCTATATACCCCGCATCCAGCTTCCCCTATGAACATCCTACATCAGCAGAGTATTAACCACAATTAGTAGATAGACATGTTATTAACTAAAGTTCATCCTTTAGGGAAAATGGGATATCTGAATAATGACCTTCTTCTATTCCAGAATGCCACATTACATCACACAGTCATGACTCCTTAGGCTCCTCTTGGCTATCACAATTTCTCAGAACTTCCCTGGTTTTTTATGGGAGGGGGACCTTGCCAGTTTTGAGGACTGCTGGTCAGCCACTTAGTAGAACATTCCTCAGGATTATTTATCTCTTCCTCATGATTATACTGGGGTTTTAGATTCAGGGAAGAAGAGCTTAGGAGTGAGGTACTATTCTCCTATTTTATCAAGGGTACATATTATCAATAGGACTTGTTACTAGTGAAGTAGGGGATAACAGTTCGCCTCCTTAAAAGTGGATATCTATAGCCACGCAGGATTCTCCTGCATGAGGAAGTTCGTCTATCCCTGCCAACCGCTTAATTTCATTTACTTGTATCACAGTATGGATTCAGATTATAGCACAAAGTATAAAATATCTAATGCTACTTTTTTTCCCATTAAAGTCTTCTAGTTTTGGCCATTGGCTGGGGGAGGGAGACTTAAGTTGGCTCATGTATCCCTCTAACATGCTCCTATCATTGCGATTTTTTAAAAAATATTGAGCGTTTCCCTATTTTTTAACTTATAAAATGCTCCAGGCTTATCTTGTAGATTGTCCTAGAATCAACCATTTCTCCAAGGAGCCCTGATTTCTTTTCCTAGAGAATGGTATCAGTAGCAAGCAGCACACCTAGCATCCAGATCCTTCCTTCTAAGTGTCATTGCCTCTAAGCAATTGCTTCTAGACATTTTAAGCATCTTTTAATTGGTATAGTTAGGCCATTTACATTTAAAGACATTATTTTACATATCAATTAACATGCCAGTCTTCTCACACTGTCCTAATAAGATACCATAGACTGGGTGGCTTTGACAAATTATTTTCTCACAGTTCTGGAGGCTGGGGAGTCCAAAATCAAGGAGCCCACTGATTTTGTCCTTAGTGCAAAGGTGGCTGTCTGCAGACCAGGTAGAGATCCTTCATTGTGTCCTTAGATGGTAAAGAGAGCAAGTGAGCTCTCTGGTGTCTAAGAACCCTTATCTTTTGGATCGGGGCCCCACCTTTATGAGGTCATGGACCCTTAATTACTTTCTTAGAAGCCCTATCTCTCAACACAGCCACTTTGTATCTCCAAGATTCATACGTTTAAGCCCTAATCCCAAATATTCTGCCTATAAAAAGAGCCCTTCGTATGTTCATCTTAGTTATAAATTCTTTCACAATCCTAAAAACCGGTGTCCTATCTGAGTCTAAATCTGGTTTTGTCTTTTCAGACCATTTCCTGCTTTTTGGCCTCACTTGTATTTTTGTTGTTAAAAGCCAGATGTGTTGTACCAGGTAATAGGACCGGAGATAGAATGGTTTCTAGTGTGAGAACTTATGTTAACCCAGCCAGGATTTGGGCTGTTTAATGGCTGACTTTAGCACTCCCTCTTCTTCCTAGAAAGTCATCAGGAGACAAAAATAAGGACACGAAAGGAATTTTAAGCCTCTGGCGCCTACAGCGACTTCGGTGTTGTGCAGTTCTTCTGGCTTTAATCACTCTACTGGAGCCCGGCTCACGGTGCGAAGAGATGTTCTACAATCTTCCAGTTAAATTTCAGTCAACTTGATGAGCCCGTGACCTCCACACACGTTTCTTCTTATCCTGTCTCAGGAGGGACAGGGTACTTCAGAGGAGGTACCTTTCTAGAATTCCTATGAAGATAACCATGGTCCTATATTTAACAGGGGGAAGACCTTTTGGGTTCCCAATTTTTAAGCCTGAACCTGGTTTCCAGCCTGAGATCTGAACTATGGCTATATTGTTTAGAACAGGTTTCTGGAATCTAGCATTGGTCTGGTTCTCGGACATTGACTCATTCATACAAACGTTAGTTGGAAAGGTCAGGCAGGGGTAAAGGCTAGATTAGAGATGACTACGCACATGTGAGTATGGTCGGATCTCAATTTGGAACAGCTTATAATTGAGAAAACCCATCGTGTCAAGATGATCAATAGAGACCAAGACACAACCTTCATGTCATCTCTATAGGTTGTGGTGAGGGATCCTGAATGCTTTACCCACTAGCAGCTAAAACTTTGCTTCCCATGAAAACTGCCTGTGGTTCTGAAGGAACTCTACAGGCTAGCATTTCACTAAGGACATATTCATATGCTGGATTTGAACTTCACACACAGTTAAAAGAATTCCGTTTTTCCAAGGGAAATTTATTGCCAAATGCCATTTGCCAAAATATCCTCCAGGAAACCTGATATAAAAGGTGGATCGTCTATCAGAAACTACGTAAGTATATATTGCTCTTGTCCTCAAGAACTGTAGTTCTGTTCAAACCCGTGGCACCTGTCACTGGAGAATTCAACATAGGCCTATGGTTATATAGGCTTAGATAGGAGGAGTGGGCCCACCCTGTGGAAACCAACTCTAGACAGCGTTACAGGGAAGGGAAGCCCAACTGCAGTGAGCTCAGGAAGAACAGGAGCAGTGGAAGGTACTTAGGGTTGAAGATGAGAGGCCCCATGTGCAAGGTCCAGGTGTGCCCATTAGCGATACGTCCTTGAGCACAGTACTTGACCTTCAATTTTTATCCTCCTTCTCAACTTTGCACACTGTTACAATTACAGGTCTTTGCTCCACGGCATTGTTGTGGCAATCGCCCAAGACACAAGACCACTGCCACATATGTGCTCTGAGTGCCCTGGAGCACGTCACTCAGAGTCCGTCTTTGACAAGGTAGGGAGCTCCTTAAGAATCTATATCGGATTGAATTGTGAAGCCGGCATCAGTGACTTCCAGTGAGAGCGGAGGGAAGAAAAAAGAGAGAGAGAGAGAGAGAGAGAGACACTCTGATCTTGTGTTTGGCAAACCCAGGGAAAAGAAAAATGGGAATCATCCCCTTAATGGAAAGCTCTGTGTGCATTAGGATTTTGGAGGCACGGAGGAAGGCTGCCTCTCTCGTTCTGTACCCATCCCGAAACACTCCATCATGGGCACAGGGGCTCTGGTGGCTTCATCAGGTGGTTAAGCATAATCGAGTCAGGCTGGCTGTGTGATCCGGCACCAGGTGTCTCCTGAGGCTTACAGGAAGCTTGCTCATGCAAATTCTTCCCACACTGTGTCTGGAGCTCAACAGAACTCATCCCTCCCGGGGAGGAGGAAACACAGCTTCATTTATTACTGCACAGCATTAATTCAGTTATTCTGGGTTATCTAGAAAAACCGCATCTGGTTCTAATTCCAGTCCTACTACCGGCTCGCTCTGTGAGCTCTGAAACCGTATTTAACCTTTAAAGTCATGCTGTCCTTTTTTTTTTTTTTTTTTAAGATTTTATTTATTTATTTATTTGACAGAGAGACAGCCAGTGAGAGGGGGAACACAAGCAGGGGGAGTGGGAGAGGAAGAAGCAGGCTCCCAGAGGATGAGCCTGATGTGGGTCTCGATCCCATAACGCCGGGATCACGCCCTGAGCCGAAGGCAGACGCTTAACGACTGAGCCACCCAGGCGCCCCTCCTGCTGTCCTTCTTATCAGGAGCAGGACAGGGCTGTGGGAGCGGCCAGCACACCCGAAAGGGTATTTGAACTGGAACTGACCTACTTGAACCTCGACTTTCTCACTGTAAAAATCGAAATCTCTTGGATTTAATGGCCAAGAATCAGGAGTTTGGCTTATCAAACTCCTACTTTCATGTCTTGTTTAGGGATTATAATTTGGAATATTAAGTCAGGTTATAACAGGACTGTTTTTTTTAATGATTTTTATTACATTATGTTAGTCACCATACAGTACATCCCCGGTTTCCGATACAAAGTTCGATGATTCATTACTTGCGTATAACACCCAGTGCACCATGCAATACGTGCCCTCCTCACTACCCATCACCGGTCTATCCCATTCCCCCACCTCCCTCCCCTCTGAAGCCCTCAGTTTGTTTCTCAGAGTCCATAGTCTCTCATGCTTCATTCCCCTTTCTGATTACCCCCCCTTCTTTATCCCTTTCTTCCCCACCAATCATCCTAGTTCTTACATTACATAGATGAGAGAAATCATATGATAATTGTCTTTCTCTGCTTGACTTATTTCACTTAGCGTTATCTCCTCCAGTGCCGTCCATGTTGCAGCAAATGTTGAGAACTCGTTCTTTCTGATAGCTGAGTAATATTCCATTGTATATATGGACCACAACTTCTTAATCCAGTCATCTGTTGAAGGGCATCTCGGCTCCTTCCACGATTTAGCTATTGTGGACATTGCTGCTATAAACACTGGGGTGCATATAGCCCTTCTCTTTACTACGTCTGTATCTTTGGGGTATTGAGGTACGAAGCGGGGAGCCGTGAAACCGCGCACAGGACTGTTTTTTATAGTATCCTTGAGACCATTTAGGGTGGTATTGTCCCACCCCCCACCTGAGATCTGATGCCTCAGAGAAAGTAACCTCACGGGTCCCACGGCTGTGACGTAACGGGGGTGGGTTCAGCCAGGTGTGATTCTGTTCCCCGACTTAGAGCTGGGCTTCCTTACCCTGCCCCGGGCAAACATGGCTTTCATTTAAAAATTGGTCAAAGGCAAGGAAATTCTCAAAGATCAAACTGTCAGGCAAAGACACTGGGGCTCTTCCTTGCTGTGCTGGTACACAGAGGAAGGGTATTGGGCTGAGCGTTAGAAGTATCGGCTTGATTCCAGACGCCTGTATGTGAGTGTGCGAGATACAGGATCCAAGCAGCCAGCTTCTCTGTGCCCCTTATGTAGGATGGAAATAAGGACACCTGGGTCTTGGGTCGGGAGAGTTGTGTTAGATGTGGCAGATACGGGGGTTTTAAAGTGTCCGAAGGGTCTTAGAAGTGGGGAGGAATTAAATGCCCTTCCTTCCCTCCTGCCTTCATCTTCTCCATTGAGAGAACGGGAGTGGTTTTGGTGATCCACCGTTAGTTTACTCACATAGACTATCAGGTCCGTGCTAAGACGCATTTTCTCCTCCACCTCCTCCCTTCCTTCCCTCTGACTGCCGCGATTCTATGCACCAGGCACTCTGTCCCCCCCATTCATATGTTTGGTCAATCCTCTGAACAATTCATGTAAGAGATCCCATTATCCCCCATTGCCCAGGAGGGTGAGAGAGCTGGGGGCAAGGAAGGTCCATGGGAGAGGACAGGGACTGGCCCAGCCAGAGGGTGCAGATCCAGCAGGATCTACTGAGAAGCAGAGAGGCTGGGGTGGAGAGCTCCCCCACCTGGAGGCCCCCTGCATCCTTCGCTTATGCTGGTCCAGCCTTTGGAGACTCAGCTTGAAAAGCAGCTCACAAATGAAAGGGAGTTGGAGGGATATCAGGACACCCAAGTTCTGGGTCATTCCACCATTCTTTGGGGGACACCAAGTGAGTCCATTTCCCCTCCCTTCCTTAGGCTTTGCTTCCTTCCTAGCATCACCACAACTTGTGCTTTCTTCCCTCCCTTTCCCCCTCCCAAGGTTTTCTTCAAAAGGTTGTATCCCATGTATTGAACACCAGCTGCATGCCAGGAACTCCTCTAGGTATTGGGATTCTTCAGTGAACAAGATGGGCAAAGATGGGCTCATGGAGATTGTGTGGTATGAAGGAAGATAGAAAAGTAATAAAGAAAAAGTAAAATTAAATAGAACAAGGTAAGGAGCACTAGAAGTCTTGTTGCTTCGATGTGGCTTCTCAAAGAGTAATTGGAAAGTCTTGGAGAGAGAGCTGGTCGTGCAAATAGCCAGGGAAGGGTTCAGGTGAAGGACCAACCAGCGCAAAGGCCTACAGCCAGGAGCATGCGTGGCTGGCCACAGAATGGTGAGAGGCCAGGGCAGCTGGACAGGGAGCAAAGCAGGAGAGGCCCAACATCGTGCAGGGCCCAGAGGCCGCTGCAAACACTGGCTTCTACCCTGAGTGTAACTGGGAGCCAGTGAATTGTTTGACTAGAGCAAAGACACAGCAGCCACAGAGGTCTGTTAAAAACAAGCCAGCTGGTGGCAGGAGGGCCGGTTAGGAGGTTAGCATGGCAATCCAGGGGTGGGTCAGGCCTGGCAGGTATGGCAAATTGCCAAGCACTGTGAGACTGTTCTGGGCCTGGGCCAGGCACTGGGGAAGTCCACCAGAGGTGGAAGGGTCCCTTGTCTGAAAGGCCCGGAGTGGAGCAAAGCCAGCAGGAAAGCAAGGCCAGAATAAAGAGACAGGGAGGGAGGGGCTCACAGGTAGTGCCTGGGAGCTGCTTCTCCTTGGTCCCATTTCCTCTTCCAGGAAACTGAGGAAGGTGAGTGCTTCTTTATGCTTGGGGTTCATCATAGACTGATGGGGGCTCTTTCCTGTGGGAAGGACCAGTTCAGGGGCTGTTCCCATGGGCAGGTGCAAGCCAAAGTGTCCATAGGGTTCAGAAGCCGTGTCCTCCAGGCTGAGTCAGGGAAACCTGAGCCAGAAGAGCCTTAAAAAGCAAAATTTGCCTCCTTCCTCCCAGCCGGTCACTTCCTCCCCCTCAGCTTTGGCTGAACTCGCTTGCTCATTCATTCATTCATATGGTCCCTGCATACACATGACATTTACTGGGTGGTGACAATGACCACGTGCAGGAACCTGGAGGGAGGGGCAATGATGGACACAGTGGGGCAGAGGCGGGGGCCCTGTTGATTCACAGCAGACAGACCGTATAGTTGCTCCCGAGGAAGAACGGGTCGTTTCAGTTGAAGCTGGTGTTTTGTTTTAAACTTTCTCTTAATAATCCAGGAGATTAAAACCCCCAAGAGCTGTGGGGTCGCATCCTTCTTGGCACCCCCTGCTAGGCACAGAGCACGCACAGCACCCAAGACCCACAGTTGCCTTAAAGGGCCCATGAAGGTATTCACGAAGACTTCCATTGCTTTGAAAAATCTGAAGGATGCACATAGTGAACTCAGCCTGCATCGTGTTGGTCTTTGTACCAGCGTGGCGAGAGTTACGCTCCACAGCGTTCTAGAGGAAGCGGTCCACGAAGGTCCCTGGGGCATGATTCCCAGCCTGGTGTTCCTGCTGGAGACCACGTGGTAGGAACGCCGTGGGGGTGGTCTTCCATGAAGTAACTTTCCACCTGGAGTCTGAAAAGAGGGTTTTTCCAGAGGAGAGCCAGCACTTGAAGTGGGCCAGAGTCAAGGTCACACAGGGTCTTGCAATGGGTGCGCCCGGACCTTCTGATTCTGGCCTGGAGCCCTCGGTTGATAACGGCTATGAGTTTATCAGCTATCTGAAATAGGGGCTGCGTGTTGGCTTTTCTACCTTTTTGCCGATGACGCACTCCTTCCAAAGTGTGGAGGTGGCTCTTCAACATTTGAAGGTACTTTTGAAAGCTTTGGAATTTCCCCGAAGGTGCCCTTTTTTAGGAGAACCCGCCTCTGCAGTATAGACACAGCCAATGTCAGGAACAGAGGCAGTAACGTGGATGGAGCCCGTCATACCCTGCAAGTTGGTTTTTGCAAGGTCACCTTTACACCTTCTGAGCCTGCTCTGCACTGGACAGCACCGGCCCCACCCTGCTACTGGGGAAGCACTCCCCGAGGTGGAGCAATCGCCCCGTTTCATCGGAGGGTGTAGGCGGAAGTACTGAGGTCAGAACCCGGTTCTGCTGGGACTAACACCTCTTCCAGCTAGAGGGTCCCACCTCTGTAGGGACACATTTCTTACACATCCAGCCTCTGGCTGGAAGGGATCTGTGCTTGCTTGGGAAACCCTGGAGGGATCTGGACTGCACAGCCCCTGGCAAGGCCGGTTTCCGGTGACACATTCTGTCCGGGCCGGTTTGGCCTCTAACTCACTCCCCTCTGCGACATTAACAGGGAGGGCCGATGGGCTGCTAGCTTTCAATGATGGGACCCACAACACCAGACTGGGGGCTGGGGGGAGGTGTCAAGGGAGTTGTGCCAGTGGCCGCCAATGCTGGATTTGTTTTACTTCTCAAATTTTCAAGCTCTTCTGCTCTTACCCTGTTCCACCAGATGGTAACAGCATCACCTGGGATGAACGATGCTCTGGTCACTTCATGACAGGGTACTGGGCTTTGTGTCCGGATGTTCCAGGCATCCCAGAGCATGTGGCTTCAGCTCTGACCAGTAGAACATCATGCTATTTGAGTTGGAGGCTATGAAGAACGGGGACCGAGCAAAAGGTAGGAAGCATCTTAGATACTCTTGTGCAAGCAACATTTCAGAATGCCCCTGTACTGGACCGTGTGAAAGCCCCCTGGCTTGGAAAGAATTGCCGTTTTGGATTTCTATATGATTGCATTTTCTTTGTCTGCAGACAGGCTGCCTTTGCTAGCATGCTAAGTGGAGTTGATAGTTCAATTGGTCTGGCCTGAGAAATAGAACATACCTTTGTAATAAATCAGACTTTTAACTGTTAACTTATGTTTGGTTTAACAAGAAGGGAAAAAATGGCAAGGAACATATGTCTCATCCTCAAAATAGTTTTTCTACAAAGCTTGCATGACGAACACTTGCCAGATACTACAGCCAACCACAGGACTCCAAGGAGACCAGAATAGCAGGCAGCCCACCATGACTATTATGATTTCTACACGTAGCATTACTAGTATTACCGGTAAGTGTGTACTATGTGTCCCCAGGATGCAGAGCTAAGTCCTTTGTATGCTTCCAGTCAGTTTGGGCTGCCATAAAAATACCACAGCCCTGGGGGCCTCAAGAGTTTGTTTTCCATGGCTCTGGAGGCTGGGAGTCCAAGAGCAAGATGTCGGCCTGGTTGGGTTCTGGGAGCGCGCTCTTCCTGGCTTGAAGATGGCCACCTCCGTGCCGTGTCCTCACCAAGTGGAAAGTGAGAATGCTGATGTCCTCTTCCTATAAGGATACCTCCCCAAGGCCCCACTTCCAACACCATCCCATGGTGGGGTTAGGGTTTCACCATGAATTTTAGGGGACATTCAGTTCAAATCACACACATGAACTTGAGTCTTCACCATAACTGATAAAACTCCTATCATTGTTACTTTCCTGATGGAGAAACTCCAATTTAGAGAAGCATGAGAACTGATCAAGGTTCACACCAGTAAGAGGCCGACCAGAGTTTCAAATCCAGGCGACGACATCAGATCTGTGCCATTGCACACTGTAGGACCCCAGAGGGGCCACAGTGTAGACATCGCAAAACCTTGTCCATCACTGGTATCTTTTCTTTGTTGTCCATGTGTAGGGTAATCCATTTTTCCTCACAGGATGCTTCCAAAGCGTTTTCCCTTTCACTTATGCTCTTAGGTAATTTGAATTCCTCCATCTGGAAAAGCCTAAGACTCAGCAACATTAAGTGACTTGCTCTTTTCCACCTTTCTAAAATACCTATCTTGAACTTGGAACCCTTTTGCTATGTTGCTTGTTTACCCAGGAAAAGAACAGGATATGCTGATAATTGCCTCGCTTGTAAGGAAGTTCTGTAACCATGTGAATATTCACTCAGAACTTTGAGAAAAGTTACTGCACCAAATTGAGAATGTCCTTTCACTTTCTTTTTCTGAAAAAAAAAATCTCTGAAGTACAACCATAGGAGGTCTTGGGAAAGCAGACTGGTTAAATAATTCAATTCAACATTTACTGAGCTTCCGATGTACCCAGCTGTGGGTGAAATGCTCGGGGGAAGATGGAGGTGAGGCAGGGGAAGTGCTCACTTGTCAGGAGCGAGGGCACCAGAAGAACACAGGTGCACACACACACACACACACACACACACACACACTCATAGGGCAAAGCAGAATGGGGCAGGTACTGCGAGCCTTCTGAGAGCAGCAGGCAATCTCTTGTCGCATCAGCAGTGTGAGGTTTTAGAATGAACAGATCTTGCGGTCAGGCAGCCCTGGGTTCAAGTCTCAGCCTTAACAACAGTGGGGCAGCCCTAGGCAGGTCACCTGGTCTGCGGGAGGAGGATCCCATGTACCCAGCGGCACCAGAAGCACAATGCATCCAGTACTCAGCATGGGCCAGGTTTGACAACCCTCAGATAACAAAGGAGCCCGATAATCACTATTTCCATAATCATGCCGGTTATCGGTCACCCGAAGACATAAAACTTATAGATTCATATAGTTTTGCATGCCTCATCCGTAGCAGCTCTGACTCCATGGCATCTGGGAATCAGCAGTTGGAGTTTGCTTTATCGGTGATGTATCATGGGAGAAGGGCACTCAGCTTGAGTGGGCATCACCCAGAATAGAATTCCCAGAAGCTGGAAACTCAAGGTCACCGGGGAAAAGCTAAGCAGTTAAGCAACCCATTTTTGCTGGCACAGAGGATGGAATAATGAAAAGTGAGCAGGAATGGGGATGCCTGAGGATTTCTCGGTAGGAAATTTAGACATAGGTTTGTGGACAACAGGGAGCCATTGATTAGAGATGGGGAGTGACTTGCGTGAAGCTGGCTTCTACACTTTAGGAGAAACAGCAGGCCAGCCCTCCTGTGTCTGCAGGGTCTGGAGGTAAACAGACAAGCACGAGGGCATGCGGGCGCCTGTGGCTACCCTCCCCCAACATGAGGACCCTGAGAAGCTGTGTTCACAGGCTGAGGATACATGTGGGGACGGAGGCTGTACAGGCAGCCCCTCCCACCATCCGGACAGAACACATTCCTCCACAGGAGGTTTCTTTGTGGACAGGTCGGAAGAGAATCTCTTCCCTCCTATTTGTGCTGCAAATCATCCCAGACTTCCGTCTTGCTGCCATTTTTGTTTTGTTCTTATTTTTGTCCTGGATGAAAACCCAGAGTTTGTAAGGTGTGCTCCCTGGATCTTTTTTGTACTTGTCCTATGTACATACTTCTTTCTTGTCCGCGCACGTTTCTTTTCCTACTGCATTTGTCTGGTTTGGGTAGCCCTTCCAACTCCATGCCTTTTGCACATTTAATCATCTTAGATGCTCTCTCACCAAGAACATTGATAAAAATGTTAAATCAAGGTGCCACACCAGACTCGGAAGCGGAGAGTCTGAGTCTCCACAGTATCTTCCAGAAAGCAGTCAGATCCCCTAGGAGATGAGAAGGAAGGACGCTTCTCATAACCAATCCGGTGTTTACTTCCACTCTTCCACAACACTGAGTCTTTTGATTTCTCACTTCCCAATGGATTCATCGAGTTCTAAATCCCAATTGGTCTTAATTCACAGGAAAGTTATTGGTTGGCTTCCAAATTCTGATGATCTACTAGGACTTCCTAAATACCTCAAGACCTCAAGGGAAAGCAGTTCATTTTGTTAGACACGGGATCTTCTGTGGGATGTCCCGGGAATAAGTGGAGGGGAATCTTGTGTAAGTTGAAGGAAAGGGACATGGGCTTTCCGTTTTCCTGAGCTGGTGAGCACATGGATCTTACCTCCTTTATGAGAAACTGAGTTTTTAAGCAACCAAAGCTGGTAACTACATGGATCTTCTTTCTTGCAAAGTCCTAATGCTTCTGCTGGAAGTATATCCTACCCCCCAACTGAAAAGAAGTCTACACTTTCATTTGATGTGGACCTTGCTAAGCCTTCCTCTTTCTGATGGGTCTGCAGCTCAGGGAGAACAAGGACAATAGTATTAAAGCTCACAGTGTGGGTCTGTTAGATTCCAAAATTCACACACTCCCCTGTCCAGTTCCGTTTGTTTCCAAGTCTCTATTCTCCCATCTTAATGATTCTGAGCTGGCCCCTGGGTCACCATTCCTACTACAAGGGCATAATTTCTAACCATGCCTACTTCGTGTGCAGGGACTATTCTTGGCAATAGGAGTTGTACACAAAAATAGACAAACTCCTTTCATGGAGTGCTCCACTGGAATTCATTCAGCTGTTTTCAGTCAGCATGATGGGGTAGGGTGATCTCTTGTTTCAATTCCAGTGTAGACATCTTAGCAGGTGAGCCAAAACCAGATTGCAGAAATAGATCAGTATGGGTATAGGAACAGAGTTTTCAAACAGGAACTAATGATGCCAAACAAAACACACTTTACCTTAGAATAGGAAGGAAACTAGTATGGCTGCAGCTTATTATCATCCCTCCCTTTCTCCAAGATGTCGTGGTGCTTGGGGTGAGCATTACATAGCACCTTATGGGCTGAGGTTAGAATTACTCCAGTGGAGACGTAAGTGTGGTATAGGGTTGGGATTTATTTTCAGAAATCACCGTGGATCTGTGGAAGAAGAGGTCTGCTAGTGGCCAAGATGAAGCAGGGAGACGAAGTGATCACTAAACCCAGGCAAGACATAGAAACTTGGACCAGAACAGTAAGCAAGGAAATGGCAGAGGGTGGCTTGATGGACAGCAGAAGAATGCTTGGCGGGGGGTGGCGGGGGTTAGAATAAAATCAGCCTATTAAAAACAAATCAGAACATGTTTGTTGCCTACTAAATGTCTTTTATTGGCTCAGTGGCTCCTCATGTTAGAGACACACCCAAGGTTCTCTGTGCCCATTCCCCATCATCCAGACTTTCCTGCCTTATTTCCAGGGGCTCTGGAATATATGGTATATTATGCCATATATAATATGGTATATTATATAGAATATGGTATATATGGTATATAATTCCCTATAGATGTTGTGATCTTAACATTCTGAACACTTGCACACGCTGTTCCCACTAAGTTCGATACTGATTTGAGGAGCTCTGCAAAGTCTTCAGCGATCTAAACCCTCAGAATTCAAATTCATGATTGTAATAACACGTGTTAAGGACTAGAAGTTTGTGTCCCACCCAAATTTGTAAGTTGAAACCCTGGACTTCTGGTGTGGTTGTGATTGGAGATGGGGCGTCTAAGGAAGTCCTAGGGCTATAGGGGGTCATGCTGGTAGAGCCCTGATCAGATGGGGTTAGTGTCCCTATAAGACAGCAGAGGGTTCACTCTCTCATGAGGGCAGAGGGATAAGGTGGCCATCTGCAAGCCAGCAAGTCTCACCAGAAGCCAGATTGGTCAGAACTGAACTTGGGATTTCTTGACCGTGCAGAACAGAGACATTTCTGTTATATAAACCACCCAGCGTGTTTTGTCATGGCAGCCTCAGCAAGCTAACCGCATGTAAGTCGGGGTGGGGTAGGGGGCTAATAAGTGGAATTCATGTTCTAGGACCCTTACATTATCTCATGAGTGGTTTAAAAAATGCTGATTTAGGAGCACCTGAGTGGCTTAGTCGGTTAAGCATCTGACTCTTGATTTTGGCTCAGGTCATGATCTCAGAGTCATGAAATGGAGCCCTGTGTCAGGCTCCATGTTCAGTGCAGAATCTGCTTAAGACTCCTTCTCCCGCTCTCTCCCCTTCTCCCCCCACCTCCACTCTGTAAAATAAATCTTTAAACAAAAATAGTGTGATTGGCTTATGCATATCTACTCCAGGGATCCTGCCTCCCCAGAAGGTACGGCTTACCGTATTGCTGCCCCTCGCCTAGCCCTGGGTTGTTTCGGAGACTGGAACTATGGATTGGGATGGGGTTCAGGCTGTACTCTGTCCCCTCGGGCCCACCTTTTTGACAGCCACAATGTAGGACCCTTTTGATCACCATGTACCTGGAGAGCCCCAACCTCTAAATTTAGGTCTCCCCTTGTCAAGGGTTCTTTCAGTAGCTTTCCCTAATGGTAGGCAGATAGCATGCTGTAGTGACAAAGTGTTCACCATTCATTGAGAGCCTTCCTTAGTTTTAAGCTCCTGAGCAAATTCCAATGCCCTACTCTCCAGCCTGATACCTGCAGGCTCCCAATTCTTACAGTGACAAGGCTCCTGGCTTCTGAGGGTAGGTATGGAGGGCACAGGGTCTCCGTATAAGCAGTCAAATATAAGCCAGTGAAGTGTCTGCTAACGTTCTTACTTAGAAAGCCAGACTCTAGTCATGGTTGAGGGGTTTTCTGCCTAAGAAGTATCCTGAACCCTAGGAACATTTTTCCCTCTAAGTCCTGACCATGCTAAAGTGTTCATCACTCCTGGATGTCCCTCAAATAGTGACTTGTCCTCTAACCATTCTTAAGATTTATCAAGACCCCAATCTAGCACCGCAATCTTATAACCACTTTGAACAAAGGAGGAGAGTCCTGTGTTTCCTAAGCTGCTCTTTCTCAGGATTCTTTCTTTCAGGGAAACACCTGGCCATTCTGCCACAACCTAGAAGATGTCACAGGAAGTCATCAAGTTCAGCCAGGGCAGAATGGAGCAGGGAAGAAGTGAACTTCTGGATGAAGTCCTGTGTAGAACATGGGATGTGAGAGTTCTAAGATGAAGATACTGTGCAAACTCAAACCTGAGAGATCTTTGGTACATACTAGAGCTCCATCTTCTAGAATAGGATACAGGGTTGGTTTTTTTTTTTTTTTTTTTTTGGAACAGGATTTCTGGAAGTAAGCCTAGGAGAATGACTCTGCACTTTTGGAAGAAATAAATCTTGAGTGATCAACAGTTTTTGAAAATAATTCTGCAGAGGAGAGGAGAGGCAGAAGTTGACTTGTCTAAGATTGATTCCCTGCAGTCTGGCCACCCACAAGAGGAATTGGCCCCTTGCAAAGCTTCATAGAAATCATCAACAACTCAGCTCAAGGTAATCAATCCTCAAATACAAGTGTTAGATTCTAGCGCCCACAGAATCACAAGGAAGGGGGTGTTTGTTCTCAACCATAAGCTCAGAGATGGCAGTCCCTGCTGTGAGGGTAACATGACAGCAGCAGCTAGGTTTGGATCTATCCCCTGGCCCTATATGGGGAAATCTAATATTCCCCCCAGCTCATAAATACGTCCCAGGCAGGGTAGTTCTAGAGCCAAGGTCAGTGACACAGCCCTGATCACACCAGCGGAGGGGCTAGTTTTCCCTAGTTGTACAGCTTCAGATTCCCAAATTGTAAGCAGTAGGGGATCCTCTTCCAGAGTCCTGTTGTCCTGCCACATGACTCTGTCCTACCCCCAGAATACAAGGAGTACGGTATATATTCATGATACTCTCTTAAGTCCCCCCCCCCCCCGCCCCAGCAATGAGCAGTGTTCAAATAGGTATTATTAGTTCTGCTTAGCCATGGGTCTTCGTTGGAATGGAAACTGGTGTTCTAGCCAGGGCATCTGCTCTGGCATTCATAGTGGTTTTCTTAAAGTGAATTGGAGTGTTAGGGACTGACTCTTCCAATGCCTGGCCACACCACCTGCAGACCTTTCTAATCCCAAGATGGGTTTCTGATAGTAGTCTTGGGAACTAGTCTGGCAATGCTCTGAGGAGAGAAATGGTGGGGGAAGTATGCTTGCACAGGATAAAACCTCTCGTTCAGTGATCTGGGAGATCCAGAGATCAGGGGCGAGGATGTAGCTTGAAGAATACAGAAGCAGGACAGGAACCCAAGCCTGGAGGTTTTATCTTTGCATGATAGAAGACATAATTGAAAACCAGTTTCATCAGGAAGAGAACCTGATTTTGTGGAAGCAGAACAGCATCTCTAAACATGTAGCAGGCTCACATTTAGACTGCTCAAAACAGACAAACGGAGGCAGAGGACAGTGGTTACATTGAGAGAACATCCGTGATGCAAACTCCCACTGTTTTAGAAGAGATCTACCTGGCATGGTTAGGAAGAACATAGGAGAACATGAAACCCAGACATTACAACCCGGCTAATCCCAGGCTTTAGGCAGAAGAGCGATTGCTCAGACATTCTCACTCCGGCATAAGGAGACAGGTCCCAAGGCTGACCCTGATGGAGCAGTTTCAAGACTGCTGCTATTCCTGCGAAATCAGTATGGGAGCAGAGCAAGGTGTCGGGGGGGGGGGGCAAGAACTGCTGAGTAATCAAGTCAGGCCAGGTCTTTGTGGAGGTGGGTGGAGCAAGAAAAGTAGCCAAGGAAGAGGCCATGAACATCCCCCAGAGGGCCTCTGGGAGCTCAGGTCATGAAGGAAAGGGCTTTGTAGGACCTGGACTGAGGGTCTCAATTTTTATGAACACAGCAGCCCTCTGGTCATAACCTAGGACAGGCTTATCTCAATAGAAAAGCCTTAGATCTTCCAAGGAAGCCCTCAGTGCGAAGCCGGAAGTCTCAAGGCAACTGATGGCTGATGAGTGTGGTGGAGGAAGAGGTCAAGTTCAGCAGGCTCACCCTGTAAACCTGCCCAGGTGAATGAGTAAGTTGGTCCCCCTAAGGAACAGAAGTCTCAGGACATTACACATCCACATAGGAGAGATGAATGAATACAGAGCACAAATCAAGTCAAACTGAGGGCTTCAGAGGGGAGGGGGTGGGGGATCGGGATAGGCTGGTGATGGGTAGTGAGGAGGGCACGTATTGCATGGTGCACTGGGTGTTATACGCAACTAATGAATCATGGAACTTTACATCGGAAACCGGGGATGTACTGTATGGTGACTAACATAATATAATAAAAAATATTATAAAAAAACAGATTAAGTCTTAAAAAAATAAAATGTTTTGAATGAATATTACTTGATTTAAAAAAAGTCACATTGTAACCACAATGCAGTGGGAGATCCACAGAAGCTACAGAGCCATTTGCCTGTGGGAGTAAGTGGGTGTGAAGTAGACTCTTCCTAACATGATCTCAGAGAGACTGCAACACCCTCGTCACTTCTAAGGATGTTGCTCGCTGTACGTGGTAATTATTACCCCCAGGTCGGTACCTTAGATGTCTTACACTCCTGGATGGATTCTGGCAATGAAGTTAGTCAACGTCTGGCAGATAGGAGATGGGTTTCTCCTTAATAGCCAATGAGTTACCCCTGGTATATTTCACACACCTAATAAAGCAGAGTTACTTAGAGTAAACAAGTCGAATGTAAACTTCTAACCATCTCCAGTGATTCTGGCCCCCCTACACACCTTTGTTCTTGCCAAAATTCAGAAAGTTGGTACACCTCCACACACCGTCCAGCTTTTTCTGTCCTCATTTCGAAATAGCCAGCTCTAGACTAGTAGACCTCAGATCTTATACGGAGGAAATACCTAAAGGCTCAAATCTGCACAGAGCAGTCCTGGACAATAGGAGGTCATAACTTTCCTTTGTATCTTTCATGCATTAAGACTTAGTCTAATACTGTTCATCGCAGCAAAGGTTGCCAAGTGCTTCTCTGTCCCACCCAGGGCCAATGGCAGAGCAGCTGGTGAATACTTGGGCTTCAAAAAATGTGACTCATCCCATCCCTTCCTAAAGGTTCTCTCTTCCCCAGCTGGTCTGCAGTTCTTACTTCCTGACTTCTGCGTAGTCAAGAAAGGGCCTCTTTGCCCTGACTTCCATTTTCCCATCAGGAAGAAGCAGAATGGAGGATAGAGCTGGCCCCAGAGAAGCCCTGAGCCTTTAAAGCAATCCTTGTAACCTGAACAGAGTTCTGAGAAGAGCCAGAGTCAATGATCCACTAAAGGCTGCCAGAGTAGAGAGACCTATCTGATTTGTCTGGGAAGAGGTTTTTGTGGGTGTTCTTCCTCTGCAGCTGAAGTTTCAGAGGAGGATATCATCCCTCTCAGGGGGACTTGTTCCTTGCTCCTTGCACTTGTTCCTTGTTCCAGAAAGAAACCAGGTTCAATGGACCTGCATTGGGGGCCTACCATTACATGAATCCTGATGTGTATAAACAGAAAGCACTGTGGTCATGTTGGGATTTGGCTTCCAGACTTCAATCCTGCTCCTTTTTAACCATAGTTCTGTCCTGTTTGTGTTGTCCCTGGTCTGTCTGCATAGCACGGAGATCCCAGGAAACAATGCAGCATGGAGGTCAGGCCTGGCTGCCCTCTCTGGACCACTCGGTCGCTGTGGCTAGTTGTAGCCCCCTGCCAGGGAAGGAGGAGTGCCTGCCATTAGCCAGGACTTTCATATTTATAGGGGATACCCGAGCTTCATCTTCAGCCATCCTGATGGTCACAGTCTTGAGAGATTCGAAGTGAACAAAATTCATCTGTCAGAGAAGACATCACCCAAATCCCTTTCATTTCTGGCAAAGGGAGACCCTGTTAAACCTGCCTTGATTCTGGTCTTTCCATCCCATCGCTTTTATGTGGCTTAATAGCACTTCAGGAAGAACAAGTACTTCCCTCAGTCCTGGAAAGAAACCAGGGCTCATGGGAATAACATTTCTGGTAGGTATAATAGCTTTTGAAAATGAAGCCAGGGACAGAAACTCACTGGCTTCTGCACAGGGAAAGTTCTAGAACCCTTCTCATTTCCTGTCTCTTACTTGGATGTCCTCAGTTGAGAGGAGGGCAGAGTGTCCCAGGGGCAGAGGGACCTCATCAGAGGAGGGGGACAAGATCTAAAAGCATGAAGCTTCTAGAACCCAATTCTCACATGAGTATTCCACAAGACCCAACAAAGCCTTCCCACAACTTAAGATGGGAGAATCACCTGCTGTTTCTAGGTGACCAGGAGGGATTGGACAGAAAAGGGTTTTTTTCTCCTAGAAAGGAGCAAAGCTTCTAGGACCAGAGACCACACTGCTCGACTTGAATCTTATCTGCCTTTAGTGTCCCCACCTGCATGGCTAGGGGTGTACAACTGCAGGATGGGCCCTATTCTCAGAGCCTTATGACTAGTACTGGTGTCTTTAGGAACAGAATCTGTCTCCTGTGCCTAAGCGGAGCAGGAGGAGGGGCCATCAGCCTCCCAATCTGGCTTTTGCTTCAGTAGTTTGTCAAGATGCCTCCCTTAGACCTCGCAGGAATGGTTACATATCCCAGTTCAAAAAGGAATACACAAGAGAGCAGATGTATCTGGGCATCCTCATTTGGGGTTTTTTGTTTGTTTTTTATTTTGTTTTTTCAAGGGCCAGGGAAGAAAAATTAGCTTTGGATCATGGAGTTTCTCCCCAGGAAGCCCCATCTAGTCCAGAGAACACCTCTCCAACAGCCACCTTTGCCTTATGGACGCCACTGGGCACTGGTGGAATGGTCCTCTTGGTTCCAGGTAATTACATTTCCTAGGGGCCCATGTTCTGTGGACACAGATGCTCTGGAAGTCCGTGATTGTGGGAGGGATGGCTGGGCATCCATTGTCACTTGCTGCCTTGAGCAAGACTGCTTCGTGTCACATCTGAGAAGCTGGCAACAGTTTGCAGCCCAACAGCACCCCCAAACAGGAAAGGGAGTAAAGATCAGCATCCAGGCCGAGCAGGCAACACGGAGAAGAAATGTGACCAAGCCCCGGGTATGGGTGATGGTTTCCTGGAGCAACACCCAGCTCTGAAGCTGCTCCAAGCCATGGTCCCGAGTCCCAGGCTTCAGGTGCTGCCAGCCCGAAATTCTAGTAACATGTCTCTTTACGAAGATCCTCGTTCTTGAACGTCATCACCTTCAATTTCCCTACTCTCTGGCTACACCTTCGTAAGAGTTTAAAGATTGAGTGCTGGCTCTGCATCAAGCATGGGGATTTTATCTTAGGGACATCTGTCATCGGCTGGACGCAGACCGGACAATAAACAGGTCCTTCATGGTCAGGCAGTACCATCTTTTGATCGGTGATGTAACATCTCCCCCATCCTTCATTGTGTGTGGAGAGTTAGGTTTTCTACATCTCTTTACCGCCACTGAGCAATAACAGGCCAGTGTTAGAAGGGAATTTTGCCTCTTCAGCCACAGAAAGCCACAGTGCTCCGGATTGTCACACCTGGCTTTATTATGTCTATGTCATCCCCTTAAGCTGATTGCCAATAGCCCCCTTGTGTCTGTCATCTCTGCCTTTCCAGTGAACAAGGGTATAGCAGGTGGTGTAGGAAAGCATCCTTCATTCTTCTGAGGCCTCTCAGCAAGGAGTTTTCTCCCATAGAGCCCCCAGACCTTTCCCTTGGGCAGCCCATTTTTATAGAGCATTTCCCTTCATCAAACCCATTTCCTGACTTCCGAAGGCCCCAAAACTCCTTCTATGGGTGAGAAAATGAGAAGGAACGGTCTCTTGTGCTTGACTCAGGAAGGCCAGCTCCTACTGTGCAGAACTCCCCACATCCACACTGCCCCCAGGAGGCAATGTGATAGTTAATTTTGAGTGTGTATAGGTTTCCATTAATTCTGAATTAAAGCAGATAGGCAATCCATTTTAGTCTCTGCACATACACCTATTTTCATGACTATTAATAGCACTTGCCAACCCTATGTCTACAAGAATGGCAAACCAGTTTCTAAAGTTTGCCAGGACCGTCACTGGAGAGAGATCACTACCAGAACTTAGAGTCCTGAACCCATACTCCA
Source organism: Ursus arctos (assembly GCF_023065955.2). Taxonomy (NCBI): domain Eukaryota; kingdom Metazoa; phylum Chordata; class Mammalia; order Carnivora; family Ursidae; genus Ursus; species Ursus arctos. The sequence goes on along the minus strand of NW_026623078.1, from coordinate 82,766,693 downwards.
CATACCATGGTGCTCTGGTGGGTTATTTACTGTAAAGTCCAAACTAACAAGGCTGAGAGATGGGCCAGAACCATAGACCAAGGCATTTCACTAAACACAGCACTCCAAGTGGTCAGACAAGGTCTGTGCTGGTATTTTTTTTATTAGTCTTCTGAACCAGGCTTATTCGGTTAAAAATGAGTGTCCTTTATTCATCTTAAAGCCTCTCCAACCTCTGTTCTCCTTGTTGCCCACCTTAGTTAGGCCTACTGAAGTTACAGTCAAGAACAACAAGTGGACGAACGCCCTTTCCTTATTGACAAGGGAAACTAGATACAAGTTTAAGGAGTGGCATTCCCTGTCCTTCAGGGCCTCCTACATGAACAGCAACCCAGGCTCAGGCTCCTGGGAGACCCAGTGGAGCCTGGATTCATAGGACAGGGAGGTCGTTCCATAGACTGCAGGATGTGCATGGCCCTAGACATAACCTAGAGTCTCCCATTGTTCGGAAACTGGCTAGGGTCTCTAGGAAGAAGCCCAAACCTAGAGCCCAATTCTCTAAGGATAGAGAACCCAACAGCAGAGGTCTCTTCTTACTAGTGACACTGAAATAAGACTTCACTTCAATGTTCAATAGAATCCATAGGATCACCAAGAATTTTACTTTCTTAAACTTGAAGCTGTCTTGATTCTTCATTTAACCTCACTCTTTTTTTTTAAAGATTTTATTTATTTATTCGACAGAGATAGAGAGGGCCAGCAAGAGAGGGAACACAAGCAGGGGGAGTGGGAGAGAAGGAAGCAGGCTCATAGCGGAAGAGCCTGATGTGGGGCTCGATCCCGTAACGCCGGGATCACGCCCTGAGCCGAAGGCAGACGCTTAACCGCTGTGCCACCCAGGCGCCCCCATAATGCACATTCTTAAGCAATGTGATTCCAAGATTATCCCTAAGGTTGTTTAGTCTTTTTCTCTCATTACCCTTGAGACCATCTTGGAGTGGTTACAATCTGAAGGATAAGGACAACTGCTCTTTCGTACTGACGGTGTCTGCATGAAACACACCTGCTGAGAACATCCGGAATACTGGAATGGAAGTCAGCTAGCCATCTGTTTTTCACTTACTCATCTGGATTACTAAGCTGAAGTCTTTCTTTCGCTTTTAAGACTTCTTACAGGAGGTTGGAATCCCCTTTGTCGATCATGAGTAATCCAGTCTCTTCTGAAGCAGCTTTATCAGAACTTTCCTCCTGACACTAACTCTGGGGTCCCTGACAAGTCAGGCTCTGTAGGAGCCCCTAGTTCCAAGTATCCACAAGAGATTTCTAAAGCCAAACCCCCAAATTCAGTATTTTTTTTACAGGCCCCCTCCTAAGAACTGTGACCACCAACAAGATATTGTGGGTGTACCTGTCCTCTGAACTAGGCCCTCCTAAATAGTTTCTGCCCACAACAAGCTCAGGGCCCCATTCCTCATCTGAGGAACTGTGACCATACTTCTATCATGGGCAGAGTCCAATTCCTCTCTCCCTATCTGGTGTGTGGGAAACTTCTTGACCACCAAGTAGACCTGCAGTTTCTTTCAGTGTAACTGTTTTCCTGCCTTGCCCTGAACTATCGTGTCCAGGCAAGTACCCCCTCTGAACTCCACTTCCCCTGCAGATGTGCTGCCCCATAGGGCTGTCAGTCTTGAAACTTCATGGCTTGAAATGTTTAGGCACACTTGGACTTATACCTGCTCCCGTGGCAATTACAAATTGTTGAGGCATTGTTCCTCCTGCTGTGTGTGTGTGTGTGTGTGTGTGTGTGTGTGTAGGTCTAGGTCTAGTCTAATTTCTTGGCCTCTGCAGGTGTTCAGCAGCTCTCATGCCTTATGACCTGGCACTGCCGTTGTCCTAAAGGCAGGTTACAGAATATTGTTAACTAAGATCCAAGATCTCCTTGTCATCTTACAGATTCAATGGATCGAAGAATAGGTACCCTTAGGAGATAGAATAGAGGAGGTAAGAGTAGTCAAGAGAAAATGGAAGATACAGAAGCAGCGTAGGAAAATACATGATGCAGCAGAAGAGGTCCAACATGCATGCATTGGTTAGGAAACTAGGATAGACAATACTTAATAGCAGCACGTTTTCCAAAGAGCTAATGCTTATTAACTTCTGCCTTCTGCAAGAACTATTTCGCTTTAAATGAATGCTACAAATAAGCTTCTCAGGATGGTCCAGATTCACAGCTTAGTCAATGCCAATCAGGTGCTAAAAGTACACCTGGATAGATACCAGAATCCAGGATTTGATTCACTTCATGGGAGATTGACTCCCTCTAAGCTGTTGTGATATGGCCAGGGAAGTTCTGGGTCTTCACCTTGCTTGTTCTGGCACCATCTCAGCACAAGCTACATGGCTGGAGAATGCCATCGTGGTCTATGTCCAGCATCTACCCCTTTGGACAGAATTCCTGGGCAGCCAAACATCTTGGCATTAAGTTTGCGCAAGGTTACCTAAGGAGATTTGAATTGTTCCCATCTCAGGAGTACAGGAAGTAGACATTACTTTTTAATACATAGGTAACAGACAAAGGACACAGATATTCATCACTCCAGATCTATTCCCTCATCAGAGAACGTTGAGACTCGTGAAATGGAAGATTGTCAGGTTCAGTTCTAGTTACACTACGCTCAAGAATGTTCCCAAAGGAATCTTATGATACCCCTGGGGAAAACCTAGTGGGAATTTCAGGAAGAATTCTTAGAATTTGTGAGTTCAAGAAAGTAGGAGAGGGGCTTCCAGGAAAGCTTATCCCTCTCAAAATGACACACCCTACTGTTGCCCAGGATGTGTTGTTCCCTTCTCCACCTCCCTCATCAGAAACTTGAAGCTTCTCCTAACCCAACAGAGTATGCCACCTAAGTTTTTCCAGGACCTTGAAGTCATAGCTATCTGGTAACCCCCCTCACAACCTTGTCCATCTGTCTCATCCCCATCCATGCCTGCCTCTAATACATCCTGCAATGTTAAGAAAGGGGTGTGAAAAAGGTCAAACCCCAACTTTAATTCCCATCGTTACTGGTGTTCAACGAAGATGTGAACCTTCTCTAACTTTTTATGCGACCAAAAGATTCTGAGAATGAAGATCGTTTCCAGAATTGAGATATTTCTGGGTTTTTTAAATTATTATTCTTGTGTTATGTTAGTTACCATACAGTACATCACTAGTTTTTGATGCAGTGTTCCATGATTCATTGCGTAGAACACCCAGTGGGGGGATGGGCTAGACCAGTGGTGGGTATTAAGGAGGGCACGTACTGCATGGAACACTGGGTGTTATTTCAGGTCTTTTAAGTAGATTGAAAGGCAAATCAACCTGAGGATATATGAAGTCGGCAGGTCTGCCTATTAATCTGTAATTTGATGGTCTGGCTCATGTTTTTAAGTCTGGGAAATGAGACACCACATTTCTTCCAACTGCCATTAACACAAAGATTAGAAACAGTAGGAGATGTAGAGATACTCTGAACAACTACAAGACAGTCCCACTAGCTAGCTCACTGGGACTTTGAATTCAGGCAGCTCAGACTTAAGATATGTGACCCAGATATCAGAGGGGCTCCACTAGGATGGAGGAGTCAGAGGGAAATAGGAGCATGCAAGGGACAACTGATGCCATGGCAACGGGTACCACTGAAGAAAAGCATCCTCCATGGAAGTGCCCAGGAGATGAAGGGAAGCAGAGCATGTAAAAGATTACATTGATGCAGCCACAGGTGTTCCCTGAATTTTGCTGATTTTGTTGCACAAGTCACCCCCCGAGGACAGAGGTCAGGTATTAGGCAGTCACTGGAAAATCTGGAATATTATAGTCCACTTTTATACATAATGAAGAGTAGCTGCATTAAAAAAAGATACACAGAGAGTCTGAATATCTAAACCCTCCACCTGTAGTGGTAGAAAAAGCCATATATGACCATAGATCAAAGCATAGGACAGAATGGGATAATTTGTAGGTAAGAGCATCTGATGAGTGGACATAGAGGACCATCCCCAAATTCATTCCCCAGGATTGCAGAGAATGTCAAGTGCTCGCTGACCAAAGACATACCCTAAGAATCATGGGGTAAAGGAGAGCGAGATCTTGCAGGTACATAAGTGAGAAGGACCTGGAAGGATTTTAGCACTTCAGGGAGTGCACCAGAGACTTGCTTAAAAGGTCAACCCTCAGGAAGCATATTTTCCAGTTATTTTGTAACCTGAAGGATTATAAATCCTTTCAGGAAATTCCAGGGAGAAGTTTAGCACATATTAAGGAAGAAAATCCTAAGGATAGTGGTGACTAAGAAGGGGTATCTTGGGCATAGACCTCCTAGAAAGAGTAGGAGTTCAGGAAAGCCCAAAGTATTTAGGCCACTCAGATCCAAAAGGCATAGGGTTTAATCCAGTATCAAGGGGCGCCTGGGTGGCTCAGTCGTTAAGCGTCTGCCTTCAGCTCAGGGCATGATCCCGGCGTTCTGGGATCGAGCCCCACATCAGGCTCCTCCGCTGGGAGCCTGCTTCTTCCTCTCCCACTCCCCCTACTTGTGTTCCCCTCTCTCGCTGCCTGTCTCTCTCTCTCTCTGTCAAATAAATAAAATCTTTAAAAAAAAAAATCCAGTATCAAGAAAAGCTGGACTATAGCCTCCAAGAACTATAGGACTTCACACCAGCCACTGTGGTACAATAGAGAAGGTTAGCAGGGGAAGCCCCCAAGATTGTCAAAGGTCTTTAGGTCTTTGGAAAAAAGTTTTAGTGGATTTAGCTGTTGTGACCACATACCTTGATGTTTTTGATATTAAGATAGTGAAAGTCAGCACCCAGGGGGCCACTAGGAAGAAGCCCTACCATTGGAAACACCCGGGATCCCCACTACTCATCCCTCACCAGCAAGCTATCATCGTGGTTCATTCCCTCTATTCATCACTGTACTGTCACCTCCAGTAATGTTGAAGATAGAAGCTCAGCTTTGGGCCTGTGGGTCCCACTCAGTCCTTCTCCTACCGCATGTCTCAGTAAAAGAAATCCAACTGCATTCTTGCAGACCTATTGAACTCAGACTCAGGAAGTAGGAAATGGAGACTTAGAATACATGAATTCATGGACTGACCAGCCTTTGTGGAGAGGTTGTTCTGAGGGCCCCATTCTCCCTGCAAGCAGAAAGCTGGTCTGCAAAGATAACTGGGGAAAGCAGCTGCATCAGCTCCCTGGCTGAACTCAAGCCCAGTGCATTCTGAAAATACAGGCATACCTTGATTTTCGCTTTGCAGATATTTTCCTTTGGGAAAAGGAAATTGAAGGTTTGTGGCAACCCTGCATCAAATAAGTCTATTGGCATCATTTCCCCCCTGAAGAGCATTTGCTTACTCCTGGTTGGTCTCGTTTTGGGAATGCTCACGTTTCACACTTTTTCATTATTTATTGTGGGATCTGTGACGTTATTATTGTAATGGTTTTGGGGTACCATGAATCACATTCATGTTAGAGAGCCAACTTAGTGTGTGTTCTAACTGCCCCACTGACTGGCCATTCCCCTCTATTTGCCATCTAAGCCTTCCATAGCTAGAGAGAAGTCAATCCGGAAGTTGTGAAGCCAGGCAAACAAGCCAACTCTCTTGTGAGGGGCTCGTGAAACTGGTGAGTTTAAGTTGAAGTCAATGCTCATTTACCATTCCAAAAGTCCTAAGGCCCTTAGGAATTATGCTAAGTCTACTTTCCCTGTGCTCTATCAGAACAACAAAGCGTGGGAGACAGCATATCTGTTTACGACATGGTTTACTGAAGATTTTAAACCTACTGTTAAGACCTACTGCTTGGGAGAAAAGATTCCTTTCAAAACATTACTCCTCACTGACAAGGCACCCAGTCACCCAAGAGCTCTGATGGAAACCTATAACATTTTTTTCATGCCTGCTAATATCCATCCCGTAGCTCATGAGTCAAGGGGTAATTGACTTAAGCCTTATTGAAGAGATGAAACCGAGCTGCCATGGATGGGGATTCCTCTGATGGATGTCGGCAAATTGAAAACCTCAGGCAAAGGATTTGTCCTTCTCTATTCTAAAGGCCATTAGGAACATCTGATTCACAGGAAGAGGTCAAAATAGCAAAAACAGGAGTTTGGAAGAAGTTGATTCCAGACCTTATGGAGGACTTCGAGGTGTTCAGGACGTCAGTGGAGGATGTCCCTGCAAATGGGGAACTAACTAGAGAACTAGAATCAGAAGAGGAGCCTGAAGACGGGACTGAACTGCTACATCTCATGCTAGAACCAACGGATGAGCAATTATTTCTTATGGAGGAGGAAAGAAAATGGTTTTTGAGATGTAATCTCCTGGCGACGAGGTTGTGAAAGCTGTTGAGATGACAAAGGATTGAGAATACTCCATAAACTTAATTGATAAAGCAGCAACAGGGTTTGAGAGGATTGGTCCAGTCCTGAAGGAACTTCTGGGGGTAGAATGCTATCAAACAGCATCGTGTATTAGAGAAACTGTTCGTGAAAGGAAGAATATAGCAAGCTTCACAGTCATCTTAAGAACTTCTCAGACACCCAGGCTTCAGCAACCACCATCACCACCACCAAGGCAAGACCTCTCCACCTGCAAAAAGATGGCCTCACTGAAAGCTCAATGGTTAGCAATTTTTAGCAGTTTGAGGTGTGCATTTAGACCCACTATTGCACACTTGGACTACAGCATAGACGTTACTTCTAGGCACAGGGAAGCCAAGGATCATGGGGAGGCTCGCTTTATTGCGGTGGTCTGGAGCGGCACCTGCAGTATCAGAGATATGCCGACACCTCCTGGCCTGGCCTCGTCTCAGGGACCCAGGCACTGCAAGTTTGCAGTGGAGATCACTGAGGGAACTCGAGAGACCTCCAACTATGGTACAGGCGAGTCCTTCCAGAGGAACTGAGAAGACTTGCATGCTAAGGCTTAAAAATGAAATAGTCACCATTAGCTTTCCCATCTCACTAGCTTGTCCTCTGCATCAAGGACAATGCCGGAGGGGAAAACAGAAGGACAGTCACATGTTCCGTTAGGAACAGGAGAGTTATGGCCCCATCAAAATGTAACTATAGATTCCTCACTGCTTTGTGCTCAGTTTTTCTGGTGCTGCTCATTTTTCTGAGGACATATGCTGTGGGGTGATAATGTGCATGGAGACAAACGTCTTCCCAAGGCAGTGCTCATTGGACTCCAAGAGAAGGACCCGGACTGGTGCGTCAGCCACCAGCTTGTTGCGGGAGACTCGGAAAGGGCTGGCAAGATTTGACGAGACTGTGGATTGCATACAAAGATGACCAAGAGGACCTGGATTTGAGAGAAGCACGCAGAGGACAAGCGGACGTAAAAGGAAGGCAAATAAGAGCAAAACTCTCCTCTTCCCCCACACATCCTGTCCCGGTTTAGTGTTACAATAAAATCTCTCCTCACGGGAGGGTCTAGGACAGAGGGGCCTTACACTTTTTATGGCTCTATGCTAAGGGCCTAGGGTAGGGCCTGTGACACCGAGAGTCCGCAGCTGGGAGGAAGCTCTACCATGCGATGTGTGGAAGTGGACAAGGAGAGTAGACGGGCCTGGGGGTGGCCCACAGAGGAGCTCCACATTCCCACCTCGGGCTCAACTTCTTTCAGCAAGAACAAGGTTTCCACGCACAGAACCACCTTCCCCTGTGAAACACAGGCTTTCGGGAAAGCCCAGGTTATAGGGAGGAAATACAGGACGGAAGATGCACAGGTCCGCAGTGGTGGAGGTTCGAGGGGGATCACCCTGAGCTCCTAGCTGGCAGGAATCCGTCCTCACAATCTAGTTTTTATTTCCTAAAAAGTCAACTTTATTTTTTTAAGATTTTATTTATTTGACAGAGAGACAGCCAGCGAGAGAGGAAACACAAGCAGGGGGAGTGGGAGAGGGAGAAGCAGGCTCCCAGTGGAGGAGCCTGATGTGGGGCTCGATTCCAGGACTCTGGGATCACGCCCTGAGCCTAAGGCAGACGCTTAACGACTGAGCCACCCAGGTGCCCCTAAAAGGTCAGCTTTAGCAAGGGACCTTATTTGATGCTGGCCAGAGTGGAATCAGCCACCTGGGGGGGGGGGCAAGCTCCAAACTCCCCAAGTCAGCACTTCCCTGTGACGTGCTGAGCCACATGTGAACGGCAGGGTCAGCTGGCTGTAAGCCACGGCAAGACCACACATGAATTGGAAAGGGAGCCCAATGTCCTCATGGCATGAGCCCAAGACCAGAGAAGCTCCCAGGATTTCAGAGCTGTAATTCATTCGAGTGTCCAGAACAGTGCAAGGATCATCCGAAGGGGCACCTGCACCCCCGCTGTGTATAGCAGCAATGTCCACAATAGCCAAACTGTGGATAAGGATGTGGTGTACACACACACATACACACACACTGGAATATTTATGGTTCAAACTAACACATTTTAATTTTTTTACGTTCAGTTAGCCAACATAGTACATCATTAGTTTTTGATGTAGTGTTCAACGATTCATTAATTGTGTATAACGCCCAGTGCTCATCACAAGTGACCGCCTTAATACCCATCACCCAGTTACCCCATCCTGCCCACCCCCTCCCTCTGTAACCCTCAGTTTGTTTCCCGGAGTCCAGGATCTCTCATGGTTTTTCTCCCTCTGATTTCTTCCCAGTTTTCCCTCCCTTCCCCTATGGTATACAATGGAATAATACTCAGCCATCAAAAAAAATGAAATCTTACCATTTGCAATGGTATGGATGGAACTAGAGGATATTATGCTAAACAAAGTAAGTCCGAGAAACAATTATGATTTCACTCATGTGTGGAGTTTAAGAAATAAAACAGAGGAGCATAGGGGAAGGGAGGGAAAGACAACCAGAGAGGGAGACAAACCATAAAAGACTCTTGACTCTAGGAAAGAAACAATGTTGCTGGCGGGGAGGGGGGTGGAGGGAGGGGTAACTGGGTCATGGGAATGATGGAGGGCACGTGATGGAATGAGCACTGGGGTTATATGTAACTGATGAATCTCTGAACTCTACCTCTGAAATACACTAGATGTTAGTTGATTTTAAGTAACTTTTATGAAAAAGGAAATGGATACTGGAATTTTCTAGAATTCCACATTGGCCCACATTGACCACACCTCTGGTCCTTCCTGCCCTCAGGCCAGATGGCAGAATAAAGGCATTAGAGTCAATCAAACTGACCAAGTAAGGCAGGGACACAGCAACAGCCACTAGACGGGGGACTCGTTCATTGGTGGAAGCAGAAGCTTATGTTCGGGTACCGTCCACAAGGTGCACTCTGCACCTCCTAGGGCCTGGAGGGGGCACAGGCTGCATTTTTGGCATCTCGCCCGCTCCCTCCCTTCCTCCCTTGGCTTTTCTTCCCTAGGGCCCCTGTGATTCTGGGAGCTTGCCCAGACCATCCTGGGTCACCTGTGTCCCAAGGCCATGGCTCCCCAGGACACCCAACCGTCACGGTAGCTGGTACAGGGACTGCAGCAGGACTAACCATCTGGACTTCATTCTGCCTTGAGCAGGCCTCTTACCCCTCGATCACAGGAATGCTATGGAGTTGGAGACGCTTTGCAATATTCCCCAGGACGGGACTGTGTGGCTGTCAGATTAACAAAAGTCAAGAGGAGGTGAGACATTGCTCGTCATTGCAAAGAGCTTCCCACAGAATGAACGGAATATGCATGCCTGTTTAGGAAATTAGGGTGAATCCAGGGAGACATAGGTTCACAGGAGGAGTCACAATGGTCACTAACTGGAAATGAGAGCATTAAGAATTAGTCATTTGGCTTAAATAAATTCATCTGTCATTATTAGATTCTGTCTAGGCTTAATCAAAAATAATCGCCTGAGTGAATGCCTCGGAGTTATCTGGTCCTTCTGCGGCTCTGAGCCTGACTCTCGTTGCTGTGTGAAAAAGGCTAGGTGAGCCGAACCACTGTTTGCTGTCCATTCTCCTTACGATTTAGATCGGTCCCACTCTCACAGTATCGGAGCCATGAAGAATGGGGTGTTAGATTCTCACGGATAAAACCTGACACGTGATCAGGAGGGAAAAAATGAAGCGTCAGTGTCCTCCTCCTCCCCAAAGAACCCTTCCTCTCAGAGGTTATGAAGAGAACAGGCTGTGTCAGTTTCTAAAAACTCTGCTCCAAGCCAGTGATGGGGCTAAATACCTCTGCTCCTCTGGCTCAGTGGTTTCCAGACTATTCTATCCACCCTCAGCAAAGAACTTGGGAGCACACACTTCCACTAGATCTACAGCTGTAACGAGTCAGGTAATGAAGCATTAGCCACACAAAGTTTAAAGAGGATAATTGGAGTCCATGCTGTCTTCCTGAAGCCGGTCTTCCACGAACCCTCTGACCAGCACCTTCCATTCCCAGCGGTGGAGAGGATGCACTCGGCAGGGCCCCGGGTGTCCCCAAGTGGTCTGGGCTTCCTCCCTTGCTAGTCCAGGTTAGATCTGTTAGCTCATGGCAAGCCAGCTGGGGAACTAGGGGGCTTTTAGGTTTTAACAGAGGCACTGAACAAAGACAGAACATGCTCTATGAAGGAAGCGAACCAACACTTTCCTTGGCATCAGCTCAAGATCTCTGTCTGACCGCTCAAGCCTGAGGGCCATTGTAGCCTGCTCCTTTCCCTGGGCTTTTCTTCCCCTTCAAAACACCCCCGCCTGCAGAGATGGGGGGAGGGTTTTCAGGAATGGGGTCTGCCAGCTTCTTGGTTCTCAGAGTCACTTTCCTTGGCCAACACCTGGCCTCTCAGCTTAGTGGCCTGTCATGCGGCGAGCTGGTCAGACTCGGGTTCCGCAGGATGAGGGACACTATACTGACTGACCCAGCTGGCCCCAGAAGGTCCTGGGTCAATCCAGATGGGAGGTGGACTCTCCCCATTCTCGAATCCCCAAGTTGTTGCCCCAGGACAGCATTGGGTCAAGCCCCAAATAGTCATGTCTCCTGCCACCCCAGCCTGAATACTCCTGGACCCAAACCTCCCCTCTGCTCATCTGTCTGGCCTCAGAGACTACTGACCCCCAGCTAGGGGAAGTGACGTACCCAGGAGAGGGGGCACCACCCTGCACACCGAGAAGCTGCTGTCCTCACCCAAGAGGGGCCACCCAGACATAGATCATCCCTACGGCCTTGGAGGGCTAACGAGCGTTGCTGGATCACATGAGGAAGAGCTGACCGGATCCAAGACTGAAGTAGAATTAGACAATGGGGCTGTCCCACTTGGGGCCCCAGGCTGACCTTAAGTGGCACAATGCATTTGTCGTTCTACTTAGGGATTGGTGGAGGATTTGGGTTGTGTAAGTTTGAGAGAATAGCAAAGTCCTCTAGTGGCTGCCCACATGCCACAGGTGTTCCTTATTCTTTTTGTTCCATAGCCCATGTTCTCTCATCTGTAAGGAGATGCTTAACCACCGTCTTGAATTAGGAACCCAAGTTCTAGAAGAAGCCTGCAGCTGCCACGTTAGAGGCCGCTCCGTTTCCACAGCTGATCAGCTGCCACTCTGGTGGCCGAAGCTGAGCTCCTGGACCTCATTAAGACTTTGTGAGGGTTAGAGAAGATTCCCGTACCAGCCATTTAATCAACTACAACAGGTGTCCCTTGAAGACTTAGAAGACAGCACCTGACACTTATTAGGCATTGGGCAGACAGCCACCACCCACACCGCAGAAGAGAGAGCAGAAAGAGAGCCCAGTCCTCCTGTTCAGGAGTCAGTTACTGTTTTCCTTCTAGGTCGACAGTTTGTGGAGAGCCCAGCCCTGCTTGCTTCTTCATGGGGGACAGGGGAGGAACACTAGGGACCAGCTTCCCTGCTTGAAACCTTCCCCTTCTGCCGAGACTTCCCTGCCTGGAACTCCCCACACCATTTCCTAGGACAGCCTGTGTCCCCCACCCCATGCCTTGGCTTCCATGGACAAACCCCCCAGGCCTCCGTCTGCTACGCTCTAGAGGGTTAGGAGAGAGGAGGTCTTTTCTGCCTCATTCTTCCCAGTAAGGGGCCTTGAACTTCACCTGGGATCACTGAGCTGAGAATGTGCTATTCTCAAAGTCCTTTTGCTGGGGATAAGGTGGAGGCTTCAGAAGAAGGAGGGGGCTTCCTCTGGGGGAGGGAGGTCAGCAGCAGACCCTGCAGAGCCACCGCCCTTCTGAGGGAGACCACCAAGAAGCCCCCGTGTGTGCCCTGCCATCGGTCAGAGTGAACTAGGAGAGTGAGAGAGACCTCTAATTAGAGCAGGCTCAGGGAGGAGACAGCCAGAGAAAGAGCATAAGGAAGAAAAAGCAGGATCTTTGCCCTGTTGAAAAGCAAAATCATACAGGCCCGCCAGTTCTCTATCTCCCCGGAGCCCTTCCCAAGCCAACCCAGTTCCCGCAGCAGGCCAAGCACCCCACAGCACCCACCCTTGCTGAACAACAGAGCCACCGAGACAGGCAACTTCACAGCCTCAACCCACCAAAATAAGAAGGGCGGGCTTAGTCTTCTCCTTATATACCCTTTGCTCCTCCCCCACAACCAAGAGTAACAGTACCCACCTGGGCCTGGGGCACTCGCCCTGCCCTCCCTTTGCTAGGGGGCAGCTGGGGCCATTCAGATGCTCAGAGCACGCTGTTTCAAGCACCTTGGTCCACGTGGAGACAACAGTCGGGGAACAGGTCTTCATAATTGAGTGTCTTATTATTCATTTGGGAAATCTGTGGCTCTTTCACAGGGCCTGTCAAGAGTGTTGGTCAGAGGTTAAAGGGACAGAGTATCACCCCAATTCCAAGGGAAAAAACTGAATTTGTGAAGTCGTATATGAACTCGGCCTCACTAAGTTGGTAACATTGGATGGTGTTACAGGGCCACAATCTACATTAACTAAACTCTCATGAGGTTCCTAAAACATCCATTGCCATTAGAGAATCACCTTTATAATACGCTACAACTCTTCAAAAATATTAACGGAGTCTGACACCTTGTAATTCATATCATGTTTACCTTGTTAGTAAAATATATGTATACTCATGAAATTTAAACTTAAGAATGTCCTTTAGGGGGCGGGGGAATGGGATAGACTGCTGATGGGTAGTGAGGAGGGCACGTATTGCATGGTGCACTGGGTGTTATATGCAAGTAATGAATCATCGAACTTTACATCAAAAACCAGGGATGTACTGTATGGTGACTAACATAATAAAAAAATATTATTATTTAAAAAAAAAAAAAGAATGTCATAGGAAAGAAAAAAGTAATAATAAATGTCATGGACAATTTTTTAATTATGCCTTCAGATCTTAGCAGGAAAGTATAAATTATACAGGAAGAACGTTTTTGAATTTTTGTAAAATTGGTATTGATAAATTATCCACTATGTCTCATAATTGCATATAATAAATCTATTTTAAAATTTAGTGCTAGGGGAAAAAAAAAGAATGTCCTTTAGGAAGACAAACAAAGAGCAGACTCTTAACTACAGAGAAAAAACTGGTCATTGCCAGAGAGGAGGTGGGCCGGGGGTTGGGTGCAATAGAAGGGGGTGAAGAGCACACGCGCCGTGATGAGCACTGAGTCACGCGTAGAAGTGTTGAATCACTACATTGTACACCTGATGCTACTATGACACTGTATGTTAAATATACTGGAGTTTAAAAAATAAAATGTAGGGGAAAAAAGAATTTTCCTCAAGAAACGAGATAGTTTGTGGCAGTTTGCATAAAATCGTTTAACATGAACTTTATTTTTAATTTGCTTTTACTAAGATGCTGATATCCATCTACTTTTCTGTCTTTTGCCATCCCGTATTATTATGAGGCAGTTCACACTGAAAACTGTCTCCTACGCTCAGATGATTTCCTCTATCCAGAGGGTTCACTGAAGAAGGGCGCATGACCACTAGCTCCACCCAAACCCTGCTTAACTGCCCCAGAGCCTGTCCCTCCACCTCGCTAGCAAGGACACGCTCCCACAGGTAACCCAGAGCTTCCCACCCACTGATGCAGTCCATACGCTTTGGACGGGAGGGGAGTGGTCACACCTGTCTGGCCACCCCAATTCTGGAATTTTTTTTTCCTAAAACGTGGCAGCCTACTTCACGCAGAGAGCACATCTCACATGTTACGTCCTCAGAGTGGCTGTCTAGGCACAAGGAGGGTTTTCTCAGCTCGGAGGCTTGGAGGATGACTCAGGGCCAGGTTATACGGCTGCTGAGAGAGGGATCTGCATTACCTTCCTGGCAACTGCACGGTGGCCCTGGCATCATCCTAAGACAGGCCAAGCCCGTGTTTAAGAGCATCAGAGCATAGGGAAGAAGACCCTCAAAACTGCAGATCGGATCTGCTCCCTGCTCTTGAAAGCCGTCGCCGAGCAGAGCGGATGATACGCGGGCCTCTGTCCACACCCAGTAAGGAAATCCTGAAGTCACAAGGGCCTGTCCTCACAATTTATCCTGAATCTGGGTCAGAACAGGAGGCGGGCGTAAAGACGAATCCATGGCTGCGTCCGGAGATTTCGGAGTGGGCTAAGTGCATCTATGCGGCGCGGCTGACATCAGAATGACTCTACAGTCTTACATCTCCATGGATAGAGTTGCCTGCGTGCAGTTAATGTTTTCATTGGGGAAGACATCCATGAAGTATTAGCCTAAACATAGCACAAGAACACAGCGCCAAGTCCATGGGTCCAAACTCCCGGGGAGTTACAACTCGCCTTGGAAATCACGAGCCTGAAGCAAGGTGTCCCTGGGTGCCTTCATTCCCGGCAGCTCTAGGGAGAATTCCACATTGGACCTTTCATCGGAGCCACACTTCCGGTTACTGCCCCGCGGACGCCTCGGGCCTTCCGTGCACTGAGGTGAGACTGTGCCTACAGGCCCCGACGAGGCCCGGGAGCTCCACCGTGGGAGCCCGAACCGCTGAGGGAGTGAGAGCAGGAAGTGAGATACGGTTTTGCAAGATGACTTGAATGGTTCAAAGTTACTCCTTTGTGAGTTACCCTCTTCCATTCTCCTGGTCCTTCTGGATGTACTGTATTTGTCCCAACTCAACAAGGTACTCTTAAAGAGATGAGCCAATCCTGAGAACTACTGCGAGGGCTGTGCCTGCTTGGGGATGGAGGGTGGCATTGAACCCAGCAGAGACGCCAACAACATCACGGATCTTACTACTGCTTGCTCGTTTAAGCTCATCTGCCCAGTGTCCCCAGAATGTAAAAATGACTCATTCAGGGGCCTCCTGGGTGGCTCCGTCTTTTAAGCGTCCGAGTCTTGATTTGGCTCAGATCATGATCTCAGGGTCATGAGATCGAACCCAGTGTCAGGCTGTCCACTTTCACTGCAGAGTCTGCTTGAGATTCTCTCTCTCCCTCTGCACCCCCTCCCCCACTGGCTTACACTCTTTCTCTGTCTCATAAATACATACATACATACATACATACATACATAAAATCTTTTTTATCTTATAGACCATATATTTAAAATAAATATACTAACTGAATACAAAAATCTCTAAAAGTGATGTTGTCTGAAAAATAAAGTCTAACAAAGCATGTTATTTTTTTAAGTAATTTTTTAAATATTTTATTTATTTACTGGCCAGAGAGAGCACGAGAGAGAGAGCACATGCAGAGGGAGCGGGAGGCAGAGGAGAAGTAGGCTCCCTGCTGAGTAAGTAGCCAGATGCAAGATTCAATCCCAGGACCCTGGGATCATGACCTGAGCTGAAGGCAGACGCTTCACTGACTGAGCCACCCAGGAATCCCAAATCGTATTATTTTAAAGACAAACAGATTTTACCAAACTTCCCCTTTTCCAAAATAATGTATTCCTCTTATGCCAAATAACACTGGGGTTCTTCTAAAAGATTTATTTATTGGGTCCTGCTGCATTAAGACTTTAAATATAAGAATGTACATCTGAGAACCCACTGTGAGATCGGATAATTAGGGCTGCTGGGGCTGAGGCTGAAGCACTTGAACTCTCTCAGATGTCATCTAATACAGTCCAAGTTCATCCTCGGGCTAGTCTCACTGTGAGAAGCCCAACGTGCACTCATAATCATGAATGATGCCAGGGAAAAGAATGGACAAGGACCAAAGAACTGATCATATATCTGGGATCAGATCAGGTGACTGAATTAAAGATAAGGAGTGCAATGACATAAATAAATAAATCTTTTTAAAAACAGATTAATTCAGAATGTTAAGGGTCACCCTATGTTTGGCAAAAGTGATCATGTAGAGAAACCTTAGGGATAATTTAGGGGAGATGTGATGTCATGCATTTTGACCAAAATGGCTCATTTAGGAAATGCGTCAATCTCATCACCGCTTCCCTCTGCCCTCCACGCCAGTCACACTAACGCGGCTGATTTAGGAAAACAAACTGTTTTCCTTCTGGGGATTTGATTCAAGCTGTTGATTGTGGATGGGATATCCTTTCTTTCTTGCCCCATACTGATAAACACATATTTCAGAACTTAGCTGATCTTGATTTCCTTTAAGAACTTTGCCATGCTTACCAAATCCAGGCTGGGATCTCGGGATCAGCCCACAATGGTGCTGTATAAAGGAGTGATTAGGGGTGTCAGTCTAGAAGCTCAAATGTTACAGGTCCCTCTGGCTGACAGTGTGAATCCCATGCAGTTGAGGTGGACAGAGTTCCAGATGGAGAAACAGGAATCTCTGATTCTAGCTTTGGTTCCTCAAGTTAGTACCATTGCATTTTTAATAAGTTATTTAAACTCACTGCCTTTAGATTTCTCACACATAAAATGAGAACCAGGCTACATGATTTCTAAGGGTCCCTAATTCCTGCCGTCATATTCTATGAGTATTTGAAATTTCATAATCATGAATGATAAAGATTAATTTCACTCTCCTTCATAAACATCAATGAAAAATAGAGTAATGAGGAATCTTTCTTGGTCATTGTTTGGAAAATGAAGACTTAGGATAGAGAGATTGTCCAGATGAACAATGAACTTGGATTCTGGGGTTTTAGACCATATGCTTTATAAAACCATACATTTATTTTTGGATGGAGAAGGTTAGAAACACTAGGGATGGGCAACTGGCTTGAGGCCCGGATGTTATTTATAGCCATGCCGATGCGAGAGTCCCAAGTGTGATTCAGTGGCATGACCTTGGATATGGCCCATTCTAGCCCACCCCTGCCCCAGCTCTCACTGGGACAGCCACCTTGTCTTTTTCCTTGCCATCTGGGTCACTGTGCACTCTGCTCTCCGGGCTCTTCACCCCCACAGTTGCACCCTTTGTTCTGTTGGCTTGCAACTTCTTCATGTGGAGAGGGAAATGTTCTCTTTTGCCAAGAACTCCAGAAGCAATGGCACAAGGAGTAGGTAAGGTTCCAAATGAGCCAAAAAGGACCTAGAAACAAATTTAGAATCCACCACTGTTTGTCTAGTGCCAGCCCTTACATGGAGCTTTAAATATATTGTCTCACACAACCCTGGGGTATGCATAGTCATGCACTAGACTAATTGGGGATCTCTGAGATAGTTAAAGCCAGTAATTTCTCAACTTATTTTTATTAGAATGCTTTTTTTTTAATGAAACCTTAAGTGTAAACACTTACACACAAAATTTGATTTGTAGGTAAACTACAAGGCAATTACTCACTCAGTACGAACAGCAATGTGCCTCCATGGAAGCTAAACGTATGCCGTCTGCAGGTGCATGTAAAGTATACCCAGTTCACGTACTGAAGGTTGATGGAGGCTTCTGGGGGAAGTTTCTTTATTTCTAGGAGAGAAACCAAACATGAAGCACTCTTCCTTCTCACCCTGAATCTAGTGTTTGTATGTGACCCATGGTATCGTTTCAGCAAACTTTCTCTAAGGCTAAGAATGAAGCCACATAGTTCATGGCAATGTGAAGAGGAAAAAAAAATAATGCATTGGTCCCTGAGGATATCACTGAGTCACTGAATCGAGCAAATTATAACAATAGTACTCTCCTTTATGTTTCAATCATTTTGAGTTAGAAGTCTATTTACATGGAGTCCGGATCATCCTTACATTGGGAAGGGTCCTCCTGGTGACCAGCCAGTGCTGCTGCTCTTTATGTCGCCCCCTGGGGCAACTTTGAAGAACCTAAGGAATAAATACTTCCAAGAAATGAAGTTGGAAACTTCTAAGATACCCCAAACCTTCTTCTTATAAGCATAACATGATGAAAAACCGTGATTTACAGTAATTCATAACTTAGGCGAATGGACCAAACACAATCTTCAGTAAGGTTATTATTTTTTTAATGTTGATTAACTGTCAGTTTCTCTATCCTATAATTAACATATGCAAAAATTCTCAAGACCTTCTAAGTCATTTGTTTGTGAGTACTTTTGCTTTTTTCTTCTAATCTATAATGGCTATAGGTGATTTTGTTCCTTTATATTTTTACTATGGTATATGATTTTATTGTGCCCAGAGAATATGAACCATATCTCAGTTATTTCAAACTTGTTGAGATTTATTTGTGATCTAGTACCTGGTCAAAATGCTAAATGTTTCACGTGTGTAGACAAAGCAACTTTTTAGATTAGGCATATTAATGTGCTCTCTTTTTTGGTATATTTTATTAATTTGTGTCAGTTTGAGAGGAGAATTTAAATCCCTGGATGAGTCTTAAAAGTGGTCTTCAGTAGCAGAACACTAAGTCTTCTATAAATATATCAAGGACTGTATACACACACACACACACACACACACACACACACACACACACACACAGGACTAGTTCAATATATTCATTATTTTAAACAAATTCATGTATTCAACAATATTGGTCAAACCTCTTTACCGTGTGTTCACCCCATATCAGGTGGTGATGGTCAAAATTGTGGTAGCCTCTGGGAACAGACAGCACTGATTCAAATTTTAAAGCAGGAGTAGGAAGAACTTCCTAGTAACAGCCTTTGGGGAATGAGGGAAAGGATGAGGTCTCAGGGAAGAGGATAGCACTTCTGCTTCACTTCTTGTAGAAAAATATTTTAATTTCATAAATGAAAATTGTTAAAAATAAGACTCATTAAGAGAATATTAAAAATGCTTCTCCTTACTAGAAAATATTTGCAAAGCACATATTTGATAAAGGACTTGTATCCAAAATATCCAGAGAACTCTTAAAACTCAAAAATAAGAAAACAAACACCCAAGTCAAAACATTGGCAAAAGATTTGAGCAGATACCTCACCAAAGACGATACACAGATGGCAAGTAAGCCTGTGAAAAAGATGTTAAATATCATATATCTTTGGGGAAATGTAAAGTAAAACAACAATCAGATACTGTACATACATATTTGAATGACTAAAATTAAAAAATATATATGACAACACCAAATGTTGACAAGGGTGCAGAGGAGAAGGAGCTCTCGTTGTGGTGGAAATGCAAAATGGTGCAGCCATTTTGAGGACAGTTGGACAATTTTTTTTTAAATAAAGCTAAACGTAGTCTTAGCATATGATTCAACAATTGTGTTCCTAGGTATTTTGTCCAAATGATTTGAATACTTATGTCCATGCAAAAACCTACACACATGTTTTTATCAGCTTCATTTATAAATCACTCCAAACTGGAGACAAACAAGATGTCCTTCAGTAGTTGAGTGGATAAGCCAATTGGGCTACATCCATACATGAAAAGGCAAAACTATAAAGACAGCAAAAAGATCAGGGGTCTCCAGGAGTTCTAGGGAAGAGTCAGAGGACACATGAATGAAGCAGAGATTTTGGGGGTACAATGTTGTCCTGGTAGACTCATGACATGATGCATTTGTCAAAACCCATAGAACTGCGCCACCTGGGTGGCTTAGTTGGTTAAGCATTTGACTCTTGATTTCAGCTCAGGTCATGTTCTCGGGGTCATGAGATCAAGCCCCACATTGTGAGCCTGCTTAAGAGTCTCTCTCTTCCTCTGCCCCTACTCCTTCTGCTCACAATCTCTCTCTCTCTCTCTCTCAAAAACAAAGCAAAACAAAACAAAACAAAAAACACCATAGAACTGCATAGCATAAAGAGAGCTATATGGTCTTTGGTTAATGAAACTACAGCAATATTGGCTTTTTTAAGTGTCACAAGGGTGCCACACCAGTGTGAGATATGCACCCCAATGTTCATAGCAGCTTTGTCCACAACAGCTAAATCGTGGAAGGAGCCGAAGATGCCCTTCAACAGATGACTGGATTAAGAAGCTGTGGTCCATATATACAATGGAATATTACTCAGCCATCAGAAAGAACAAGTTCTCAACATTTGCTGCAACACGGACGGCACTGGAGGAGTAATGCTAAGTGAAATAAGTCAAGCAGAGAAAGACAATTATCATATTATTTCTCTCATCTATGGAACATAAGAACTAGGAAGACTGGTAGGGGAAGAAAGGGATAAAGAAAGGGGGGGTAATCAGAAGGGGGAATGAAGCATGAGAGACTATGGACTCTGAGAAACAAATTGAGGGCTTCAGAGGGGAGGGGGGTGGGGGAATGGGATAGACCGGTGATGGGTAGTAAGGAGGGCACTTATTGCATGGTGCACTGGGTGTTATACACAACTAATGAATCATCGAACTTTACATCAAAAAGTGGGGATACTGTATGATGACTAACATAATATAATAAAAAAAATTAAAAAAATAGATGGGAATAATAAGGGCAACCATGAAGAGGAGAGGGAAAGGGAAATTCCATAGTATCTGCTCCATTTTTCTATAAATCTTAAACTGTTGTTTTTTTGTTTTTAAATAAGGTCGATTAATTATAATACATATATATATAAATATATATATATATATATATATATATATATATTACCTAAAAAGGGGGTCAGAGTTACTTGGTGCAAAGGCAAACAAAAGGACATCACAAAGAGCGGGCACGAGAGTAGGGCAGGAGCTGAGCACTAGTCGTGAGTGTGTGTATGTTGAGCGGGGGTTGTGAGGGCGAACAGGGTCAGGTAGATGGGCAGAGGGGCCCTACCAGCAATTCTGAGTGACAGGCCCATAGATATGGGGCAGAGTGTCATGAGAGATGAGCTGGGCAGGCAGGCCGAGGCCGATCCACAGAGCCAGTTTGGAAAATGAACTTTATCCCGTTGGAAATTGATTTTGAATAGGGAGACAGACAATGCATCTTCTGAGATGGGATTGAAATGCCTATATGTCTTGCCTCCCAAGGCTGTTCTGTAAGCCACCCAGATCACGTATGGGGAAGTGCCTCCAAATCTACAGAATGCTGACCCAGAGCAAGTTGCTGACAAGTGGCCTGCTTTCTACAGAAGTCTCAGTGTCTCAGTCTTTCAGGGGAGGATCGTAAAGTCCTTGCTCTTCTAACTTCCCATGTAGTTTCTGTGTGTGAGAATGTCCACACGGTTTAGAGGCCCGTTAAACTGCTCCCACAGTGTAGCCAGCAACAATCAGAGGGCACTAACCTGGGAGGTGACTGGGCCATGCGGCTGCTGAGGACACAGGAGAAACACCCACATCCAATGACGTGACATGGACTGGATCCAGATTCCAGAAAATGAAATTCACAGCATGGAATTGTGTCGTAGTTCAACTTTCTGAAGCAAAGTTATAGAAGAAAAATGACAGAGTATGTGTAAAACCTTGAGAAAAACATGCATTGCACAGACAAAATAAGTAGAAAAGAAGCCAGCATGTGTCATGATTATCTTAAGGAAGAATTATTTTATTAACATGGCCAACATTGGTTCTCATAAATATCCCTTCAGAAACAATAGACAACTAGTCTGGGTATAAAAGCAAACAATAAATAATATTTATTTATGCCAGGCACTTGGCTGTAATTTCTCCCATTTTTGTAGTAAAAGCACTTCTGCTCTAAGAGTTGAACTAATTTGTCAATATCAGCCATGCAGGAAGCAGGACCAGGCTCAGAACCACACTCTGACTTTGGACTCCATGTTCTCAGTCATGCTGCATTTCTGTCCCCAACACCGAAAGAATGAAAAAGACCCTTCAATAAAATTCAGCATTTTAATCAAGTAATTCCAAGAAGGTTTCAAATGTTCAGAATGGATCATTGTGAGAACAGTTTTGGGGACAGACAGAAGTGGTTTCAAGTTCTAACTCGGCTACATACCCACTCTGGAAATGGTAGAGAAACTCCACCAGCTCAGGTGCTTCACCTCACAGGGTCCTTGTGGAATGAAATGTGATGACATAAATTAAATGTCGAACACCTGATACATCAGAGAGGCTCTGCCCATGTTGGATCACCTCTCATCATTTCATGTCTCGTGATTTGGTCTCCCGAATGGATGTCCCCAGCATCAGGGAATGAGCGGATTACCTTGGAAGCTATTTCTCCCCAAGAAAATGAAGATGTTGATACGAGTTCCATGTCATTAGCTTGGTAAGGAGTCATCTTGCAGAGTGAGAGGAGCCCCAGAGAGCCTCTACATTCTGTTCTCTAGGTGCGTGCACCTGTGCACCAGCATTTGAGCTCTATGATCTCACCAAAGTCCCGTCTGGACCAGCAGTCAGCCTCCCCTCTCTGATGTCAAGGCAACCATGTCAATTCTTCTTTGATGACTTGGATTTTATGGCTTCTATTGATGACAGTATAATCATACGGTCATTAGTATCCTAAACTGCTTACCTAGATGACATATCAGTAATAGTTGTTTGAGAGAAGAAAAACAAGCTCTCTTGGTTGGCAAGCTCAGAAGTGCACACCCCGTTGAGGCGGCCATCTAGTCCCCCAGCATTGGTGTGGAACCTACAGGGGCCAGCCTCAATGGGACCCCCCTTACTGCTCCCCACGCCATGAGGGGGGAGTTTGTGTCTACCAAAGGGAACAGTGAATGGGGAGCTGTTATTCTAGGCATGGTTCAGGTTAGGAGCTCAACAGTTATAGAAAGCAAGGCTCATAATTTTATAGGACAATGTCCAAAGTTCCTTTTCCTGATATTATAGGTTATTTGTTTTTCTATACAGCCCTTAGGGTACTTCGTACAAGTTCTCAGGAAGGAAGACGACAGATACTGTTATCTACTTGAAGAAGGCAGGGTTTTTCTGTTTATTTATTTCCTGATATATCCCGAGCATCTAGAAGAGTGTTTGGCAACATCAGGGCTATAGGACATATTCCCAATGCCTGATATGTCACTGATAATCTGCCATCACCTATCCCAATACCATCCCCCATCACCATCACTGGAACCATCACTAAAAACCAACCACAGAACAATGATGCTTCCTGCTGAATCTCTAATCACACATACTCCTAATCAGTTTCCAACCCTGGAATGTTCATTTAAGCATCATTACACTATCCTTATTAACTTCAATCATCAACATACCTTCAACTATTTTGTATGCCCTTCGGTTCTACTGCCTAGTCTGGAAGAGACAGATAAAAAGAGGCTCATATTACCCAATTGTTGAAAATAGATTTTTCTAATTCATTCCCCAAATGTCTACCTTCCCTTCTCTTTTTCCCACTTCTGCAGTGCTGGTTCAGTTTCTTTTTCTCACTTACATGGACCAGTTCCAAAACTTCCTCGTTGCTTGCACTTTTTCTAATGCATTCCCCACACCCAATGAAACAGAACTTCCGGTTTGCCTTCTAAATGTTGTGCTGATTGCCCTACTTCTCCTAGGCTCAGCATTACCTTCCAAATACCACCTGAACTCCCTGGGGCCTTTGAAGGTTCTTGATCATTTGTCCACATCTCTACTTCCTCCCCACCTCCCTCCACTCTCTCCCATGCTGTGATTGCACCACAACCAATGAGTCATCGTTCTCGGAACATCCACCTGCCTCCTTTCACCTTCTTCCCTCGGCTGGAATATCAAATATCTTTATCCTCAATACAATCATCCTTCAAGACAAAGTTCAGATATGACCACATACATCAAGTCTTTCTCTATATGTCCCCTTGGTTATTGAAATGTACCCTACTCTCATACCTTCTTTCACTTTTTAAAGATGCAGTGTGTTTCTACGTGGTGGTAGAGGAATTTATATTCATGGGTGTCTCAGCCTACTTCCTATAATATTTTGGAAGGTGGAGCACTGCAGAACAGCCACAATACTTTTTAGCTTTTCCAGTCAAGAGCTGAAGCCCAGATCTGTCACCAATAACCAGTGAAAGATGGGACAGTGAGCATGGAGATATTTAAATACTCGTTTTTAGCCATGGAGAAAACCAGCTGGTTAACATAATTAACCCAAACTCACCTATTAAGAAATGTAATGGCAACTGATATTTAAGTGGATGTCCTGTAAGCAACAGTTACCTAAGCTACAGGTTCCTGGGGCTGTGGTCTCAACTCCTTGTGACACCCATCAGCCCTACGGTGCTGGCCAGAAACCAGGATTGTCAGTTCTCAATTGCACAAACTACATGCCAGGGAATAAATAGTGGACACACACCACTGTTCCGTAAGTTCAGATCACCCGATTTCTGAAACAGAAGACTCAGCGCCTTCATGTCTTTCCATCTCCCTGGATTGGAGAAGTATGTGCCCCTCTCTACAGACAGTCAAATTCCTGTGCACGTGCTACAGTGTGCTTTCCAGTCTCAGACTCACCAGGCGAGGGAGGCACGCATCCCATCATTCAGAGGGTAGCGTGGTGGAAGCCTCGTGGATGTCAGGCAGCAGAGAAAGTCAGAGCAAACAGACTGAGTCCATCAACAAAGCCAAAGAGATTGTTATTCCACGTGTGTCCCACGGGCGATCTGCATGAAGTTGCAAACAGAGCTCAACAGTCCCCGGGGGGTCCAAGGTGAGGCCTGGGATCCGGGGTGCTCGCCAGCATTTTCAAGTGTGTGCCTGTGGAACTGGGACTCTGAAGCTGCTGTGGCACAAAGGGACCAGAGGCAGGCCATTCGGACCCAGCCCGTAACAGGCTGTCCCTTATCATGCTGGGAACCCTTCTCCGTCCTTGGCCCAGCGCAGGGAGGGCTTTGTTTCTTTTCTGTTTTTTCAGAGGGGGGTTGTGTGGAGAACATGAGTATACACTAAATAGCTCAAGAGCTTGAGGAAGCAGGTCTATGCCTCGTGTAACATTGGAGAGAGTGGGATTATCTTCACCAGAAAAGCAAAACAAAACAGAACAAAAACAGAAAGCACCTCCAAGTCACTGTGAGCTGGATCGGCATAGTAGGGCGTCACCTTAGTGTTCTGGGGCTCCCGTATGAAGTGGCACAACTGGGTGGCTTCGAGCCACAGAAATCAGTTCTTCTGCAGGCCTGAAGGCTGCAACTCTGATGAGATTAAGGCATTGAGGAGCTATGCTTAATCTGAGGCTCTTGGGGAGAATCTGTTCCATGCATTTCTCTTGGCCTCTGGTGTTCCCAGCAATCCTTAGTGTCCCCTATGTGCAGATGCCCTTCTTTGGCCTTCCGTGGTCACTACACGGTGCTCTCCCCTGTGTCTCTAGTCTTTTCTGCTCTTCTTACAAGAACACCCATCGATTTGGATTAGGGATCACTCTAACTCAGTGAGACCTCCTCTTAACCAGATTATATCAGCAAAGACCTCATTCCCAAATAAGGTCACATTCACAGGTACCAGGGGTTAGGACTTCACCATATCTTCTGGGGAGACATCATGCAGCCTGTAACAGCATCTGGCAAGAGCACATTGTGCAGGGCATCTCCTCAGTCTTCCACGAAAGCCATAGAGACCGAACAGGAAATGTCCTGTGGTGTGTGGAGGCTACTCCTAGTTCTCTTTATCTAGTATTGGGAAGTAGGCTGATACCTTGTGACTTGTCGTGCCCTTGAGGTGTTTGAATAAGAATGGAATACGGGATTTTCTGGGGTCTGGGTATGCAAAGAATAGAGACGGAGTGACTTTATGCCTCAAGCTGTTGGAAGGGATCTCCTGCCTTCCACCACTTACTTGATTTCATTTCGTAACAGTCATACAAGACTTTCTGTGTTTCAGATACATTTCTAGATCCTGGACTCTTCCCCCAGCCCCATACATGTATGTATCTTATCCTGACACATGAAGCACATGGTGGGAGGGCAGCTGTTAAACAACAGGCATTTGTTTGTCTGTGTGTAAGCCTGGCTATCCCCAGAACATAAATGAACCAATGGGCACCCGAAAAAACTCTGCCATTTGGTCAGTTCTGCAAAACTTTGGAAAAGGTCTTCTAGCTCATTTTCAAAGATGATTTCCTGGCTTCCAGGGCAGAATTTATCCAGCGCATTAGCCAACCGCAGATGCACCAGGAGGGCTGCAATTGGCTGGGGTGCTGCTAAGGAGATGCTGGCATTGGCCCCCAACTTTGCCTCTGGCAGCAAGAGCTGGCTTTGAATGTTAATGACACTTTTGCCAAGCTCTTAGTGCTTTTCAGATAATTTATCCATCAACAAGCCTACCTGTTATAAGCACTTTCTGTATTTATTTTTTTTCCTCTAAGTGCATAATGTTATCCTTATCTCTTTATGGGACAAACGAGACATTTCAATCATGGTCTCTGTATAAGATTTCCTAGGATAAAATCTATATCTCTATTTACAAGCTATATGACCTTGGGTACGTTCATTAATCTCTCTTTGAATCAGGTTCCTCTGGTATAAAAGGGGGCTGATAAATCTGATAAGAGAATTAAACAAGATAATTCATGAAAAGCACTGATACAGGTCTGCCCCTTAGCAGGTGCTTAATAAATGAAAGCTTTTGTTAATATAGTGGAACCTCGTGATTACACAGATCAGGATATAATGAAATTAGCAGTAGGGTTCCATCTTCCATGGCAGGCTCACTTTTGGCATTTGACTAACCTTGAAATAAAGGTACTTCACTTTTTTAGACAACTGCATTGCTTTGTTTCGCCTGCAGGGGCTTAACTATAATGTCGTCCTGGTGCCATATTTGAATGGAGTAGTAGGATTGAAAATAGATGTGAACATTGATGTGGTATATACACGAAATTGAACCTTATGATTTGCTATGTTTTCTTCATATTCTCTCTCTCTCCCTCTGTCTCTCCCCACCCCCTACCCCCCACCCCATGTGAGGACACAGGAGGAAGGTGACCATCTGCCGGCCAGGAAGCCACAGGAACCCAACCATGCCTTCACCCAATCTCAGACTTCCAACCCCCAGAACTGTGAGGAAACAAATACCATCTCTGGCACATTGTGAGGCCAGCCCCAGCTGACTAATGAATGCTGCTCTGCTATTCCTCCATTAGCTCACACCTACGGACTCGTGCGCAGCTCTCTCACGGCAGTTCGCAGAGCGTATGACGGGCCGCGGTGACAGGAAGCCCATGGCCGCTGCAAGCCAGCCCCACGTGGGAGTGCCCTGCAGGACAGTTGTGCAGCAAGGTGATCTCAGTGAGAAGAATGCGGGTAGTGTTTCTATGTGTTCATCGTGCACGGGAATAGGCATGCCCACAGTGATTGCAAATGGAATGTTTGGCTGCTCAGGGATTTTGGAAGAAAAACAAGCTATTGGAAATTAGGTGTCGTATAGAGGAGCAACATATGGATGGACCATATTAGGAAGGACACAGTAAATGAAGCTTTTATGATAAAACTAGATGAGCACCAGGAGACACAGCCTATGGGGAAAACCCTTAGTAGCCAGAAGGATGAAGTCAACATCCCATGGATGTCAGCCAGCCTCTTTCCCCAGGGACCCTGGCGCCTTTTCCATGGGCCTATGCAAAATGCATCTGTGGCAAAGGAATGAAGACTATGTGTGGGTTGGAAAAGCTGGACATCCTTCACTGAGCTGGACTGGCCATTGCTACTGCCAAGCACTCTTGAGAGTGTCTTCAGTGGAGACTGGGGTTAGGTACTCAGTTCATAGGTGATCATGCATTCAAATTTGCCCCAGGGCCTTGGTTCATCCCTCTTGTCCCGGCGTCCCATTAACTCCTCTTTTCATTCTCAGAAGTGTCCTACTTTGGAAAATAAAGTGCATGGTCACCATCAAATGCAGTCCCCCTGCTACCAGGTGGTGGGTGGAGCACTTTTCCCTTCCACAGTAGGGTGGGCAGCGATTTATTCTAATGGAAACACATACATATTCTGGATACACATTTGTCTACCCTGCAGGAAATAGACTGATGGAATCATCCTTCAGTGACGTGTGGAAGTCATTACCGTTCTGTCCCACTTTGCACTGACACTAACCAAGGAAATCACTTTACTGTGAAGGAGAATTTATAATAAGCTGAAACGTACAAATTAATTTTTTCACCACGTGCCTTATAAAACAAAACCACTAGCTTGATAAACAGATGGACCGAGATTCTGAGACTCAGCACCCAGAGATGAGGGAATCCTGCGAGGTTAGGATGCTATGCCACAAAACGAGAGGTGTCCCTTAAACCAACGGCTATTTGTATTAGTCGGTGTCCAAACAGGAGACAGAAACCACACAGTATTGTGAAAGTGGAAATTTTAATATAAGAGATTATTAGCTAGAAGAGGAGAGATGACCCGTCGAGGGACAAAGAGCCATCTAGAGAATACAATGGCGACAGATCTGGAGAGCAGAGACACTGCCATGAAAGCTGACGCAGGCCACCCACGGAAGGACAGACTTCCAAGAGCCCCACCCCTGGCCAGGACTGAGACCCAGACCTCTATGTCCTTCACTTCCCATACGTGCAGCCCTGTGCTTGGTGGGTTTGGATGTCTAGGGCCTGAAGGATGACTATGTGGACCAGGATTTACAGTAAAATGTATATTAAATCAGAATGTGAAACTCACTCTTAAGCGTTATGGTCTCCTTATGATGTCATACCACCCAAGAAATGGAGAGGGTCCCTGCAAGTGCTGGGGTGACCAATTCTGATCACTGGCAGAAGTTCTATTTCTAAAAACCTTTGTCAGGAAACTATAGTGTCAAGAAAGACAGTATGTGAAATGCGAGAAGCGCACTTGACTAATTCTTAGATACCTCATGCCCCAAAATAACAGCCAATAGGAACTTTTGGCAATCCAATAAAGAAAGATCCTATGTGAATAATGGCATCAGTGACACCATCGGGAAGAAAATCCCAATTAACTGAGACTGTCAGAGGGGTCGGGGAGGATGAGTTAGGTGGTGGTAGCAGAAGGCTCCAATTTATTAAATTATTCCATCAAGGGGTACCTGGGTGGTGTCTGCTTTGGGCTCAGGTCATGGTCCTGAAGTCCCAGGATCGAGCCCAGAGTCGCAGGGAGCCTGCTTCTCTCTCTGCCCTTCACCCCGCTTGTGCGCTCTCTCTTGCTCTCTCTCTCTTTCTCAAATAAATATATAAAGCCTTTTATAAAATAAAAAATAAATTTAAAAAAATTCCTGCAATTAACTATAGGCACCACACATGTTTTATTGATTAATGTAACTTCCCCCCTCCTTCTTTCCACTACTCACCACTACTGGTGCTGCTGACATATAAGTTTCAGGGGGAATTTAACTATATTGACATTTTCTGGATCCCTCACCTTCAAAAACCTCGTAACAATCTCTAGACTAAGCAGAGTTGAAAAGATGTAATATGCTAGTTCAGGTTCTCATGATGCTCTTCCTGCCATTTCTGGAAGGTTCTCCAGTATATGTCTCGTTTACTGCCATAGCAACTGCCCCAAGGACAGAGACCCAGCCTCTTACTCCCTTTGCGCCCAGGACAGATCAGCTCCGCTGAACCTTGGTTGGCCCATCTGTGAAGTAAGGTAAGGTGCTACCCCGCTGCCTGGGGTTTTCATGAGACGCGTGACGCGATGTCTACGAAGCAACTGGAAAACATTACAGCAGCATCAAATTGGGTTACTTTTTACTGACTCTACAAAACTTTTATATCTTGTTCAAGGTAGTTAATAGAAAGGCTCATTAAAAAACTCTCATCTTGGTGTCTGTATAAAACAAAATCCTAATGAAAAACAAGACAAAATTGGTGCATTGGGTGTTATACGCAACTAATGAATCATGTAACTTTACATCAAAAACCAGGGATGTACTGTATGGTGACTAACATAATATAATAAAAAAATATTATTATAAAAAAAAGAGAAAAAAATATGTACAACCAAAAACCTAGAGGAACAATCAGAGTCAAAGGAAGAGACCATGGTCTTTCTTCAAATACCTAGAAACATGCTCTGATCTCTTCCTCTCCAGGCCTACCAGAGGCTCTTTGCTGCATTGCCACAGACTTAACCATTAGCTGGTTCAGAGTCTGAAGTACAGAGTAGAGGGGCGTCTGGGTGGCTCAGTTGCTTAAGCAGCCGGCTCTGGATTTCGGCTCAGGTCATGATCTCAGGGCCCTGGGATCGAGCCCCACGTTGGGCTCCCCACTCAATGAGGAGTCTGCTTCAGGATTCCCTCTCTCTCTCTCTGCACCCCCCACTCTGCTCTCTCTCTCTCTTTCAAATAATAAATAGAGAAATCTTAAATAAAATAAAATAAAGTACAGAGTAGACCTAAAGCAGAGCCTTCTTCTGTGCAGGGCCCACTTAAAAACTTGCAGCCTATGGGTTACCCAGTAAATGGACTTGAAAAGTATTCCCAAATGTGATGTTAGGGTTAGCTCCAAAATCCAGACAGAGAGAGAGATTATAAGGTATATATACACACACCCTATTATATTTTTTTTATTGTAAGGAATATATATATATATATTTCTTGGTTCTATTTCTCTGGAGAACCCTGATTAATACAGTAAATACGATCTGGAATTTGAAACTCTTTTTCTTCTTCTTTTTTAAATAGATTTTATTTATTTATTTATTTGACAGAGAGAAAGCACAAGCAGGTGGAGCAGCAGAGGGAGAGGGAGAAGCCGGTTCCCCACTGAGCAGGGAGCCCGGCAAGGGGCTCGATCCCAGGACCCCAGGATCATGACCTGAACAGAAGGCAGATGCTTCACTGACTGAGCCACCCAGGCACCCCAAAACTCTACTTCTTTCTCTGACTCAATTCAGTGTATACTTCTCTATGCCATATTTATTTTTTGTTGATTTTAAAATGCAATGAAGCACAACATGAATAGTCCATTCACGTAAACACTTGCAGGGCAATCTCTGTGTCCTTCTCTGCAAGTCCTTTCTGACCACTACTTACCATATCCGTTGTGCCCCTTCCCTGATGCCTTATTATCACGATCTGTGACCTGATCCCTCCCTTTCCTACCCTGAGCTCCTCAGCGGAGCCTCTGCATTATTCTGTAGAACTGGGACCCTCCATGGGAGTCTGCTCTGGCTGCACACTGGGTGGCCTCAACAAGGGAACCCCATCTTCTCCCAGTTCTGGAGGCTATAAGCTCCGGATGGAGGCGCCAGCAGGCTTGTTTCCTCCCGAGGCCTCTCCGGCTTGCAGACAGCAGCCTTCTCCCTGTGTCCTCACGTTCCCTTGCTCTGCTTATGCACATCTCTGTGTCTCTCTCTCTCACAAAGACTCCACTCCTATTGGATCAGTGCCCCACCTTTACGACCTCACTTGACTTTCATTACCACCTTAAAGGCTCTCTCTCCATATATAATTGCATTGGGGATTTGGGCTTTAACTCAGAACTTTAGGGGGACACGATCAATGTATAAGATCCACTTTCCCAAATCCATCATTCTCCTTATGTTATTTTTTGTGTTTTATCTACACACACACACACACACACAACATAAACCCTTTCATTACGTTCCTTTTTTTTTTTTTTTTTTGAAAATAAAATCCTTGCCTTAGCCTGCAAGACTCTGAATGTGGGGTTGTGGCCTATCCCTCCAGCCCCCTGCAACGCCCCATACCTCACCTCAAGGACCAGGCTCACTGGACTTCTGTTCTGCACCCTTTACAGGCTCTCCTCACCAGAGCCTTGGCACACACACCTCTGTGGTCTGGGGTAGGTTCTTCTCCTACCCCGTTGCTCATTCTCATAGCATCCTATACGTCTGCTCCCTGGACGTCGGCATAGTGGGAATCTACACTGACCGTGATTCTCTGATATCGCCACCCCCAATCACGCTGCACGCCCAGTGCGCACGGATGGCATGCCTACTTCCCTCACCTTATCTTTGAAGTCCATCACTGTGCCTGTCACAGCGTAGGCTGAGTTAACCCTTGTTGAATGAATTAATAATGTTCCTGCTGATTGCAGGTGCAGAAATACCTTCTCCCATTTCTGCCCTCCTGCTGAAGTTAGAGCATACATGCTATCAGTAAGCAGAATAATCACCTTCCAGAGACATGCGTGTCCTAACCCACAGAAGCTATGAAAATGTTACCTTACATGCAAAAACGGCCTTGAGGATAAGATTAGATTTTTTAAAAAGATTTTATTTATTCATTTGACAGAGAGAGCATGTGCACGTGAGTGAGAGAGGGAACACAAGCAGGGAGAGCAGGAGAGGGAGAAGCAGGCTCCCTGCTGAGCAGGGAGCCTGATGCAGGGCTGGAGCCCAGGACTCTGGGATCATGACCTGAGCCGAAGGCAGACGCCTCACTGACTGAGCCACCCAGGTGCCCCTAACCTTGAGGATAAGATTAGTAAACAGAATGGGGAATGAACCATGAGAGACTATGGACTCTGAGAAACAAACTGAGGGCTTCGGCGGGGGGGGGGGGGGCGGCACGGGGAATGGGATAGGCTGGTGATGAGTATTAAGGAGGGCACGTATCGCATGGTGCACTAGGTGTTATATGCAAGTAATGAATCATGGAACTTTACATCAAAAACTAGGGATGTACTGTATGGTGACTAACATAATATAATAAAAATATTATTATAAAAAAGAGATGTGCAATGTATCTTGGCATATTCATGACCCTGTGAAGTCCTATAATAAAGAACCCTATTTAAAAAAAAAAGTTTAGATTAAGGATCTTAGATGGGGAGGTCATTCTGGGTTACGGTTGGTTCCTTACAGGTGAGGCTGGGAGGCAGGAATGGCAGGGTTGGAGGCAGGGACACCACGCTGCTGGTTCTGAAGATGGAGGAAGGACCAGGCGCCCAAGAGCACAGGCGGTCTCCAGCAGCAAGGAAAGGCAAGGGCATGTGCCTACCCCAGGGCCCCCAGAGGGAGCACAACCTGCTGACACCTTGACCTTAGCCCAGGGAGACCCCTTCTGACTTCTGGCCCTAGGAAATGATGCATCTCTCTTGGATGGCATTCACGTGAGTACTCTTCTTATGATCCTCAGTAGGGCTCAGATTCTACAAGGACGGGAACCACAGCTTGGGTACCTCTCTTTATAGCCAGCATGGTGGTATACCCCTAAAACTGACCTCTCCAATGGTTTGACTTTTGAGAGTTTACTATGATTTACTTTAGTGGAAACCTTTAGGCCTTGGTGTAAATTATGGACAAGGGGAAGTGAGACTGAAGGATTCTCTGAGTTTTACTTCATATTGTATTAATTTGTGGGAAAAAATCAATATACCATGGAAAGAGAATTCAGCCAAGGCATTTTCTTCTAAACATACCATGTGCATTTCTTCCTCCAGACCCTTCCCCATGCTAATTCCTCTGCCTTACAATACCTATCACTTCTTGCTTTCCACTCTTGCCATTGCCACCCAGAACAAATACGAGGAGTGCATTACTCACTCGCCTCATTCATGGGGACTCATCAGAGAACATTTCCAGGAAATCCCAAGGCAATCGTCAAGGTTGCATTTAAAGTATTTATCAATGACTTCAGGAAGTGAGCTCATCAAAGACACTGGGGACTATGAGGTATTGGTGGACCTGCAGAGATTCCAAAATAGTCACTCAAATTCTCCATCATGAATGATTGTCTCCTAATAGGGTAGTAAAAATTGTAACGGAAACATAAATGCTTGTAAGTCTGAGCTAAGAAAAAATATCTAGACTCATTTAGGGTAAAGAGGGACACATTTTTCACCTCTGCTTGCCTATTCTTTACGTTATGTCTTACAAATTCAACACTCTTAAAATCAGCTTTTTCCATCATACTAAGGACCCATTGATGAATTAGGGCTTTGCATTATTCAAGGACTTACTTAATCAGGATTCGCTTTTAAAAAAATAAGAAATGATAAAGCAGTTTTGACCTTTTAACTCTTTACATCAGGTTTCAAATTCGGGTTTGCACTCTTATAAAATGAAGAACTGGGGCATTGAAATCGCCTGAAATATTGTTTCTCTTGCTTAACATTTGATACATTTTCTTGCTCTTCAATGGCTCCATATCTTCTTCTGCAGTTCTAAATTGTCCTCTACGGAGGCCTGGACAAAGTGTCACATCCTAAAAGGGAGCCAACTGGAGATATAAAAGAAGCAAAAATGTTTATTACATAGACTTCTGCTGTGCTCTGCAGGGTGGAAGCTACTCGGGGACAATATTGCTCTTTATGCTTTCATCAATGTTATAAATAACACTTCACTTATTTTCATAAGTGTGATTTATCCAACAATCCTGCAAAGAAATCACTGTTTTTCCATCATTTTCAAACACGAGAGCTTGAAGCCTGTAAAGATGAGGGGACTCACCCAATCTGAGAACCTGAATTTTTAAAGTTCCAATGAGAAGAATTTTTCCAACTTGGAGAGGCAGAGAAGGCTTTTATAAAAAAGGAACACTTTGCTTGTCTCCTAGTCATATTTTTTGGGGAAA
Organism: Ursus arctos; assembly: GCF_023065955.2. Classification (NCBI taxonomy): domain Eukaryota; kingdom Metazoa; phylum Chordata; class Mammalia; order Carnivora; family Ursidae; genus Ursus; species Ursus arctos. The sequence goes on along the minus strand of NW_026623078.1, from coordinate 82,732,124 downwards.
GCATAAATATGGAAAGTGTAAGCATTCAGGGTAGAGGAAATACTGCTTACAGAGGCACCAAAGAACCAGTGTTCATGAATTTTTAAGGAAATGACTGTAGACTGATGAGTGATTTACCCAGAGAACAAGAGGGTAGATTTGAGCCAGATCATAAAAGGGCATATAGAATACTGTGGACTATTTTGGGGGGCAATAGGGAATTACAGAAACTCTGCCACAGAGGAATGATGTGATCAGAACTGTAAAAACTAACCCGAAAGGAGAACATTGGCTAAAGCAGCAGGGAGATACCAGTGAGGATAATCCCCCAGCAATGCGGGTGAGCGGTAATGCCCAATGGGAATGAGAAAGAGGCAACTAGAAATTATGTACAATAAAAAAGGAGCAGTCACTGTTGACACTAGGAATTTGAATCTTGGTTATGCACGAGGTAACTGAGATGCTATTGCAATGTTCCTAGAAACAGACACTCGTCCACTAAACCAGTCCCAACTAAAGATGTGCCAGTGGGTTGTAGAGAAGTAGGTGGTTAGACTCAATGCCTGGCGTTCCCCTCTCCCTCTTACTCTGCAAATGGAAACCATTATGACAATCTTTTAAATGTTTTCCTCCTGCTACTATGCTTAGAGATACACTCAGAGGGCATTCAGGTGCTGCTGTGGAGACACTGTGCCTATAGGATCTGAAGTTCAGCTGCAGTCCCTGGCGGGAACACTGTCAGGCTACAAGGGCCAAGCCCAGTGAGGCGGGTCAACATGGTGGAGGTCTTGAAAGTGACTTCTTGATGAAGTCCATAAAAGACTGGTATCCAAGATCTACAAAGAACTTCTCAAACTCAATATGCAAGAAACAAATAAACAAATCATAAAATGGGCAGAAGATACGAACAGACACTTTTCTAATGAAGACATACAAATGGCTAACAGACACATGAAAAAATGTTCAAAATCAATAGCCATCAGGGAAATTCAAATCAAAACCACACTGAGATACCACCTTACGCCAGTTAGAATGGCAAAAATGGACAAGGCAAGAAACAACAATTGCTGGAGAGGATGTGGAGAAAGGGGATCCCTCCTACATTGTTGGTGGGAATGCAAGTTGGTACAGCCACTCTGGAAAACAGTGTGGAGGTCCCTTAAAATGTTAAAAATTGAGCTACCCTATGACCCAGCCATTGCACTACTGGGTATCTACCCCAAAGATACAGACATAGTGAAGAGAAGGGCCATATGCACCCCAATGTTCATAGCAGCATTGTCCACAAAAGTTAAATCGTGGAAGGAACCAAGATGACTGTATTAAGAAGTTGTGGTCCATATATACAATGGAATATTACTCAGCTATCAAAAAGAACGATTTCTCAACATTTGCTGCAACATGGACGACACTGGAGGAGATAATCCTAAGTGAAATAAGTCAAGCAGAGAAAGACAATTATCATATGGTTTCTCTCATCTATGGAACATAAGAACTAGGAAGATCGATAGGGGAAGAAAGGGATAAAGAAAGGGGGGTAATGAGAAGGGGGAATGAAGCATGAGAGACTATGGACTCTGAGAAACAAACTGAGGGCTTCAGAGGGGAGGGGGGTGGGGGAATGGGATAGACCGGTGATGGGTAGTAAGGAGGGCACGTATTGCGTGGTGCACTGGGTGTTATACGCAAGTAATGAATCATGGGACTTTACATCAACAACTAGGGATGTACTGTACCGTAACTAACATAACATAATAAAAAATATTATTATAATAAAAAAAGTGAAAGTGACTTCTGACATTTCGAGTTCTAACTTTTCAGTCCATCCTTTTAGAAAACCCTTCATTGTACTTGGTGTGGACAGCTTTCATCCATAAAATATTATCTAAGAAAACATGACTGGATCTGTACCTAGCAGTTGTCATTTAGAACACGTTTGTAATGGGAAACAGACATGTCATTCAATAAAGAATCCATAACCTCGCTCAAGTCAAGATGTACTACACCCATCACGATCTTCATCTCTGAGCACCATCCTCCTGTCAGGGAAGATTAGATTCACCAGGAAGGAAATGCTCCTTTCGAAAACCTTCTACTTAGAAGTACTACCACCTGCACATCCATGCTCTTCTTTGGCGCCACAGTCCTTTCAGTAAGCGTCTTGCGGCCAGGCGAGAGGACAGGTAGCCGGCTTACTAATCATATAGTTTCTAATGAGAGTCGGGCACATATAATTTGTCTCCTTACATTTTCCACTGAACCTGCTTCACTTCTTAGCTTGGGAAGGATGGTACGCATCTCATTTACTCCTTACACACATCCTGTCTAGTACACATCAGTGTCCTCGACACTACAGGCAAAGAAACTGCCACACGAAATGTAAGTAGCCCTTGTTCACAGAGCTGGTAACTGAGGATCCAGGATTTGGACCAGTCACGACTATCAAATGCTCCATCACATGGCAGCATAACACAGCCTTGGCCAAAGACGTTCTGTGCTGTAGCTTCCTTGTTGCACAGACATTAGTTCAACAAATAGATACCAGACAAGGCTACACAATGTACAGACAATAGGATGATCACACAATCTCTGTCCTCAAGGAACTTGTACTCCAGTGGGATAAACAATTACCAGTGAAGCGCCATAAATTGGATAACAGTTCTGGGAAAGGAGATCAGGGGTCTAGGGGACAATGGGAGGACAGAGCAGGAAGAAAACCTTACTTTGGGATCCCTGGGAAGGCGTCCTGGAAGAAATGGGGAGTCCTGCAAAATGAGTAGGACTAAACCAGGTGTACATAGACACAGGCGAATATTTAAAATCTAGGTCATCAAAGAAAGAAAAGGAGGAGGAGAAAGAGGTGGAGGAACAGAAGGAGGAAGACAGTCACTGACTGAAATCCCAGCAGACAGAGATAAGCACCGAACATGTTTATTATGGTCTCCCAACCATTTTATGTGCAAATATGGGACAATGCATATGGAGCTCTTGTGGAGACACAGATGTATTCATTGTCCCCCAAACAGCTGTGTTCTATGACACACCCTGAAGCCCAGGCAGGTGTGTCTGCAGCTCCCTGGCAAGCCTGGAGGAGCTTAGGAGATCCTATCTGACAGCTGACAGGTCCATGAGCAGGATCTCCTCTACAAGACTAAGACGCACTGGTTAGAATTTAGTGTGAAGATTGATCAGGTAACATTTCTAGTATGGTCGAAATGGACACACACACAACACACACACACATATACATACACCAACTCCCACGCCCACACACAGACACGCGGGCGATCCAGGGAGGAGTCAGGGCAGCCTCTGCTCACTTGCTGTGTGAGTAGGAGAGACCTTTCCTGTGAGTGTCTAATTGAGAATTTCCCAGAATCCTGCAGTCTGACTCCCCTATGGCCTTCCCCCGATTTTCCGAGATCTACCTGCTGGTGAAGGGTTTCTTTCTTTTTTTTTTTTTTTAAAGATTTTATTTATTTATTTGACAGGGAGAGAGACAGCCAGCGAGAGAGGGAACACAGCAGGGGAGTGGGAGAGGAAGAAGCAGGCTCCCAGCGGAGGAGCCTGATGTGGGGCTCGATCCCAGAACGCTGGGAGCACGCCCTGAGCCAAAGGCAGACGCTTAACGACTGCGCCACCCAGGCGCCCCTGGTGAATGGTTTTCTAAACCACACATCTTGGGGTCTTTGTAGCCGTGTGGCAGATCCGTGGAAGTGCGCCAAACATGACGACACTCACGGTTCTGGCCCAGGGGTATGTCTCACAAGTGAACGGAATGCAGGTTCTTCCCTGGAACTAACCCAAATCTATGGAGATCAAGCACGGAAGCAGGATGATACGTCCATTAAAATGACTATGAATTTATAAAAATGCAAACTATCTTTAGCCAATTGGATGATCTTGTTTTAAGTTTGGTTTGTTTTGTGTTTTGTTCTTCCCATCCCAGAGGCATTAGAGGAAACATACTTTACCCTCTAGGAATATGCACCAGGTGAGACAGGAAGAGTGAGGGAACCTCCCACCTACCTTCTGATTGGCAGTAGTATGTGCTTGGTGGGCTTTGGGTCCAACCGACGTGGGTTCAAATCCTGGCTCTGCTTCTTGCTATCTGTAAGACCTGGAATAAATCATGTTACTTCTGAGGAAATGTTCCCCTCATCTCTTGCAGATGGTAAGAAAAGTATACTAACTCAGGATTCACTGAGTTGACCTAATGGTAAAGGACTCAGTTTCCCCTCCACCCTTGCCTCTCCTTCCCACCGTTGCCATTGTCCCCCATCCTTCTGTCACATGGGTTCTGGTACCAACACCACCCACCTGTCTTTTCTGCCTTATGTTTTGACCCAGAGCGACCCACCTGTTTAAGTAATGGGTTCAAACTGTAAAGGGTCTAACACATCTATGGAGAGCAGTGGTTTTCCATCCTGACTGCCCCAACTCACCGAGGGAGCTTTTTAAACAAAATCTGTACCCTAGCAAGTCTGCACTGGTCTAGGTTAAGGCTTAGACTTCACTTTCGAAGTTCCCCAGAATCCCCGGTGATTCTGATGTGCACCCAGCATAAGACCCATGGCCTGAGGATGGTGTTTCTCAGTTTGGGACCAGAACACACCTACATCTGAGGGCCTGAAGGGTGGTTCAAAAGCAGTGCCTCTGAGACCATCCAGCTGCTCCCTCAGAGCCTCCGAAGCTGGAGAGCACGGACGTGCATGCGCAGCACGCTCCCCGCATGATACTTAAGCTCCATCAAATTTGAGAACCACAGGGCATTTGCAAACCAATCACTTTTTTATATGTAGATGCCAAGGCTTCCAAAGTACAAGAACTGACCTGAGATAGCAGCCACGCCACGGGGTCGCAGCCCAGGTATCCTGAGATACGATCCAGCATTCATTCCAACGGGTTATGTTCCAAAAAGGCAGCAAATCTGAAATACTATTATACTTCATGCAGAAAATTAAGCAGAAACTTTCTGAGTCAACTAGAAAGTCAAATAAAATTTATAATGGAAACATTAATAAAGCCATAAAGCAAATAAAATTTAAATAATTAACATTAATGAGATACAGAAAAAAATTATATTTGCTAAAATAAAAGAAAAGCCTGCTTGAAACATGACATGAACATAGCAATGACCTCTGGCCAGGAGGGTTATTTAGATTTTCACATGGCTTACTTCTGTGCCAGGTGATCTCCTTACCACCTTTCTCATTCCTAGTATAGAAACCACATACACACACACATACACACACATACACACACACACTGATGGTACCAGTTCCTCTTTACTTGACCAGACACAAACACATCACTTATATATCGAACACTCTGGTTTTATTTTCTCATTCACCTGAAAGAATTCAATCCTTATCTGGACATTTCATGATGGTAGGGTCATAAACACAAACCTGTATCTGGAGCTAACAACCTAGGACTGTTCATGAACGCAAAGGGATCCAGGATGCCTACATTCTTTTACAGAATCCTGGCAATCAGTTTGCACCCGCACACACAGGCACACACCTTCTCATACAGAATGTCAAGACCTTGGACAAGTTGGGCAGACCACAGTTGGAGAAACACCAATTTTGCAACATAAAACTAACATACTTCAGGACATAGATTGCCCAGGAGATAAGAACAATTTAAAAAATCAACTGTGCCTTTGTTTTTTAGCTCGGCATTTGTGAAGTAGATGTTTCTTTGTGCTAAGTAGGTCATTGTCTTTTGATCTCTGGTTAGATCAAACAGAGGTTTTTAAGAACAGCTTCTCATAATGAAGCAAAGTGGAAAACTCAAACATGCAGTTGGAAATGCGCACTCACTCTGCCAAGCGTCCGTTTGCTGGTATATCATTTAACAGAGCAGAGGTCCATTTTCCAATCAGTTTCACAATATCATTCAATATCTTCAACATCTTTTTTTTATTATATTATGTTAGTCACCATACAGTACATCCCTAGTTTTTGATGTAAAGTTCGATGATTCATTACTTGCATATAACACCCAGTGCACCATGCAATACATGCCCTCCTTACTACCCATCACCAGTCTATCCCATTCCCCCACCTCCCTCCCCTCTGAAGCCCTCAGTTTGTTTCCCAGAGTCCTTAGTCTCTCATGGTTCATTCCCCCTTCTGATTATCCCCCCTTTCTTCTTTCCTTTCTTCTCCTACTGATCTTCCTACTCCTTATGTTTCATAAATGAGTAAAACCATACGATAATTGTCTTTCTCTGCTTGACTTATAAAAATAAATAGATAAATAAAATATATAAAGACTAGGGGTACCTGGGTGGCTCATTGGGTTGGGCGTCTGCCTTTGGCTCAGGCCATGGTCCCAGAGTCACGGGATCAAGCCCCACATTGGGCTCCCTGCTCGGCAGACAGCCCGCTTCTCCCCCTGCCCCTCACTCTCTTGCTCTCTTTCTCTCTCTTAAATAAATAAATAAAATCTAAAAATAAAATAGAATATATAAAGACTCATAAAAAATATCTTCAATATCTAATATCAGTATCTTGATATTAGATTTTCTTGCTCATAATCTTTACAATTAAATATTCTACCTCTGTGATTTTTCATGACCGCTGAGGGGATTTTCTTCCTGCAAGTATTTGGGTAACATGTATACAGACATATGAATAATATTTCATTTACTAAATCTATCCAGCTTTTTATTTGTGATTTTTTAACATCTGTTTTATTCTTTTTTTAAATATTTAATTACTTTATTTATTTGAGAGAGAGTGAGAATGAACGTGAGCAGGGGGAGGAACAGAGGGAGAGGGACAAGGAGACTGCGCTGAGCACAGAGCCCGACTCAGGACTCGATCTCACAACCCTGAGATCACGACCTGAGCTGAAATCAAAGTTGGATGCTTAACCGACTGAGCCACCCAAGTGCCCCAACATCTATTTTATTCTTATAAATATTACTCCAATGCAGTTTTCATATAGGTCTCTACTTTCTTGTTATTACTATACTGTTCATATTCAAAACTTTCCTCTCCCTGCGATTAATTTGACATGTTAGAAGAGTATCTCCCTAATTTGCCCAAATTTTAAAATACTATCTAAGAAATAATCAAAGAATCATTTTAACTTCACATTTGAACCACTACCCTTCCATATATTAAGGTTTAAATAATACATGACGTCTTTCCGTTGCATTTGCCCTTTCCTATACTAGTCCCACAGGACGTCAATTATCTTAGGTTTACAGTCAATGTGCTATCTGGCAGGTTAGAACCCCCTCCAGTGGTCTCCTTTTATAAAATTGTCTTGGATATTATCCTATGTTGATTTTCGCAGATTTCCCCCCTTCACTTTGCCAGTGAAGGCTATTAATCGCCAACAACGTGCCTTACTGTGATGTTATGTAACATCACAGTAAGATTTAGGTAACATCACAGTAAGATTTAGGTAACACCACGTTCAAGCTATAAATTAACTCTGGACAAGTCATAACTTTCGCAAAATTAAGTGAGCCTTGCCAGGAACACAGGACAGCTCTCTATCCACTTTTAAACTTTTGTTTTCAAATAGTGTGTTTGTAAGTTTATCACTAGGTACTGCATGCGGTTGTCATTGCTCATGTGACAGATAATGTTCTAATGGGGCCGAAGAGAAAAATCAGAGGCACCTTCCTGAGTGCAGTTTGTCTCCTTTGCACACATCTGAAAGTAATAAACACCAACATTTCCAAAGATATTGGAGAACCTAGAACTTTCACTTGACTCCATAATCAAATTGCCAAACTAGCTCCATTGCCCTTAATGCCAACATTTCAATGACCCTTGCTCTTCTTCCCCTTTGGAACCTTGAACCCCTCACAGCCTGTCCTATAGTCCATGTTGTGCCATCTGGCTCTTCTGCTGAATCCTCTCGAAATTTGTCACTGGTTCTTTTTCTGTCTCCCCCTTGGTCCTTGGCCATAGCCTTTCCTTATGCTCCTTGGCAGGGGACCTGAGCGTACTTTGACAATGATTCAGTATGACTTGGGACCTCGGCAAGGAAGGGACCAGGGCCAGGAAATAAAAAAGATGGTGATGTTGCCTCTAGTCATTCCTCCCTGGCCAGACATGCCAACCAATGTCCCCAGCCCCGGAATCCCAACATTGCACTGGGCACTGCCATCTCCCTCCCACAGGCTGCCGGCTTCCTTCCTAGGGACAGACTTCCTACTTGATTTGTCTTCTCTCTTAATTGTGTGGGAACCAGACCCGTGTTCCTCTGTGCAGGTGAACGCTTTCTCCAGGCCCCTCTCAGGTGCTCTCTCTCCCACTCACCAGATGGTGGTTTTCACCTCACTGCTCCATTAGCTGGCATATCAGGTTCTCCCCCAGACCCCTCCCAGCATGCCTCTGGCTCAGCAGAAGGCACGTTGTTGGCGATTAATAGCCTGTACCTACATACTGCTTTTTAACGATGTGCTCATTTCAAAAAATGCTTATCCATTCTCTAAAGGCTGATCACTAACTGGGGTAGGCAACCTTTGGAGAAGGAACTTGGAGTTGCTGTCCTACAAGTATTCCTTCACAATATTGTGGTTGCTTAGCCCTGAGGACAAAAGGGTCATTGTAGCTGTGACTTCCCCTCTAAGAGTTGGAAAGACTTTCTGAGAGTTTGGAGAAAGTACTTTTCTGATGCTACCACAAGATTTTGAATTTGGGATAAGAGATTCAGGGTCAAATATTGAAAATGATAGTTCTTTTTATTTTATAGTATAAATTTTACCCCAAGGAATTTAAAAAGTTGAGCAGGCTCCATGGGAGGGGACGTGAACTTTGCGTCACCTTTGGTGTTTAAGCAGGAATGGGATGGTCACCATATAACTTTTCAAGGAAAGCATTTTTTGCATGATTCACCTATTTTACTACCTTATAGCAATTATCACTTCTCAAGTACTTTAAAACCATTACAGAAGAGTGTAAAGAATTCAATCATTGAAGTCAGACAAATCTAAATTCAGCCTTAAGCTCTATCACTTACAGGTAATGTAACTTCAGACAATGACTTATCAAATCTCAGGGTGCTCTTCCAGAAAACGGAGGCTACATGGGTGTCTTTTTTTTCTCTTGATCACGTGTACTGGGCCAGTCTTTACTCTCTGCTAAACTGGAGCACAGCTCATCCTCTTAGACTTCCTTGAAATAATCCACCTGCCCTGAAGCCTGTGAGCACAGTAGACTTTCCGGAAGTTTCCAAGTCAAATAGGGTTTATATTGCATCCCACACACATAACACACAACTCACAAAATGGACTAACTTCCCCAAACTCCCCTCCTGCTCATGTCTCTGCACAGTCTGGTTTGCTTCTTTGTTCTCCCTTCTGCCTGCTCCCCACCCCTGTGGACATCGCCCTTGTGGGCATCCCTTCTTTCCAGATTCAACTCCGACCCATCTTCCAATCCTCCATGACGCTGAAAGATACAACTCCCCAGTTAGCATCTCCAGCCAGCAGATGCTCTTCAAAGACGGGGCTCACAGATTTACAGAACGAGTCCTTGGGAGAACTTATACCAGAACAGTTGTGTGGTTTCACTTCTATCTCAAAAAGCTCATAAAAATATGTCTCTTTAATAAATATAATACTGTCTTCATAAGAACAATTTTCTCAGTCTTGATTCAACGAGTTAGTGCAATGGCTTGGTTGCCTCATTCATAAGATGATTCATTGCTATGATTCAGGGATGTAACACGTGTGGGCCCAGTGTGAGTGCTGCTTCGGAGAAGGAAATAAAGAAAAAGAAGACGGAAACAATTACAAATTCCCAAAAACAAAACGTTTCTAAATAAAAGGCTGAATTGATGAATGCCTTAAGGGAGTTTCAAGTTCCATGGAGGTGCTGTGGACTGAACTGTGTCCCTGCCCCCCACCCATTCCTATGATGAAGCCCCACTCCCCACTGTGATGGCATTTGGAGGCAGGGTCTCCTGGAGGTCATTGCGTTAAAAAGTAGTCATGAGGGGGGAGCTCCCCTGATGAGATTAGTGTCACTACAAGAAGAGGAGACACCCAAGCTTGCTCTGCCGTCTGAAGGCATCAGAAGGCCACCACCGCAAGCCAAGAGGAGAGCTGTCACCCAGCCTGCTGTGTTTAGTGACAGCAGCCTAAGCGGACTGGTACAAAGCCTTCTGTCCAGATCTCACACACCTAACCACCACGCAGCACCAGCCTGTAGCTCGTGAGGGACCTTGACCTCACACGAGTTATACTCCATGCAAAGATCCGCTGTCCACTCTCCGCAGCCGTTCTCTGTGCGGCCAGACCCTAGGACACGCATCTGCTGGCTTCCTTGCCCCCTGACTTTCCTTGGATTTGGCCGTAGAGCAGCACTGGCAGGTCAGAGGGTGAGACGAAACACAGATGGGGCCACAGTCCGGTGGTGGCGACCTCGCTCCAGCCTCCAGCCCCTTTTGGGGTCTCATCAGTCTACATCCCCTCCTTGTCCCCACATGGCTGGAGGGGGGTTAGCTGCACAGGGTTGCTTGTCTGGCGGTGACTCAGCATCCTGTCCCCATTCTCTTACTGCTTCCCTCACTTCCTAAATATTCCCTTCTTTGTAGGGATTTCAGTTCAGACTTCTAATTGTAATTCAGTTTCCTAAAGGCAGTGCTGGCCCTCACAGACACCTTACCCAAAGCCTATTAGAAAATCTTAATGCTTACTTGTTCCTGGATTCCGAAAGGAGCCATACATTTGTGGAGAAAACGCTGGGATGAGGCACCGCGGCGCTGGAGGAAGACGTGGTGAGGAAGAGCGGCTCTAGCCTGAGGTCCACGGAGCTGCGTCAGAAAGTGCACAACCTTTCCGAAACCTTTGGGCCCGGCAATGTTTCACAATTCAGAATGTTTTCAAGTTTTAGAAGCCTAATATAATACAATGCATGTTTCTAATATTATGAAATGCCCAAAAAGGGTCAAGGGCGGGACTCTAATAAAACTCATTACTATTTTTGCAGGGAGACATGAATATTCATAAGAATTAAGTAAATGAAAACCATAAAAATGTCATGCCGTTTCTCCCTAGGTTTGTCTACCAGATGATTTACAAAATAATCCTTGGGTTTTCACCTACCTTCCAGGGTTATTTTGAGATCATATTAATTACTGCATTTCAAGCCAGTAGCACAGTGTCTGGAATAGAGTAAGTATGTGCCCAACAAATGTCCGCTTCTGTCACCCCATCGGCATCATTAGCACAGCCAGCCCTGCACAACGGCACAGAGCTTTCCTATAAACCAGTCTTACCTGGGGGGAGCAGCACTCTGGTATATTGCCCAATCCCACCAGGTTATCCGCAGGGTATCGGATCTCAAAGGGTAATTTTTCCAACTTTTTTTTCTTTACGTTATGTTAGTCACCATACAGTACTTCGTTAGTTTTTGATGTAATGTTCCATGATTCATTAGTTGCGTATAACACCCAGTGCACCATGCAATACGTGCCCTCCTTAATAATCACCACCAGCCTATCCCAATCCCCCACCCCCCCTTCCCTCTGAAGCCCTCAGTTTGTTTCCCAGAGTCCACAGTCTCTCGTGGTTCATTCCCCCTTCTGTTTACCCCCCCTTCATTCTTCCCTTCCTTCTCCTACCGATCTCCTTGCTGTTCCTTATGTTCCACAAATAAGTGAAACCATATGATAATTGTCTTTCTCTGCTTGACTTATTTCACTTAGCATAATCTCCTCCAGTCCCGTCCATGTTGATGCAAATGTTGGGTAATCGTCCTTTCCGATGGCTGAGTGATATTCCATTGTATATATGGACCACATCTTCTTCACCCATTCGTCTGCTGAAGGGCATCTCGGCTCCTTCCACAGTTTGGCTAGTGTGGGCAATGCTGCTATGAACATGGGGGTGCATGTGGTTCCAACTTTAGGTTGCTGAGCAGAGCTGAAACAGGAGTTCAGTTCTTCTACCTCAAATTCTGGGCCCTTTTCCTACATGTATCTGTTTATTCAAAGGAGGAGGAACAAACATCTATAGTATAATCCCATGTGCTTAGAAAGAAGAGCACACTACAAGGAAAGGTCCAGAAGGCAACACAGTAAGCTGGGCATGGTGAGTAACCACGGCTGGACGGGCTCATGTCAGCCACCAGACGAGGCACCGTGGCACAGGAGCCACCTGGGGATGGAGGTGGCCCACGGGCACTGGAAATGGGTAAATTAGTTTGCTGTGTGAATTTAATTTCCTGGAGAAAGACACCTTTGTAGTCATCACATTTTCAAAAGTACAACGAGAGGTAGTAGGCACACAGAAGTGTGTGGAAACAGGGCCATGGAGGAAGAGGGCCATACCATTCTGGGGGGCTGACCCCCGGGAGGGGCTGTCTCAATGTGGGTTTGATTGTGACAGTCCACAGAAGCTCTGGGGCCCAGTAATCAGATTATTCTGGCAGAAGGACATTTCATTGCTAATTAGCATAAGGAGACCTTCCAGGCTTCCAGGGTCAGGGCCTGGCAAATGATAAAAGGCCTGGGTCCTGAATGCTGCCCTTGGAGATGCTTAAGTGGGTCTGAGCGGGAGCCTGTCACATCTGGTTGCCGTGATAACTGGATTAGGAGGCAAGGGGAGGCAGGGAAGCCGTCCCATGTAATCTGCAGAGGCTCTGCCAGAGCCCAGGTGGAAAACCGGCAGCAGAGGGGACTTCAGACGTCACAGTCCCTGCAGGCTACAGAGCCAGTTTCAGGTCCTGATTCATGGAACCTTTGGTGTCTGAGGGCCCTTTGAAGAGCGTCTTGTCAAGTGCCTTCCAAACGTCAGTCACTCGGTGTGCTTGTTTGAATACAGCTCCCAGGCGCAATCCTGCAAATTCAAGGTCAGTAGACTTGGGTTTGAACCAGGATGGGGTCTGTATTATAAACAAGCTCCTGGACGACTCCGAGGCCCATCGGCTCGGCCGTCACTGACCTAGCTCAATGTCGACGTTTTGCAGACAGGGCACTGGAGTGAGGAGTCGTGCTTGAGGTGGTGTCCATGGCAGTGCTCACGTGGCACCCAGCACCGCACTCCTGTCACACCTCGTTTCATCCCCCCGGGTGGCTCTGCCATGGTGGCCATGCTTGCCCCGTTCCATAGAGGAGGATACTGAGGTCCTGAGAGGACCGGGCACTTGTCTACCATCACAGGGCTAGTGAGTGATGACCGTGAGACGGGATCGGTGCCCACCCCACCCTCCAGTGCTTACCAGAAGGGCTTCTTCCCGTGGCCCCCAGGCTCAGCATGGTCTGGCCCCTGCCCAGTCCCTAACCTCATCCAGAAACTCCCTTTACCCCATTCATAATGCTCCGACACATTGGTCTTCTTGCAATTCCTCAAAGAAATGTGCAAAGCTCTTCTGATCTCAGGGCCTTTGCACGCGTTGTTCTGGCTGCCTAGCCAGCTTCCCTCTCCCCCCAATTCCTCTTACGTGTCCTCTTTCACACGTGCTCTAGGCAGTTTAATTCTGTGTCTGGGTGCACATGCACACACATAGCTAAGGCTCTTTAGTACTTCCCAGTGCTCTAAGGGCAACAGCAAAAATTCTCACCAGGACCTGGAAAGCCCGGTGTCACTGCCACCCACTTCCTTCTCTTGCTCCAGCCTCTTCCTTACACTTGGGGCTTGCAGCCCCTTGAGTTTTCCAACCTTGAAGCCCTCTATGTGTCACCTGCATGGTCTTGGCACACCTGTGGGGTTTTGCCGTGTTTTTGTTTGGGGTCCCAGAATGCTATTTCTCCCCTATTCTTTCCATCGATTGCTGCCGTGCTGTGAGCACCGCTTTCGCAGGGGAGCCTCCCCTGCCCTCTCCCACTGCACAGCTGCCCAATCATATTCTCAGTGCATCGTGTTAGCTGTCCACATAACCCACATCATTTCCTAACTCCAGTTTTTATTTACTTTTTTAAAGATTTTATGTATTTATTTGAGAGACAGAGAGCAGAGCAAGGAGCAGAGGGAGAGGGAGAAGCAGACTCCTTGCTGAGCAGGGAGCCTGATATGGGACTTGATCCCAGGACCCTGAGATCATGACCTGAGCCGAAGGCAGATGCTTAACCAGCTGAGCCACCCAGGTGCGCCCTTAACTTCAGTTTTTAGAATTGATCATCTCTTTTTTCTACTAAGATACCATCGCAGGTTTTACTTCTGAAGTCCCAGCACACAGCACAGCACTTGATACACAGTAGGCGCTCAGTAAGAACATTTGGGTAGTGCCATCAATGGGCCATTGGGATATGCACTTAAGTATCACCTCTGCCGAAAGATGTTCCCTGACCGCTTCCCAAAGTAGGGTTCCCTGCTGGTACTTACTTTTCTCATTTAGAGCAGTAATGACAAATCACAATTACTTTTAATTTTCTGAGCTCCCCCTAAGGATGGAGGCCACACAAGGGCAGGAACAACACCTGCCTCGTCCACTCCTAGAACAGGGCTTGCATATATTTGGTGTACGGTGTTTGCTTCTCAGTGCATGATTCTCTCCTTGTACATGCAGCCCTCAGCCTCCTGCCCGTAGCACAGAGACCCACTCACACCGTGATCTGGGAAAGCGATGCCCACCGTCTGGACCTTAGCCTTCCCACACAAAGAAAGGACGTGTGGGGTCACACAAGCTTTTCCCAGTGTGGACACTCAGGAGTTCTAGGATCTGCTATTTCTTTTAATGGACAGATGACATTATTATAATTTATTACCTCTAAAAGGCTGTGTTGGACTCAATTCCGAGGCTGAACTTTATGCCTTAGATGGGTGTTTGGCGCCTGACAGATTAGGTCAAGTTCAGACCCTAATCCCACAAGTTTACCCAGATTTTACAGTAAAATATGCTAAAAGGTAAATCATCTCAACTTCCTTAACTTCCTGGCAGGAAAGAGATGAGGCGCACATATGCAAGGAAAATTTACATAAAGACAATTTGCAAAGGGAATTATTTCATTCTGTGGACAGGATTTAGAGGGGTCCAGGAGGAAAAGGCCACATCTGAAACTAGTAACAGCGGTGAGCCATGGCCCCTAGCACGCAGGGTTGGTGTGGGGACAGTTACGGGACGCAGAGAGAGGGCGGGCTGTTTGGAGAGCATCATCTAGGATGAGCTGTGACTGTGAGCCAGGCCACGCAGTAAACCTGCAGAGATCTCACAGGGGGAGAGTCAAAAGAATAAAAAGTGATTTTTATCACTTTCCCCCTCCGATCTCTTGCTGATGCACCCCTAGCCAAATGCATGCCAGCAGCAGAGGGCAGGGGAGCCTGCTGATGCGTTCTGTTTAGGTCAGCATCTGCGAGCCACAGCCAGGTGAGAAAGGGGGCGTGTGCAGGACGGGAGCGGTGGTAGGCGGAAAGCGTACAGCTCACGATTTGAAGGGGACATCAAAACGCCATCAAGTGGAATTTTACTAAGATAAACTTGAATTGCTCTAAGTTATTTATAAAGTATACAATCTGCAAACATCAGCATTTTAATGGTTATTAGTCTCCAATTGCTGTTGGCACATCTGAACCATTTGAGGTACATCCAAGGATCCTCACCGTGTGGTAGGAAGAGTATCAGAGAAGGTGCCGGAAAAGATCGTTTAGTTGGAACATGTATGACCTGTTATGTTGCTGACAAATATTTCTAAAAGGCAAATACGTCGGTTCAAAGAGTATAATTATCTTAAAAAAATGTACTTTATTTGAAATATCATCTGCATGTATTCCCTTATGTTCTCCTTCCATTACGGAAATAAGAAACATGGTGTATAACATACATCAACACAATTTTCAATTCAGCGACTCCAAAGGCTTGTCACCCACCAGCCATATAAGTACCTGAGAACAAACACAGTCCCTGTATTAGCAGCAAAACTACCATTACAGTACTGCTTTTGGTACGATCTAGCCTGTCCTGTCTTTATTGAGTGGTTTGGATTACTGATGCTTAGTGTCCGATTATTCACAATGCTTCCACCATGTCATTCTCCCATGCCATCCGCTACGGAAAATTGTTCTTCAATTACATTTTCACCTCTCTTACTGAACTGAAAAAGTGTTAGACCAACACTCCTTCCAAAATCACTAGAAGAGTTACATAGATATATAGACATACACATCTATACATCCAGATACAGAATTCATTTCACAATTCGGTGGATGTGTAAGAAATCCTCCCAAATGTATACATGTAGACACATACCCACATTATATATAGACATACATCGCATGAATGGATAGAAAACTAACCCAAATTTAGAGGTCGGATCTAACCAAATAATTTATTATCTCAAGATCGTCTAATTGGGCACATGGTTCACCTGGGAAAGCTCAAAGAGGGCTGGGGTTTCCATTTCCCAGAAGGCTGGGCGGCCAGTTAATGCTGGTTGTTGGCTGGGACCTCAAACAGGTCTTTAATTCTCTACCCAGCCTCTCCAGGTGGCCAGATCGGGTTTCTCACCCATGGCATCTAGGCTCTGAAAAGATGCACCTCAAAAGTGAGTGTTCCTGCAGACCAAGCCTCAGCACCCATGATGTCTGCTAATGTCTCATGACCCTAAAGTTAGTCACATGGCCAAGCCAGGCCAAGAGTCAATATGAAAAGAGACCCACAAAAGGACACGTGTACCAGAAAGTGCAGTGCACTGGATGTGTGTTGGGGGGGAAGAGGGGTGATGCATAGATAATCTATCAAGGAGGTTAGAATTGGGGGACAAAAATTGTAGAGAAAACAAAACCAAACTGAGGTGAATTCAAAACTGGATTGGATATTGCTTCATTTATCTGAGTCATTTTTATGTAAATATAAATGCCCCAAAATAGCCAAGACACCGTTAAAGAAGTAGAGTAAATGTGGAGAATTTCCATGACCAGATATTAACACTTATATGAAGTTAAATAATTAAGACAGTGCAATAGTGGGTGCAAACAGGCAAACACAGGCATGGAATAGAATCAAATCGCTAACACTAACATGCATGTAACACAATCAATAAAAGAATGATTCTGTATCTACTGGATATCCATATTTTTAAACTATGAATATAGATTCCTTCTTCCTTGTATACATAAAATTCATTCCAGATAGATTATAGATCTAACTGTAAATGGAAACTTGTTATAAATTCTAAAAAGTAACGTTGAAGAATGGCTTAACGCCGTGGTGTAGGCAAAGGTATTTTAAGTAGGGAAAATATACACTCACCATTAAGTATTTTTGACAAGACAATTTGTCTGGGATATAATTAAGAATTTCTATTTATCACGGGGCGCCTGGGTGGCACAGTCGTTAAGCGTCTGCCTTCGGCCCAGAGCGTGATCCTGGCGTTCTGGGATCGAGCCCCACAGCGGGCTCCTCGGCTGGGAGCCTGCTTCTTCCTCTCCCTCTCCCCTGCTGTGCTCCCTCTCTCCCTGGCTGTCTCTCTGTCATATAAATAAGTAAAATCTTAAAAAAAAAATTTCTATTTATCAAAACACACCAGTGAGACAAGTGTGCAGGCCGTAGGTGAGAGAAGATGATTCTACCTGACGAAGGACTCCTACCCAGAAGAAAGAAAGAGATCTTTTAAGCCAGGAAGAAAAAGAAAAATGGGCAAATGGCTGAAAAATCAGTCGGCAAATAATTTTATCCAAAAGGCCAACATATGTACGTGAAAATGTGTTTAGCGTCTTTACTCACGCAGAGTCAAACTACGATGAGGTCCCAGGAAAGGCCCTCCGATGTCCAGAAAGCTAGAATGCACATGACGGGCGATACTCAGGGCTGGTGAGACTGTGTCGTCTGCAAAAGCTCATGCCAAGCTGGCAGGAATATCAATGATCACAGCCATTGTGTAAAACGGGTTGGCAATATCTATAGAATGGAACAAATGAATACGTCATTGCTCAGAATTTCTATCCTTAGGTAACGAGAGCGTTCGTCCACCGAAGCCCTGTGCAGGCGATACCATGGCGGCACTGTTCGCAATAGAACCGGAAAGAACCCAGTGTTCGTACTGCGGGGACGTGAAAAAGTCAACGGAGAACATTCACATAGTAGAAGAGGAAACAATGAGAGAGAACCAGATACTGTCATACACAAGAGCAGATAAGCCTCAGCAAGACAGTGCTGAGTGAGCCCACCCAGACACAATGAGGTACACACTGTATTACGTGTGAGTGTGTGTCTGGGTATCATGTGAGCCTGTGTGCCTGGGTTTTGTATGTGTACAGGTGCATTACGTGTGTGTGTGTGTGTGTGTGTGCGTGCAAGTGGGCTTGTGCATTGTGCCTGTGTGTGAGTGTGCGTGTGCGTGTGTATTTCAAATACAGGAAAACTCACCTGTGGTGGTAGAAGTTAAGGTCATGGTTACCATTGGGATGGGTGTTGTGACTGAGGGGACCCCCAGGGGGCCTTGGGAGGGGTGTTGTTATTTTTTATTTTTCTCCTTGACCTCGATGGCAGTTAGACAGGTAATTTTTACTTTGTGAAAACTCATACAGCTGTATGGTTGTTTGTTGTTGTTTTTTTTTTTTTAATTTGGGCACTTTGGGATTCAATTTTATGCTCAAATAAAATACAGCTTATTTCTAGAATGTTCTTTAGTTATGAGATGTGTGATCATAATATGTTTTATGGCATTCTGATTCGGAGTTGTTTCTGATGGTTGGGCTCCTATGTCATTTCTTCCCTCCATTATCAAACAATCCCTGAGCTCCTGCTGTGTGCAAGGGCACTGCTCATACCCCAGGAAGACTCAGCAAACAGAACCAGCAGAAAGTCCTTTTCTCAAGGAGCTTACATTTGACTGTCACGTGAGAGGGCCTTGCTAAGCTTGAGGTTGTCTTCTGTTGGAAACACTCTGAGAATAATTTATAATACCTTTATGCACCTTGTGGGTGTGCCAACACCCTGAACAATCCAGTTACTGCGACCAGAAGTGGCCCCACTCTGGAATCGCCCTGAGAGATTGCGTCGATGACATATTTAACACGGGGACATGTAATCTTTGCAGTGGTGGGACATGTGCAGCAGACTTCCTCTGCAGCGGCTGTGATGTGAGCAGGCGAAGGGCAAGACCTGGACAAGATGTGGGTTCAGTGAGTGACCAGACCACTCACTGGCTGAGTTGACGGCGATGTTTGCCAAGACCAAAACATGGGCTGGCAGATTCGGACTGGCCTAGGGAGCCTATCTAGAGAGGACGACAAACTTGAGGCCTTGAGGTCTCAACTCAGACTACGGTAGAAACCCAGAAAGTCTCCATGGCAATTGCAAAGTAACCCCTTATCTCCCATAACGGCAGGACAGGGGTAGGTGCGGGTCAAGGCCAGAGTCTATAAGGGCCACTGATTCCTAGTGACGACTGGATGGTAATTCTGTTAGTTAAGGACCCAGGACTGACGGCGAGAGGGGGCCCCGGGGAATGGAACATTTCACACAGACACATGTGAAGCTGGGAACACTGAGCTCTCATTCCTCTGAACATTGCTTGCAGTAAAAGCAATCTTCTGTCACGTGTGAAGGAGCAGCCTCTCCCTGCATCTACAAACGCATTTACAAAAAAACAACAACAAAAAAACAAAAAACAAAAAAACAAACTCTGGATGACTTCACAAAGTGGTTGATTCACAGAGAATGCCAACTCTCCTCCAGACAGCCCCCAGCACCCTTTGCCTCTGGGCTGATAACAAGAACTTTCCTGGGGTCAAGCCAAAGTGGGGGAAGGGGGGTCTGCTGCAGGAAGAGGTGTGCCTCTGGACACCAGCCGAGCCGCAGAGTGAGACTGTGCGGTGTTGACGCAGTCTGAGACGCATGGGCAGGAGAGCATTTTCGGGGCATTAGACCACAGGAGACAAATATAAGACTGGATTATAATATAACATTGAGGTGGGGCTACTGTGCTCCGAACATCTGGGTCATCCAGCGTTCACATGATGAAGCCTAACCCCCATGGTGAGGGTATCTGGAGGTGATCTGGAGGCCTTTGGCAGGTGATCAGGCCATGGGTTCAGCGCCCTCATGAATGCCATCAGTACCCTCACAAGAGAGCCCAGAGAGCTCCCTTACCCTTTGAGCACGTGAGGACGCAGTGAGAGGTCTGCAACCTGGAAGAGCCACTCACCCGACCATGCTGCCCTCAACCCCCGACTTCCAGCCAACCGAGCTGGGGTTTATAAGCCACTGGGACTGGGGTGTTTTGCTACAGCAGCTTGGACAGACAGACAGAGGCAGGATGGGGATTTGATATGTTGGGTGTGGGGGTAACACTGGTTAGCTAATTAAGCGCTGTGCTCAACGCTGGCAGAGACCCAAAAGGCCGGCAGGATGGAACCCAGAGGCCCTGGGGCCAGTAAGATGGGATTTCAGTGAGTCTATTAGATGGGATTTCAGTGAGTCTATCTTGCTTGGATACATTGTAACCGACCCCTCCAAAGGTCTTGGAGGACACCTCCACATGAAGAAACTAAGAAATGGCTCCGGTGAGGGGCCCCAGCATCTCTGAACAGCTCTATGATGGTAAGGATGACGGTAAGAGGCACTGCCTTGAAGTCAGGCTCCCGATTTCAAAGGAATGAGGGAGGGGGGTGAGGTACTGGGTGCCAGGGCCTTGGTTCCCAGGCGTAAGGTAGGCACCAGCGCTGCGGTAAACATGGGGAGGAGAGATGGGCCTGTTTTCACAGGTGGTGATGGCTATTTGATCACAGGATACCTGCATTTAAATACTCATGCAGCACTCTTAAAAATATATACACAGGAGAATTCCAGATATAGGACACATGCACGACTTGAGTCACCATAGCGGGGATACCTGGCCTTTTCCCCAGTTCAGTCCCCACATAGAAATCAGCTCACAGGCCCAGAATCCCCTCACAGAGTGGGAGGGGCTCCCTTAGAGAATGGATTTCAAAATTCAGCCACAGGTGTGCACACAGACGTGTGCTGCAGGTCGTCCCCTGTCTGCTCAGGGCAGAGTGTCCAGCAGACAGGAACATGGTCATGTGATATTAAAGAGTTTGGCCTTTATCTTATGGGGAAGGGGATCCATCTCAAGATTTTGAACAATTCTGTGACAGAGCCCTGTGTATGCCTTCCCACAGTTATTCTCGACCCCCAGCCTACAAGGTTCAGAGGCCTGAGCTAAAGAAAGGTTTCTCGATACAGGACATAGGGATTGGAATCAAGACTCACTTGAAGATGACACCTGTCAAGCTCTGGCGATGGGCTGGATAGGAGAGGCCTGGGAGAGAAGCCAGGCACAAGGAGATGAATCTGAAGAGGGCATCATGAAGTGTGAAGGCCACGAATGCACTCAGAGGAGCTTGAAGCTCGTGAACTAAATAGAGCCGCTGAAGGATTATAAATGGGAATTAGATAATTAGAAATGCTGTCTTATCCTAAAGACACGTGGCAGGTCCTACAAACTACGGCTGGTGGTCAACTCTAGCAGAAAGCTCCGTCAGAGTGTGTTAAGGTCATTGGCCTTTAAAAATGACTATTTGAAATGGAAACATATTTCTGTTTAAAAAAGAAAAGAAAAAGATGGCTCAGTTTCAGAAAATCTAGCAATGAGATTCAACACATTTACATGTTAAAGGAGAGGAAAGGAGTGAGCAACTTCACATGGGAAACGAAAAGGATTAACAAACACATATTCATGCAAGACAGCTTTCTCTAAAATAGGAGCGTGCGGGGAGGAAAAATAATTTTACCTCCACCCTTCTAGATTCTTGGCCAAAACAACATCCCTCCCCCATAATAAAAGACAGAATAACAGGAGAAAAGCAAACAGAGGTTCAATAACATGTATACCTCCTGTCTACAAGGGAGAGACCCAGGGAAACTAAGTAATTCCCCAGATGGCTGAAGTCACCACCTTAAATACCATCGTCCATCAAAAACAAAAGAAGATGTCGGCCGGGGGGCTGGGGATCTTCAGTTATGGGAGGTTTTCAGGCAAAACAGTGGGGGGGGGGGGGTATGGCTGTCATGCAGCCTATGTCTGTGCCTTCTCCTTTGATAAGAATTTCCAGAGATTTGGTCACCTTCCTCCTCCTGGTACTCGGAGGGAGACACATTCATGAATGGAGACCTCTCTGGGAAGTGTAACAGTCTCTTATAAAAAGGTAACTTCCACTCAGCTTTCAGAGTTTCTCCTATAACTTAAAAACCAGAGAAACTGTTCCTTAAAAATAATCAGCCTAAAATAATCCTTATGCCAAAATGGCATATTTTGGGGTGACGGATTCGGCTCTCCTTCAAATAAGATGAACTTCCTTATCTTGAGAGAGAAAATAGGAGTTACGGAACAAAAATTTAATAGGCCACATTTACAGATTTTAAACACACGCCAATTACTTAAAAATCAGTATCAGAACACCCACATGAATGGTAGGCAATTGGTGATAGTGGTTCTTTCAAGGTAGGGAGGCCTGGGGACTCTGAAGCTGCCACTTGAAGGTGTGGTCTGTCTGCAAACTTCTGTGTGTGTGTTTTAAATAGAAGAAATCTAGGGGCACCTGGGTGGCTCAGTTGGTTAAGTGTCTGCCCTCAGCTCAGGTCATGATCTCAAGGTCCTGGGATCGACTCCCACATCGGGCTCCCCGCTCAGCAAGGAGTCTGCTTCTGCGTCTCCCTCTGCCCCTCCCCCTACTCATGCTCTCTCTCTCTCAAATAAATAAATAAAATCTTTTTTAAAATTCAAAAAATAAAGAGAAGAAATATGAAGCAGAATGGCTAAATATTGGGGTGCCTAGGTAGCACAGTTGGTTAAGCGTCTAACTCTTGGTTTCGGCTCAGGTCATGATTTCAAGGTTGTGACTGAGCCCTGAGTCAGGCTCTGCACTCAGCATGGAGTCTGCTTGAGATTCTCTCTCCCTCTCCTTCTGCCTCTCCCTCCACTTGCTCTTTCTCTCTCTCAAATAAAATAAATAAAATCTTAAAAAAAAAAGAACAGTCAGATATCAATAACAAAACTTGTTACTGAATACATGATACTGTTTTCTGTAATATTCTATACATTTAAAATACCTGATAAACATTCAGGAACACATACACTGCTTTAAAGAAACTGTCTGAACAGCTCGCAGGTGTATACAGCCAAACTCGAGTTCCCGCCTCCTCCAACCTTCCCCACCCCCCCTCCCCGGCTCTGATACCCTCTGTGTAAGCGAGCCTTTGACATCCAGAGGCTGACAGTATGCACTCTTCTCCATCTTGAGGTCCCCCCCCGACCCCCGCTCGAACCTCATACATCCTATCACTGAACATCGCTTAGCAAGGCTGCCTGGTTTCCTCCCCAGGGTGACATCATCCCTGTCTCCAGACCTCCCGAGGCCTTTACCTTCCCAGCAGTAGGCTCTCATCAGCACCCCTCCTGTCTTCTGGTCTTTCCCCTTCCCCACACCCATGATAGGCTGAAGTGTCCCTCCTGCCCGATGAATAGGTTCTAGAGATTGGGGGTACAACACCGCACCCGTTGTCAGAGTGTATTGTGCACGCGAACAAAATTGTCAAGTGTGTGGATCTCATCGTAAGTGTACTTAGGCCAAAAACAAACAAAAAAGGAAAACAAAGGGACAGGAAGAAACTTTGGGAGGTGATAGGTACGCTTATCACCTTGATGGTAATGACGGCTTCACAGGTGTAAGCAGGTGTCCAAACTTATCAAATTGTAACAATATGTGCAGTGTGCTGTGTATCAATGATACCTCAGTAAAGCTGTTTTCGAAAATCTATTCCCAGGGCGCGCCTGGCTGGCTCAGTCGGTTAAGCGCCCGACTCTTGATTTCGGCTCAGGTCATGGTCTCAGGTCTCAGGCTTGTCTCCCCGCCTCCCACCACGCGTTGTCAGTGAGACCACAAACGTCCCCGCAGTTACAATGAGGAGACCACTAATCGTTCACGTTGGGCCAGTCGTGAAGCATTTGGCAGACACGCTACAGAGCTCTTTGGGAGAATTAACTCATTTAGTAAGACCGTCTGAAGCGGATGCTATCATGCCCCCACTTCACACATTAAACCTGGAGGTTCAGTGGCTTGCCTGGCGCTTCACGTGCAGGAGGAGGTGAAGACCCACACTCCAAGCCTCCCCTCCTTCCCCTGCCAGAACCTTCCTCGAAGCCCCCAGAAGGAGCTTCCTGAAACAAAGGAGAGTTATTGCTTCCCTAGCTGGATGGTTCAGAAACGCCCCACTTTCTGTAGCTGCAAGGCATAAGTTATCCTTCCTTCCACATCTGCACCCTGCCTACCAACCTGCCCCATTGTGCCCCCAGAAATCCCCTAATGGTCACTTGCAGGATCCTACAGCAGCCATGGCTGAGCGCGAACCGCGGAAGCTCTTTGCTGCCCCCTGCTGACCGTCAGAAGCCGCGCGGCGCCGGTGGTGGGAGCCTACGTGCCAGCTCTGGTCATCCTGGGATACCAGCCTCGGATTCCAGGACGTTGTTTTGCACAGCGTTCTCTGGATGCAGTTTTTATTTTTTTTATAATAATTTTTTATTATGTTATGTTAGTCGCCATACAGTACATCCCTAGTTTTTGATGTAAAGTTCCATGATTCATTACTTGCGTATAACACCCAGTGCACCGTGCAATACGTGCCCTCCTTAATACCCATCACCGGCCTATCCTGAAGCCCCACCCCCTCCCCTCTGAAGCCCTCAGTTTGTTTCCCAGAGTCCACAGTCTCCGGTTGCAGTTTAGTTCAGTGTAGCGCTTTCTGAACTTGAATCAGAATCTCCAGAGGAGGGACCCTGGAATCTGGAACCTTAGTAAGTGTTTCAGTGGATTTTTATTATCAGGCATGTTTGGAGAAATTATGATACAACAGAGAGCCTGTGTGTGGGACCCATTGAGAAGGGCTTCGGGGCTCAGCTCTGCCCTCCACTACTGCCCTCCCACCACATCATCCATCCATCCACCTGCCATCTGTCATCCATCCATTTCTGAGCGTCTCTCCCCTTTCAGATATGTGGTCATTACTACTGCATCTGGGAGGGTTTTGTGGAGTTTGACTAAGGTGATGTCGGTCAGATAATGCTGGTCCCTTTCATTAAGGGTGGGGGAAAAAGGGAAAAAATAGTACCAAAAAAAGGAAGAAGAAGAGGAAGAAGAAGGTGGAGGAAGAGGAGGAGGAGGAGGAAGGAGGGAGGGAGGGGGAGGTTAATGTTGTAAGAGCTCTTGGCAATTTCTGAGTTTTGCCCAGTCCTTAAGACTTCTTTCTTGGACCTCAGACATTTTCTTCCTCCCCTATTAACATGCATGTGCCCCAGACATGGCTCCACTGTGACTCAGACACATTGCATATCTTAAGGAAACAGCCATGCTGTGTTTGTGGGGATCTTTCTAGGACTGGGGTGGTGGAGGGCTGGCATCGAGAGGACTGGGTGCCTGGGGGAGAAAGGGTGGAAATCCTGAAGGAAGAAGAGAAGCCTAGGACCCTCCACCAGGACCCTATGCCTATTCTTTCCAGCTCTACGGAGATGTGATTGACAACTACAAATTGCCTTTATTCAGGCGCACAAAGCGAGGCTCTGATATACATGTACGTTGTGGAATGATCACCTCCATCGGGCTGATTAGATCACCATCTCCTCACACGGCTGCCTCTGCGTGTTTGCGTGAGGACGCCTGAGATCTGCTCTCTCCACACGCCCCAAGGACACAGCCTGTTATTACTCTGTGACCGCTGTCCCTCAGGGTCTGCTTTAAGGGTCCTCTGACCTAGGAGCAGGTATGGCCTCTTAGAGTTCCTCCTTCCACCCCCCTTCTCTCCCCTACCACCCTGGCCTCCCCATGGCCCAGAGCACAAAGGAGAGTTACTGCTTTGAGAAAGTGCCTTCACCTCCAGGGGTGCCATTGTCACCCTGAAATGAGAGTGGAATGGGAAAGGGGGGATGAAAGCAGCAGTGCCTTTCATTTCTGAGACTCCCTCTCCCCACCCCTTGATGCCAATATCCGGGTTCACTCACCCTGGTCACAGGCTCTGAACCAGCCCCTGACACCTCCCCTCCCCTCCCTTCCCCTCTTCTCCCCTTCCTTCCCCTCCTCTCCCCTTTCCCTTTGTTCCCACCTCCCCTCTTCTCCCCCTTCCCCTACACTCTCCCTCCCCCCTCCTCTTCCCCCTCCTCTCCCCTTCCTTTCCTCCCTCCCTTCCCCCATATCTTCCTCTCTCTTTCCTCCTTCTCCCCCTACTTTCTCCCTTCCCCCTCCCCTTCCCCCTCCTCTTCCTTTCCTTTCTCCCCTCCCCTTCTCTTCCCCCTCCTCCCTTCCCTCCTCTCCCTTCCCCCTTTCCCCACCTCTCCCTTCCCTCCCTCTCCCCTCTTCCTCTACTCTCTTCCTCCCCCCTTCCTCTACTCTCTTCCTCACCCTCCTCTTCCCCCTTCCCCCCATCCCCTCCCCTTCCCTTCCTCCCTTCTGTCCCCTTCCTCTTACAGCACGATAAAGGGGCACAGTGTGACTTGTTTCTTCCTCAGAAAGGCTGGTTTGCAAACTTGTCAGGCCCAGGTCACTAGATAGTCACCTCCCAGGAAATGATGGGGATATTTCTGAGATGGGCTCCAACCCCAAAGCCCTGCCCCTGTCCCTCTCCCTCCCCTGACCTGGGGCTCTGGGCGGGACAATGGCAAAGAACCCTCATGCCCTCCCCTCACATCTTACCCTTGGTCCCCTAAGCCTCCCCCACAGGGTACCCAGTCTCTCTCCTCACAGACCCAACTTCCAAGCAGTGTGGCCCCCACTGCTGCCTGTCACAGTGACCTTAGGCGCCTAGAACCTTCTCCACGGTCCACCTTCAGAGCAGGCTCCACCAGACAGAAGTACGTGGGCATCAGGTTCCTAGTCTGTTTTCATTATGATTTATTGCGGTGGCCCTAACTGAGTTCTCATCCAGGGCCATCAGCTAATCCTGTTGTTGTTTTACTATTATTATTTTCTAAAAGGGTTGCATAGCTTTTTATCTGCAAAATGAAAGTAGCTATAACTTCCTGAAAAGGTTTTAGATCAGGATTTAGTAAGTAAATTTTATACATATGTATACATACATGCATGACGGCCCCCGGCAGCTAAGTTCCTGTTATCTTAGCGGTCTACGAAACATCTCTGCGTCCTAGAAGTCATTGACCCTGTCTTATAGGTGGTCACGGGATAACTGCTCACTAAACACACACGCGCAAAGCAGAAACTCCCCTGGCTTTTGATTTGTGACAGTCTCAGGAAGTATCTGCTTTAGGGTGTTGTCCTCCCACACCCAGGCGTGGAGATCTGCAAACAGGAGGACAGAGGAGACCTTCCTGGTCGGCAGTCCTCAGAGGCCCCACTGCAAACAGGCACAGCCCAGAGATGGAGGAGGAGGTCACTTACAATTATTGATTAGATTTTTAGTGAACGTTCCAGACAGACCTACAAATACATTTGAGACTCGTCACCTTGTACCATCAGCTCCTGGCTGTGGTCACGGCTCTGACAGTAGCCACTGAATGACCACAGCAGGCTCTTTCATTTCTCTGGGCCTCAGTTTCCCCATCTATAGAATGGGAGGGTGGAGAGAGGCTCAAGAGTTATGGTCCAGAGACAGAGCCACTGTCCCTATTTGGCTATTTGTCCCCTGAGACAAGGTGTCGGGTCCAGGAAATACCAGTAAGGCCATCCCATTGAGCATGCTTTCAATAGGCACGAATGTGTGACTACAGTTTGGTTAAATAATGCCGGTCTCCAACACCATGGTCCCCATTCCAGTTCATGGTGCATGGACTGTGAGTGGGGACCAGGACGCTTGAAAGACAGGGCGAACGGACCTGGCGTGGGGGGTATGAAGATGGGCCTCCTGCACCCCTCCCCATGTTGAATGTCAGGATCTTCAATGAGAGGAATATGCTGGAAAGGTCCCAGGTCTGCCACTTGCCAGCTCTGTGACTCTGAGCAAATCACAGAACCTCTCTGAGCTTCAGTTTGCTCACCTAAAAATTTCTCGGAGGGAATAGGAATACTTCCATTTGGAGGTTGCTCTGAACATGGACATTTGGAAAGAACTTAGAGAGTAGAGCCCGTGGCTTAACGGGAGAAAGAGGGGACCATTCTTTGAGAAGTACAGTGTTGCACATACAGTGGTTCATGAGCATAGACCGGATGTTAATTATTATTACTCTCTGATACTCGTGGGTCCATAGGAAAGTGGGTCTTACAAGACAGTGGGAGTTTTGACTCTACAAGTTATAGAAAAGAATTCAAATTGGCTTTGAATTGGAACAGTGAGAGATTCTAAGACACCTGTTAGTGGTCCCAGGTCACACACACCCCACCCCCCACTCTCATTTCTCTTCTCCCACTTATTTCCAATCTGGTTCTCTCTCCTCTTTTGTTCTTCTCTCATCTTTGTCCCCTTTCCTCCCTTTCTTTTCTGTCTCCCTTTACAGTGTAGCACCCTAGGGCCAGACATAGGACGAGGAAATGAGAATGCTTCCTTTCTCTCAAGATCCTTCCTGTCCCCTCAGGTCAAAGAGGGAATGACCCAGAGAGGAGGTGGCATGTGGTTACCCCCGGTGCTCGCCCACGCAGAATACCTTCTACCGCAGCCACAGCGAAGAACAAACTGTTACTGGGGTGACAGTATACACCCCCACACTCCCAATCAGACCCAGACATCCAGAATACAACACCCATGCATATTATACAAAACTTTATTTTTTTTCCTTAAACCATTTTTAAGGTTATGACTATAACAGGATGCCCTGGCTTAGACTAGATTCTAAAATTTTGAAGATAGGAAACTGTCCTTTAAAAGATGTAAGTCGTTTCTAGACCCAAAGAGTAGACCAAATTGAACATTTTTAGGGCAGACTAAAAACTTTGTTCTAGAAAATCTACGACATGGTAGTGCACATGTAGAGAATTTCTTCTTCTCATGTCTTGGGGGGAAAAATTTTAATTCATCAAAGCAACCCAAATGAGTCCTGTGGGACAGAGTGAGAAAGGACGTGTTCGGCTTAGTTATGGGAATTAATTGGATTAGTAATTGGATGTCGAAGAAGAATTTCTACAGATTTCGTTGCTTCAATTGGAGAAATGCCACTTTCCCTGCATGGGATTGGACTGTCATAGTCCTTACCCCGTGTGCTTATAGAGTCAGATAGCTTCTCACAAAAGCAATTGTGAGGTGAGATCTTGAGAGCCCCAGAGAAAAATCAGGACAATTAAGATTCACCTCACGCTGGAGAAAGAAATAGGAAAACAACAGAGCAGAACTGCCTGGAGCCTCTTCCCGCTGAGCACCAGAGCAGCTGGTCAGTTGGTGTCTAAAGCCATAAATCAAGGCATTTTTAATTTTTAATTATGCACCAGACCTAACCTTAAACCTAACCCAACAAATGAGAGACACAATAGACTCCAAATCTCGTAACATAGAACTCGGTGCTCATAACTGCCTGACCCCAAGCAATCTTCCCCTCTTGGTTTCCCATCTCAGCCATAATAGGTTTGAAATTGCCCCAGTTAGCACCATGACCCCTCAACAGTAGTACATTTCCTATTAGATCTGCGGGAAATGACCATCTCTTCTGTTCCAGTTTCTCCTGGTCATTCAAAGTTTATGTTAAGCGGATATCTCTGGGAAGTCTCATCGGACTCACCTGCTCTATAGAATGCACTCTTCCTCCTGTTTCTGCGTTGCACATACTTTTGTCAAAGCACATCACAGTTTGGAAAACAGTACCGCATGGAATGAGGTAGATGAGCGAAACTGTTATTAGAACCCACTCTAGAGCAAAAGTGCTCACATTAAAGTCTAGCTTTCACAACTGGCTAGCAAAGTGATTTTGAGCAATTTACTTAATCTCTTTAAACCTCAATTACCTCTTCATAAACATGCAGATAATCATAATAGTTGCTCCAAGAGTTGGGAAGACTAAATACAGCAAAGCGTGTAAATATCTAAGCACAGTACCTAGCACAGGAGCTATGCCCAGTACCTATCCACTGTCACCATCAACATCACCATGATCATTATCAAGAGATCGTCATCCCCACAGCAGCAGGAACAGCAGCACCATCACCACCATGAACAATATCATATCACATTACTCATCATCCCCATCGCCATCAACATCGTCATCACCATACCATCACCATCAATACTATCGTCATCATCGTCAACACCATTATCATCCCCGCTGACACCACCACCACCATCATCATCAACAATATCATCCCCATCCTCACCAACACCATTATCACCACCATTAACATCATCATCACCATCCCCATCATCATCCCCATCCCCATCATCATCATCACCATTATCACCACCATTTACACCATTATCATCATCACCATTATCACCATCATCAACACCATCATCATCAGTATCATCCCCATCCTCACCAACACCATTATCACCAACATTAACATCATCATCACCATTCCCATCCTCACCATCTCCATCATCAACACCATTATCACCACCATTAACACCATTATCATCATCACCATCATCACCATCATCAACACCATCATCATCAGTATCATCCCCATCCTCACCATCCCCATCATCTACACCATTATCACCACCATTAACACCATCCACACCATCATCCTTCCCATGATGGCCATCATCCCCATTGGCATCATCGTTATCATCATCATCATCATCAAGATCAACATCTCTGTTGTTATCATCTGTGCTCCCAGGTCTAGTCCAGTTCTTAGATTTAGGAACTCCTTGAAACACATTTATGTTTCATTCATCTTTATGTCTAGCAATAACAGAAAAAGTCCAGCCCTATAGACAAAAAAGTTATCTCATTTTGGGGAATGCAGAAGCTACTATAATGTTATTCCATTTTACAGATGAACAAATTGGGGCCAGAGGGCGAAGTGACTTCCCTGAGGTCCACAACTTACTTACAGCAGAGCTGGGACCAGTAGGCAGGCCCTTCTCAGTACGCCACATTCCCCCTTCAGGCAGTGGCTTAAGAAAACAACAGGAAGTGAGAAAGCCTAGAACCCTAAAGATTCCAGGAAGAAAAAATTTTTGACAACTGGGTTTCAACATTTCAGTGGTAATTGGCTACAATAGAATCAAGGTTTTATTTCCAGCAGAGAAATGAAATATACCAACAGTCAGTGGCCAGATCACACATCACAACAGAACTCTGTCCCACAGCCTCGCAGCACCCAGCTAGGAAGCCAAACCCCCACCTCCATGGCAATCCTTCCACAATAGTCAGGACATGAGCAACAATTGCCAGCTCCTCTACTTTTTTGCCCTTACTTCTATCTCAAGACCAACCAAACATGCATCTAACCCAGACACACAAAAGGCCCATTTCTAGTTAACCTGCCAGCTTCCCCATGGCCAACGAGGACACATAAATCTTTCCCACTCCTCTGCCTGCCTGTGAGTCTGCTAAACAGAAGTGATAGTGGCCGAACCTTTTGCTATAGCAAGTTCTGGATTGATAGCCTCTGTTGGTTCTCATTGGGGTAGTCTTTGTTATTTTTTTGCATATTCGAGATGAGTAGTAACACTATAAGAGGGCCAAACTAACAAGAAGACTAATGTGAGAGGTACTGTAACATAAATGGCAGGAATTCACCTAATTATCTCCTGCCCACCCAGGCTGTCAGTCCCAGGGCTCAGCCCCTCCAGCCAAAGCCACCACAAAGGTTACTACTGGCCTCCCTGCCTCTGGTCCTTGGGGCAGTAGTGACGGGGTGGGGTGGGGGGGACCTTAACTAGGTGGTGAGGGAAAACCTACGTAAATTCATAGGTTGAATACATCTTGTTTTATATGGTAGCAAGTAGCCACACGTAACTGTAGACACTTGGAATGTTGCTTGTAGGAAGTGAAATGTGCTGTGACATACCAGATTTTAAAGACTTAATTTAAAAAATGTAAAATATCTCATTAATAATTTTATAATTACATGCTTAAAAAGTTTTCATAAAATAGATCATCAAAATTTATTTCAATTTTCCCCTACTCTTTTAATGCGGCTACAAGAAAATGAAAAATTACTCTATGGCTCACAATAAAGTGTTTCTATCGGACAAGATGGTCTAGACCACAGTGAGTGGAAATTCTGAACTTCTCGGCTGGCCATCCAGACTCACCTTTCCGTGGGGTGAAGGAACCCAGGAGCAATTCCACCTGTTCAACTTCTAATCACTCCATGTTCTCCAGACTTGAATCAGATCTCAGGCCCCCGACCTTGGCCTGTACCAGTGGTTCTCACAGATTTGTTCCGGAATCAGCAGCTCCTGGAACATTTCAGGATTGCAAAGGCTGGGACCCCGTCTCGGAGCTACTGAGTCTGCAACCCTGTGGGCGGGCCTTCCAGGTGACTGTGATTCCCGCACAAGGGCTCTGTCTGAAACATGCTGGGGCAGACGTTGATGTCACCTGGCCATTAGTAACCACCCTTCACCCTCTTTATGCTTGCTAACAGAAACCCAGAGGTCTCTCAGGTGGTAAGGACCTCAGTTTGGGGGAGGCACCGCTCCCATCTCAGGGGATAGGTCAGCTGAGTTTAGGCCAATCTTGGCAATCTTATTCTCCTTGATCCAATGCTGACTTTTCTCACCTGCTTTGAAGCTAAAACTAATGGTGGCCTGTTGTCAGGATTCTGGTCGGGGGCACAAGGCAGCCTATGATGTCTCTTCTGTGATAGCTTTTTCTCTTCGGTGAATGCAAAGCCCCCCTTTTTTTGTCTGACCTTTTCTTTCCTTCTTGAGAAGCTTTCACATGAAGGCAGGTGCTCTAAGCGGCACTGGCCTCCTTACAATGTGAAGGAAAAGGCCAAGTGGACCACAGAGGCTGACCCAGAGCCCTGGGACAGCCCAGCTTCTGCACCAAGCCTGGTACTGCCCATCACCTGTGCCCTTCTGCTGGCTAAGGGGATGGCACGCCCTCTTCCTCAAGCCCTTGTTCCTGGGATGTTCTGTTACTAGCAGCTGAGCACATCCAAAGTTATATAAACCTCAGGCCTTCTCCATCTATTGAAATTCTAACCACCTGTCAGGGCCCACGCCAATTTCACACTTTAGCTTTCTGTGAGACCACACTATGGCTCTGTCACTGACGATGTTGAACTTCACCGGAGCCTGTGATCCCAGAGAACAGAGACAGTTAAAGAACAGATGCCCTCCATCACTCTGTACCCACTTTCGCACCATTTGTGTTCCAGGAACCAGCTCACCACAAGAAACCGCTTCCCCGTGACTTAGATAAGACTCACGATGCCCAGTTTACCTGTGACAAAACCAGACACAGACCCTCCAAGTTCCCATTACTTGCCCCATAAGTGATGCTTGACATACGTGTTCCCCGATCATAAAAACTGAACTTTCTGTCCTTCCCAGACCCTGAATTTGACCCACCCTCAGCCTGAGCCTCCCTTAAGGGCCCTCTTGGGAAGGCTGGCCTCAGAGGAAAACTTCCCCACACTGGTGCTTTCTAGACTTCTTTGCTTCTCCCTAAAAAAAAAAAAAAAAAAAAAAAAAAAAAAATTTTTTTTTTTTTTTTGGTCTAATCCTTGAGAGGCTCCCAGGTTTTATGGCTCTCCACATTGCAACACTTCCCTCCCCACCCCTTGCAATAATCCTTTGGAATAGCCTCTCCTTACGTAAGTTGGGATTGTTATGTGTGGTTTTTGTTTTTGTTTTGTTTTTTAGATTTTATTTATTTATTTGACACAGAGAGACAGCCAGCGAGAGAGGGAACACAACAGGGGAGTGGGAGAGGAAGAAGCAGGCTCCCAGCAGAGGAGCCTGATGCGGGGCTTGATCCCAGAACGCAGGGATCACGCCCTGAGCCAAAGGCAGACGCTTAACGACTGAGCCACCCAGGCGCCCCGCTATGTGTTGTTTTAATCTGATACGACCCTCACCCCCCCCACACATGTACGCACTGCCATAGTGAGCCTCTGAGATGGCCTCACGGCCCCCACTTCCTGGTACGCGCACCCTTGTGTCATCCCCCATCTCGAGTATGGGTCGAACTAGTGATGTACTTCCAGTGAGAGGGATACAGTAGAAACGCTGGCGTGTCTGAGACTAGCTTATGCAAAGACTGCAGCTTCCACGTGGGGTGCTCGCACTTGGTCTCTCAGAGTACTCACTTCGGGGGAGCCCGCTGCCACGCCCTGAGAACACTGTGAAGTGTCCTGCCTACAGCCCTGTGATGAACTTGGAAGGGACCCCCACCCATCACCTCATGATACGGCAGCCAGGGTCTTGAGGACTCCTTCCTGGGACACACTGAGCCAGAGCCCCCCAACCAAGCCGCACGGAGGCTCCCAGCCCTCAGAGATAGGAGGGATTGCTTCTTTTTCTCTTTTCCTCGGAGACAAAGCAGGCTGTAATTCCCTTATTCTCTGCTGTTTGGAACCTTCTATGCAACTATTCTTTGCTCTTATTTAAAAATAAATATCTAAATATATTTTCATTAAACTTCAGTTATTATTTCCATATGTTAATTTCTATCCTCCTAAAAACATTCGTACACGTTAACTTCTCACCAAATACCCTTCCCCCACCTCTGAATTCATTGTTTTTCGTTTACTTTTATTTTTAAACCTAAATTATAGTGTACAGCCTCCTAAATGCTCTCCTGTACCTTGTACTGTTCCGTAGAAATAGCTCAATTGGAATGGGCAGTTTTTATATATATTCCTGATTTTGCTGGCCCTCCGTCTTAGCTTTGGTGATCTTCATTTCTTTACCGTTTGTTTGTTTCTTAATGAGAAGTTTGCTTTCCTAAAGAGGAGACCATTTTGATCTAGTCTAGCTCGTTCTATGGAACTTTACAGTACCTGTGGTCTTTTCTAAAAAGTCAGCAAACGTATTTATCCTCTTGTTAGCAGGCATCTGTTCATATGAGTTGTTTTCTGTTGCTGAGGCGTCTTTAAGCCCTTGATACAGTGTGCCATTTTCAGTTTGCTGCTTGTCTCCATAATGGCCATACTTTTTAGATTAGATACGTTTCCTCTCATTTGATACTTGTACTAACCCCAGGAGGAAAATAAGAAGACAGTTTCATTCTTCCCAGCTTTCAGAGGAGGGAATGGGGGCTCAAGCAATGAAATAACAGATGTAAAGTGCCAGGGCCACTAAGAGGTCAGGGTCCAGGCACTTCTACAAACCCTCTCTTCTGTCCCTTTAGCACTCAGGGATTTTCATGCCCGTACCCCTGGGAAACTGAGTCATGCACATTTTCACTCCTTGCCGGTTTTTAGATTTGTTTTTCTGGCTCATTTGTGTGGGGGGGTGGATTTCTCTTATTTCCTCTCTGCTTCTGCTTCTCGCTTCTCCTCCCTTGCCCCCTCCCCATCCCCTTGAACTTGAGGTTCAAGTCCCCTTAGGGGCATCCAGGCTTTCTCTTGGGTGGAGTGGCTAGCACAGATCCCCAGGCCCTGGCCCAGCTCCTGCCCCTTCTGCTGGTCTTTTCTCCTCTCTCTGCCTTATTAGGCCCCCACATGCCTAAGGAAGATGCAAGGTCAGAGAATATGCGGGTAGCACTTTTATTCAGCTTAATTCCCTGGGCACTGGGGCGGTGTGTACAGGAGTTGAACTTGCCTTTCAAAGATGCTTTTGGTGGCCCAGGT
Source organism: Ursus arctos (assembly GCF_023065955.2). Taxonomy (NCBI): domain Eukaryota; kingdom Metazoa; phylum Chordata; class Mammalia; order Carnivora; family Ursidae; genus Ursus; species Ursus arctos. The sequence goes on along the minus strand of NW_026623078.1, from coordinate 82,696,606 downwards.
GGCATTTCCTCTGACCCTCTGATGTCACCCACGCCTGTAGAGATTTGTGAAGAGCCACAGGTCTATAGCACCTGCTTTGAGTCTTTTCCTTGTTTGCCTTAGGGCCTCCTCTGAAGCCCTGGGAATTCGCTCAGTGTCTCTACAAAAGTGCTGTCAGGAAGTGTCTGGTGCTTGTCTTTTTATCATTGATTTTTAAGTGTCCTTTTGTATTGTGGGTTTAAGACATTTATCAGGTATGCGTTGCAAGAATTTTTTCCCAGTCTGTAGCTTACCTATGAATTTAAAGATGTCATTTGATGGTCACACTGAAACAATTTGTTGGGGTCCAGTTTTTCTCTTTCTTTTCTTTTAGGAGTAGTACTTTTGTGTCCTAAGAATTCTTTGCCCACATGGTCTCATATACTATATATATATATATATGTATATATATACATACATATATGACTTTTATGCCGCTAGGTTTTAAAATTTAGTGTGTGATTCACTTAAAATTTATGTGAAATAAACTAGTGTGCCTACATGATTGAGGTAGAGATTGAGAGTTTTTGAATGTGGATATCATTTTTTAAGTTGACCTCGCTAAATCCATTTCTCAGTTCTACTTTTCTTTATTAGATTTCTTAATATTTTTCTATTTCTAAAGTCATGTCAGCGAGAATGCAGAAAATTTGAATTCCTCCTTTGTAAGGTGTATGTCTTCTCCCCGCCCCGTGCCTATTGCTGCAAGCCTTCCAGCTCAGAGTTGCATATAAGTGGTGAGAGAAGACTTCTTTGCCTGGAACCCAGTGCTAGGAGGGAATCATTCAATATTTTAAAGTTAAGTATGATGATGGCTGTAGCTTTTCGTAGATGCCCATTATCAGATTGACTGTGTTACCTTCTATTTCTGTTTAATGTCAATTATGATCATAAATACTTATTAAATTATATAAAATAATTTTTAACCTTCCATTAAGATGGTCATATGATTTTTCTTATTTTTTATTGAGGTATAGTTGATTGACACTCTGAATTTGGTGAATTACATTGGACGATTCTCAAATGCTGACCCCACCTTACCATCCTGAGATAGAGCTCACTTGGTCACATCGAGAGATCACTCAGTGATTACAGCTTGGCCACCAGCCTGTCCAGTCCCTTTGTTTTACCAGCCTGGTTTGGGGGAGATGCATCTCCATCCTGCTTTTTCCTCCAAGTTTCAACCACCTGCTACCCATGCCCAGCGAAGCCCCGCGTGTGCCCGGGGGTAATCTCTCTCACTCTCCTGCCCTGCCTCCATCCAAGCACAAGCATTTGCACTTGGGAAAGGCTCCATCCAGCTTGGAAGACCTCTCTTATCTCTCCCCCCAGCTTTCCACCATAGGCACTTGGTGAGGGTCCTGTGGCAACACGGCGGCAGGTGGCTACAGCTAGCTTTGTGATGGCGCACCAAGAAATTCCAGTCCATCATATGAGCTCACAGGTGGCCATTAAATGTCTATCAAAACAGGTGCCTTCTTGTCACCTACAGCACACTCAATCTTCCTTCTGCCATGCCCCCAGGGATGAAACCAGGAAAAGTTCATCATTTCTAGCATTTTATTTTTCTTCCTGTATAGATGTGTGACTTTTTACAAAGTTACGATCATTTATTTTATTCAGCTTGTTCTTGTTTTGGGGGTGGTGGAGACAGTCCCTTGAGACTTTCTACATCCTAAATGAAAGGAAGGATCACAGCCTTATCTTCCTTTTTTACTTCCCTTAAATCCAGAAATAGTGTGTCCCTGTATTTAACCAATACCTCAGAAAGTTATCTTGGTCATACTTGCAGATATTTAGAAAATGAATAGTCTGGATTTGTCATGTGACACTTATTGTATTGAGTCATCAAGAGGATCATGGATTAGTAGAAATGAATAGAACCTTAGAAGCCAGCAAGACATACAACCCCCCTCATATTTTAAAGTATAGAAAACTGGCCCAAAAGGAACAGAGGACCAGCCCAAGGTTAGTTACAGAGTCAGGATTCTGACTTACCATACATTTATCTTTCCACTTTTGAAGTGCCTGCCTCTTGGAGCTTCAGTTCCCTCCCCAGTAAAATAAGGGGGTTGGATTAGATTAAAGGCTGGTCCCTCTCAGCACCATGATTCTATTTTTTCCTTTCATCCTGCCTGCTGGAGCTTTCAAGAATGTCAAGGACATGATCCGTGTTACATCATCGGAGGACCTTTTCTATTTATGCGTAAAGGTTTGTCAGACCGTGTCTGGATCACAATTCCGGGAGAAAGAATAGCTTAGTGTTAAAAAAGAAATAAGAACCACAATGAAACAATTTTTAAATTTATTCTCACAGAGTCCAAATGTACTCATGTAAAATATTTATTAGGCATTGTCCAGGATAATAAAAACATCACAATTTCCTTATTCTTCCATTCCCAGAGATGACCACCATAAAGGGTTTAATAGACAGTTCTCACAATATATAGGGGCTCACATTAGATCTATGCTTTTATCCCTCACACAGGTATTTGTTGATTTCCTACTGGCTGCTAGAATATTCTGCCAGATACCAGGGTACAGCAATAACAAGGCAGACACGTCTCTCTACTCTCACGGACTTTACACGTCAGGGATGGAAGGAGACAAGAAGTAAACAGAGGAATGAAAGTGGCCCACAAGCAGAGAGGGTGGAGTGACTGGGAAGAGGGCTGCCCTGGAGAGGATGGGTGATCAGAGCCTGTCTCTTTCACAAACAGAGATCCGAAACGGAGACACAAAAGAATCTGACATTGTAATGCATGAGGTTGGAGTGAGCTGGGGCCAAAACGCAAAGGCCCAGAAGAGGATCCAGCTTAGTGCATCGGGCCTCTGGGAGCGCGGCTGGGGCGTGAAGAGAGGGGAGAGTGGAGTGAGATGCAGTGGAGAACCGGCTTCCAAGCCGCGCAGAGCCTCAGCAAATGGGAACGTGGGGCACAGGCTGAGGGCGGTGCACAGTGGCCAGGAGGCTTGAAGCAAAGACTTCAGAGCCTAATTCATAATTTAAAATTGGATAAACAGAGACACACATGTATTATGCATGCTTTTACTAAAACAGATATATGTTTGTACATATATGCACATTTTTATTGAGGAGATAGTCCCTCGTTGTTCAAGAAAGATGGGACTTTTCTGTGTATACTCTCTGACATGTCTTTCAGGTAAGGTGTCCCAAACATCTTCACTTGTCAGCTTCTAGAGATCACACACAGTTCTTTCCGACAGCATTGCTCACATTTGAATCATCTCCTCTTCCAGGGGACTTCACGTTGAAGAGACAGACACGTCACCCCAGGAGCCAGGATGCCTGGGCTCCCGACTGGCTTCTTCCATGAACTCTCTGTCTCATCATAGGTAAGTCCTTTCCCTTCTCTGTGCCTCTGTCTCCACATCTCAGAGTCCTTTGGCTTTCACGGCCTGTAGCTTTAAGTAAAAATCTGACATAACCAAGACGACTGTGGGGCGGAAAAATTCAGCTTTGACCGCTCCTGAGACCTGAAATGCTGCCAAGTCTTTTTCCCAGCAGACAAAATTGAAACAATTAATGTAATGAGAATACTGATTTCAGAGAGGGCATCTTCAACAAAATAAGGAGAATAACCAAATAATACTCTAGTTATAGATTCAAAGAAGCAAGGAGGTAATTTGGGCCAATTCCCATTTGAAGATTTGATGGTCCTCAACATCGCCACCTAGTGGTCATCTGGCTTTGGCTCGCCGATGTCCCTTGGAGGAAGCCCACCCTCTGAAAAAAATAGGCCTTCTCGCCTGGCAGGCTCGAGATCAGCCCCCACCACGTTCAAGAAGATTTGTTTGTTCTAGGTGCTGACACACCCATAACTTCTGATGGGAACTGCTGAGGCTGGAATCCCTGCACTGGGGTGTTCATGGTCTTTACAGTGTGTCCCCTGCCACTGAGTCCCAGCAAGAGACAAAGAGAGGGCACTTCCTGGGAACTGTCGGGCTCAGGCTGGTCATAGGCCAGCGGTGCTCACCCGTAGAAGGGCACTGCACACAGGGTGATGGCGACTAGTTGAAACAGGTTCCTTCTTTGGGAATTCAGCATGGCCATATAAAGAGACCATGAGTGTAGGGGCCCCAGATCCCCTGCCAGGATGGAGGGTTTGCCCTTCTCCAGTCACCTTGTCACTGAGACCTGGGGTGAGTTTGCAATCCCTCCCTAAGCTAACTCAGGTCTTGAGCATTCTGGGCCCTGGAAGTCTACACATCTTCCACCCTCCTGGGTGGGTTTCTTCCACAGCTTCTTGGGGTCACCTTATTTCACAATGTACATCTGATAATATCTCCCACCCTGACTCCTGCTTAAAACCTTTCATTTGGGTTTTCAGTGATTCTAAAACACAAAACAAAGCTTCTCCTCTGGTCTATAAAGACCTAGGAGAGGCTCACTCTCAGGTCTTCTTGACCTATGTTGCTTCCTTCTAGAAGCTAAATGCCTGGTCCACCCCTCAGTTCCTAATACCACCCTCACCTGTCACCAGCTCCTCGTGTGTCCTATTCTGCCAGTGGGCATGTTTGGTGAGCCCACGAGTACAAACACCAGATCTGCTTTTGCTCACTGTTGCCTTCAGTTCCGGGCACAGAAGAGTGGACAAGGAATGAATGAATGAATGAATGAATGAATGAATGAATGAAGAGATAAATGTTTTTCTACCATTAGCTGAAGGTTAGTTCTTGCCAGCTCTAAAATTAACCCATCCCAGAAGCCAGCCAATGATATGAAACCCCTAGAACCATGAAATCAGATTCGGACAGTTTTCTAGATGTTGCATGCTATCAGAAAGCATGGGAGGGAATATCTCTTCAGTGCATAAGAGCAGGCTCTCCTGCTCAGTGATGCCTTGGGAACGGGCAAATCATGGAGTTAGTATTATCTGCTGTGCTGGGTTGAAGGAGAGACTGTAGCTGACCCATTTCTCTAGAGTTTAAGAAATGATTTCAGGGGCAGGGAGTGGGTTTTATAAGATGCATTGCTGGAGTACCTGGGTGGCTCAGTCGGTTAAGCATCCGACTCTTGGTTTTGGCTCAGATCATGATCTCGGAGTCCTGGGATCAAGCCCCGTCTCGGGCTCCCAGCTCAGAAGAAAGTCTGCTTGGGACTCTCCCTCTGCCCCTCTCCCCCTGTAATCTTTAAAAAATGCATCACCAAGCCCTTGAAGTCCATATATGTATAATTTTACATATTGCTTTATTTTGAAGTGCCAGCCTCTGCTCCTCCCAGAGCGGCTCTCACCACCTGCCCGGAGAGATGGAGGTCAGACTGAGAGGCAGGTGCCATTACAGGCACCGTCACTGAACTCTGCACTTGAAATCCTGAGCGGGAGCTCCACCACATGGGAGACCCTCAAAACCTAGACACGCGGTAGCAGTGCGTGTGTCCTCTTCCACACCGAGTGAGGGTGCACAGTTGGAACTGGATGACCACCAGCTCAGCATTTGATCGGCAGCTTTTCCAGATCCCAGTGGGCAGCACGGTGGCAGAGCACGCAGACCCCGGCGTCATGGGACCTTGGGACCCTGATCCCGCCCCATGCTAAGGTGTGGCCTGAGGCTTTGTGCTTCAACTCCAAACCTGCTTCCTGATGTGTGAAACAGGGACCATCGAGCACTGTGGACATGCCTGGGGCAGGGGGGCGGGGGGAGTCTGCCTTCGGCTCAGGTCATGATCCCGGGGTCCTGGGATCGAGTCCTGCATCGGTCTCCCTGCTCAGTGGGGAGTCAGCTTCCCCTCCCCCCCAACTCACGGGCTCTCGCTCTGTCTCTCTCAAAAATAAATAAATAAAATCTCTAAAAGAAATACAATGAGGAAGCAGCAGTGGGAACACTACTCAGTATGCAGCAAGTGTCCAATGAATCTGCACAGTTATTTCTCTCCATGAGGTCAAAATCCACCTCAAAGTCTTGTTACCCAACTCAGGAGTTCCAGAGCCGCCTCCGTGGAGAAGGGGCACCGCTGAAGTCCCACAGGAGGCAACAGCCAAAGGCAGAAGGAGCCGGGCACAGGGGCCTCACAGGGCAGGAGCGAAGGTCTTGCCAGCACAGGAGAGGGCTCTGCAATTTGCTGCCGCTGCTTCTCTGTAGATGGAAGGGAGCGTCAGGAAGAGCCAGGCCTGATTCCATGTTGCCCAGGCAGAAAGTTCAAGACCCCTTGCCCCTCCCTTAGGCTCAGTGGGCACCCCACTCTCAGCAGAAGCAAGAATGGGCGGTTGCAGAGCTTGCTCCCATGAATTGAAGTCAGATAAAGAAGGAATATTTTGTGAGCCTGGAAAAGCAGGTCCTCCGTGTCCTCTGAATTGCCGAATATTAGAGATGGAGGTGGTCTTTAAGAGATTCTTGCACTTTCCTGAGGCCAGAGAGGGAGAGTACCTCCCCCACTGGAAGCTGGAGGATTGGCGGGAGTGCAATGCGCTTGTCTTGGCCCCGAGTTCAGTAATTTCCACTTTGCCTCTGCTCAGATCATGCGTATGGCAGCTCTTTCTGAGAACGGAATCCTAGGGGAAGACTGCAGAAGGCCTGCAGCCAGAAGTCTCCTCGGTGCTGCCCATATGGCCCCTGGGGGCGGCAGGTGTCGGGTGGAATGGCTGTACGCTGGCCTCTCCCCTCCCTCACTCTCAGACTTCGGGGACTCGCTTTACCTCTCCTGCCCTCCGCATCCTCATCTGTAAATCAAGAGAGATGGACAGGACATTCTGAAGGACCCCATTGAATCTGAAGTCCCTGTGGTCCACTTTTCCTAGTCAGAGACCAAGCCCACCTGCCGTGCACGAAACGATCATTATCTCTGATTCATCTCCGCAAAACTGAGATCCAGGGGGGAGAAATGATTTGAAAGATGACTTGGAGTGCCTTTTGGGTGGCAAGGAGGGAGAGGGACCCCACCTGCCCCTCTGGGCCTGGTCTCTGCACTACAGGCCCTACCCCACCCACCCAGGTCCAGGGACACTACTGAGAAGAGCAGGAAGTCACGACCGAATGCAAAAGATGGTCTAGCAGTAGCTCGCGGGACCTTTGAGCTGCCTTTCTAACACTGCTCGCTCAGCCCTCCCAGAGGCTCTGCCCTCGGCACCGGAGAGCCACACTTCGCTCTCTCTGACCCCCTTGCCCCCAGACCTCTGGGTTTCCTGGCCAGCCCTCACCCCCATCTGCTTTCAGCCCCACTGACTCAAGACCCTGCCCTGTGACATCTCGTTCTTTTCCATGGTTCCCTCTTCTGAGTGGCGGGCTGTGTCTCCAGATTCTTTCCCCGGATGGTCTCTGTTCGCACCTATCCCTGCACGTCCTCAGGTTCCACAGCCCGTGTCCGGGCCACACAAACTCAAATCCATCAGTATCTTCTCTGCTCCACCTTCTCTCAGCTCCCCTGTTTACTGGAGGGTGTAGAACCCTCAGGGCCAGAAAGCTGAGTCGCTAGTATTCCTCAGTTCATGACAGCCCAGCATCGTCACTGTGAATCTATGCCAGCTCATTCTCCCTCTCTCTGTCTCCCTCTCTGCCTCCCTCTCTGCCTCCCTCCATTTCTCTCTCTGTCTCCCTCTCTGTCTTTCCCTCTCTCTGTTTCTGTTTCTCTTTCTCTTCCTCATTCTGTTTTCGTTCCTTTCCCTCTCTGCCTCAGCGACGTCCCTTGCCTCCCAGACGGGTAACTGCTACAATGTGGGTACCCTTGTGAAACGTGTAACACTGTTTTCTGTGCCTGTATCTTAAGTGTATGCTGGTAATACTGTGCTGATATTTCATTCTGAGATAAAGCCATGTGGCCAAGTGTTCCTCTGGTTCGTTCCTTCTGACTGCTTCCTGTCCCAGAGTGCACTCCCACGTTTTACCTGTGACCCCACTGGCAGGCACCTGGGCTTTCTTTCTAACACCTGCTGTACAAACAGAGCGGAAATGAGCCACCTTGTATTTGCTCCCTGTGCAGCGGCTTCTCTGCGGGGTCATCGGCTGTGCACCTGTCATCTTGCCTGTTCTCCCTGTCCGCCCCTGGTACAGGAAAAGTACCACCCGCGTCCCCGCCTCCCCGTTGCCCACATCCCCTCCAGCATTCTGAACGGAACTTCCTGTCATGTGGGTCAGGGTAAATGTTGTACCTCTAATTTTTTATATTAGCATTTTTTAATTATTAAGTTTGGACATTTTTAATAAACACGTTAGTGAGTTAGGCTTCCGCATCTCTCAAGACGCTCCTTACAGCCTCGGCTTGTATTTCTACTCCGTTGAGGCCTTTTATTTTTTTACATTCAGGAATCCTCTTTTTTATTACCGATCTAAATCACGTATCTGTTTCAGAAGCTGGAAGACTCTTTTTCTGGCCTGTCATTAATTTAATTTCTATTTCTTTGAATATGGATCATTATTTCTCATGTAGTGAGAACAGCTCTGGTCCCCCCGCAGTTGGGGCTTTCTGCCTGCCTAGTCTGTCACTCTTCATCCCAACTGACAGCCCCAATGTGCAGCATCTCAGAGCCCAAACCACTCATTGTCCCTAAGTGCTCTCCCTGGCTCTCCCGAAGGCCAATCACAGCCCCGCCTGCGCTTGAACTCAGCTCCTGCCAGCCCCGTCGCTGCCCTGGCTATGTCACTCTGTCGCTCTGGCTTTCATCTGGACTGCCCCTGGCCTGCTGACTGGTCTACCTGCCTCCAGCCCCAGCCTCCTCCCTCTCCCTGCTCCAGACTGCTCCGTGAAAGACCATTCTGGGCACACAGCCCAACTCTGTCCCCCACCTGCCTGAAACCCCGCAGCGGGCCCCATCAGCCCAGCAGTCTCCCTTAACATGCCGTAGATCAGAATCATCGGGTGAAGCGTTTTTTCCTTTTTAATCCGAATTCCTAGATCCCAGCCCAGGATTACAGGATGAGAATATCAGAGCACAGGCTCAAGGAGCTGTTTTTTAGTGGCTGATTCACGTGCCAAACTGTCTTCCCAGTATACTCCACATGGGGTGCTGTTTCAGACCCCTGTCCCAAAGACGCCTCAGTCTACAAGAGGTAGTGCCAGACCGCCATGCAAACATCTTCCACCACAGCTGGCCACCAGTGCCACTGGAGGAATGCTGGGGTATTTGTTCTTTCATGCACTGAACGATTGTTTGCTTCTCTGCCTTTGCAAGATTCATGCCACCTTTTGGGGGATTCTTTCCCTAGCCTTTGACTCAGTTTCTTCAAATGTCCATCAGCCCCCCTCTTCTTCAGGAAGTTCGTGTCCTGCCAGCTGCCTTCACAGATGCCGCCTTTCCTCAGTGTCCCTATGGCGTGTCCCACTGTCGCCTGCCTTGACCCTCACGCTTTCCAGCAATTAGTGTATGTGTCTTCCTGTTTCACCAGACTCTGAGCTCCTCGAGATTGAGCAGTGTTCACCATTGTTGTACCTGGGACAGTGGGTCTAGAATTTCCACAATGAAAAGAAGGAAGATGAAACCCTATTAACAAAAATCTCAGGGCCATCTACAGAACTGTAGGAGTTGCAAGCAAGAACACAGCCACTTGCTAGAGACACAATGGCATCTAATAGGAATGAGTGTGAGCTTCTGAGCCCAGAGCTTAATGCCCACAGGTTTACTGCAAGACTCAGCTATCTATGAGTATTTAAGAAGCCACTCCAAACTCAGCGCAACAGCAAAACCCAATAATGTGCCTCCTTCATCATCATCTGTTAGTGTTGCTGCTCCTCGTGGTCTGGGGGCCAACTGGACTCCGTCAAAGGCTCTCACTCATGTCTCTCATTCAAGTGCAATCAGGTGTGGCCGACATGGGCTCTCTGAAGGGTGTCCACACGTGTGTCTATCAGTTGGGGCTGGTTGTTGGCTAGGACCTTCGCTGGGATTGTCAGCAGGAACTCCCACACATGGACTCTCCACGTAGCCTGGGTTTTCTCACAGCATGGTGGCTGCGTTCCAACAGCAAGAATCTTGAAAAAGAGCAAGGAGCAAACTTCATATCATTTCATGACCCTAAGTCACATGGGGTCACTGCCCCTACAGTGCATTGGTCAAGGCAGCCACAAATATCCACCAAGTTTCAAGAGGAAGGACACACACCCCTCCGAGTATGGGGGAGTGGTGGGTCACACTGTCAGAAGAGCATGTGGACTATTGTTATGACTGCATTTGGAAACCCCAACCTGCCCCATCAGTAAGATACTGAACATCTCTGACACTCCATCTTCCCATCTGTGAAATATGGACAATAGTACCAACTTCATGGGAATGTTGGTTGTGTGGTTTAAAGATGATGTCGGGCTTCTGTTCAGTACGTATTAAGCATCTGCTACGTGAAAGCAGAGATGGGTTGAAAATGCCTGAGGTGCACAGCCATAATGCATCTACAATAACTGTTTGCTTCCAACTCCCTGTGGAAAACAGCAACACGCAGTGCTCTAAGTTGGAGTCTCCATTTGGGAATGCGCCTTTCCAAAAAACAGCAGAGCCGCAAATTATCACAAATGCTCCCCTCAGCCACCACTGCTCCCCTCCTGCCTGTTCTCACCCTCTTTCTGGGCTGCTTTCATCCAGATCTGGGCATAGTTCCAGCATCCAACACCCTTAAGTGTTTTGTCCTCAAATATTCCATTTTGGAAAAAATCCAGGTGTAATTAAATGAACAGCCCAGTTTGTGTTGAGGAAAAGACAGACTATGCCCATTTATACTAAAAGAAGGTTTGTGAGTCTCTCTTCCTTTTCATCTTATTATGCCTCTCATAGTCACAGATTTCCTCCCACAAATCATACTACGCAACCTTCACAAATTGTATGAAAGAAATACGAGGATTATTGTTTTAAAGATATTTGTTTATTTATTTAGAGCACGAGCAGGAGGAGGGGCAGAGGGAGAGAGAGAATCTCAAGCAGACTCCCCACTGAGCCCAGACCCCGACATCACGACCCAAGCCAATATCAAGAGTTGGATGCTTAATCGACCAAGCCACCCAGGTGTTCCTGGGGCTTAATTTTTTATCATGCAATAATTTATACTTATATACCTAAACCATTTTCTGATACAATGACCAAATTAATAAATGCATACACATGTTCAAACATGCACATGAAGGATTTGTGTAATATATGTAAACACTGAGGCAGAAAGAAAAATTTAACCGTGAATGTACCCCCCAAACAATAACCACAGGATTACAACACCAATGACTCAACACAGGTGCTATCACCCAACCCATCCTCTGCCTCCCACCGAAGGTAAGTTTCATTCTGCATTTGAATTTATTATCCTCTTGCTCTTTAAAACATACATTTATACTCTGTACGTACATGTATACCCCCAACAATACAGTATTTAATTTTGTTTATTTGGGGACTTTAAATGCTTTCAGTAGCAAAGTGGCTAATCCTGAGATGGAACCTGGTAAATTCTAGAGTAGTAACTATGTTGGAGCACTGTAGAGTGAGCTATTGCCCAAACTAAGCAATTCAAAGTCAGTTAGAAGTCACCGCAGCAACACCAGCACCACCACAATTGTTGCGTGTAAAGTGTATCTACAGGCTTGGCCTCTAGACTCCAGCTTAAAACCCTTGGCTTTGAAGGAAAAGTCTAAACCCCAAGGGCATAGATGCAGGGCTCCTTAAAATCTGTCCCCAACTCGCTTACCAGTTTCTTATTTCACTTGTAATAATAAGGATGTGGAGGGGTGCCTGGGTGGCTCAGTCGTTAGGCGTCTGCCTTCGGCTCAGGGTGTGATCCCAGAGTCCTGGGATCAAGCCCCACATCAGGCTCCTCTGCTGGAAGCCTGCTTCTTCCTGTCCCACTCCCCCTGCTTGTGTTTCCTCTCTCGCTGGCTGTCTCTCTCTGTCAAATAAATAAATAAAATCTTAAAAAAAATAAGGATGTGGAATAATTACATTAGTTATATACTGCCAATGGAAGTATAGATTTGTCCGAATGCTATGGAAAATTTTTAGTACTCATTATTAAAGATGGTATAATGCATACTCTGTGGCTGAGCATACCATTTCAATGTAACATATACTCAATGGAAATAAATGCCTATAGATATCAAAAATATATACAAGAATATTTTATCTAGATTTATAGTACCTAAACTAAAAGCAAATGTACATCAGGAATTACCAATATATATTCCAATATACATTCCACTTATTGCTTACAATAAGACATTGATAACTTCTCCATTGAAAGGTGAGGGTTTCAGGGGAGCCTGGGTGGCTCAGTCAGTTCAATGTCCAACTATTGATTTTGGCTCAGGTCATGATCTCAGGGTGGTGAGATCAAGCCCACGTCAGGCTCCGCACTCAGCGCAGAGTCTGATTGGGATTCTCTCTCTCCCTCTCCCTCTGCCGCTCCCCGCACTCACTCTAAATAAATAAATAAATAAAATCTTTTTTAAAAAAGAAAGGTGAGGGTTTTATTTTTCTCTTTCCTTGCATCTGGACAAAGCTTTGTATTGCCTTGACCAATATAACGTCATGGAAGTTATTCTGTGTTTCTTCCCACTTGGAACCTAGGTAGTAAAAGGAAATTTGACCTCTGCTTTGCTCTCTTACTCCCTCATACCACTCAATTTTGAAACTCAGGCATCACATTATGAGGCATCCCTGTTCACATGGACACCCCCTCATGTGGGAGCTCATCTTCCAGCTCCAACCAATACCAGCCACCATGCACCTGACTATAAAAGACAGAGCCTTTCAGCAGAGCCTGATAGTGCAGAGGGCAGACAAGCCTGCCAGACTGTGCTCTGTCCAAAGTTCTGAATGTGTAAGTACAGTAAGTGGTTGTGTTATGCTACTAAGTTTGGAGGTTTGGGGATCAGTTGTTATGCATCGTAACTGGGACAATTGCACACAAAAATTAATAAACATCACAAACATAAAAGCTAAAGATGTCAACAGAAGTGAATACATACTAATGAGTCCCCTGACACCAAGCTCAAAATCATGAAAAATTAGTTTATGGTCATAGAAGTTGGAAGAGTGGTTAGTTTTCAGGGTGTAATTTCCTAGGAGAAGACATGAAAGAGGATGCTGAATGTGTAAGTCATTTCCCACATCTCAGACGAACGTTCATTTCATAGCTGTATTCACCTATGTAAATTCATCAAGCCTTACACAGCAAATCTCAAACTACTTATCCAAAAACAAAGTTTACAAAAGCAAAGCAGAGCTGTTTTTTTTTTTTAAGATTTTATTTATTTATTTGAGAGAGAGAAAGTGAGTGAACGAGAGAAAAGGAGCAGGGGGAGGGGCAGAGAGAAGCATATTCCCCACTGAGCAGGGAACCCCATTCAGGGCTCCATCCCAGGACCCTGGGATCATGACCTGGCCAAAGGTAGACACTTGACTAAGTCACCCAGCCACCCCTAGAGCTCTTCTGATTGAGGTGGGTATGGAGCCCCTGGGGCCCACTGGTTCCACTCCCCCTTATACCAGATTCCTGGGGCTTCGTAGGAATGGGGCTTGAAAATCTTGTGACCGAAGCCTTTCTCAGTTTCTATCCCAGTACCTTTAAATCTCCAGTACCTACGGGAGTGTCTGCTATGCAATAGCTCGTTAATAAATGCTGAGTTCATGAGTGCATGAGCACATGCAAGACAGCTTTTATTTGCCCACGGCCCCACCAGAGGTCTTTCTGGTGGACTGAGAAGAAAAAAATCATTTGGAAAACTTCTGGAACTGCACTAATTCTTTCAGACATTTAAGAAGTTCTTTCAAATCATTTGACAAATTACTGTCCATTTTTTAAATTACTGTCTATTTTGTAATTTTTGTTCTTCCAAGTAGCCTCCCTCCTTGTCAGGTACGAGCTTAGACTGGTCGTCTCATGCCATTAATCCTAACTGGTATTTACACAGTGAGACTTGGGGCACCCTCCTCAGAGGAATGCTCAAAAGAGACACCGGTTGCATTTGGGGTGTTAATAGCTATGTTTTGTATACTTTCTTCTGCTTGTTGAAATTCTGTTCATTCTTTAGAATTTTAATTAAACATTTTATCCTTCTTACTGCCTTTTCTAAACTTTTTAGAGAGAATTGGTGGTTCCCATCAGAGATTATTACATACTATCTATGTATCCTATATATTATATATAATATTGTGTATATATATATTCTATCTCTAGTATGCTATATAATGGGATAAATGTGCATATCCTTGACTCTATCAAGAGGGAAATGAGAGATATTAAAGGGAATATCTATTGAATGCCTCTTATGTCCCAGGAATATCTAAAAAGAGCAATATAGTTTGACCAAGTGGGATTTATTCTAAGAATGAAAGTTTGGTTTGTTAAAATGTTAAAATTCTAATCATTTTAATTTACACATTAACAAGACACAGGCAAAAAGTGGATTGGAGCACAAAAAAGATATCTACGGTCATCACCTTTAATCAGCTTTGTACCAGAGACACTAGCCAGTGCAGTCATGCACAAAAAATATATAAAAGCTATAAAGATTTAGAATGGAATTTAAAAAGCCATTCCTCCTCATAACTGACATAATTATGGATGTAGAAATTGCCTAAGTCTATAATTAGAATCATAAGTCAATTTAGCAAAGATGGTTGAAACAAGGAAGTATAAGTTCTATATAAAAACAATTATGCTTAAATATTCTCGTAGCAAAGAATATAAAAATAAATTTTAAAACACTACTATTTATATTTGCATAAGAAAATTATCAAGTATATAGGAATAAATCCATAGAAATACATATAATATTAAAAATTATCAGATAATTGACAATGAATCTAAGGAAAAGTGTATAAAAATCATACACTGAGCAATACAAAATATTGCTGAGAAAAATTAAGGAGTGTCTAAGTAAATGGACAGATAATCCATGTTCATGAACTGAGATACTTAATATTATTAAGATTTCAATTCTCCCCAAATTCACTTAAGAGCCAGTATAATTCCAGTCAAAATCTCAGAAGTTTTTCTTAGTGTTGTAGATATTAATAAACAAATTCAAGCACTTTATGGTAACGCTATGGACATGGAATAGCCAAGACAATATTAAAGAAGAAAAAGTTGGGGATTTATGGGTTTCAAAACTTAATATGAAGCTAAAATAATTAAGTTAATGTGGGTACTGTTACAAAGAGTGATCAGTCAAAATAGACCCTAGAGGGACAGTCATTCGATTTACAGTGACACAGATTTTCACCAGGAAACAGTCTTTTCAATACATTTTGCTAAAAAATTCTACTATGTATACAGGGAAAAATGAACTTTCCTCCCTACTTCACAATCTAATTTGAGGACAATCATAAGCATAATTCTGAAAGGTAAAATAATCTTTAGAATAAAACAGTAAAATACCTTCATAATCTTGTTTTTGGGAAGGATTTCTTAAATAGGCTACAAACCACTAATCAAACAAGAAAATAAGATGAGAAACAAACTGAGGGCTTCAGAGGGGAGGGAGGTGGGGGAATGGGATGGTCTGGTGATGGGTAGTAAGGAGGGCACGTATTGCATGGTGCACTGGGTGTTATACGCAACTAATGAATCATCGAACTTTGCATCAGAAACCAGGGATGTACTGTATGGTGACTAACATAATATAATTTAAAAAAAACATTTAAAAAAAAGAAAAGAAAAGAAGATAAATTAGAACTTCTCGGAACTAGGAAATTCTGATCATCCACGAAGAAATTGTTAATAAGTGATGAGTTGGGCCATACCTGGTGACAGCATCTGGGATACATGCCATATCCTGGGCACCTCTGTAACCCAGGTCCACCCCAGAACCTGGCATTCATTAGTGCCCACAAGGGTTGCCTTCCCCCTGCCCCTCTTCATGCCCCCATCTGGTGGCCTCTTGCTGTGCATACTGGCATGAGCCTCTGGCACTATTCCTCCTATGAAGACTTGAATCAAGGTCTGCTATCTAGTTGTGCTGTTTATTTTGCAAATGTTCAAAAGGAATCATTGCAAATAACAAGGATGGAAGATTTAATTTGAATGATCCAGTACATGCACAGACCAAGACTCATGTTGCCAAAAAATGCACACATCTAAGAGACATAGACTTTGGAATCAGAGAGATACAGGTTCAAATTCCAGGGATAGAATTTACTTGTTGGTTGTGCTCGAGTTGCCTTGCCCCTCTGGATCTCATTTTTCTTATATGTATTGGGACACTTATTTAGTAGTTGGTTTTAAATGATTAAAATATTAAAATCTATTCCATGAAATACCAATGCTCATGATGCAAACAAATATTCTACCTATCAACTGTTCCATTATCAAGTATGGCTCAACAGGGGCACCTGGGTGGCACAGCGATTAAGCATCTGCCTTCAGCTCAGGGCGTGATCCCGGCGTTCTGGGATCGAGCCCCACATTGGGCTCCTCCGCTATGAGCCTGCTTCTTCCTCTCCCACTCCCCCTGCTTGTGTTCCCTCTCTGGCTGGCTGTCTCTATCTCTGTCAAATAAATAAATAAAATCTTTAAAAAAAAAAAAGTATGGCTCAACAACTCTGAATATAAAGAAATTTTTTTTAGGGACTCAGTCAGTTGAGCATCTGACTTGGTTTTGGCTCAGGTCATGATCTCGGGGTTGTGAGACAGAGCCTCATGTCGGGCTCCACACTCGGCAGGGAGACTGCTTGAGATTCTCTCTCCCTCTGCCCCTCCCCCACTTACACCCACCCATGTGCTCACTGTCCCTCTCTTTCAAATAAATAAATAAATCTTTAAAAAAAAAGAAATAATTTTTTTAACTTTGTGATTCCTAAAGAGATTTTTCTGGTGAGCATTCTAAATATCCATGGGGGACTAGAGTATTCCATTTTTCCAACACATCTCAGACCCACGGAAACATTTTCCATGACGAAGGACTAGTGTTCTCTGAACACACATGGGGAAATGATGTAGAACAGAACAGACATTCCAAGACACTGTCTCTTATTGTTATTGTTGTTATCTTGCTGTTGCTCTTCCTATACATATCATTAGGTTATTAATTATTACCTTGCAGCAACAAGAATAATGCAAGAGGCAGAAATCTGAACAAATCTAAGTTACGGCTCAAAATTCATAAAACATCATTTTCCAGACAAAATTTTGCGTGTCGGATTTGGCTTGGCACTTTGGCTCTGAACTCCACTAGTTTAAAATAGACAATTTGAAAATAGACAAATCCCTTCTCTCCTTGCTAATTTGCATGATGGCTCGTTGAGATGGGATTGTTCCACCGCAGTCAAGATGATGCCATTGTTTTTAACTAACCATACAGGGACTTGAATCCATTCAAAAAGAAAATTCCTAAACATGCCCACTTACCTGGGTTAATGACTAAAGAAGACAAAGAAATAACATAACTGTGGGCGTCTATTTTCTACTGAGTTTTTTACATGACAACGGATTGATACAAACCACTTTGCATATTTGTAATTGTCTGATTTGTTATAACATGGAGCTCATGAGAACATGGACAGAGAAAGTCGTAGACTCACATCACTCTATAATGCCTGTCTTTCTTCCACTGCCTTCCTGGCTTATGCTATTAATTCCATGGAAAGTTTGAATCATAGTACTTGCTAGGTAATGAGTGATTTTCCATTATTCATAAATTCATTCTTGTATGCAAACAACAGCCTCTAAGGGCCAGCATTTGTCTTACTTACTGAGACAGAGGCCCCAGACACTGCACTTCTGGCTCTTGGCCCCTCCATCATCCCAAGGTCTCCGGGATGCCTGGAATACAGGAAAAAGCCCAGGCCTGGGGCTCCTATCTGGACTCTTCCCCTGTGGGAATTTGGGCAACGTCCTCTATCATTCTCATTTTCTTTCCTGGCAGGGCTCGACGCTCTCCAGTCCCAAGACTGCATGACTCCATGGCTTCAGTTCACATCAAAATGAAATCATTGGGTTGGATAAAGAATATGGGAATATTTGGTTTGTCGTTGGCCCCAACTATTTTACAACTATCCAGCAGGCATTTACCAAGCTACCAGGCTGTGGGTAACTGGAGAAACAGACATGCTCACAATCGAATTGGGGACATAAACTTATGCCAATAAAATAATACGGTTGGAACATTTTATACTGATTGGAACATTACTACCCAAGAGACTAAAGAAGGTGATCGCAGGGCCTCCCGGAGGAAGTTATGCTAATGCCAAGATCTGAAGGCTGAATTTGAGTTTGGCACCTGGTTAAGGTGTAGGGACGGGCCCTCTGGGTAGAGAGAACATCCCCTGAGCAAGTGCAGTGAGACTGAAATACACAACTGGACAGTGGCCAGGCCATAAACAGCTATAGAATTCTGACCCACAACCTGCATCAACCAGCCCAGAATCAACCCAGTGTCCTCAGGAGCAGGCATTCAAACTACCATCTCTAGCAACCGACCCAGCCAGCCAAGCAATAACCCATAACCCTCAGCCCTAAAGGGCCATTTCCTGGTTAGTAACCGACAGCTTCCCTAAGTTTTGCCCCCATTTCCAGCTCAGGACCAACAGGGAAAAGAATAAATATTCACCCCTAAACCACCGCACTGGATGCCCCACTTATAATTAGCCCACCTCCAGCTCCCCCAGGCCAATAGCCTCGAATCAGGACACACCTGAACCTGCCCTTTCTTCCACTATAAAGCTTTCCCTCTCCTCTGCCTGCCTTTGGGTCTCTGCCAGATGAAAGTGATGGTGGCCGGAGCCCTTGCCGTAGCCAGTTTGGAATAAAGAGCCTTGTTGGCTTGTTCTCTTTCAGGTGATCTTCGTTAATTTGTACCGCACAGAGGCATGAAACTGAGTGTTTTGGGTAAAGAACTAAAAGGGCACACTTGGAGGTAGTTGTGGTTGTGGTTTTGTGTGTGTGTGTGTGTGTGTGTGTTTCTGTGAATGTACATATGTGTGTGTTGAGGGGAGGGCAATGACAGGTGAGTTTGGATAAATAGGTAAGAACAAAGCCAAATAGGCTTTTATATAATGTAATAGTTAACTATGGTTGTGTAATAATATTAACACAATATTAGCTGCTTAAAACAACACACGTTTATTATCTCAGTTTCTGTGCAGGAGTACTTAGCTTCAGTCAAGCTGGGGCTGGTCTCATCCAAGGCTTGACTAGGAAAGCATCTGTTCCTGGCTTCTGTGGCTGTTGGCAGCTTTTGGTTCCTTGTGGACTGTTAGTCTGAGGGCCTCAATTTCTTCTGGATGTTGGCTGTAAGCAGAATAATGCCCTCTAAAGATGTCCATGGACATCTCCAGATGTCCATCTCCAGGACTTGTGAATATGTTCCCTCTGTGGCAAGACACTCTGCAGGATGACATGATTCTCTATGTCGAAAACCCAAAAGACTCCATCAAAAAATTACTAGAACTCATACAGGAACTCAGCAAAGTGGCAGAATATACAATCAATGCACAGAAGTCAGTTGCATTTCTATACACTAGCAATGGGGCAGAAAAGAGAAATCAAAGAATCCATCCCATTTACAATTGCACCAAAAACCATAAGATACCTAGGAATAAACCTAATCAAAGAGGTAAAGGATCTGTACTCTGAAAACTACAGAATACTTATCAAAGAAATTGAGGAAGACACAAAGAAATGGGAAAACAGTCCATGCTCATGGATTGGAAGAACAAATATTGTTAAAACGTCTATGCTACCCAAGGCAATCTACACATTCAATGCAATCCCTATCAAAATGCCACCAGCATTTTTTTTTTAAAGATTTTATTTATTTATGTGACAGAGAGACAGCCAGCGAGAGAGGGAACACAGCAGGGGGAGTGGGAGAGGAAGAAGCAGGCTCATAGCGGAGGAGCCTGATGTGGGACTCGATCCCGGAACACCCGGATCACGCCCTGAGCCGAAGGCAGATGCTTTAACGACTGCGCTACCCAGGCGTCCCGCCACCAGCATTTTTCACAGAGCTGGAACAAACAACCCTAAACTTTGTATGGAATCAGAAAAGAACCCAGATGGCCAAAGGAATGTTGAAACAGAAAACCAAAGCTGGAGGCATCACAATTCTAGACTTCAAGTTGTATTACAAAGCTGTAATCATCAAGACGGTATGGTACTGGCACAAAAACAGACACACAGATCAGTGGAACAGAAGAGAGAACCCAGAAATGGACCCTCAACTCTATGGTCAACTAATCTTTAACAAAGCAAGAAAGACTATATGATGGAAAAAAGACAGTCTCTTCAACAAACGGTGTTGGGAAAATTGGACAGCCACATGCAGAAGAATGAAACTGGACCACTTTCTTACACCATCCACAAAAATAAACTCAAAATAGATGAACGACCTAAATGTGAGATAGGAATCCAACAATATCCTAGAGGAAAACACAAACAGCAACCTCTTTGACCTCGGCCACAGCAACTTCTTGCTAGACACATCTTCAAAAGCAAGGGAAACAAGAGTGAAAATGAACTGTTGGAACCTCATCAAGAGAAAAAGTTTTTGCACAGCAAAAGAAACAGTCAACAAAACTAAAAGGCAACCTACAGAATGGGAGAAGATATTAGCAAATGTCTTATCATATGAAGGACTAGTATCCAAAATCTGTAAAGAACTTATCAAACTCAACACCCAAAAAAACAAAAAATTCAGTCAGGAAATGGGCAGAAGACATGAAAAGACATTTCTTCAAAGAGTCATACAAACGGCAAACAGACACATGAAAAATGCTCCACGTCACTCGGCATCAGGGAAACACAAATCAAAACCACAATGAGATACCACCTTACACCAGTTAGAATGGCTAAAATTAACCGGTCAGGAAACAACAAATGTTGGTGGGGATGGGGAGAAAGGGGAACCCTCTTACACTGTTGGCGCTAATGAAACGGTACAGCCACTCTGAAAAACAGTATGGAGGTTCCTCAGAAAGTTAAAAATAGAGCCACCCTATGACTC
Organism: Ursus arctos; assembly: GCF_023065955.2. Taxonomy (NCBI): domain Eukaryota; kingdom Metazoa; phylum Chordata; class Mammalia; order Carnivora; family Ursidae; genus Ursus; species Ursus arctos. The sequence continues at coordinate 82,675,722 of NW_026623078.1, read as the reverse complement.
AGCAATTACACTATTAGGTACTTATACAAAGGATAAAAACATACGATTCAAAGGGACACATAGACCCTGATATTTATAGCAGCAATGTCCACAATAGCCAAACCATGGAAAGAGCCCAGATCATGTCCATCAACAGATGAATGGATAAAGATGACATGGGGTGTGTGTGTGTGTGTGTGTGTGTGTGTGTGTATAATGGATATTCTTCAGCCATCAAAAAGAATGAAATCTTGCCATTTGAAATGACATGGATGGAACTAAAGTGTATTATGCAAGCAAAATAAGTCAGTCAGCAAAAGACAAATGCCATATGATTTCACTCATATGTGGACTATAAGAAACAAAAAAGATGAACATAGGGGAAGGTAAGGAAAAAGAAGACAAAAACAGAGAGAAAGACAAATCATAAGAACCTCTTAACTCTAGGGAACAAACAGGGTTGCTGGAGGGGAGGTGGGTGGGGGGATGGGGTCACTGGGTGATGGGCATTAAGGAGGGCACGTGATGGAATGAGCACTGGTATTATATGCAACTGATGAATCACTAAATTCTACCCTGAAACTAATAATATACTGTATGTTAATTAAGTTGAATTTAAATAAAAATTTTTTAATTAAAAAAAAAGATACTCTGCAGATGTGATTACATGAGGACCTTGGGATGGGGAGTATCCTGGATTATCCGGGTGGGACAATCTAATCATGTGAGTCTTTAAAAGTAGGAGCATCTCCCAGTGACAGCCGGTCAGAGAGAACATTGGCAACAGAATCATGGTCGGACCATTGCTGGCTTTGAAGATGGAGGAAGAGGGTCATGGGCAAAAGGAACGTGGGGGCGGGGGGCGGCCTGTAGAAACTGGGAAAAGCAGAGAAGAGGTGCGCCCCTAGAGTCCCTGGAAGGAACCTGAGTTTTAGCCCCTCGAGACCCTTGTCAGACTTCTGAGCTCTGGAGCTGCAAGAGAGGAGATCTGTGTTGTTTTAAGTCACCAAGTTTGTGGTGAGTGGTTACAGCAGCAAGAGGAAACCAGCAGTCACGTACATCCGGATCATCACCTTTACCGAATTCTACTGGTTAGAAGCAAGTTGCTTGTCCTGCCCACACTCAGAAGAGGTGGCTACACAAGGGGTACCAACACGGGTCACAAGACCCCGTTTTTGTCCCTTCCTGCAGGTCAGTGGTTCCGTCTCTTCTTGCCTCTGCACATTGGAGGGATGTCCATGAACACATCTTTGGAAACCACGCCCTCTGATCCTGGGGGGCTTCCCAGTGGAGGAGGTCAGAGCCACTGGGGTCCTGAGCAGTGGGAACTGCAGATGCGGATGATGGGGGGCAGCACTGGGATGCTTGCAGGGGAAGGGTGCGACCTGGTCTGTGCTTCTGAATGGAGCCTCTGGCTGCAGCAGGGGCGAGGCTGGGCGCAGCGACGGTGCACAGGGAGAGGAGCTGTTGGATTCCAGAGCGATTCACACGGTGAAATCCATTTGAATTGAGGACTGACCAGATGCAACCGACTCTGCGTGGGGAGGCTTCTTTCTGCATGTCTGTGCAGGCAGGGCCATGCTGGACAGGTACGTGGCTTGCACGCGGCACAGAGCTCCCCAGCAGACCGAGTGAGTGGCCTACTGAAATTCCTCCTGGGCGCTGCTCACGGAGCAGCATCCTACCCAGGCAGGGTCTCCTGCCACGGACTCCTCTGTTTAACTTGTCCACCTGAAGATGGTGCTATTTTCTACATCTCTCTAGAAGGAATGTCCTTTTATCATTTGCACAAAGTCCTGATGGCAAGTCCTGTCTTCATTTTTACAAACTTCTCCACAAAGTTACCTACTCCCCGGACACAATGTTCAGAAATAAGTGGCATTTTGCTATTAACGCAAAGGGATCTGGCCTCTAATTTTTATGTCTTCCCAACCCCCCCCCCCACGCCCCCGACAAGCAAGCTCCTTCATTCCTGTAATTCCCAGAGCCTGTATCAGTGAGAGCTGCGGCTGGTGCTTGGCCAAAGTCTGTTGCTTTGAAGTGACTGATTGGTTTGCAAAGGCATGTGGGTAATGAAACTCCCACATTGGGGCTGCAGTGCGGAAGGGCCCGTCCCCACAGCACCATTATGGTGCCACCTGGGATGTGGGGTCTATACCAGGAGATTTGAATTCATGACCCTTGCCCTCACAACAACCATATCTCTTAGGTGTCCTTGTTTTCAATTTCCAAATAAGAAAAAAAAAAAAAAAGCAAGGCCGAGTAGGTTAACTAACTAGCCTCGGGTTATGGAGTTAGTAAGGACAAACCTGAGATCCAGCTGCGCCTCCAGGCACCGCTCTGATGTGGTTTCCGCTGTGAAGTGCCTCTCGTCTTAAATTGCCCAAAGGAAAAGAGAGTCAGGATCACGGGAGCCAGCTTCTGTCAATCTGCTTTTTGAGATTATTTTTCTTCTGGGTTGGGGTAAGGGATAGTGTCTAATGCTGTATTCTATTTCTGCAACTAGGCTAAGTTATTCACAGCCCCGCAATGCAAATGTTTATTCCCACAATTTATCATTATTCACATACGTGACACCCATAATTCAAGTACGAAAACTTCTACAGGAATGTAAATTATGAACAGTCAATCCAACTTCACACCCCAGATGCCTGTGATGTGTCAAATCCATTCCGTACGCATGGATTTCAAGACGATGCATTCCCAAGCTAGCCACTACTTCAAACAAAGCATACTGGATGAGGGCCACATGGAAATATGGTTTTGAACAGCCTGTTCAAGAGGAGGAAGGATGGGAAATTCATCTGCCAGCTCATTCCACTCTCCTTTCTTCATTCTTCAACTTGGCAGCCTGTGAATTCCTTTAGGATTCAGAGATTATCTAGACCCTGCAGGAAGCCTCTGGGGCAGCCAGTGCCTCTGGTGGTCCAGACCTGCCCAAACACAGGTGTGGCTTCCTCTCTCTCACCAGGTGACGGTGCACATCAGGGCTCCTGTACTGTGGCAGCTGTGTCCAGACCTTTACAACAGCACAAGGTCCGGTAGCCTTTACCAGGACACCAGTTGCAAGAAAACAAGATGTGGAACCAAGAGCTGGAAAGAGGGGCACAGCCAGGCTGATGTAGGCTGAGGTATAATTCAGGCCCAGTTCAGTCTGAGCAATAAACTGACCAAATACTTAGAGAAACAATACATCATTTGAAATGCATCAATATAATACAATGTAACAGTACATACAACTATTGTGCAAACAGGACACTAGGATCAACAGGCACAACAATCACCAGCAATAGATCTTGCAGAACTTCAGATAAGTGATGCTTAGAGTTTATGAATAAGTACACTTACGATGAATTTTAAAAAGGAAAAGTGGAATGGAAACCATAAGAAAACAGTGATATGCTAGGAATAGCACATCCAGGAATGAAAATAGTCATTGGAGTTTTAAATAAACTTAGCGAATGGGCAAAAGCACACATTTGAAGAAGGTGGCCAGACAGTATGTGATGTAGACGTTAGATGTGGTGTCATTGCCATATCACCCCAAACAGAATCCAGACAGATGGAGCTAGAACAAGATGAAAGACGAGAATTGACAAGGATCTCGGGAAAAGGCACCACATACACGTCACAGAAACGAGACAATGACAGGGTCAATATGTAATGGGGTAATGACCGGAAAAATTGAGAGCTGCCCAGAATTTCTTAGGGACATAAATTCTCAGACTCAGGAGGGCACACAAGTCCCAATACAGATGAACAAACAGAAAGTCACACCAACCCATCGCAGTGATACTGAATAATGCCAAAGGCAAAGAGAAGATCTAAACCACTCAAGAAAAGAGAGACATCGCCTACCCTGGCGTGGTGTTTAGGCTAAATTGCTAGGTTCTAGGAAAGATATTTTCGTCATTAAGATGCCTCAAGCCGCAGGGTTTTTCCACCCTCCAGCCTCCAGTGAGAGGACAGCTCCCATGGAGTGGAGGGCCCACTAGGACCAGCCTGCCCAATAACCCTCCTGGTCTTGGTCCCAGTTAAGTGTTACTCCAATGATGCTGTATCAGGAAAACCCGTGCAAATGAAGGGCAACCACAGGTGGTCCAGGTGACCCATAGTCGAGCTCTATTTGACTGGGTTTGTTTGAGCGGAAGTTGGGATAATTTGCAAAGGAGAAAGTCAGCTACAATGGGGACGCCCTAGCCATGCAGAGGGGTGCACTGAGCCTGACACATGATGCTTGCCTGTCCTTTCTTTCCTATCACATAAATAAGCTAAGTATTTTCAAAATTCAGATGGCCTCCTTTGCACAGTCTTTCACCATTGGCTCCTACCTGGTGAAGGTAGGAGAACCATCAGCTCCAACATGGAGCCCCAAGTGTCTGCTCTGCATGGGTGCTGAGTTAGGGACTGTGACCTCTCAGGGCAAGCACTAAGGCAATGACAGCTTCGGCTTCACCCTGCGATTCCTGGATTCTTCTCTTTACTCCAAGACCATTTGTCCAGGTTCAAACATCCAGTTCTCCCTTGTTCCTACACCCATACCCTTTCTGTTTGTTTTAGGTTGGAGGACATGGGGACATTGGATGAAAACCACAACAAGGTCATCTAAACAATGGACTCCAAAGAGAGAAAGGAAATGCCAGCCTCACTTTAAGGCAAGAACACGTTTTCACGGGTTTTTAAGCTGTTTTGAGAGTGTGCATCCCAATGTACTTGGGGAACCCAGACACCAAAACAAAAAGCAAAAAAGAAATGAATATCAAGATATAAAGGCAGGAAGCCTGGGTGGCACAGTCGGTTAAGCATCCAGCTCTTGGTTTTGGTTCAGGCTGTGATCTCGGGGTCATGAAATCGAGCCCCTGTTGGGCTCGTGCTGATCTAGAGTTTCTTTCTCCCTTGGCCCCTCTCCACCGCTCTCTCTTTCTCTCTCTCTCAAATAAATAAATAAATCTTTAAAAAGAGAGAGAGAAAAGAAAAGAAAGAAAGAAGGAAGGAAAGGAAGGGAAGGGAAGCAAGGGAAGGGGGAGGGGGAAGGGAAGGGGAAGGGGAAGAGGAAGGGAAGGGAAGGGGAAGGGAAAGAGAAAGGAAAAGAGGAAGAAAGAAAGTCTCTAACACCTGCAGGCTGACTGCCGTTTCTCCCAGAGAGGTCCTGTCTCAAGGCAGTTCTTATAAAGACCACCAGATGAACTGAAGCAGGTCAGGTCACACCGGGCCTGCATCACCAGCTTCAATTCTTCCTTCTCCAGAGTCTCTTTGGCTGCTTATCTTAAAGAAGACAAATATCTGGTTTTTTTGGGGGGAGGGGGAGGTTGCTTGTTCGTTTGTTTTTTGAAGAAGCAGTCAGGGGGAGACAGTCTACCTGGGCAGAAGGGACTCCAAGTACTCTCCAGTATGAAATGGTCCAGTGGAGCATATCAAGGTATCTGACCTTGAGACTAGGAGGGACCAGGAGACATTGTCCCTGGACTTGCACTTCCATCTCCAGTACGGCAAGTGACTTCAGACAATCAGAGCATGTGACTCTCCTTATGCTCCCCCTTTCGTATGCAAATGCTCAGCAAGACCTGCCCTTCATGACCCACTCTTGCCTGTGTCCCCAGCACCTAGCACTCTGTCACCACCTGCTTGGAGCCACTGAGCCCCCAGGCCGTTCCCCGGATGGACCGCTGCTCTCCACTGGCCTAATCTAGGCATTTGCTTCCTCCTCTCCTTTGACATTGTCTCTCTACTGAAGCCACCAAACTAACAACCGCTGTGATCCAGATGTGAACTCAGAGCTAAGGACAAGAAGGTAGGCCCTCACATCTGGCAGCTGGCTGGTGTTCTCCTGCTGACATGAATACTTCTTAGCACATAGACAGCAGACAAGGTCACTCTGCCCGTAATGGATCATGAATAAAGACTTTATCCAAACCACAGAAAAGACCAAACATGTTCCGCTCCGGGCTAAGGGAGTGACTGCAGATTTTTCACAAACACAGCATGACCTCCCTCTGATTTCCCCTCCGTGGGGGAGATATTCCTCTAGGTAAGACTTAGGTCAGATGCCCACTATGGAATTACCTGCTTCTTCATTGCATCTAAGGCAGAGCACAACCCCGCTTCCTTAAACCTTCCCGAACACCACCTAGTACAGACCCACACCCCACATAAATCTATTCCAGGAGCATTTTACTGAGACGTCCCACAGTTCCCCATGAGGTGCTTCTCCCTCACAGCCCCCTAGTAAACCAACTTATTCATCACAAGTGTGCTCCTGGCAGTGACTGGCCAGAGGCCATGGACCATGGTTTCATCAGCACCTTGCCCTTCCGCGCTCTCCCATGTGAGTCACAAGTGGCAGGTTAGGGAAGAGTTGGGGGGCTTTTCTCTTTATTTTCATGCCCCTCAAAGCAGAGCATTCTCCTGTGTCTTTTGGCCTGTGTTCCATTTCTTCCATGATCCACCGTTCTCTCTCCAACTTAAACCTGAGCACTTACTGGGGCATATGAGTTGCTGGAGGAGAGTTATCCCCGCACAACCCGCCTCCAAGTAGAGGTCCATCCATATTTAAAAGAGTGACAAAGCAGTGCTATAGGCCGTGACGAAAAGGACTTAAGGGAAGTAAGAGTGAAGGCAAGACCACAAGACAAGGGAAAGGTGATTTGCTTTGTTGCCTACGTGATCACTCTCCAATAAGCCAACTTGGCAGTCTGATGGTCTGGTGGTCTGGAGGTCCTACACCTTGGTGCCCGCTCTCCCACTGACCTCTCCCAGGATCCCGCCTCTGAAGGCAGAAGCTGCTCCTGGTTCTCTTCCACTAATTATACGGTGTCTACACCACTTCCTGCGTGGAGTGCCCGCAGCATACTAGGTACCCACAAATATGTTTTGAATGATTGGTGAGCAACTGGCCCCTGGGGCTTTCCCTGATTAACTGGAAGGTGTTCTCTTCTCCTTTGTTGCCTTTGTGTCTTCAACTCAATGCATCAGGATTCTACTCACCCTTCAGGGCCCAATTCAAGGAACACCTCCTCCATGGAGCCTGCTCTGGAACTCACCACGAGAAAGAGTCACTAATCCCTCTGTATTTCCTGAAGAAGTCAGAAAATGGGTATGGAGAAATGAGTTTATAGGAATGAACGAAGATCAAATCCAAGGAATGGAGACACTTCTAAAATTCACCTTGATTTTGCCCATCCATTCCACCCCATGCTGTAGAGAAAATAGTAAACACATGAAAATCCTATTTTGTCTTTGGGTTTTGCTCCTTTATGAAGCAGCCATAAATAGTAGCCTCATTACACAACGCAAACTCCAATTAGAAGCTCACAGCCCAGGAGCAGAAGGATGGGTTTGCTCCCTGCCATTGTGAGCAACCGAACCAGTAATAAATCACCAGTTAGCAAAGAGGAACAGGGCTTGAATAGCTCTCCTTATTGTTTTTAGCCCTGTAAACAGGGCTGTGAGGCTGGCATTCAAGAAGAATGTAGAATTTAAAGTCATTTTAAATTTGCCATGATTTCTATCTTGCCAGGTAAATTATTTAAAATTGCTCAAATAAGACCAAGGAAAGTAATTATAAAATCAGAAGAGACACAGTCATAAATGTATTTGTATATATGTATGTATACCATATATATATATGTATGTCATACGCATGTATATATGTATATATGCATATATATGTATGTCATATATGTATGACATCATCTCCGTATAGATAACAAGTATCTAATATATTGGTATGGCTGTTTATGGGTCAGTTTATAGTTTATATAATGGATGTACTATTTACAAGTAGTTCTATTTATATACTATTTATAAACACTTCTATTTATATATATATACACGAACATAAAGCATATGAAACATGGATTTGCAAGTAACATAACAATTTATGACATAAAGTTGATTTGAATACATGTTATGCCCATAGATATACTCTGTGCAGATCATGATACAATTCATGGCAAATGCATACTGGTGAGGCCTCAGATGGATTTGAATTTGAACTCAGACCCCTCCCAACTGTGTGGTGTTGGGAAGATGCTGAACTTCCTATATGAGAGTCAGAGTCACACAAGTTGTTAGAATTGTATGGGATAATGTGCACAGAACCTTACGGAGGCACAGAGCAAGGGCTCAAGAACCAGCTGTCCCTGTCGCACTTACCTAGTTCTTGGCACCTGGGACCACGTAGACCCCACCCCATGCATCTTACCTGCAAACCTGCCTCACCTGGCTCGGTAAGCCACAAAGGAGGTGCAGGATGGGCACGTGACCCTCGAGCCGAAGGGCTGTTGGCACCTCATCATTGCTGGGCACAGACACCTTCCCCTGACAGTAGGAGGAGGGACTCAGAAGCACACTGTGCCCCCCTTCTCCCAGTTCTGTGAGACACAGGAGGGAAAGTGCCATCAGAGGGGGTGAGGAGCAGCTTCTGTAGGATGGGGGGCCATTCATCCCAGGCAGGGCTGGCTCAGATCAGCTTCTCGGTGTTTGTCCCCCATTGTTCCTCCTTCAGCAGTCTACCAACCAGTCTGTGCAGGAACTCACACATTCATTCACTTAATGCCTCCCTGTTCGTTCATCTGACATGTGCTAACATCCATTTCTCTATTAACACGCTGAAATAGCCCTTTATTTACCCAACTGTTGACTCTCACATGATTTATACACTTAGTTGTATTATTTCTCTTACAGAGCCATTCATTTACCCTTCCACAGTTTTGTTTACTTATTGATTTATTTACATGTCTTTTAATTTATTATGCATTCTAATATTTACCCAACCATCCATATGCACAGATTCATCCATACACTTACCTACACATTGATTCATTCCATGACACCTAAGTCATGTACGTATCACTTATTGTTTCTCCAGTCACACGCCAACCCACCCATCCATTCAGCTATGAATTCCTACATTTACTCAGAGATCCTTTCATTCACTCATCAATCACATGGCCTGTAATCCACCCACACGTCCCATCATCCATACATCTGCGCATGCACGCATCCTCCATCATCCCATTTGGTCAAAAGTACGCAGGAGACTCTGTGATCAGCCAGCTCTGGTGGTCCAGATGTCTAAGACCCCGGGTCTAAATTTCTTGAAATGCTGCTTTAGAGACAACGTGTTACTGCAGAATGTTAGGAGCTTTTGCCATTTATAATTAAGTTAGTCATAATTAATTCTGCCACTACTTCTTAGTTGGGCGATAACAATTGTATCAATTATACTTTTTGAACTTAATATTCTCATTCTGAAGAGTTATGAGTTGTACATACAATTACGTGTAAATACTTTTTAGGACAATTTCAGAACACAGCTCTATGCAAGCGATGAAAATCTCCTTGCTTCTGTCTCCCTGCAGCCGACGGGACCTTGTCCCACCTGTGCACCTCACATCCTGGGTGTGTATTGGTCTGCCTCCAAGTTCCTCTCTTAACTCTCCAACCTTAGAAAGAGTTGAAGTCTATGAAGTCCTCCCCAAAAGCTCCTTCATGCATTTGCCATGTTACTGCTCCCTCCTGGAATACCTTCTGGTCACCAGCTGTACTAATTGTCCCCATCCTCAGGGCCCGGGTCAGAGCTCATTCCTACCTTGGAGCTCTCCCTGATCTCTGCAGCCCCTAGCTCTCCCTACCCTGGGCCCAAGAGTTGCGTTAGCCATGATGGAGTTCACATCAGGTCACCTTCAGCCCCGCAGGGTAGGGGAGGGCAGAAATGTAAACAAATGATCACAGTGAACTGTGAAAACGTTCTAAAGGGAGATATGGAAGAGCCACCTGTCTGTGGCCAATAAGGGAACCACTGACCCCGGGAGGGGCTTGGGGGTGCTGCTCACAAGGAACACGAAATCTACATGCATTGATGTTGGATGGTGCCGACAGCGAAGAGAGATTCCCTGGAGCCACGGGAACAAGCAGAACCTCGGGTTGGGGCGGAAACCACGGACAGCACGTCACCAAGGCAGCAGTGAGCCTTGCGGGGCACCCAAGGCAGGCCCGGCATCTCTGCACTTTGCACTGGAAAGATGAAAGGAGTTTGGTCAGGGGCGCCCCGGGTGGCTCAGTCATCAAGGGTCTGCCTTCGGCTCAGGGAGTGATCCCGGGGTCCTGGGATCGAGCCACCCATCGGGCTCCCTGCTCAGCGGAAAGCCTGCTGCTCCCTCTCCCACTCCCCCTGCTGGTGTTCCCTCTCTCGCTGGCTGTCTCTCTCTCTCTGTCAAATAAATAAATAAAATCAGAAAGAAAGAAAGAAAGAAAGAAAAGAAGAAAGAAAGAAAGAAAGAAAGAAAGAAAGAAAGAAAGAAAGAAAGGAGTTTGGTCTGATCATCATGTCCCTTAAACGCAGGCTTCAGGGAGGGTCCGGTCATGCGGCCGTGCTCTCGGCCCCTTGCCTTCTTGCCCAGGGTGGTCTGAGCCATCCAGGAGGCTGAGCAGAGCCAGAAGGACAGGCAGCCAAAGTGGCTGCAAGGAGTGAGCAGATGTGACCGGCTTTGTGCTCCCACTGGGCCGGACCTTGTCCACTGTCTGGAATTCACTTCAAAACTGCTGGAAGAGCGTCAACGCTGTCACCCACACTGCAGTTACGCAATGTCCTACAGATGGCTCGGCCGTGGTGGGGCGGGGGTGTGGGGAGCATCATAGCTAGAGCTTTGAGAAAAATAATCATAATGAGGATTATAATGAGGACAGTAATAGGAGCGGCCAGCTCACAGCCAGCTCCGGGCCAGCGCTTCGGGGCACTTGTGCCTCCAGGCCTCTCTCCAGCCACAACTGCCAGCAGAATATTGCTCGTCCCATGTGACAGATGACAGCATCACCAGCATCTGTGGGCTGCTAACCATCCCTGGGGTCGTACGAAGCATAAGCATGCGCTGTCTCATTTACCACTCACAGTAGCCCCACAAGGGAAGGGCTGCTATGATCCCATTTCACAGGTGAACAAACCGAGGCTGGGGGCTTTCAGTATTTGCACACAATCCTACAAATTGTGGGCTGGGTTGGAACCCACATCTAAGTTCCTGCAAATGACCAGCAGGAGTCTGCAGGGGAAGAGCGAGGTCGGGGACCGTGGAGGGCAAGGGGACTGGAAGGAAGGACAGCTTTCCCTAGAGCCCCTTCCGCCTGGGGCGGCATACAGACTGAGTCCGAGGAGCGGCTGCACTTTTCAAGGTGGCCTTGGGGAACTAGCTCATCACTTAGGCTGCCCATTTCCAGGGAGGGAAGAGCAGCGCTGCTTATCGTGGTGGGTTCTGTTCCCAAACCAAATGCAACACGGCTGTGTGCTGCGACATGGATAAAGCCTGCACACAGCCCGTGAAGTGAGAGACACCAGACTCATTCCATGAAGTGCCCTCCTTCATGCCCATCACCCAGTGACCCCCTCTCCCCACCCCCCTCCGCTCCAGCAATGCTGTTCGTTCCCTAGAGTTAAGAGTGTCTTATGGTTGAGGCGAACCATACGAGGCAGGTGCTGTTCTTATCGCTACATTCCACACCAGGTTCAGAGAAGTTCAGACACTCACCTGAGGTCACACAGCCACTTGAAACCTGGATGGACTTGCGGCGGCCGTGTGCCCTGGAGGGCCCCAGCGTCGCACATCGCCGAGCATGATGGAAAGCACATAGGGCATGGAAGGGGAAGGCCCAGCAGGTAAAATCAGATGAGCTACCCTCTCACAAGAGGCATCATCTTCTGGAAGCACAAGTTGTCCAGCAAGCGAAAGGCTATGAAGGAAAGTACTGAGTGTCCTGTTCCTGGAGGCAACCAAACAGAGGCCGCCCGGGAAAGGATGCTGAGGGGCGGGCTCCTGAGGAAGGGGTGGCAGGTTGAAGCAGAGGACCCCCAGAGCCCCTGAGCACTCTCACAGTCGGGGTTCCTAAGACAGTGTTCAGAAGTCTCCAGTGTGTTTGTCTCCCGCGACTTACGTAAGACAGCAGGACCTGTCTTCTGGGGAAGTTAATGAATCATGGAACTTTACATCAAAAACTAAGGATGAACTGTATGGTGACTAACATAACATAATAAAAATTATTAAAAAATAGAAATAAAAAAAATTAAAAAAAAGAAGATTAGGGTCGGTCAGCTGACAGGTGAAGCCAGCCATTCCTCAGTTTTCTTTCAGGGAGCACAAGAATTGCAAAGCCCCAGGCAGGAGTTAAGATGGCGGAGGAGTAGGGGACCCCTTTTTCAGCCGGTCCCCTGAGTCGAGCTGGATAGGTACCAGACCAGCCTAAATAACCACGGAATCAGCCTGAGACGCAGGATGATGCATCTGGATCTCTACAAATGAACATCTCCAGCGCTGAGTATTGAGGTACCAAGAGGGGAGCTGTAAACCGTGCACGGATATCGGAAGATAAACGGAAGGGGGAGGGAGCCGCCGTGTTTGGGCGCCGGGAAGCGGCAGCCACCTGCACGGGGGAGCGGGAAGACACACAGAGGGTACCCACGAGAGAGCGGACTGAGACCGGTGAGCCGTGAACGCGCGCGCCACCAGGCATCTCCCGGAACACCGGAATCCCGGTGTGCTCACGGGATCCAGACTGAGACCGGGAACTCCCGGAGCGCGCGCGGGGCGGCTGGCGGCTGGCGGGCCACCTGCACGGGGGAGCGGGCGGACTCGCGGTCGGCACCCGCGAAACAGCAGACTGAGACCCTGAACCGGGTGCGCGCGCCACCAGGCTTCTCACGAAACTCCGGTGTGCTCACCGGGCATAGACTGAGACCGGGAGACCCGGGAGCGCGCGGGGCGGCCGGTGGCTGGCGGCATTAGAAACACAAAGGACAGAGACGGGGCGGCCGATGGCTGGCGGCATTAGAAACACAAAGGACAGAGACGCGCCGGCCCTGGAAGTGAGGGCAGGGTCGCCGAGTTGGTGCGCACATCCCGGGACGCCGCAGGGTTGAGCAGCACCAACAGTAACAGAGTTAAAGTGGCCAGAACATCAGTGGAGAACGGGCCGCAATCCCTCTGTTCTGCGACAATGCAGCCTCTGCTGCTCTGACCCTCAGAAGAGGCATAGCCGGCCGCCAGGGAAAGCCGCCAGAGAACAAAAGCCTGGAAATACCGGCTCAGAGAGTGCCCATCCCCATCCTCCCTCGCAGGGGCACGGAGACTCTACCCAAACAGGGTTGCCTGAGTATCGGCGCGGCAGGCCCCTCCCCCAGAACACAGAAGGCAGGCTGAAAAATCAAGAAGCCCACAACCCAGGCGCCTGGGTGGCACAGTCATTGAGCGCCTGCCTTCAGCTTAGGGCGTGATCCCAGCGTTCCGGAAAGGAGTCCCTCATCGGGCTCCTCCGCTGGGAGCCTGCTTCTTCCTCTCTCACTCCCCTGCTTCTGTTTCGTTCTTGCTGTCTGTCTCCCTCTCTCAGATAAGTAAATAAATAAAATCTTTAAAGAAGAAGCCCACATCTCTAAGATCCCTATAAAACAAGGGGCACGGCCTGGGACCCAGTCAATAATTTTGGGCTCTGGAAACCCCGCAACCTCTCTTCATCAGAATGACAAGAAGGAGAAGCCCCCCCCAGCAAAGAAAGGACAGTGAGTCAGGGGCCTCTGCCACAGAAGTAACGGATATGGATGTAACCAAATTATCAGAAATGGAATTCAGAGTAACAATGGTCAAGATAATGAGTAGACTTGAAAAAAGTATTCAGGAAAATATTACTGAGAATATACAATCCCTAAGGGAGGAAATGAGAGCGAATTTGACAGAAATTAAAAATTCTATGAGCCAAATGCAGGCAAAACTAGAGACTCTGACGGCCAGGGTCACGGAAGCGGAGGAAAGGGTTAGTGAATTGGAGGATGGGTTAATAGAGGAAAAATTAAAAATAGAAGATGGTCTTAAAAAAATCCACGCCCACGAATGTTGGCTACGGGAGATTACTGACTCAACGAAACGATCCAATGTTAGAATCATCGGCATCCCCGAGGGGGTGGAGAAAAACAGAGGTCTAGAAGAGATATTTGAACAAATTGTAGCTGAAAACTTCCCTAATCTAGCAAGGGAAACAAAAATTCGTGTCCAAGAGGCAGAGAGGACCCCTCCCAAGCTCAACCATGACAGACCTACACCACGTCACGTCATAGTGCAACTCGCAAATATGAGATCCAAGGATACAGTATTGAAAGCGGCCAGGGCAAAGAAATTTCTCACGTACCAAGGCAAAGGCATCAGAATTACATCAGACCTGTCTACACAGACCTGGAATGAGAGAAAGGGTTGGGGGAGCATTTTTAAAGCTCTTTCAGAGAAAAACATGCAGCCAAGGATCCTTTATCCAGCAAGGCTGTCATTCAGAATTGATGGAGAAATAAAGACATTTCAGAATCGACAGTCACTAGCCAATTTCGTAACCACGAAACCAGCCCTACAGGAGGTATTACGGGGGGTTCTATAAAAGTAAAAAGGCCCCAAGAGTGATACAAAACAGAAAGTCACAGCCAATACAAACAAAGACTTTACTGACAACATGGCAGAATTAAAAGCATATCTCTCAGTACTCAGCCTGAACATTAATGGTTTAAATTCTGGTTTCAAACGCCACAGGGTTGCAGATTGGATAAAAAGAAATGACCCATCCATTTGCTGTCTACAAGAGACTCATTTCGAACCCAAAGATGCATTCAGACTGAGAGTAAGGGGATGGAGTACCATCTTTCACGCAAATGGACCTCAAAAGAAAGCTGGGGTAGCAATTCTCATATCAGATAAATTGGATTTTAAACTACAGACTATAGTTAGAGATGCAGAAGGGCACTATATTATTCTTAAAGGAAGTATTCAACAAGTGGATATGACAATTATAAATATATATGCCCCCAACAGGGGAGCAGCAAGATACACAAGGCAACTCTTAACCAGAATAAAGAGACATATAGATAAAAATACATTAATAGTAGGGGACCTCAACACTCCACTCTCAGAAATAGACAGAACACCCTGGCAAAAACTAAGCAAAGAATCAAAGGCTTTGAATGCCATACTCGACGAGTTGGACCTCTTAGATATATATAGAACACTACACCCCAGAACCAAAGAATACTCATTCTATTCTAATGCCCATGGAACATTTTCAAGAATAGACCATGTTCTGGGACACAAAACAGGTCTCAGCCGATACCAAAAGATTGAAATTATCCCCTGCATATTCTCAGACCACAACGCTCTGAAATTGGAACTCAACCACAAGGAAAAATTTGGAAGAAACTCAAACACTTGGAGACTAAGAACCATCCTGCTCAGGAATGACTCGATAAACCAGGAAATCAAAAATCAAATTAAACAATTTATGGAGACCAATGAGAATGAAAATACAACAGTCCAAAACCTATGGGATACTGCAAAGGCAGTCCTAAGGGGGAAATACATAGCCATCCAAGCCTCACTCAAAAGAATAGAAAAATCTAAAATGCAGTTTTTATATTCTCACCTCAAGAAGCTGGAACAGCAACAGAAGGACAGGCCTAATCCACGCACAAGGAAGCAGTTGACCAAAATTAAAGCTGAAATCAATCAAGCAGAAACCAGAAGTACAGTAGAGCAGATCAACAGGACTAGAAGCTGGTTCTTGGAGAGAATCAATAAAATTGACAGACCACTGGCAAGACTTATCCAAAAGAAAAGAGAAAGGACCCAGATTATTAAAATTATGAATGAAAAAGGAGAGGTCACGACGAACACCATTGAAATTGGAAGGATTATTAGAAATTTTTATCAACAGCTATATGCCAATAAACTAAGCAATCTGGAAGAGATGGAATCCTTCCTGGAAACCTATAAACTACCAAGATTGAAACCGGAAGAAATTGATTTCTTAAACAGGCCAATTAATTATGAAGAAATTGAGTCAGTGATAAACAACCTTCCAAATAACAAAACTCCAGGCCCGGACGGTTTTCCTGGGGAATTCTACCAAACATTCAAAGAAGAAATAATACCTATTCTCCTAAAGCTTTTTCAAAAAATAGAAACAGAAGGAAAGCTACCAAACTCATTCTATGAGGCCAATATTACATTGATCCCCAAACCAGGCAAAGACCCCCTCAAAAAGGAGAATTACAGACCGATTTCCCTAATGAATATGGACGCCAAAATCCTCAACAAGATACTTGCTAATAGAATCCAACAGTTCATTAAAAGGATTATCCACCACGATCAAGTGGGATTCATACCTGGGATGCAAGCGTGGTTCAATATTCGCAAATCAATCAGCGTGATACATCATATCAACAAGAAAAGACTCAAGAACCATATGATCCTCTCAATCGATGCCGAAAAAGCATTTGACAAAATACAGCATCCTTTCCTGATTAAAACCCTTCAGAGTGTAGGAATAGAAGGTACATTTCTCAATCTCATAAAAGCCATCTATGAAAAGCCTACTGCAAATATTATTCTCAATGGGGAAAAGCTGGAAGCCTTTCCCTTAAGATCAGGAACACGACAAGGATGCCCACTCTCGCCACTATTATTCAACATAGTACTAGAAGTCCTTGCAACAGCAATCAGACAACAAAAAGGGATCAAAGGTATTCAAATCGGCAAAGAAGAAGTCAAAATGTCTCTCTTCGCAGACGACATGATACTCTATATGGAAAACCCAAAAGAAGCCACTCCCAAACTATTAGAAGTTATAGAGCAATTCAGTAACGTGGCGGGATACAAAATCAATGCTCAGAAATCAGTTGCATTTCTGTACACGAATAACGAGAACGAAGAAAGAGAAATCAGGGAATCCATCCCATTTACAATAGCACCAAAAACCATACGTTACCTTGGAATTAACTTAACCAGAGATGTAAAGGACCTTTATTCTAGAAACTATAAATCACTCTTAAAAGACATTGAGGAAGACATAAAAAGATGGAAAGATATTCCATGCTCATGGATCGGAAGAATTAACATAGTTAAAATGTCCATGCTACCCAGAGCAATCTACACTTTCAATGCTATCCCGATCAAAATACCGAGAACGTTTTTCAAAGAACTGGAACAAATAGTCCTTAAATTTGTATGGAACCAGAAAAGACCCCGAATCTCCAAGGAACTGTTGAAAAGGAAAAACAAAGCTGGGGGCATCACAATGCCGGATTTCGAGCTGTACTACAAAGCTGTGATCACAAAGACAGCATGGTACTGGCACAAAAACAGACACATAGACCAATGGAACAGAATAGAGAGCCCAGAAATGGACCCTCAGCTCTTTGGGCAACTAATATTTGATAAAGCAGGAAAAAACATCCGGTGGGAAAAAGACAGTCTCTTCAATAAATGGTGCTGGGAAAATTGGACAGCTACGTGCAAAAGAATGAAACTTGACCACTATCTCACACCATACACAAAAATAAACTCCAAATGGATGAAAGACCTCGATGTGAGACAGGAATCCATCAAAATTCTAGAGGAGAACATAGGCAGCAACCTCTACGACATCAGCCTAAGCAACCTTTTTCATGACACATCCCCAAAGGCAAAAGAAACAAAAGATAAAATGAATTTATGGGACTTCATCAAGATTAAAAGTTTCTGCACATCCAAGGAAACAGTCAGAAAAACTAAGAGGCAGCCCACGGAATGGGAGAATATATTTGCAAATGACACTACAGATAAAGGACTGGTATCCAAGATCTACAAAGAACTTCTCAAACTCAATACACGAGAAACAAATAAACAAATCAAAAAATGGGCAGAAGATATGAACAGACACTTTTCCAATGAAGACATACAAATGGCTAACAGACACATGAAAAAATGTTCAAAATCATTAGCCATCAAGGAAATTCAAATCAAAACCACACTGAGATACCACCTTACGCCAGTTAGAATGGCAAAAATAGACAAGGCAAGAAACAACAATTGTTGGAGAGGATGTGGAGAAAGGGGATCCCTCCTACATTGTTGGTGGGAATGCAAGTTGGTACAGCCACTCTGGAAAACCGTGTGGAGGTCCCTTAAAAAGTTAAAAATTGAGCTACCCTATGATCCAGCCATTGCACTACTGGGTGTTTACCCCAAAGATACAGACGTAGTGAAGAGAAGGGCCATATGCACCCCAATGTTCATAGCAGCAATGTCCACAATAGCTAAATCGTGGAAGGAGCCGAGATGCCCTTCAACAGATGACTGGATTAAGAAGTTGTGGTCCATATATACAATGGAATATTACTCAGCAATCAGAAAGAATGAGTTCTCAACATTTGCTACAACATGGACGGCACTGGAGGAGATAATGCTTAGTGAAATAAGTCAAGCAGAGAAAGACAACTATCATATGATTTCTCTCATCTATGGAACATAAGAACTAGAATGATCAGTAGGGGAAGAAAGGGATAAAGAAAGGGGGGGTAATCAGAAGGGGGAATGAAACATGAGAGACTATGGACTATGAGAAACAAACTGAGGGCTACAGAGGGGAGGGGGGTGGGGGAATGGGATAGACCGGTGATGGGTAGTAAGGAGGGCACATATTGCATGGTGCACTGGGTGTTATACACAACTAATGAATCATCGAGCCTTACATCGAAAACCGGGGATGTACTGTATGGTGACTAACATAATATAATAAAAAATCATTATTAATAAAAAAAAAAAAAAAAAAAAAAAGTGCAAAAAAAAAAAAAAAAAAAAAAAAAAAAAAAAAGAATTGCAAAGCCCCAGATGACAAGGAGACACGCTCTTTTTAAAGGAAACCATTGGTTGTGCTTCACCATGAAATGATAAACAGGTGGGACGTGGCTTTGCCGGTGGATATTTGCGGCTGTGAGCACAGACACCCCCCCCAAGGGAAGCTGGCTGTGTGTACATATATTCTCCAGTTTCCCCCAGGGTCTGGATAGAAGAGGAAACTGTAATGGCTTTTCTACAACCCAAAGGCAAGCGGGTCCCATCCTCCCCACAGCTCAGCTGAGACACCCTCCCATCTAACATCGGCTTCTTCCAGATCTTCCTGGAAAAGGGGTTTGCAGGGCAGCAGTCCGCTGCTGTCTTTCAGACAGAGAAGGAGCAAGGAGTCCAGCTCGTTGAAAAATGGCTGTCAAATCCATTCCACTTTGATAGATCAGCCACTTTGGAATCGTCGCCGATACCGCGTTCATCCTGCGTCCCTCACCTGGACGGCAGTTCAAAGCGGACGTCCCCGTGAGAGGAGCAAACCACAGGGCGGCCCCGGCATCGCCTCTCTGCAAATTTCTCTTGTGTTTACAAGGTGATCATGTCACCCGCACTGGGTCCTTCAGTACCTGCATTCTCCGTCGTCATGGCCAGTAGTCACACGTGCATATTTGCATTTAGACGAATTAAAATGAAATAAAATGACAGATTCAGTTCCTCCGTGTTGGGAAAGGCAGTCTCGTGCGGCAGACGCTGAGCCCCACTGGGCCACGTTCGGAGAAATCTGGTTCCCGCATCACTTCCTTCCCAGGAGAGGCACACACAGCCCGAACCGGGCTCATCACCCCGTTTGGGACCCCCTTCCCTCACGTGAGTCTCAGGGAGGGCTCCTCCGTTCTGCCTCCGCGTGTGGTGTGTGCAAGGGGCTCTCTGGCACAGCCCCAGCTCGCTGTGCTTCAGACGCCGGGGGAGAGGGGTCCTCCTACTGTGACGCAGAAGGGGGCTTGTAGCCCTTGCTGACCAGCCATCCCCGAGGGACCAAGGGACACTGTAGTGGCTCACCTTGCCCTGTCTCTGTCTCTCTGTGAGTAAAGCTTCACTCCCTGCATTTTCCTTGGTGGCTCCGGTGCCCAGATGCAGTGGGCAGAAGGGTTTGGAGCCCCCGGGATTGCCAGCCGCTGCACGGCGTTCTGCTCGACAGTCTGGCCCACCAGCCACATTGTGGGTGCTCAGTAACCACAGGTGTTTCTGGGAGAGCGGGGAGGCCACGTAGACGGGCCACGTCCTGCTCTCCCACTCAACACGTGTCCTGTAGAGAAGGGCACGCACCTCTTTGGAACCCCTGCTGCTGCTTCTAAAACCTGGAGGTGATGGCGTGTGTGCCGTGGTTTGTCCTGAGAGTTAACTGAGATCACACAGACAGACAGACACCTACATACACACACAGACACCTACACACTTACACACACACAGACACCTATACACTTACACACACAGACACACACACCTATACACACATAGACACCTACACACGTACACGTACACACACATATACACAACAACACAGAGACATAGACACATATACCCATATACATATGCACAGACACAAACACATATACCTATGCACACACAGACAGCTACACACTCACACACATAGGTGTCCACATATACATACCTAGAAAATATACACGCATACACACATGAACAGACCCACACACGTCACATGTACACAGAGACACATACATGTATACATTTACACATAAACTACACACGTGTCCACACATGCACACACATATGCACACACAGGCACCTATACACATATATACACGTACACATACCTGGACACAAGCACACATATACACAGATATACATGTACACACACACACACACACACACACACATCAAATTCCTTGAGCTCGTGACTTGAACTCAGTGAATGGCAAACACATTTTGGTTGGACGTCTTAGGCTCTGGCTTTCGCTCGGCTTGACCAGGGCTTACCCCCCGCCCCCCACTCCCCACCCAACGGCACCTGAGACGCAGGGCACACACTGTTCCTCTGATTCCAGTAGGCTCTGTCAGGAAACAGAGCAGAGTCCTCTGTGTCTCAAAAGGTCTCGCAGCAGGTGCACGGGTTTGCCAGACGCCATGACTGAGCACCACAGACGGGCTCCAACCACACTCCTGTCCCCCCCGCAGTTCTGGGGCCCAGAAGTCAGAGTTCAAGGTGTCATCAAGCCCGGTTCCTTTTGAGGCACATGAAGGAAAGTTCGTTCCAGGCCTCTGTCCTGGCTTCTGGTGGTTTGCTGGCAAAAGTTCGTGTTCCTTGGCTGGTGGACGGACATATCACGCCAGCCTCTGCCGCCATGTTCACACGGCGTTCTCCATGTGTGTCCGTGTCCACATTTCCCCTTTCTGGGGACACCAGTCACTTTGGAGTAGGAGTCCCCCCATTAGAGTATGAGCACTTCTTTGATGACACCCACAATGACCCTACGTCCAAATAAGGTCACATTCTGAGCTGCAGGGGTTAGGACGGCAGCACTGGAGTTTGGGGGACACAATTCCGTAGGGAGCTGTCACACAGGTGTTGGAATGGCTGAGATGCCCAACAAAGGAGAAATCCTCCCCAGCTAGAAGGTCGGAAGATGCGTTGACAGATCCTAGAAACCAGGGTTTTCTTTTCTTCTTCTTTTTTAAAGATTTTATTTATTTGACAGAGAGAGACAGCCAGAGAGAGAGGGAACACAAGCAGGGGGGTTGGGAGAGAGAGAAGCAGGCTCCCAGAAAAGGATCCCAATGTGGGGCTCGATCCCAGGACTCTGGGATCACACCACAAGCCGAAGGCAGACGTTTAACGACTGAGCCACACAGCCGCCCCAAACCAGGTTTTTCAAGAGGCAGCTAAAGCCGCGATGACACTGTGGAGCTGGGACTATAGGGGAGACACAGCATGGCCAGAGGATGCTCCCAAAACACGAGAAAGGGAGGTCCCCTGGCTTCTGTCTTCGGGCTGCCTCATCTTCCTCTTGGGTTCAGGCTGGCCACTCCCACGGGGAAGGCAGGTCCCTGCGGTGCGCTGGGGAAGCAGGCCGACGGAGTCATTACCGCACGAGCAGGAAGAGGGCAGGCAGCCCGGAATCTAGAGAAGAGAAGACCATGGCAGCCCCAGCAGGTCCTGCAGTAGAACGTGGGCTGGGAGCTGGGTCGTCAGGAGTTGGAGGGGCACAGGTTCAAGGTCAGAGCTCCGGCTGGGTGGCCGCACCGCGCCCTGCTCAGACGCCGCCTGACCTCTTCCTCACTTTCCCCTCATCTAATGCATCGGGAATGTATCTAAGCAGAGCTTGTCAGCCCAAATATACAAATAGGCCAGGAAGGGATTTAAAGAGAGGGGCAGCGTGTCAGAAAGGCCAGCCCGAAGACGAGGACATGACGGTGGGGAGGAGGGGCGCTAACTGTGGCAAAGGGACACCCACCCTTCTGGGGGCTCCCCTCACCCGCAGACCGCCAGCGCTCCATGTGGCCTCATACACGGCTTCTCCCAGAGAAGCTGAGTTCCTGAGTTTGAATGCGAAATTGCCAGGTGTTTAAATGACGGAATTAATTCAGATTGTTTCTTACTACCCCGTGGACAGTAATAACAGCAATAATGACGATCCTAAAGGCCCAGTCTGACAGCCAGCCTCCAGTTCTGTCCTTTGGCCCTAGAGACACCAGCCTGTCTCCTGCGGGCAGCCTCTCCTTGATCCTTGTCCAGCCGCCGTGCTTTGGGAGACACGTGGGCTTGGACATTTTCTTCCTTTCTGCCCACCTGGGCCCCTTCCAAGCACAGTTAACAGCAAGCCTGGGTCTCAAGTTGCTGGGACGCACGTGTGACACGCCAGGCACGGGTCCGGTGTAAGTCTCTGTCCAGCCCTGGGGAGCAGAAGAAGGTGGAGAGCCAGTCTCCGTGTGGCCGCTGGGCAGACGCCTGGCTGGCTGTAGGGACGTGCAGGCAAGGCAAGCAGACCCTGTGTGCAGCCCAGCCCCCCGTGCCCACTGGTGTGGCGAAGCCCAGAGTTGGGGGTGGTAAAATCAGAGATCCTGAGAGAGAAGCCATTAGGGCAATGAAATGTGGGGATCGGGGCCAGGGAAGGAGCCCAGGGGAGATTCCAGAGGGGGCAGTGAGGGGGGGGAAATGTACACAGCCCAGGGTCAGGGATGCAATGTGTGAGCCTTTGATGAGTTTGTTTGGTGAGTGCTATGCCTCCCTCCCTTTGGGGGGTCTGCATGCCTGAGCCCTGGCCCCGCAGCTGAGGGAACAGACCTGGGAGTGGCAGGTGCAGGATGGGGGGAGGTTGGGGAGGAAATTCAGCTGGAAGTGGTTTAGCTGATGTTCTGTCACTTGGCCTGCCACCCCAGAGGGGGGACAGAGAGAGAGAGACAGAGATAGACCCAGAGAGAGACAGAGACAGAGAGACAGAGCCAGAGACCCAGAGAGATGGAGAGCATGCCCCCCAGCAGGCCCGGAGGGTGCTGCCTGGAGCCAAGAGGCTTCTGGAAGTCAGTGTTCCGTCAGTCCCTTCCAATGGCAGCTTACTCGTTCTTCCGATTGGCTGCAGAAAGCCCTGGCTCTTTGCTAGCTATCGGTTTACAGATCTTGGACCCATCCTAACCTGTGGCTCCTAGAGGTGGCCTCGGCTCAGCGAGCTGGCTTCACTGGCATCCAGGAGGGACCGGGTCAGGCAGAGAAGGTGAGAGAGCTGGGAGAGGCAGGAGAGAAGGACAGTGCATCAGGGGGCACGGCCTCAACCATCAGCTTCTGCTCTGGACGAGGACGGACGCAGAACATCGCAGGTGTGGCATGCTTGCTACAAGTCAGCAGAAAGCTATGCCGTCCTAATCTGTCCTCGCGATGACCACGCAGGTTAGGCATGGCTGTGCTCCCTCTTCTGCAGAGGATGAAAGCCAAGTGCAGAGAGGCTGACGTTTTGCCTGGGGAGACAGTTTTTAACTGTCAGAGCTGCAAGACTGAGTCACTTTCTGGACCACCCACACGGCTGAGCGTCTCAGACCATCTACGGGCGTGATGCTCCCGCAGTTCTGTATAATCCTGCCTTTGGGCACCCCCACCCCTGGAGGCCTGTGTCCCTCAACATCTCCCCCAGGATGCAGAGAAGGTTCTGGAAGAAGGAGCCAGCCCGCACCCTCGCCTCCAGCCTCGGAAGGTCTGGGGTGCGGTGCCGGCTCTGCCCCCACTCACGGAGACTCTGGGCTGCCGCCCCACCTCAATCCATCCTTTCACCAGCTCATTGATTTTTTTGCTCTTATTTTTATTTCACTTCTACAATTTATTTAGTATTGATTTTTCTCTGAGTTTTTGGGCTTCTTAACACAGAAGCTTAGGTTACTGATTGTACAATTTTCCCCTAATGTTGGCAACAGAGGCTGATGTTTGCCCCCCAGCTCTGCCTCGTCTCTGTCCCGTGACGCGTCTCATGTTGTGTGTTCCTGTGTGAACAGTGTGAACTGTTTTCTGATTTCCACTGTGATTTCTTTTCTTTTTTACCATGGACTACTTAGGAAAACATTGTCTAGTTTGCAAATATTTGGGGATTTTCCAGTTATCTTGATCTTACTGGAATTTTCTAAATGAGTTCCATTTTTGTTCGGGGAACATCCTGTGTGTGTGTGTTCGACGCCTTAGAAAATGATTTAGACTTGTCTCACGCCCAATCATATGCTTCCATCAGTGGATCTCAACCGGGGGCGTTAGTGCCCCCTTCAGGGGATACTGGGCAATGCCTGTAAACATTTTCGGTTATCACAGCTTGGGGTGAGGTTGGTCCTGACATCTCACAGGTAGAAGGTCACCGAAGGTGCGAACATCCTACAATCCACAGAAACTCTCTTGCCCCCAAGAATTATCCAACGGAAAATGTTAATATTGCTGATTGGAGAAACCTTGGGATCGATTGTTCTGATATTCTAGCTTTGCTGATTTTTATCTACTTGTTTTATCGATTACTCAGAGAGTGGCACCCAAATTCCCAACCGTAATAGTGAATCGGTCGCTTTTCCCGTTTGGTTCTATGTGTTTCTCAAAGCTCTAATCTTTTAAAAAAAAATTTTTTATAAGATTTTATTTGAGAGAGAGAGGGAGAGAGTGAGAGTAAGAAGTAGGCTCCCTGATGAGTGGGGAGCCCGACGCAGGGCTCGATCCCAGGACCCTGAGATCATGACCTGAGCCCAAGGCAGACGTTTCACTGTCTGAGCCACCCGGGGGTCCGCCCCTCACAAAGCGTTATTCTTAAATGCATACTGAATGTGCATTCTTGAGAAATGGACACTTCTATCATTAAAAAACGTCTGTCTTCATCTCTCTGTCCCCAACCAACCACATTTCCCAACATTTACGTGACAATAACCACTTTCTAAGGCTTACAGTTTGCGAGGTGTATCTCTCCCCACCCTTTAATTTTCAAAGAATCATGGGGGCAGAGAGCACATCAGTGGCTACGGAGACTAGGAGTGAGCAGGGAGACAGTGACAGCAAAGCATCAGCAGGAGGTAATTCCAGACAATGGTAGGAATGTTCTGGATCTGAACTGCAGTGATGGTTACATGACTGTGTGTGTTTCAGTGAACTGAACACCCAAAGAGTGAATCTCACTGTGAGTAAATAATGCATAGTTTAAATAAAGGCAATATGGATAAAAAGTTAAAAAGCATTTTGTCAAATGCCCATTAAAAAAACAAAAACAAAAACAAAAACAAAACTGTTGGACCAGGAGGTCAAGACATAGTAAGAATCTTAGATAAATGCATTAAAATATCTCGGGAGGAAGGGGCTCCCGGGTGGCTCAGTGGATTTGGTGTTTGACTCTTGATTTGAGCTCAGGTCATGATTTCAGGGTCATGAGAAGGAGTCCCATGTGGGGCTCACATTCAGCGTGGAGTCTGCTTGAGATTCTCCCTCTCCCTCTCCTCCTGCCCCTCCCTCTGCCTGTGCTCACTGTCTCTCTCTCTAAAAAAAAAAAAAAAATTCAGGAGGAAGTTTTGCTCTTCTTTTTGTCTTAAACACTAAACTCTTAAAATCTCTTTCTTTGTGTTATTTCATAGCTGTGGCTCTAGGGATTAAGAGACACAAATAGACATCTGTGACACGTGACGGTTGACCTTCAGATAACATTGCACAACTTTTAGTTTAATGGAAGAACTTTCCAAGAGTCTGATCCCACTCAGAACACCTGCCACCTTTGCGTTCTTGCTGTCACATTGGTTTTTAAATATCTAACCCATGATATTTAAAACTTGTGTTACATTGTTATTACTTTTGCTTTTAACAGCCAATTGCTTTTTTGTGTGCATAGATATGTGCTTGGGTGTGTAAGCACGTACACACACACGTACACAGACAATTAAAAAAAAAAGACCCGGGGCGCCTAGGTGGCGCAGTCGTTAAGCGTCTGCCTTCGGCTCAGGGCGTGATCCCGGCGTTCCGGGATCGAGCCCCACATCAGGCTCCTCCGCTGGGAGCCTGCTTCTTCCTCTCCCACTCCCCCTGCTGTGTTCCCTCTCTGGCTGGCTGTCTCTCTGTCACATAAATAAATAAAATCTAAAAAAAAAAAAAAAGACCCTCTGTATTTATCCACAGTTTTGCTTTTCTTCACGTTCCTTATTCCTACTGGTAGATGTGAGCTTCCTTCTGGCATCTTTGACCTTCAAGCTGAAAAATTTCTTTCAATATTACAGTGAAAATCTAGTGGATACAGATTATCTCAGGTTTTTCTGCTTGGAAATACCTTTGCTTTGGCTCTGTTTGTAAAGACTATTTTTGATGGATATGGTAACGTGAATCGGCAGGGTTTTTTCCTTTCTCACTCTACAAACATTAGTCCACTAATAAAAATAAATAAAATTAGTACTCCACTTATTTTTGAAGTGCACAACGCTGCATTGTTAAGCATTGTACTATGTTGTACAGTGTGTCCTTCTCACCAATCAAACAAACGAACAAAAGGACAAACCAAACCACCACCAAAAACATGCACAGAAGGGCATTCTGGGAATGACGGACGTGTTTATGCCTTGTTTGTGCTGGTGGTATCATGGGTGTGTTCACAGGTCCAAACTCAACATGTATACATTAGAAGTGTGCAATTTGTTCTGTATCACTTATATCTCAATAAAGCTACAAAGAAAAAAAATGCTCTGGAGGACAGATCGGGAAAATAATTCACTATCCCATTGTCTTCTGGTTTCTATGTTTTAATCAGAAATCTGCATTGTTTTGTGTCCCTGTTCCCTTATATGAAATGCCCCCCCCACCCCAGAGTGGAAAATTTTAGTATTTTCGATTTCATTTTCAGCATTTTGACTCTGATGTGCACAGGTGGGTTTTTCTGTGTACTTGACCCTGTTTGGAGTCACCTTGCTTTTGTGGGTTGATAGCTTTCAGCGGTTCTACAAATCCTCGGCCACAATCTCTCTGAGCACCTGTCAGCTCTGTTGCCTCTCCCCTCCTGCCACGCAGTGACACCCACGGCTGACGGCCTGACATCGCGCTGTCAGGGGCTCCGTGCTTTTCTGCCCTACCCTTTTCTTCCTCTGCGTGTTTAGGCTTGATACTCGCCGTTCCGCCCTGTGTGTTCCCCTGACCAGCTCCTGTCCTCTGCCGTGTTGCTGTGAAGCCCTTCAAGTGGATTTTCCACTTCTGATATCATATTTTTCCTTTCTGGTATTTCGATGAAGTCTTTCATGTAGTGTCTGTCTCTCCATTAAAATTTCCCAACTGTCCACATCTCATACCATGTTTACTATTTTCAGCCCTTTGGCGTATCTTTCATACTTATTTTACCATCTCTGTCTCATCATTTTGAAAACTCAGCATCTGGGCTGACTCTGTTTCTAGTGATTGTTTCCTCTCTTGACCATGGGTCACAGTTTCTTGCTTCTTGGTGTGTTTTATAATTTTTTATTCTGTGCCAAACATTGTGTATAAAAGAACGGTAGAGATTTAACTAAATAACATATACCTACAGGTAACGGCAGACTCCTCCTGACAGGGTCCAGTGTAGGGGGGAAGGAGTGCCTAGTCAACTTAATCCATATTTAAACCGGGATTGTTGCCCTTTCCACTATTGGCTTCCATGATTTTTAAAGAGGCAAGAAGATATTTCCTTTGGATCTGAACACTGAAAACACTCCGGAGATCCCTCTCTTTCTCTTTTTTTTTTAATTTCAAATCAATTAGCCAACATATTAGCTACATCATTAGCTTCAGATGTAGCGTTCGATAATTTATCAGTGGCATATAACAAGTGCTCTCTCATCGCGTCGTGTGCACTCTGTAATGTCCATCACCCAGTTACCCCATCCTCCCACCCACCTACCCTCCAGCAACCCTTAGTTTGTTTCCTAGAGTCAAGAGTCTCTCGTGGTTTGTCTCCCTCTCTGATGAATTCCCATTCAGTTTTCCCTCCCTTCCCCTCTGATCCTCTGTGCTGTTTCTTATATCTGGAGATCTCTTTACGCTGCCAGATTTTTGACTGCTAAGCCTCTCTCTCTCCCTCTCTCTTTCTCTCTCTCTTCTCAGATACCAGCTTTTGGGATCTCTGGGAGTAATTTTCTGCCTTCAGTCCTGTCCCTGGATTTCTAGACCTCAGGAGATCTCCGTCCGCCATGCTACCCTGACCTCAGCCCCCATAATGCGCTGCAGTTAGGGCGCTCAGTGAAGGTTTGGGGGACCTCCGAGGGGTTTCTCTCAGCTCTCTCTTCTTGCATCCTGTCCTTAGAAGTCTGGTGTCCCACCCCCAGACTTCAGAGGGTCTCTGCAGTGCACTCTATGAAGGATTAGTAGGACTCCAGAGGATTTCTCTCTGCCCTCCTGAATTCGCAGGAGTCGTTACCGCCGTTACGGACTGCTGCACACCCTGGCAATCCTGTTCCCTCTGTCTGATGCATCCTTGTACCTCCTCCCCACCCCAACCTATCACTGAAAGACATCACTTAGTCTCTGCTAAGATTTCTACGTCCTCCCAGCCTGGAAACAGTACGTCTTCATATCCTCTGATGCTTCTTTAAATGAACATCTTGACGTTGCCTGTCTTAATGATCAGTTTTACTCTCTGCCTCTTCTGTGCGGTGAGCTCTTTGATGACAGGGACCACCTCTCTTCCTGGAAGAGCCTGGAATGGTGCCCAGAGCACAGTAGGTGCACGGTATATGCCACAGCCACATGGCCGGGCTTGGTGCAAGATGCGGTTATTGAGGGACGTCAGAGCCACAGATGGCTGTACGCTGCCAAATCATCCTCCCAGATTGGCTAACAAATTGGTTTTCTTGAGGGTTTGAAGTCGGATTTAATGCCATTTTTAATGGAGCAGCAAGAAAGAGAACTATTATCATAACGACGAAAGAAAGCTTGATGAAGTAACATTTAAAGGGCATTGTCAGGAGCCCAGTTCCCCCGGCCACAGCCTCCTCAAGTGACATTATCAAATTTGTAGTTGTGCGGCCTCCTTGACTAAAAAGGGCCTTGAAGCTGGTTTTATCCAATGTCTTCATTTTCAGGAAGAAGAAGACCGAAGCCTTGAGAGGGTTTTTATCCCCCAAAGAAACATAGCAAGTAAGTTTGTAGAAAACCTAGGCAGCACCTGGAATTTTATCCCTAGTCTATAAGGCAATGATTCAAATATTTAGGGTGACAAGTGTCCCCACTGTACCCACATCGCTGGTCATTCCCACAGCGTGCACACCCCATGGGGGTCACTTTCCTGCTGTGCTCACTCTTGGCACCAATTCCTGCCCACTCTCCATGATGAACACCATGTTCTCCCTCTTCTGCGCAGCCCTCCCTGATATCGCGCTGTCTGCCCCCCTCCTGGGAGATCCCACGGCCCTGTCCCTGCCCTGGTCCCTGCACACGTCGTGCTGGACTATAGTGTCTATTTTCACATCTGTTTCCTCACTAGAATGTGAGCTCCTTGAGGGCTGAGACATGTCCCATCCCTGTGCCTGGGGCCCGGGCTCAGTGTCTATGAACCCTCGATGGTGTGGTCACCTGGAGCCCGGTCTGTATCAGGCACTGGACCAGTCACTTCCCTTCCGTAATACTCACCAATAGTCCCCGACCAGGAAAGCGCCATTAACCCACTGCTACAGAGGACGATGAAGCTAAGACAGTTTAATCAACTTGTCTGAAGGTCAAGCAGATAGAAGTGGAAGACCAAGACTGCAAGCCTGGTCTTTGATTCTGTATCCATTCCTCTTTCTGCTCTCTCAGGAGTCAGAGAGGGAGAGGAGGTACCAACGTGATGCATCGGATTTATGTGTCTAGATGCCGACATACAGCCTGGCCGTCACAGGTCAAAACCGCTTGCTGAATATCTGTGTAGATACAGATACATAGAAAATATTATGCGCATCTTTGAATGTGAATATGAATGCGTATCTGTGTGTCATAAACACTGGTAGGTTTATGATACTATTTCAACAATCATTGATTGGTGCATCTAACATACTACATTACATAATCCAGATACACATGGAAAGTATACACACACATATCTACAAATTAAATATCAGCCCTATTTAGATGCTATAAAGCCCCGCATCTTCCTGCTCAGTAGAGACGGTGCTTACTTATCCATGTCTACACTACAAATTAAATATCAGCCCTATTTAGATGCTATAAAGCCCCGCATCTTCCTGCTCAGTAGAGACGGTGCTTACTTATCCATGTCTACACTACAAATTAAATATCAGCCCTATTTAGATGCTATAAAGCCCCGCATCTTCCTGCTCAGTAGAGACGGTGCTTACTTATCCATGTCTACACTACAAATTAAATATCAGCCCTATTTAGATGCTATAAAGCCCCGCATCTTCCTGCTCAGTAGAGACGGTGCTTACTTATCCATGTCTACACGAGGCATAAAGCAGGAGCCCAGCACCTGCCGTGACCCACCTGTCTAATCCACTCTGCACTGTCCTCACTGTCCATGTAGGCCTAAGCAACAACCATCCCTTACTTCCTGGTCAAGAGCTGTTTCTGGACTGGGTGGAAGTCATTCGGTCTGACCTTCTCTCCCAGCTGTGGAAAGCCATTAACTATAATTGGAATTAAATGACTGGCCGAATTAACAGTGAGGGAAAGACAATAATCAGGGAAGGGAGGAGGTTGGTGGGACACGCTAGATGTTCCCATCCTGTGTCACCGCACTGGGCAGACGAGATGTGGAGCCCTTTTTCTCACAGGAGGTAACCCTCCACCCACGGACAGACATCGGCAGCGCTGGGGGTCGCCCACAGAGCCTCGGGAATCTAGGAGCCCACACAAAGGAAAAGGGGAGCTCAGGGAGGTTAGCGATCTTACCCCAATCTGACCAGTGTGAAGGGGAAACATGGAGTTTGGGTTCAAGGCTATGGGACCATCTGTCTCCAAGACATATCCCCTTCCTGTTCCTTCCTGTCACCTCCAGGGACACTGGAGATTTATTTTAAGGAATTGGCTTATGCAGTTATGGAGGCTGGTGAGCCCAGAATCCGCAGGGCAGTCTGGCAGCCTGGAGACCCAGGAGAGCCGGTGCTGCCGTCCAAGTCCAACGGCCACCTGATGCAAGAGGGAGAAGGTCAGTCTCTGGATCTATTCAAGCCTTCGGTTGATTGGATGAGCCCCCTCCCCCCATGTTATGAAGGGCAACCTGCTTCATTCAGCTTCTACCAACTTAAATGTAAGTCTCATCCAAAAACACCCTGACAGAAACATCCAGAATAATGGTTGACCATGTATCTGGGAGCCATGGCCCAGCCAAGCCGACACATAAAGTTAACCATCACAAGCCAAAAATATAACCCAGCCCATCTGCTCACCCTTTGGCCCCGTGCGCAGCCCCCTCTTTCTACATGGCCCATTAGTATTGGTACTAGCAGCCCATTGCAGATCCTGGATGGGCTCCCGAGAGAGAGAAAGAAGCGAACTAGGTAGCCACCTACCATGTCAGCCACGTGGACCATAGGTGGCCGGCATCCCAGGAGGGGCCACACCTAGTCCAAGCTGGCCAGTCAGCCGTGATCAGGGTGGTGGATGTGCTGGGTTCGCCCTCCCCCAGCATGGCCCAGTGCAGAAAGTGTCCCTGAAGGGGGCAGGTGCAAGCAGACCCTCAGTCCTGGGTACCGCAGAAACCAGGTCATGGTGGGAACACTCAGAAAGAAAGTAACTGCCAGCTCCTAAGGATATCGGTTCACCCTTCACCTAGTCTCATTGAAACAGTGTGTCCTTGGGGCGCCTGGGCGTCTCAGTCGGTTAAGCGTCTGCCTTCAGCTCAGATCATGGTCCCGGGATCCTGGGATCCTGGGATCCTGGGATCCAGCGCTGCATCGGCTCCCAGCTCAGTGGAGAGTCTGCTTCTCCCTCTCCCTCTGCCACTCCCTCTGCTTTTGCGAGCACTCTCTCTCTCTCTCTCTCCCTCTCTCTGTCAAATAAATAAATAAAATCTTTAAAAATAATAAATAAATAAACAAAACAGTGCGTCCATCCTCAGGAATCCTGTGCTGTACGCTTGTGCACGGGCTGTTCACCAGCTCTGCTGCCCTGGGACCCGTGAGCTCGGCGTGACTCCGCACCAGAACGCGGGCCCAGGGTGCGAGAGAGCAGGACTCAGGCACGAACAGTGGAGGGGTGGGGAGGAGTGGTTCTGGGAAGAGTCCAGTCCTAAGGGCTTGGGGTAGGTGCATGTTTGGGCCTTCGAAATATAGCAAGTTAACCTCCCTTCCTCCCTCCACAGCCCATTCCCCCTGAATGTACCTTCCCTGCATCCTAATGACGCACGGGCTTTGGTGCCCAAGACCACACATGGCTGTCCTCCCCAGCAGGGACCTAGGCTGGCTCAGAAAGGGGCCATAGCCCTGGGCAAGGGTCATTTCCCCACAGCCCAGCAGAGGGCCCATTCTTGAGGGTATCAGCCCTGGCAGGAAGGGCTGGACAGGCCCCTCTTCCTGTGAGCTCACCCTGCAGGCCATCCCTCTCCGCCCCCCTGCCCTGGCTCGTCCAGTGAGTCTGCAGGGAGAGCTCCACTCCGGGGGGCCAGGCCCGGTCACAGCCCTGTGAGACCAGGAGACGCAGGGGGCCTGTTCCCTGCCTGATGCTGGAGCCGCCTCCTTTGCCTCCCTCCCAGGGCTCCTCCGATGTTCCTTGGGCAGCTCACACAGCCAGAGGAGCTTCTCGCTCGAGAAGTGGTAGGAACAGAAGTCCCTTCATCGGGCACTGGACTTTCAGCACCTCCACCCGTCTCGGGTGGTGCCACTCTTACCTGGAGCCCAGGCTGCGGCCAAGCAGGTGCCCTGGGTTACTGGTGCCGGATGAGCGGGCAGGTGCATTTTGTGAACAAGGACCTGAGGCTTGGGGTTGAGTAAGTTGCCCTGGCCCATATAGATAAGGAGGGGGCGCTGGAGTCCGGGTGAGGCTTGTCGGACTCCCGGTCAGGACCCCGAGATCACGACCTGAGCTGGAACCGAGTCACCCGCTCAACCGACTGAGCCACCCAGGCACCGCGGAGCTCCATATCGAGGTGAAGGAAGTGCCGACCTCCGCCCCGTTCCTGCACCGAGCTGGGAGCACCGAGCTGGGAGCACCGAGCGCTCATCCCCACAGCAGGGCCCTGGGTCCCAGGGAAGGAGAGGAGGCGGAATTTCTTCCCTAGACAAAGGGCAAGTAACAAAATGACCTAAATCACTTTTCTGAAACGCAACTCTTGGGTTCCTTTGTCGATAATAGTCCGCTCTAAAAGAAGTGTGGGGTGAGCCCGGTCAGTAAAGCCCCCACCTCAAGGAACAGGACCGACTTGGCGAGAATGGCCACGGTGTGGGGTGGGACATAGTGCGTTTGCCTGGGGGATGAGGTGGCAGGCTTCTGGAGAAGCAGAGCCGGGTCTCAGGAGAGGGGTCCGGAGGTCTGAGGGCAGCAGGGCTCGGGCTTGGGGGTGAGCTGTCTGGACCCCGTCAGGCTGGCGTGGGAGCTGCACGTAGGCAGGAATGCCCCACTGGCCCTTCGTGCTTTATGTCCCCACCCTGCTGGCTTCCACGGAAGGTTAATGACCACCTGCCACACGGCAGCCCTCAGACGTGGCACCCACACCGGCGTCCTTCCCCAGAACAGCTGCATGCACAGCTTCTAACCCCTGCCTCCATTTCTCCTGGCTCCAAAGCCCTGGGGCTCCCAGCGAGCATCAAGAGGAAACCCCCAGCCCATCCCTACTCCCCTGCCTGGCCGGCCCAGACTCCTGCCCTAGCACCAGCGTCCCCAGGCCTCCGTGGTCCTGTCACAGTCACCAAGCTCTGCTATGCAAAGTGTTTTTTTGGAAAACGGTTCCTGTGCGTATCAGTCCTGCAGGCAGGGCCACAGTGTCCTGGGCTGTTCTGGAATGTATTCATGGTGCTGTGAGTTCCCACCCAAAGAAGCTGTTGAAATGTGTTTAACCTAGTAATTCCCAAATCACTATGTTGTTGTTTTCCTTGTCCTTCCTCCTCCTCCCCTGCCCCTCCTTCCTCCTCCTCTTCCCTTTCTTCCTCCTTCTCCTCCCCTGCCCTTCCCCCTCCTCCTCTTCTTCCTCTTCCTCTTCCTTGTTCTCTCCTTCTTTCGCCTTACCCCTCTCTCTCCCCCTCCTCTTCCTTCTCTCCTTCTGCTCGCTCTCCTCTTTCTCTCCACCCCCCGCCCACTTTTTCATGAAGCATCTACTTATAGCTCATAGAAGATAATTTTAAAAGTATTCCTCGGAGCCAGTCCTCACAGAGACCAGACTGCTCTACTGGTGACACTCTCATTGGGAGAAGGATCTGGAAACCAGCTGCCCCCTCCTGCTTGGTATCTGGATCCTATCTGGATAGGGGAGTTTGGGCATCTGCATCTAAAATCCATGGTCTACAACCTCCATCGTTTTGAGAAATTGCATTTCTGCCTCAGTTTCCTGCTCAGTACCTGGCTCCTGTCTAGGACTGGAGGTCAGTCCAGGGACCCAGAGCGCTCGCCTGGGATCCTGCGAGCAGGGTGGTCCCTTTGAACCCCAACACCTCTCTGATCCTGCTCCAGACCACATATATGGAACCATGCCCCTGCCCTGCCTGACTCCAGTCCCTGCAGCCCATGGGCCCACCTGGGAAGATGCTCTTGCTTGTGATAATTATTAAAACAGGGGTTGCAGTATGTGCCAGATAGTTTACATGTATCATTTAATTTAATTCAATTAAAGTGAGTGCTTTCCAGAGGACGACACTGAGGTTCAGAGAGGTTTCACCCCTGTGCCCTACCTCCAGGAGAGTCCCTTACAGTGGCTTGAGGGGCCCATCGCACACGAGAAAGAAGATGAGGCTCCTAGCGCGCAAGCCCCTCACCCAAGTTCTCCCAGCAGAAGGTAGATACGTGCGTCCCTGCTCTATCTGCCTGCGTGGAAGTTTCTGATCCAGGCAGAGCTGGACAACGCGGCCTCCAGGGGAGGGGAGGTGACGGTGGCAGCAGGTGGGGCCCCCTCCCTGGGTAGGAAACTGCACTCACAAGTCCCGGCTCAGCGGGGCTTCTGGGATGAGTAATTTCATGTATCTACCTGACTGCGCCACGAGATCCCAGATTCCTGGTTAAACATCATTCTGGCTATGTTTTCAAGGGTGTTTTAGAAAGAGTAACATTTGACTCCGTGGACTAAGATGTCTACTGTGAATGAGCATCGTCAGTCCACTGAGGGCCTCATTAGAGGAAGAAGGCAGAGGAAGGAATAATTCTCCCTCTGCCCGACTCCTTGAGCTGGAGCGTTGGTCTGCTCCTGTCCTCGGAACGGAGCTACAGCGGGGTTCCCGTGTCGGTCTCCAACTTGAGACCACAGATCATGAGACTCCTCAGTCCCCATAATTAATGATTGCTTCGGATAGATCGACAGAGAGCTAGGGAGATCAATGAGAGATAGTGAAGGAGAGATAGATGATAGATAGATAGATAGATAGATAGATAGATAGATAGATAGATAATATATAAACAGAGAGAGAGAGAGAGCGCGATAATTTTATTGGTTCTCTTTCTCCGGAGGACCCTGCTTAAATACAGCCTCATACTTGGTTTGGCTCTGCTGTCACGATCTTGAAATTTTTCACAACTTTATCGTGGAACTTGTGTTTTGTAAGTGAAGTGTCATGGACAACAGAGTAAGTGTGTTCACATAGACCATCTGCACGCCACTCCCCACCCCACCCACCCCTGCTCTTCACTGCCCCACAAGCACAGAGCTTTAGGGGACCCCAGAGCTCTTGGGGCTCAATGAGACTCACAGGGAGCCGAAGGTATACGTGTGTTACACCTGTGACTGGGGAAAGGGTGGGGGGTCAGCACAGAACTTGCTTCAAACACAAAAGGAAGGCACTGGAGATGTGCTAAGAAGTGTGACCACAGAACTCTGTCCCATCCTTTCCTGCTCCTGTGACGTCCCTGCTGGGATCAAGCAGGTGTGCTGGCCACGAGGAAAGGTGAGTGGAAGAACAGGTGGGTGAACAGGTGGGTGAACATAGAACACTGTTCTCTGCCCGTCAGTGAGCAGGAGGTAGAGGGTGCTGTGAATGTGCCCGCATCGAAGCGTGAAGTGAAAACAGTCGAGTTACTTTTATGTAGCATTTGCATTGTCTGGTAGGCTCAAAATGCATCTGCCTGTGAGACGCTACAAAGTACGAATCGTAGAACTTCCGTAGTTCTGCCCTGGCGTTAAAGGCACTTACATTTGCCTGGAAAACTGGACGGCACCGTGTGAAGGTGGCTGGGAACACTCATGCCAGCAGTGCAAAATTGTATTCTTCTTTACTTTGAATGACATTAAATGCCAAATAAAGAGCCACCATGATAATTGGAGAGAGCGATCTTGGGGGGAGAAAAAAAACAAAACACAAAACACAAACTTCATATTTCGGTACCTTTGACGGACCTTTTTTGAACACGGCACCTGCATTTCCATGTTGTTCTAGATCCTGCATATTATGTGGCTAATTCTGAACAGAACATTTTAAAGGTGAAAGGGAACTGGGAGGACTTTACTCTAATTCTCGTTCTACAGATGGGGGAAGGAGGCCAGAGAAGGGAGGGGTGGGAAATCGGGAAAGTTGCTCCTCCCGTCCCGGCAGCTGCCCCACGTGGCCCTGCCTCAGGCTCCAGGGAGCTCCCAAGCTGCCAGGGCAAGGGCTTTTCTCCAAAGCTGCCCTGGGTCCAGGCCCCGGCCAGCCTGGCGTTCTTGAATGGCCTGTTCTGAGGGCAGAGGCTGTCTGTTTAACCGTTTTCTGAGAAAGTCCCAGGAGCCCTGCCCCTCTCCCCAACAAAGTGTCTTTAGCCATGTGAACGCCCATGCTGTGAGGCCCGTGGCCCACCGAAAACCCCCATTATAGACAACACAATGCATGAATGTCCCAATCAGCCTGGAATCCTGGCCAGGAATCCCAGCCTTATTCACTGTATTGTATGCGGATACAGAAGGGTGCCTTTAGGTATGGAGAAAAGAGGGGGGGCGCGTCTTGCCTTGGGCATGGAAGGCAGTGTCCACCCCGTGGTTGGGGGCCTCCACTTTCTCACGGCTCCTCCCCTCTGACTCTGGCCTCATCCTACTGGCTTTGAATCTGAAAGTCATTTCCAAGGTTGACCTGTTCTGAACATCTTGGATCAGTGGAAAAGAAAGGTGCTGTGCTGGGGAGGGGATGGGACAGCAAGCACAGAAGGCAGGGCTGGGCTTTGGGGTTGGGGCCGCCGGGGTTGGGAGGGCAGCAGGCCCAGGAAATGCTCCACACGGCCTGGGTGTGGGAGCAGTGCAACCGACCCAGCTTTAGAAAAGGCACTCCTGACAGCACTTTTTCTCCCAGATTGGAAGCATTTAATTGCTCAGTCCCTAACCAGATCTGCTCCTTGCTCTCTAAACTTCCCCTCTCCCTGTTCCTTCCATCTCCTGGCTGACCAGCCTCCTGCTCCTGGCTGGCTCATGTCCAGCTGGCCTGGCCTTTGTCCCTGCAGCTCTCCTCTCCCTGCCCTGGGCCCTGACCTCCACGTGCAGCCCCAGCCTAGCCCAGGCCCTCAGTCTGCTCCTAACTTGAGAGAGGAGGGATTTTGATGCCTGCTAACCCTAATGTCAGCCCCCCTGCGGTGGCTCCGATGCTGACATGGGACCCCAAGTGCCAGCCTGTGTCTCCTAGGCACCTTTTCCCCCCCTGAAGTGAAACTCCTTCCTCTCTGTGTGTGCCGGCCTCCAATGTATAAACGAACTCGATATCCAAAGATCAAGGCTCAACTTCTGACCTGCTGCTCTCCGGAGGTGGAAGCTTGGGGGAGTGGCCCAACCTCTCTGAGCTCCCAATTTCTCCTAACTGTTCAGGTGGTTGTGAGGTTTAAGCGAGTCAGACCTTCTAAATTGGAATTGTGGGGGCTGGAGGTTTTGAAACGCTTTTGAAATGTCCCAGGTGACTCTGCAAACCAGACAGCTTCTGGAACCCTGATAAAGAAAACAGAGCACAGACACACAGCAAAGAAGCTCAAAGGAGGGTCAGGGTCGGGGGATTATTCTTATAGTTAGATTTGGGGTCTCATGAGGCTTCTGTTGCAAAAACATTAGTTTTCCAGGAAGAGCAGCCATTTGATCCTCTGTGAGCCACCCCTGGTAGAAGCGGAGAAGAAACTCTGGAGGGCACATGGCAGCGAGGACAGACAGGGAGGCAGCCTGATGGATGTTCCAGGTCCACAGAGCTCAGAGAAGGAAGGAGCGCTGGCCCTTCTCTCTGTAAACCCAGAGTCTGAGCCCTGGTTTTCAGTGTCAGCTGCTCCTTCCTAGCCCTTGACCTCTGGCGGGCACTTCCCTTTCCAGCATCAGCTTCAGTATCTATAAAGGTGAGGATAAGCCAGTGCATGTTTCCTCCAAGTGTGGCTGGTGCAAGGAATCATGCATGAGAATCATGCTGAGACTGTCAAAGAGCAGATGCTAGGGCTTTACCCCAAGCCTCTGAGCCAGAATCTCTGGGGTTTCTCAGCCAAGTCTGCAGCCCAGTAACATTAGAAAACAAGTTGCCTACAATCGCTAAGGCTTTTTCTAGCTCTGATGTTCCAGAACAGTGTTCTCCAAAACCCACCCCATTAGTGAAGAAAAACATGGAGCCTTTATCTCACGAATGTATTGATTTTATAAAGTACGTGTGTGTCTCTGATTCTTAAGGTGTTTTGAATATCATAGGACATAACCGCAAATAACATTTTTAAAGTCGTTATAAAAATAAACGTATCTAAAATTTATTTAAAGAGGTGAAAGACTCCGAACAGCCAACACGACATTGAAGAACAAAGTTGGAGAACTGATACTACCCACCTTTAAGACTTTTTATAGAGCTAAAGTAATCAAAACAGTGTGGTCTCGGGTGGGGGGGGGAGGACAAATACATCAGTGGAACAGAATAGAGGGTGCAGAAAAAGACCCTCATAAATAGAGTCAACAGATCCCTGACACAGGAGCAAAGGCAATACAGTGGATACATCGTGCTGGAACAACTGGACAGCTACATGCAAAAAAAATAAATAAATAAATCTTGACACAGACCTTACACCCTTCACAGAAAGTAACTCCAAATGGATCATCACCTAAATGTATACCTCAAACTATAAAATTCCTAGAAGGGAACACAGGAGAAAACCTAGAGGACCCTGGGTATGGTGATGCCATTTTAAATACAACCCCAAAGGCGTGATCCATAAAAGGATTCACTGATAAGCTGGGCTTGACTAAAATTAAAAGCTTCTATTCTGCAAAAGACACTCAAGAGAATGAGAAGACATGCCACAGAGTGGGAGGAAATATTTGCAAAAGACACATCTGATAGAGGACAGTGATCCAAAATATACAGAGAACTCTTATAAGTCAACAAGAAGAAAATGAACAATTGATTAAAACGTTGGCTAAACGACCTGGGGCACCTGGGTGGCTCAGTGGGTTTAGCCTCCGATTCTTGACCTTGGCTCAGGTCGTGATCTCAGGATCCTGAGATCAAGCCCCACATCAGGCTCTGCACTCAGCGTGGGGTAGGCTTGAGACCTTGAGACACTTTCTCCTCTGTTCCCCTCCCCTCACCGCCACAGTGCACTCTGTCTCTCTCTGTCTCTTAAAAAAATAAATAAATCTTTAAAAAAAATACTGCCCAAAGACGTTCTCAGGCACCTCACTAGGAAAGAGGCACAGGCACAAGTAAGCACATAAAAAGAGGCACCATATTGTATGTCATTAGGGAAATTTCGATTAAAACAACAGTACGATACCACTACACGCCTATTAGAGCAGACAAAATCCAGAGCACGGACGACACCAAATGCTGGTGAGGACGTGGAGCAATGGGAACTCTCCTTTGTTGCTGCTGGTGATGCAGAATGGTACAGCCGCTTTCGAAGACGGTTTGCCAGTTTCTCACAAAATGAAACATACACTTACCCTGTGATCCAGTTGCACGCCTTGGTGTTTACCCAAAGGAGTTGACTGTTTATATCTACACGAAAACCGAAAACCGTGTTTATGTTTATAGCACCTTTATTCATAATTGCTAATATTTGGAAGCATTCAAGATGTCCCCAGCAGGTGAGTAGATAAATTAACCTGTGTGCATCTGGACAATGGGATGTTGTTTTGTGCTAAAAAGAAATGCACTATCAAGCCACGAAAAGACACGGAGAACACTTAAGTGCATAGTACGAGGTGAAAGAAGCCAGTCTGAAAAGCCTACGTAATGCACGATTCCAACTACGTGACTTTCTGGAGACAGAAGAAAGACCCGTGGTGGCCAGGGGTGTAGGGAGAGATGAGTAGGTGGAGCCGAGCAGATTTTCCGGGCACTGGGAATACTCTGTGAGATTATAATGATGGATACATTCCATTGTGCATCCGGACCCGTTGGATACATTACAGCAAGAGTGAGCCCTAATGTACATTACAGACTTTGGGCCATAGCGCTGCATCCATGGTGGTCCATTAATTGTAACAAATGCCCCAGTCTGGTGGGGGATGCTGTTCAACAGGGAGGCTACAGGCAGGTGTGGGGCAGGGGTATAGGGGCAATCTCCGGACTTTCCTCCTAAGTTTTCTGTGAACCTACAAGTCCTCTGAAACAAGTATTTTAAAAATGCACAGAAAGTCAAACATGATTAAAAATCTACCCTAAGAAAGTAAGTAGCCTCCCCCCTCCCCAATTTGACCGTGTAAAATATGGGGTCTCATAAAAGCAAAGTTAAAGAAAAGCAGTGTTTTATGTGGTCTGAGTGTCACCATAAAGCAAGAACAGATTATGCGCAACTGAATGAGCACAGACAGAGAAAGTGTGAACAGCTGGGAGGCAGGCAGCTTCCTAGTGCACTTCTTTTTTTTTTTTTTAAGATTTTATTTATTTATTTGACAGAGATAGAGACAGCCAACGAGAGAGGGAACACAAGCAGGGGGAGTGGGAGAGGAAGAAGCAGGCTCCCAGCGGAGGAGCCTGATGTGGGGCTCCATCCCAGGACTTTGGGATCACGCCCTGAGCTGAAGGCAGACTCCTAGCGACTGAGCCCTCCCGGCGCCCCTCCTAGTGCACTCCTGACCCTCCCCTCAGAGGGCAAGAACGTAGGTGCCTTGTGGAGAGCAGGGGATGCTCAAGGAGCGCACCCCCGCCGGTCACAGGGTTGCCTCCTCGTGTGTTAGCAAGGGCTGCTGGCATGTTCTCTCTGTGTCCGCACACCTCTTCTCGCTCATTCTCCATGCTGCAGGCACCCTGTGTGCAGACTGCAATTCTAAGACTGCAGGGCTCTCGAAGAGGACCGCGGCTAACTTTTCTGAGCACCTACTAAGTGCCGGCACATGTGGCCAATTTCACCATGTACATTGTAGTTACACTTGAACTACATCCATCCTTGAACCCATGTTACAGGTGCCCAGATGAAGGCCTAGGATGAGGATGGGCATGTTGTCCCGGGCAAGGCGGTCAAGTAAGTGGCAGGACAGGGATTCAAGGTACAGGCTCTAAACTCTCTGCCCTGTTCCTTCAAGGGGGTGACAGTCTGAGGGGAAGGCCTCTCTCTGAGACTCCAGATGGGGCCCCCTCCCTACCCTGGGAAACAAAACTAGGCCCCTCCCAACCCTTCCCTTGTCTGGGTAGCCTGAGGTCTGGGCAGGCCCAGGGTGTGCAACCCCCCACCCCAGCTTAGTCTCGCCCTGTAAATATTTGTCGGAGGCTTTCCCACTCTCAGCAAAGGTGGGGGAGTGCAAAGCCGGGCTGGGCAAGTGCTCACAGGCAGTTTGTCAACATAATTGATACTGCTGAGCAGAGGACCAGTACAATGGATGCTTGCCGAGCAGATGGGGGAGGATGTGTAATCCCTATAATATAGACAGAGGCATGTAATTTAGGAAAGTGGATTTGTTTTTCTTGAACAACAGGGACAGATAATGCTGCTCCATGTAGCCGGGACTGTCTTTGGAAAGCACGGACACTCATTATTTCTCTGTCCTGCGTTTCTAGCTCTTGTTCCAGAGGCATCCATCGCAGGATGGCAACCCCGTGAGCCGTCCGTCCTCGCTGGCTTCCTGGCTCTGGTTTCTGCACCCTCCCGGCTGCCCACATGCCCACATGTGGACACAGATTATCTGCTGGGCAGCAGTGGGCATGGGCACTCCCTGGCAGTGGGGCATTGAGCAAGACTTAGACCTCTCCATGCTCCTATTTTCTCCTCTTTACAGTGGGGAGAACATTATCTTCCGTATGTTCACTCATTCATTCACATGAAGCATATTTATGGAGCACTGATCACATGTCCTCTGAGCAAAGACAGAGATGGCTTGTGGGCTGGGTCCAACCGTCCATGAAAGTACAGAGCAGATAGCAAATGTTCCAGGCGTGCCACTCCCCTCCTTTTCCCTCTTTCTTAAGACACCAGTTTACAAATCAGCCTCATCTCCGCAAAGCCCCTGTGGCTTTTGCCCTGCACAAAAGAAAGTCCGCATTTCCTTTTTCAGGCTCTAAACGTTTAAGCTATCCAAGAAAAATGTATCTATCAAGATTCAAATCATCCTTTGACCCCCTGGGCCACTTCTAGGACCACTCCCATTAATACACACAGGTGAGAACAGAGTGAGATATGCATAGAAAGATGTTTATTGCAGCATGTTGTACCTGGAAAAAGAAGTGGACGTCACCGTCCATCAGCTGAGGAACTGGGAAGGAAGTTGTGGTCCTTGCATACTCGCATGCTGTCTGCCTTGGGCTGGGCACCTAATAATGCGGGAGCAGGAGTACAAACAGAGGGAATGCAACGAGGCCATCCACAGAATGACGTGGAGCTACGGGGGGTGACAGTGGCGGGTGCCCCAGAGACAGTGGTAGGCAACAAAGATCGAAGCAACAGACTAGGTTGTGTAAAGAGCATGCTCTCATTGTACAGAGTAGGCTGTGTCTGTGTCTGTACCAGACAAAACTTCTTTGAACGGACAGGAAATATTAGGAAAGCTACCCGACAATCTCTTCAATAAAGATTTTTGGGGAGAGAAATGGGGAGCCCTGCTTTACTCCTCTGTTTTATTTTTCCCACTTAACCACACAGCACGAGCGTCCCCATAGTAAGGAACAAAACCCTGTATCACCAGGTGGGCAACTTCCCGTCCTTGGTTTAGCCAATCCCCCACTGCGGGACATTATGACCATGGCCAGTTTTTCACTTTTATAAACAATGCTCATTTGAACACTCTCGAGAACGTATCTTCGCTGGTGAATAATGTATCCTTGGAAGTGTAATTGTTGTCACTTTTTAT
This sequence comes from Ursus arctos, assembly GCF_023065955.2. Taxonomy (NCBI): domain Eukaryota; kingdom Metazoa; phylum Chordata; class Mammalia; order Carnivora; family Ursidae; genus Ursus; species Ursus arctos. The sequence goes on along the minus strand of NW_026623078.1, from coordinate 82,632,326 downwards.
TGCTGTTACTTCTGGTTGTCTTTGATCACTGCATGCCATTTAATTGATTTCAAAATCAGGGAATGGCTCAGCCTTTTACTAGTTCTCAGACAGAACAAATTGACCTCTGAGGCTCACTTTCCTCACCTGAGAAATGAAAGTATATCACCCGAGGTGCTTGGCAACTAAGGAGATGACGGCCAGCAGGGAAGCTCTGAGGTCGTGGGCAGCCACTCACCCCGCCCCACCCTGCCTACGCCCAGCAGTCTCAGGAGGGAAGTTGCTGACGTTGATGTAACCAGTTCTGAAGCAGGGATGCCCAGGGCTTGGGGTCGGCACATAGGGCAGGACACCGGCCCAGGAATTGGTTAAGTGGACTTGGCAGGGTCATACCATCAGCTAGCGATGCAGTCTCTGGTTGAATTATTCTGAGTGGAACGGGGCCCGCAAGATCCAGTAGGAGGAGATTCCGAGTAGCCAGGAAATCAAGATTTGATTTCTCAGCAGACGATTGCAACTCATTTTCAGAAATCAGAAAATCTCAGTGCTAATGGGAAACTTCTCAAGTTGTTTTCAGGGTGGGCTATAGAAGAAAAGTGTCAGTTTTTGGAAGAAGACAGACTCGATGTGAAGTCAGGTGAACCATTGGGGCAAGTTCCTTAACACCTCCAAGCTTCTGTTTGTGGACTGGTGAAACGAGGACGTTACTGTCTCTGCCGTGTGCCGCTCATCAGAAACAGGGTGCACAGTGGCTGCAAGTGTGTCTAGCACACAGGTACTCCCCCAATGGCCATTGCTGCTATTGTTGTTGTTGTTATTATTATTATTGTTGTTGTTGTTGTTATTATTATCTCTCCTGGAGAAGCTAAGGAGTTTCTGCAGGAGACACAAGTCAAAGAGTGTGTTGGCCATGTACCAGCTGTCCCCCGCCCTGGGCCAGGCACTGTCCCCACCCCAGGGATGCAGCAATGACAGAATTTCCTGCCCTCTTGGATCTCATTTCTGACTGGGAAGACAAAGAATAAACACATAAATATAAAATATGCTGTCCGACAGGGGCTTTGAAGAACCACAAAACCCAGAAGGGAGCAGAGAGAGAGATGTGGGGCTGGTTTAGATTTTTTAAAATGTTATCTTATTGTGGTAACAGTTAACATGAGATCTGCCTTCTTAATACATTTTTAAGTGTATGCTGAGGTTTGGTTAAATATAAGCACATTGATCTGTGCTAGGATCTCCCCAGTTCACCAGTGCAGGCGTTGCAACGATGGGTGACACATTACCCCCCAGTTTTCACAGCCCATTCTGCTCTCCAGATGTTTATTTCCTGTAGAGCGCTAACCTTAAAAATAAGTTATTACATCAGCAAAAGTAGATTTATTCAGGAATAACAGAGAATTGCAACTCAGGACATGCAAGCTAGGGCAAAGCCACAGGCAAGCCCAACACACAAAGGAGAGGAAGGTTATTTTGCAGAGAAGGAGAAGTTGGCAGGGGCTGTTTTGAGGGAAAGTCCACTGGAGAAGAGCAAGAGTTCAGGGTGATGAGGTTTATTGCTGGCTGAGTTGCAGGGGTGGTAGATTTCTTCTAGAAGCAATGTACATCTTTCCCTGTGGGGGGCCTGTAATTGATGATTCTTTCCCCTTGTCTCTTTTTCTCTTGGAGCTTATAATTGACACTTCTTCTTGTAATTGACATTCGAGGGCTAGGATTCCCTGCCCCCATGCTTCCCCTTCTGGCGCCAGACTCCATCTGAGTGAGCTTTCCTTTTATTAATTTTCTTACAAGGGCCCAGATCTTACTCCACCTGGCTTTGCATCACCAATGTTTGATTCTAGTATGCTCTCAACAAATGTTGAACTAAATTAAAAAATTCAACCTTGAAGTCATCTATGGCTGGAACCTTGAGTTCCCCTCTATTCTCCCTCTCCATTGGAGATTTCTTTTACCCATGGTTACAAGTCTGGGCAGAAAGCGCTCCAACTGCCACCTCCAGACTAGCCTAGGGCGCCCTCTCCCTGCGACAGTGTGGTCTGCCAGCTCACCTCCCTGACCGCTGCCCAGGGCTCTACAAAGCCCCCCAGTGGCCATGCCCCTACCCCTCTAAAGCATGTCAGGGACTCCTGGTCGCCAAGCTCAAGTCCACACTCCTCCGCAGGCCTCTCCACCCCCATCAACTACGTGGCCCTTGGCCATAACCCACCCTCCCGCCACCACCCCCAGCCCTAACTCCAAGGTCTTTCCTTTGCACAGGGTGGGGTTGGGGGCTTCTCCCGTTCTTTAGTCTCTGCGTCCTCAGCAGTGTACCTAGAGTTTGCTACCTTCCTCATTCTCTGACTCATCCACCTGTGTCCTTCGCAGCTCTCAGGATCACTCGGTAATGCAATATGGTAGTCCACTTTCCTATGTGCTGGCTTTCTGCCCTTTCCCCCTCCAGGCTGCGCAGAGGCATCCCCGCCTGGGCTTGTCACTCTGAGACAGACACCATGGGAACAAGCCCTAAGAGAAAACCTTCGTGCACCTGGAACGCCTCCTGTTGCCAGTTATCCAATTATCCTTAAATCACTCACCCTAGCAGAATCAGGATGGGGCCAAAACCTGAGGCCCCATACAAGCCCCACTTAAAACAGAAGCCCTGGGTTCCAAAAAGCACCAATGAGCTGCCTGAGTTGTCTGCCAATATCGACCAATCAGGACAAGGCCGTTCCAACCAATCAAGAGGAGGCACCCCCCCTTTGCCTCATTAGCATGTTTGACCCTGGGAACCTGAGCATGAACTTTGTAAGGGCAGGTCCCTGGTCTGTATGGAGAGGCCTCCCTGAGCGCTGTCCCGTGGTTCGGTGTCTCTCCTCTTCTGCTCGACCTGTAGCCCCAGTAAAACCTTGCTTGTGTCTTTGACTTCTGGGTCTGGCCTGGTTTCTACCATTGTTGGGCCCCAGAACCCGACTCCGGTTACAAATCCCCCTCAGCACCTGGACGTCCTGGCACACACAGGCCCTGTAACAGCTGAGAAGGGAGGGTGCCATGCAGGCTTCTCCCACTGGGACCATCACTCTCTTCTCTCCCTACCCTACCTTGACTCTGAGAAGCAGGGCACCTGTCTCAGCACATCAGCGTCCCACAGCGGGATCTTTTTTCACCAGCACACCTCCTCTGCTTGTTTAGAAGGCACCTGACACCGCGGGGCACCAAGCGGGGGCTCGGGAACCATGTGTGGAGTGAATTGTCACGGGGCAGCTGGGAAATAACGCAGGAGAAGAAGGAAGAGGCTGGATTGCCAAGAATACCCTGGGTGTTTGCAAATTTGCCCCATACTATTAAACACGACTAAGCAGGCAGCTGGATATGCCCCGAGTTTAGAAGCCTGTTTGGGAGAGGGGGTGGGGGGATGGAGGAGGTCATCCAGATTAAGCCATGCTCTCATCTAGTTCAAAATACCCCTGCCTGGGCCATTTTTAGGAACGGAGGTCGGAAAGAAAAAGTAGAGGAGCCCCCTGGGCCCGCACCTGTTAGTTCTCTGCTGCTGGGGCTTGGGAAGCCCTATAAAAGGAAGCGAAAAGTGTTCCGTGGCTCAAGAAGAGTCTGTAAAACAACCAAAATTGTTTATTTGCAATCCTGGAGACACGAAGTCTACTCCAATTCAAAGTGTGCTCCCATGAGGAGTGCAGGCTTATAAAGGCAAACCCCGCAAGGAGAGAGTCCAACTATCCGATACGGGATCGGCTCTTTAGCTAACAGGTGTTGTATTATCTCTATTCCAGTCCAAGGTAGGATGTCTCCTAGAAGGTGGTGGAGGTGCAACTGACAAAAGTCCAGAGGTCATGGTGTTCCAAAAATTGATACAGGAGAGGGGCGTAGGTCCTGCTTCAATATCCTTCTGACCCGTTGGCATGACTCTTAGCAATGCCGACTCTATTTTGAAATCTTTGCTCACTGCTCAGGAGACCTACCTGGCTTCTGTCCCCCTCTTCTGAGAGACTCTGGAAGGTGATGAAGCCCTCTGGGCCTTCCAGATCCTCATCTAATAATAAGGACAAGGATCCACCCCTCCCCCAGGATGTAGAGAGAGCCAGCAAACAGGGCCACCTGTAGGAAGAGGCAGGTAGGTGCTGGGACAGGTGGGGGGGGCCCTCCTTGCAGGACAAATGGCAAAGTCACCCCCACCCCCCTGTCCCTCTAAACTTTCCAAGCTGGCCTGCAGCTGCTGCCGAGTGGGGAGGGGGGGTTGAAATACAGCCTATTCCAGACCAGGCTGTAAAAGGGACCAAAATATCCGGTGGAGTCTATAAGCGGACAGGGAGTTGTCAGCCCCTGTCCCGGGCTTCCTAGGGCAGCCTCTACTGCCTGGAAGCCAAGCTGCCCCGGCCCCTTCCCGCAGGGGCGCACCCTCCCGCCGGCTTGGCTCCCGCCCCCCAGGGCACAGACCTCGGTCCTCCCGGCCGCCACCGCCCCTCCCGCCGGCCCTCCTCCCAAGCCCGCCCACCGCCGGCTCCTCCCTCCGCGCTGTGAGCTGGGGGCTCCCACCGCCCGGCCACTTTGCCCCTGGGGGGACCGAGCAGCTTTGTTCTTGGGCAGCAGCTGGGCCGGCCGCCGCTGCTGCAGGTCTCCCGGAGGACCTGTCTCCCCTTTCCTCATTTTTGTGTTTCTCCAGCACTTTCTGTTTTATTTTCTAAGTTCAAAGCCTTACCTTTTTACTGTGTTTCTTTACTTACGGGTTTTAAAACTAGCTCTTTCTCGGGACCCCTGGTTTGGAGGAAGCCCCCAGATTATTACAAGTCTTGTCTGGAGATTGAGATTGCTACATTGGGGAGGGGGGAGGGGGAGCGTGTTTGCTCGCCGGTGGACCCCCCACCCCCACCCCAGCAGGGGGCTGCCTGGGGCTGGCTGCTTCTCCGGACACTGCTTCCAGTGGATCTCGCCCAGGACAGGAACCCCAGCTGGCATCCTTTTGAGCTTCTTCTGCCTTGCCAGGTAAGGCCGGTTCTCTTCTCTGGAGGCTGCTGGAGGTCATGGGGTTTCAGGCTTACACCCATCTGTCCTTGGGGAGGAAGGAGGAGCAGTGGCGCCCGGAGCTGGGGAGAGTGCCCTCTCCAGACTGAGCTGTTTCCTTCTGGGGCTTCTGGGGAGGGACCTCAGTCCTGAGCTGACAGGTCTGTGCTTTGCCAACTTCAGAGTAAAATGAAGCCAAGTCAGTGAGAACCTACCTGTCTGATTTTAGGGGAGCAGCTGGGGAGAGCAGGAGCCCAGCCATGACTGGGGTGTGTCGGCTACAGGGACTTCTTTCCGAGTTGCTACTTTTAAAAGTTGTTGAGATCTCCCAGCCCCTTTCAACTTTCCAGTAAGAAATTTGGAGTAAAATCCAGAAAGGTGTTGGAAAACGAAAGAAAAAGAAAAACAGTGGAGGAGAGAGCACAGCTTACCTTTAGTTTTGCATTATTTTTAGCGAACTTTGCCTTCTTGGTCTAAATTTAGATCTCTTTCCTTCTGAACAGTTTATTATCCCCCTCTCAGTGGTCTCAAACCCGGGTGGGGGGTTTGCCCTTTTTTCTGCCTGTCCTCCAGTGTAGCAGGCCAGAGTTTCCGGGCCCAAGTGATGAAGTTGTAACTTGCGTTAGTGGTGTTACCGGACCATGTGCCCCCACTTCTCCCCACTCCCATGGAGCCTCGGAGATGCCAGGGGCCAGGCTTACCAGGCATCCCCTGAGGGAGGTGCGGTGCCATCAGCCGGTCCTGGAGCGCTGGGCTGCGTCCCTCTCCCCAGAACTTCATCTGACTAATGGGTCATCTTCCAGAGCCTGCGACAGCACCTTTGTCCCCGCACAGGCCTTTCCAGCCCCCCCGTCTGTCTCATTGATGATATATGCCCAGCAAAATCCCAGACAGCCTGTGAGAACACCCTGGCTTTGGGAGGAATCCTGGGACCCCTTCTAGTTTATTTAGTTAATTGCACTGTTTCAGGAAAGTTCTAAATTCCAGGGCTTCTGAGTTCTCAGAGGCCGCAGAGAGGGGCGGGCTACCCAGCTGTACAGTGGGTGCAGGCGAAGGACTGGAGCTCCTAACCCTGTTGCTTCATGGGGCTGCCTGAGCTCCGGGACGGTCCGTGAGCCTCAGTGTCCTCATCTGCCAGGCGGAGGTGATGGAAGGGACGTGGAGGGACAGTTCTGGGAGAGCGGGGCTTGTGGAAGGCACGTAGTCCATCTCAGCCGCCTGTGCTTGTCGCCCCGGGGAGGCAGCACCCCCACTCCAGCCTAGATTTCTTTGTCCCGCTGCTGTTGAGCGGCCGACTGTGACTTTGGGAAATTGTCACCCTGTGGTTGTTGGGCCTCTCATGCCAGGCAAGAGACTGGAAGAGACAGCCCGAGGGGATCCATGGGCCCTTTAAAGCCCCCAGAACAGGTGTTTACACCTGGTTTTCCTGGTGCTTCCAAATGTCATCAGGTGTTTAAGAAAGCTTTCCCGCAGCTACAGAATGGTTAAAAAAAGTAGCAATAAGTAGCTCTGAGGCTGATCCACAGTTTTAATATTTCACGGGTTGTTTTAACTTTGATTTCATTACTTGCCAATAAGTTGTTCAGCAGACTTTATGTACAAATCTTAAACTTTTGTTTTTCTTGAAGAATGAGAAGACAGGACAACTTTTTCCTTGCATGAGGTCCGAGCGGCCACCCACTTTGGCGAGGGGTGTGCCCTCCTCCCCTGGTCCACGGTTGTCTGTGTGGCCAGTGGGGGTCTCCTTGGACCCCAGAGCTTGGCAGCTCCACACGGGATGAGCCCAGTTATCGCTCCCTCTCTGATTCCTTTCTAAGAGGGGGGCAGATAAGCGGAAATGCTTTCGGAGGAGGGAAAGCAGGATTCCTGGGAATGGAAGCCATGGCTCACGTGGAAGGATCGTTGCCACCCCCGAAGGGTCGTCTGGCATGCAGGAAGGAAGCTGTATGGCCGCGGCGGCCTGCAGGGATGTCATGTAGGAGTCGCAGCTGAACTGCGCTCTTCGTGCCCAAGGGGTGAAAGTAGGAGGGCCTGATGAGGGAAGCTTTGTTGGATGCTGGATTCCAGTCCAGGAGGGACAGCTGGGCAGGGACCGAAGGGATCCACTCATTGGTGGGGACAGAAGGTCCCCCAATACTGGAGGTAGTTAAGCCAAGCTTGGATGGCTTAAATTTCAGACAGCAGGCAGAGGGCTGAGCTGAACTTTGAATGCTTGGGCCTGGTGGACATCTAAAGTCCTTTTCCCAGCTTGAGATTCTGCACTTCCTGAGGGCTTCCTCTCCAGCCTCCAAATTCAGCCAGTGGCCTCCTGCCTCCTCTCTTCCTTCAGTGCTGCTGGTTCTGATTGATGTGGTCACTGGGGGTCAGGACGGTGAGCTCTAGGTGGCATTCCTATCTTGGTTTTACCAACAAAGAAATGGAAGACCAGTGTTTGAACCACTTACCTGAGGACAGGGAGAGAGGATACATGGAGTCAGGATTCAGAGCCACTTCTGGGGGATCAAAGTCCATTGTCCTTTCCACAAAGGCCTTTTCCTCCAGCTGGGAAGACTTCCCCTTGGAAGGGAGCATTGGTAGGGATGCAGGCCTACAAGGAGAACCAGAAAATGAGAAGAGCCTGCAGTCATTTTTTTTAGGGTGGGAAAGGTCCCGAGGATTTCTTTAGCCAATCCTCTGCTCCAGAGTTGGACCAGGCTAGGACGCCTCATAAAAGTAACTGCAAAATCAAGGAAGACCGAGATTGGTAAGAGAGGAGAAGCGCAATTTCCCCATCCTACAGGTGAGGAAACAGAGTCCAGGCAAACATGAGGGACTTACCTGCTTCGTAATAGAGACAGAGGTGGGTGTCAAACACAGGTGTTGTGAGGCGCTGGGACACAGAGGGGTTGACCCTCTGGTCTTCCTGCCCAGGACTTGGCATCGTGCACGTGTGGAAATGCACACATGTGTATGTGTGTGTACGTGTGTGTTGGGCAGGGTTGGTACCATTGGTATTGCTTCTTAAATTCCTTCAAGCGGTGAGCTAACCGCTCCCGCGTGCTACGGCAGTGAGCATCTCTGCACACGACTTCCCGCCTGTTGCCATGACGTGCTCTGATATTATTCCGAGGAATGGGTTTCTGGGGCAGAGGAGGTGGGCACGTTCATGTTTTGGGAGGTATCAGGACAGAGTGTTCACGAGAGGCTGAATGCCAGGTAGCGCCATGCACAAGATTAGGGAAGTCTTGGTAAATAACCCGGGAGTGTGTGGAGGTGGGACCTGCCAACGCTGTGCTCGCCAAGATGCTAGAATCCTTCTGTGACACAGCTGTCTGATGGCTGAGCTCCCTCCTACTGCCCACGACCAAGGCCTGGGGCCTCAGACAGTGTACTCCCAGTTCCTGGAAGCTGGCTCCTTCTAGTTAATTCTGGCTATGTGCTGGTAGAGATGAGAGTATCATTTTCATTTTTTTTTAAAGTTTGGTTCATTATAAAATATTGGGGAAAAAAGGAATCGACACCGTCTTTTGGTTGGAACTGACTCGAGGGAGAAGCCTCTGCTCTGTGTACTGGCAGATCCCGGACACTGGAGCTGGCCCCGACTGCTGGGTAGCCACGTTGTTAGGGGACAGTATGCTCCTGAGTCCATAAAGACAAGAAAAAGCCAACTGACCTAAGCCATAAAAGAAAGTGTCACTTAAAAATAAAACAACTGCGGACTTGTTTGTGATTGTGGCTTCGGGGTGTCTGCATATGGCTTTGCCAGATACCCCCTCCTTCTAAGGGCTCTTACCTGAAGACAGTTCTATGAGCATCCCAGCCACCTTGCCCAGTCTCCTTATCTGATGACTGTATCCCACGTCTCTCGGGTGCCTGCCCACCTGCTCGTGGCCCACCTCCAGGGGCAGAGGGGTCCTCACTTCCCAAGGAGGCCTCTAATGCATTGCTGAATATCTGGTTAAAAAGTCTTTCTTTGATTGAATGCAGAGTTGTTTTACCACTTCCATCTGCCAGTCCTGATTTCATGTTTTTGGAGCTACTTAGCATAATTTAAATCCCATTTCCAATGACATTTTTTGAGCTCTGTAAACACAAAAATAATGTAGCTCTGAGCCTATCTGAGATTGAGGGCTCCTGGTGCCAGACTGGGTGCTTGGCCTTCTTACATCGTTTCCTGCTGTGAATTAGCTCCGCTCTTCCCCGCTGTGCAGATGGACAGACCGAGGCTTGTGACGGTCCTGCAATGTGTAAGCTGCAACAGAACTGGGAGCCGAACCCATGGGTTAGCGCAAAGCTCATACCCTTACCCCAAATTCCAGACCGAGTATATTAGGTAAATGTATGGAACTATACAAAGACGCAAATACACCGTTTGGAAGCGCTTTTTACTTTTTAAAAAATATTTCTCGTTAGAATAGTTTAAATTATAAAAGTAATAAAAGTGTATTGTTACAAGTGAGGCTGGATTAGCAAATCCCTGCATCCCCCCCTCTGCACCCCCTTAACAATAGTAACATTGTGGCAAGTAACCTTTTACAACATTATATCCAAACATACACATCGATCAGAATCCAGTGTTTGCACGGTTTGGGAACAACAACAATGAATTCTAAAACATGGTTATGTAGCACAATGTCTGGCTCCTAGGACTGGACTCCATTAATAATTGAAAGGAATTGCGTTCTGTTCTGCTGGGTCTAATGCTTGCCGCGAGTCCATTGGGCGGTGGTACAGTGGTCCTCATTTGCTTTCGGCAAAACTGAGGGACAGAATGAGGCCCTTGGTGGATTGTTTCCAGGCCAATGGAGAAACACCTAATAGCATCCTCACATCTTTTCCTTGCACCCAAGCTGCTGTGGGCAAGTCGGCTTGGGTTTTCTGTGCACCTTGGGTTCTTCGACCCCAGGACCCCATGCTGCTGACAGCTCCACGTCATCAGCTCTTCTAACCCACTATGGGCTCGTTTGTTTCTGCCAGGAGGCAGTGAATTCCTTGAGATCATGTGTTTCACATTATTTATCTACGTACTGCCAGCGTCTACACAATGCTGGGCACAGTGGGAACCCAACTGATCTCTGTGGAATAAAGTAATTTCAAAATGGTATTAATCAAGTGCCTGGTACAAAGTAGGTATTGAATAAATGAAATTGCAATTTGATTTAAATCACGGTGAAATCAGTGAGTGAAGTATCAATACTGGAGAAGTCATAGGGATGTTTACACCATCTGCCGTTCAGGGAGGGCCTTGTTTGATGACCGACAGCTCTGGCACTTGGCGCATCGTTGAGGCCTGCATTGAGCCTGGGGATCGGGCCATGTTGGCGAGGGTAGGTCTGGCTCAGGTCTGAATTTGGCCCTCTTGTTTGCTTGCTGTGTGGTTTCCAGCACCATTTACACATCTCTGTGCAGGAGCCCAGGGAGGGAGCTCTGATAGCATATCGAATGTCAGCCTAGGGCCCTGGGATCTCTGGTGACTGAGCAGGTCTGACACCCTTAGCTCCTGGTAGGTCAATTTTCTTTTCTTTTCTTTTTTTTATAATATTTTTTATTATATAATGTTAGTCACCATACAGTACATCCCTAGTTTTTGATGTAAAGTTCTGTGATTCATTACTAGTGCACAACACCTTTAGAAGGTGATGGGGCCCCAGGGCTTCCCTTCAGTCACACTAGCTTGTTCTTAGATGAGGAAAGAAAGTACCCGAACCCACTTGATCACCCCCTCCCTGAAGTGACTTAGTAGCTGTGTCCATATACATAAATGTAAATATCCATAATCCCACGCATCTTTGGTTGCTCCTTTAACAGTAGCTCTTCCTGGGGCACCTGGGTGGCTCAGTTGGTTAAGCATCTGACTCTGGCTCAGGTCATGATCTTGGGGTCCTGGGACCGAGCCCTGTGTCAGGCTCCATGCTCAGAGGGGAGTCTGCTTGTCCCTCTGCCCCCCCTCCCCCGCTCTTGTTCTCTCTCAAATAAATAAATAAAATCTTAACAAAAAATAGCCCTGCCCACAGGGGTCCATCCAGTTACCATTGATCATGCCGTGAATGCTAGGTGTGCTTAGGGAGTGAAGGACCGGTACAACAGCGCCCCCATACCAGGCTGCTCGGTGTGCTGGGTGAGGGTTCAGGCGCTCTGTGCTGGGGACGGCAGAGGGACACTTCACCCCTCAGTCAACCACTTACCAGGGACAAGTACTCCTACAGTGCAGACCCTGGCACTGAGTGTTTGTATGCACCCCCCGCCCCCCGTAACTTCTGCAACAATCCTAGAGCTATTTAGTAATCACCTTATGTATAAGGAGAGACCTGGAGAGGTTAAGAGACCAGCCCAAGGACAAGATAAGAGCAGAGGCCTCTGTTCCCCGCTGCTCCCCGCTGCTCCCCTCCCTTCTTCTCATCCCTTCTGTGTCAGAGTGTGACTCGTCAGGGCTGGGGTTTCACAGAAGGCTTCTAGGAGCTGGAACACCTAAGTTGAGTCTTGGGGAAAGAGAATTCGCCGCACTGTTTCTTTAATGATTTGTCCCCTACGGCGTGTGGCCCCAGACGCAGGCACTCTGCCTTGGTTATCTCCATCTTGGGGACTCTGGCGTGGCCTTGGGGTGGGCGGGGGATACAGTGGGTGGCCCGGGTGAGCATTTGTGCGGGTGGGTGGGGGAGGGAGTAGGGAAACTCCTGACGCTGGCGGCGAACGAGGAGGCAAATACACGAGTGGAAAAATGAATGAGTGAGTGAGCGAGTGAGTCCACATTGCCATGTTTCCATCGGCCACGGCTGGATGGGTTTTCAGGTGAAAAGGAAAGAGGACAGGTTTATGACGGTCCTTTGCTCAAACAAAACTTCTTTTTTTTTTTAAGATTTTATTTATTTATTTGACAGACAGAGAGACAGCCAGCGAGAGAGGGAACACAGGCAGGGGGAGTGGGAGAGGAAGAAGCAGGCTCATAGCAGAGGAGCCTGATGCGGGGCTCAATGCCAGGACTCTGGGATCACGCCCTGAGCCGAAGGCAGGCGCTTAACGACTGAGCCACCCAGGTGCCTCTCAAACAAAACTTTTCAAGAGGCTTTTCTCCCGTCCCTCTTGCTGCGAACTCCCACCAGTGAATGCCCAGGCTGTGTTCACAAACTCGGCTTTGCCAGCTACAGCAAAGCACAGTGGAAATGAAGGGAGATCCTCCCACAGATCCCCTTGACGGGGAGACATTCTGGGGTTTCCCCTCGGCTTGGTCCTGGGGTCTCGGCACCATGATGCCAAAGCCACGGGTTCCTTTAGGAACGGAGCTGGAGAACCCCGTGCTGTGACAGCTCGGAGCCCTCCGGTGGGGAGAAAGCTGATCTTGCAGGACCTCCGTGCCTGGTGCGTCCCCGTACGCCCGACCTTCTTCACGTGCTTGTGCCTGCGGGACGGCAGGGACGTGGTGGGGTCTGAGGCTGTATTTTGGAAGAAAAGAAACACTCTTAGTGGACAGGCAAAGACCGTAATTCCTGTGCGAATCTATAGACTTGCTCTGTCGCAGGGAGTAGAAGATTCAAGGTTATTTAAAAAAATTTTTTTTTCTAGAAAATATAAAAGAGATCTTCCCATTACTATCTAAGTGAAATACAGAGTTAAATATAGTTCAGACACCTGGCCCATTGATTGGTTTGTTTCTGTGACATTGATACACGGGGGGCCTGCTGTGTGCCTGTCCCCATTCCAGGCACAGAGGGAGAGAGACCAGAGACACGATCCCTAAGTCTCAGGAGCTCAGTGGAAAAGACAGGCCAATAAGAAGGTCAGTTTTATTTTTTTTAAGGTTTTTATTTTTAAGAATTCTCTACACCCAACGTGGGGCTCAAACTCACAACCCCGAGATCAAGAGTCCCATGCTCTGCTGACTGAGCCAGCCAGGCACCCCTAAGTAGGTCAGTTTTAATACCACTTGTGGGGTGCTAAAATTCAGGGGTTGTGTGGAAGCCTAAAGAAGATAGTAATATACTTCTTGCCTGGGAAATCAGGGAAAGCTTCCTGGAGGAGAAAGAACATAGGCTGGGTTTTGGAGCATAAGTAGGAGTCTGCCTGGCAAGGAAAAGAAAGCATCTCAGAGGCAATGTCAGAGAGGCAGAAAAAGACAACACTGGGATGTTGGAAGAAGAGGGAAATCTTTGAGTTTGCGAATAAGATTCATGAGGTAAGGTGTAGGGGCCATGAACCTGGAAAAGGAGATTGGGGTCAAATCGAGAAGGGCCACAATGAAAAGACTTTAAGGTGGGAAGCGACAGGAACAGACCTGTCTTGTCCGATGATCTCTGTGCTGAGGGGGAGCAGTGTGCAAACTCTGAGTAGAGCACGGGAGTTTATAATCTGGTCCAGATGTAGGCGTCTCCTTCTCAGAAGGGAAACTGTCCTCAGAGCTTGTGAGGAGCGTATGCCCTCCAGCAGAGTGGGGATCAGAGACTATAGGGTCTCTCAAGGTGGGGCTCCAAAAACCAGCTTGCTGGAGCCCGCCTGGGGGGAACCGCGCTCCCCTGGGAAAGGGGAGTCAAGTGCCTGTTCCCTCTTGGCAACAGCCCTGTCCCTCAGCTTCCCCATCAGAAGACGGCTAAGTCCTCTCTAACTCCCTCCTGTTCCACTTTAAAATTAGAGGTGTGCGTGGTGCCTTGTGGAGTTGTGAGCACCTGGTTACCAGGATGTCTAGACCAGAGTGTGTGCGTAAGAGGGGCGGAGCGGGGATTGGAGCCTGGGGCTGTGGCAAGTGTTGGGGTGGACTGCTCTCAGAGGTCTCCAGCCCGGTGATGCGGGTTGGCGGAGACCCTGTTGGCGTGAATTAAATACTGAAAAGGATTCTCTGATGATGATAACTTCCTTTAATTGAGTGCGTGCAGCTTTTTTTATTTTTATTTTTATTTTTATGGCCACCCTTTTAGGATGCTGAGCTAGGGACTAATGCCTCCGCTCATAACGCCCCCTTGTTACAGATGCGGCCCCTGAGGCTGGGAGACGGGAGCTGAGATCAGGCAGCTGGGAGTGGAAGCAGGTGGGAGAACTAGAGTCTGCAGCTCTCCCAAGCACCCAGTGGCTCCGTGTGGCCCAGGACCTCACCGTTCTCCCCTAGGAAAGGGGGAGCCCGGTGGGACGGCACCTCCCTAATCTGTGTGGGTCCTGGAGCTCTATTTATACCCATTGCTTCATCAGACCAGACGCTGCTCAAAATAAGTTAAACAGAAATATCTTTCTGTGTCCTCAGGACCCTGTAATCTGAGACAGTCTCTTGTGAAATGCCCCGAGACAGTGTATTCGGAGGGGGAGAGGAAACAAAAGAAGAAAATATTGGGAAGAATTCAGCAGTGCCAAAGATGTGCAAGGAATAAGAACGGGGTTGTGGCAGCCCTGAGACGTCGGAATTAGCTAATGGCTCAAAAAAGAGCATTTGCATAGGCTGAAGGGAGGCTGGCCTCCTGTCCGGGCTGCCCTTTTGGCCCAGGAGGGATGCAGGGTGGGGGATCTGGATGGAGATTGGAAGTCTGCCCTGGAGGGGAGGTTGAGCGGGGTCATTCCGGGAAAGCCTGTCTAAACTGGGTTGAGAATCAGAGCTGAAAGGAGGGAAAGTGGAGGCAAGATGTAGAGTGAGCATAGCGTTTAAGGAGCCAGGATTGTGCTTAAGGAGCCAGGGACGTGCATGCGGGGTCTGGGTGAGCTCTGGAGAGCAGGGGCTGTACCTGCTGGGCTTGGCTAAGCACACACGGGCTCTGTAGTTTGCAGAGAAGGAACCACGGTGCAAATTGGCTTGAGTTTAAGAAGCGAAGGTGGAGAGGCATTTGCTTTACGCAGCACATCTCTGATGCCTCTGGACTTCGGGCAACATTGGGTTCGGTGATGAAGTGATGAACCTTATCTTGTTCCCACCAGTATGCGACTTCATTCTCCACCAGGGTCCTCTGTGTCCTGACGGCCTTCAGCATCTCTAAACTTGGCACCTAGAGTAGAAATGCACCTCTCTCCGGAAACTCCAGCAGAGTTCCCGGAGATGGCCCAGCTTGCTCACATGCTTGACCCTTGTCATAGTCTAGCAACCAGGAAGAAGTGGAATCTATGCTGGTCTAGTCTGGTCTTGTGCCACCCCACTGGCCAGGCGGATGGCGCCCCCTCCCAGGAACCACACCAACAGAGTGGGAGAAGAATTTTTGGCAAGAGCAAGAGGTGAATTCTGCTTCTGGAGGAAGGGAGTCTAGAAGCGTTAAAACAGAGGTGGGACCAGGCAGGAGACATTCCCTGGGGTGCAGGAGTGCAGAGGAGGACAGATAGGAGTGGTCTCAGGGTGCCCAGTTCTATGGCCCTTCTCTTCCAACTCCCCTAAAGCCCTTTAGACTGAGCACCTTTCTGGAACATTTCCCTGCATGTTAACTACAGCACAAAACTCCGAACACTGACATTCCAGGGCCTACAGTCAGCCCTTGATGGTCCTTCCCACTTAATCTCTTGATTTCCTTCAGGAGGCAGCCGGTAACCCCAGAGAGGGTGGCCCCGAACGTGAACCAGTGTCTGCCATTTATAACCACGTGGTTCTGAGCACATCAGGCTGTTGTGGGGCTTTCAGGTGTGGCTGTGCACCTGCTGTGTGGCTGGTGCTCGGTGACTTACTCGAGTCCACGTACAAATCAGTTGACTTGGAGTGCCACCAATCTTGAGGGGACCGGTGGTAGGCGACGGTTTTCCTATTCACCTGTCAGCCTGTCAGTCCGATGCAGGAGGTGGTTAATAGTAATAATGCTCGAGAAACCGTCTTCGAACAGCCGGAGCTCAGTGGCATATGGGAACAAAACCCCCATATGTTCCCCATATTTGCTCTCAGCCGTGTCTGATCAGAGCCCCCTTTCTTGTCCGGTAACAAACCATGGCCACAACCCAAGCCTTTCTGTTCACTTTCAAGGGCTAAAGGCTAGTCCAGTTAGTTCCAGCCCCGAAGTGTAATCGCTCATTCACTGTGTGCTCTGCACACACCCTGGCCCCCATTACCACGAATGGTAACCACTGTCCTGAGGGACCTGGTGGTGGCACTGGGGGGTGGTTGGCCTTTTCCCTCCTCCCCTTGTTCTCCAGAGGGTTGGGCGAGGATGAGGGGAAAGGAAGGAGCAGCAGGCCCAAAGTTCAGTGGCGGCAGGGGCCGTCCTGCTGGCTGTCTTCTGGTCAGGCTCTCCCTTGCCGCTTGCATTTCTGCCCAGCGGGGGCTTTGGGGCCGCTTATAACTGGAGTATCCTTGTAGTGCAGACAGCTCCCTTGGTTGGACACCAACCCAGCAACCCAAGCCTGCCTCCCTTTTATAGTGTTTATTTGACGCTGGGACCTCACTCATTCATGCCACATGGAATCATGGGCATGCGGGCTGTCCCCTCCCTGCTCCTGCACTGCCCGCTCGCCCATTCCCTTCTCCCTTGGTCACATAAGGCCGAGCTGACATGCAGTCAGGTGACAGAGGGGAGGCCAGAGAGGTGCATCCAAGCCAGCCCGTGAAGGTCCGTGATGGGGGAGCTCTGAGCTTTGTCCAGAGGCAGAGAGGGGTTATTGCAGGATTCACCCGCAAGGCTACAGATCATGTGTGTGCACTAGGGGCCCCGTTGGGTTCTCGTGAGCATGTGCAGACCACGAGGTCTGGGGGAGGCTGAGGGCTGGGGTCACTTCCCAAGCTGCTGGCTTCTGGAATCCAGGAACTGAGTCCTCTTACTCCTCACCGCACCCCTCTTTCTGGATGGCTGGCTTTTTCCTATTATTCAGATCTCTGTTCAATGTCCCCACCTTGGAGACTGGCCTTTTACAAAGTGTAAAAACTGTCTTACCCAAATCAACATCAATCACTTCACCCCATAGTGCTCAAATCATCTCTGCTCTGAAACCGCATTGTTGCTTACTTGTTTCCTTGTTTCACATTCTCCTCTTTTCCTAGAAAGTAGGCTCCGTGGAGGCAGGGATATTGCTCTACCCAATGATTGGAAAATGCCTGGCACGTAGCCTGGGATGCGGTGAATACTTGCTCAGTTAGTAATTTGACGACCCGTGGACCGTGCAGAACAGTGAAGCAGCGTGGGGTGCCGGCTGCAGGGCAAGGGTCGCCTTGCAGGTCCTCCGGGGGCCAGTTTAAGGAATACGTGTTGTTTGAAGAATAGACAGAGCTTGAATTTCATTCACAAATTTTAGCAACTGAGAGAGAAACGACTGGCATCCTGCCTCTTCTTAGGGGGGAAAAAAAAACAACAGAGAGGAAATATTTTTGAATTCCGCAGCCTAGAGAAGGAGGCCACATCCCTCACTCCAGTTCCATGTTTAGTCCCATGAGTCCTGCACTTTGGCTGGTGGGGCTTAAGCGGATTCCATTTAAATCTTGCGATGAGCTAATGAGGACACAGGAGAGGACAGACAGTCTTGCTCATCAGTAGGACCAAAGACGGCGGAAAGCCTGGGCTCCTTCTTACCTCCCCTCCCACCAGGCACCCAGGCATGTGCCACTGTTCTCTGGAGGGTGGAGACCAGTCCTTTCTGCTCCAGTGAGACAGACCCCGAATCTAGGCTCACGGTGGCCTGGGGTTGAACCCTACTTCTGTCACCCCCTGGCTGTGTGATCCGGGGCACATTCCATAGCTCTCCTGAACTTGACACCCCTTTGCCAGCTTGTTATGAAGAGAGAACATGTTGCAGGGAAACCAGCACGGTCCTGTCTGCGTGTGTCTCACCGTGTCCTCATCTGGCGGTTTCGTTACCGCCCAGACAGTTGGATCAGCTGCCATTCTGTAGGTCTTGACATATGTTTTCACCGCTCTGAGAGTCCTCTGTGCTCTGCCTCTCCGTCTCCTCCCCACCCCAGCCCCCTGGCAGCCACGGGCCCCTTTATGGTCTCCACGATTTTGCCCTTTGCAGAATGTCACAAAGCTGGAGTCCTACAGCGTACAGCCTTTTCAGATTGACTTCTTTCACTGACTGATAAGCATTTAGGGTCCCTCCATGTCTTTTCACGGCCCGACAGCTCATTTCTTTAGAGTGCTGAATAATATTCCCTTGTCTGGGTGGACCACAGATCACGGATCTGTTCACCTGCAGGAGGACATCTTGAGTGCTTCCGGGTTTTGGTGATGGGGAATGGAGCTGCCGAACACATCCCCGGGCAGATTCTTGTGCGGACGTAAGATTCCAGCTGCTTTGGGTGAATACCAAGGAGCGTGGCTGCTGGACCACATGGGAAGAGCATGTTTAGTTTGTGGAAACGACCGAACTGTCTTCCCGTGTGGCTGCACCATTCTGCATTCCCACGAGCCGTGAGCGGGCAGTGCTGTTGCTCGGCGTCCTCGCCAGCGTCCGGTGTTGTCCGCGCGCAGACCGTGGCCATTCTCATAGGTGTGTCGTGGGATGTAGTTTTAGTTTATGGTTTTCTGATGCCACGTGATTGCTTGCCATCTGTGCCTCTTGTCTGGTGATGTGCCTGTTAAAAACATGGGCCCATTTTTAAAATCAGGATGTTTGTTTTCTTTCTTTCTTTTTTTTTTTTTTTTAAAGATTTTATTTATTTATTTGACAGAGATAGCCAGCGAGAGAGGGAACACAAGCAGGGGGAGTGGGAGAGGAAGAAGCAGGCTCCCAGCGGAGGAGCCTGATGTGGGGCTCGATCCCACAACGCCGGGATCACACCCTGAGCCGAAGGCAGGCACTTAACCGCTGTGCCACCCAGGCGCCCCAGGATGTTTGTTTTCGTATCGTTGAGCTTCAAGAGTTCTTTGTATATCTTGGATCACAGTTCTGGACAGAGTGTCCTATCCTACGTGCCTGGTGCTTAGTCAGTGTTGACATGCATTTAGGGCAGGTTTGAATTAGACAGTAAAACAGTGCAATTCCTGGTGCCCCTGCAGTCACCCGCAGCTGAGTTCTCAGTAGCTCAGATCGAGAGTCTCCCCTCAACGTTGTTTGTGGCTGTGGTGGCCGACATCTGACTTTATACAAGATTATCACCCCATTGATTGCCTCATGTCCTCTATAGATCCAGGAAGGAAGGGCTCTCATTCCCACTTTATAGGTGAGAAAACAAAGGATTAGAAAATCACAAAAATAGTGTGCCTTTAGCACTCACTGTGGTCAGGCATCGTTCTAAGTTTTGTACATGTAACAAGTCAGATAATTCTTCCAGTGAGATGCATTGTTATCCCCACTCTTATATGAAAGGGCTGAGGGCCAGAGAGGTGAAGTGACTCCCCTGGTTTGCATAGCTAGTAAGAATTTGAACCCAGGAATTCTGGTCAAGAAGCTTCATCCCGATGCTCGGTGCCCCAGGAGAAGCCAGTGCCCCCCACAGGTCTTGGCACACAGGAAATACTCAGTACGTATTTACGGACCCAGGAGGACTCGATCCAGGCCATACAAAGCCAAGTTCGAATCCAGGACCCAGGCTTTCCAGTGCTTCCCTGGCTCCCCCAGTTGGGTTTTTGAGCAGCTCTGCAGAGAGGATGCCACTCAGCTCCCTCTTCCCCATCTGACCAGCAGGTGCAGTCCCGTAGGTGAGCCCTGGAGGCTCAAAGCTCAGTGGTCTGGACACCCCGCGCCATGCTTTTATGTCTCCACCAGATTCCTGCCCAGAGCATCGCCCGTCACCCTGGCAACATGTCAGCAGCGCCTCAGTCCACCCAGCCCCTCCCCGCAGTGGGCAGCAGCCAGACCTTCTGTGCAGACCCAGTGCGCTCTCTGCCCGGGCTGCCCTCCAATGCGCCAGATCTCATTTTCTCCCTTTAAATTGCGTTCTGCTCAGAGTTCCCCCCCCATCCTCCCCGGGGCCCTGGATAGGGAACACTGGTTACTATGGCAATGGGCTGGCTTGTGGCAGGAACTCAGCTCAGCAAATTAATTGCTGGACTTTTGGAGACTAATGGCCAAGCTCTGCCTCCCAGGGACAGGGTGTGTCCTACATCATGCCAGCTGGGCAGCTGAGCCCGGGAAAGAGCTCAGAGCCTGGGGAGAGAGAGAACTGCAATCGTGGCACCCATGCTTGCTGGGACTGCCACCAGAGGTGGGATGAGGAAGGCAGGGAAATGGGCTCTCCTAAATCTCACCTTCCCTGCACACTTGGTCTATGCTGGTATCTGTGCTGTGTGCTTCGGAGAAAGCATGTTGTATAACCCTCAGAGCCCCTGCGATGTAGAGGTCACCCCCTTTTTAATGGGGATGCAGTGCTCATTCATATGACTAAGGAAGAAAGCTGGGATTCCATACCAGGCCTGCCTGCCTCAGTGGGCATCTTGTGAACACTCGTGTACATTCCTGGGCAGGAGGCCGTTCTGTCCTCTACAATCTCTTCCAGAGGGTAGAAGCACAAGGAACATTTCCTAACTTACCCCATGAAGCCAGCATTACTCTACTTCCCCAAACCAGGCAAAGACCTTCCAAGAAAAGAAAAAGACTCTCATGAATATAAATGCGAAAGTCCTCAACAAGATATTAGCAAATTGAATACAAACATATATACAAAAAGAGTTCTATGCCATAACCACATAGGATTTTTCCCAAGTCTGTAAGGCCGGTTCAGAGTTTGAAAATCAATGAACGGATTGATTAAGCCAGCTTCTCTTCCCTCTGGTTATTTTCAGGTTTCTTCCGCACCTTTCCCCCTGGTGTCCTTGTTCTCTTCTTTCTTGTGAACTGAGTGATCAGAATTTGGGTTTTGACTATATGCTTTGCCTGTTTACCACATTGTTTCTGTGCTCAGGTAGTTAAGTGTCCCGCCAGCCAGGTTCCAACAGCCGGAGAGAAGCCACGTTGCCCAGCGGTGAGGAGCCTGGCCTGTGGTCAGACTGCCTGGGACTGCATCCCGGCTCTGAGGCGTGGAGTCCCAGGCAGGTTGCTACGCCCTTTGTGCTCAGTTTCTTACTCTGCACCTCCTGATACCTGCCGTTCAGATTAAACGAGTTCTTCCCTGTGAAGCCCAAGGTGGGTCCCGGTGCTTCATAAGCGCGTGGTGCTTCTTAACAGTGACTGTGGGAGAGAGTGTGGGCTCCGGTGTCCTCCGGGCCTGATGCCAGTCCAGCTCTGCCATTACTAGCCGCGTGCCCCAAGCGACATTGTCTGTGCTGCGGGCACACGCCGGCTTCATCACTGGCGAGGTGGGGGAACAGGGCAGCCTCCAGGTTTGCTGTGACCTCAGGGAGGAGGGTGGTAGAGGCACCGTGCTCACCGTGAGCACAGTCGGCCTGCTCTCCCCGGCCCGTTCTCTAGAGGGACAGCCCGGACTGTGGATTTTCAACTCCACAGATCCTCCTGGGGCCCCAGATGGGGTAACTGGCCGGCTGGTGAGAGGGATGGTGGTGGGCACTGATGCCCCCCAGGGAGCTTACAGTCAAGGGGTGATTGTCTCTGAGTGCCTTGGGTGGGCTTTCACACATCAGCAGGGTGTGCCGGGGGGTCTCCCCCACTCCTAGCCTCAGCTTGCTTGTCTGTAAAGGGGGATGCCGATGGCCCCCCCTTGGGGTTGTTGTAAGGATGGAAAGGTGCAGTGTGTATGGCATAGAGGCTCTCTACCAATGTCGGGCTTTACCCCAGCGGCGGGATCCTGTGGACGCCCAGTGGCTCAAGAAACAGGCCTGGGAGGGCATCCTGGCTCTGGCGCATGCAGCTGTGTGGCCTTGAGAGTGGTTGGGGCATCAGGCTAAGAGCTCTACGTTCAGTTTGAGTATTCAATCCCTACAACAATCCCCTGCCACAACCCACTATGAGGTGGGATCTGTTATCATCTGTTTTTTTTTTTTGTTTGTGGCCTTTGTCATGTTGAAAAGTTTCCTTATCATCTTAGTGTAACGAGTGCTTTTATCATGAAAGGGAGTTAGATTTTGTCAAACGCTTCTGTATCATTTGGGATGACTGTGTGTGTTTTCCTTTGCTCCATTGGTGCAGTGCAACACGTGGGTGGATTTTTGTACATTGAACCAGCCTTGCATTCCTGAGGTGAATCCCAGTGGTCACAGCGTCTGACCCTTTCAGTGTGCTGCTGAATTCAGGTTTCTAGACTCCTGTAAGTACTTTTGCATCTCATTCATAAGGGATGTTGGTCTGCAGTTTTCTCTTTATTTGTGTGTGTATTTGGGAAGATGCATGACCAAGATTTCTCTAGAAACCTGGAGAGCACAACGTGGTTTTGCCCTGCTTCCACCCAGTTTCAACAGTGAGGAAAATGACCACATTTCTTGAGCCCTGGAAAATACCTGACACTATGGCTATTACCCCTTTATCTCCTCGATCCACATTTTACTTATTAGTTCATTTAAAAAACGACAGCTCAGTGTTGTTGCTAATATTTGGATTTGCTGTATCCACGAAGGTCCTGGAAAGGGAGGGGGCTCAAAGCCCAGAGGGGGCTGGGTTCAAGTCCTGGTCCCTCCTTGGTGACCTGGGGACAGACACATATCTTCTCCATCTTAGTCTCCTCTTTTGCCGAGGGGAAGCGATGATGCCTGTCTTGAAGGTCATGTGAGTTCATGCGACAATCAGAAAGTGCCTGGCACACGGCAGATAATACATGGTAGCTATTCAGTAACTTTCATGGCTCTTTGAAAATGTCTGTATTCTTCTACTAACGAAGGGCTCCTAGCCACCTCAGATAATAACATGACCGCATCATTCACTACTAAATCTAATATTTACTTGTCAAATGCCCACCGTGTGCCAGGAACTGTTCTAGGTTCTGGGCAGCAGAATGAACAAGACAGACAATCTGTGCTTTCCTATAGCTTTGAAGGATGAGAGGGGTGGGCAGCCCACTGGACTTGCTGAGATTCTGTGTCTCTCCTCCCTCTGGGCCCTCGGGTCCTGACCTTGGCCTCTGCCCCTCCATGTACCGTTTTGGAAGTGTGCCTCTCTTCCTGCTTCTGTGGCTGCCTCCCGAATATGATACTTTCGAGGTGTTTTCAGGTGGGCTCTGTGCACTTATGAGGGGGCCGTTAGTGATGAGGGCATTTTGCCCTGAGGGTGGTGGGGACTGGAGTGAAAATTCAGGTGCCTGCCCGGAGAAGAGCCCTCATACCTGTCCTGCCTGGGGGAAGTCTCCCAGTGCCATGCCTTGGCTCTCCTTTGGGGCTTTGCAGATGCTGTTCCCTCTGCTTGAAAGGATCACCTGCTTTTTTTTCTGGTTGAGTCCCACTCAGTTTTCCAAAATTGGCTTGGCTGTCACTTGTCCAGGAGTCCTGGCATACCCCTGAAATGGTCACGTGACAACACCGCCCCAGTGCTCCTGTCACCCCCTGAGCATCCTTGTGCCAGTGCCCAGGGCCCACCTCTTACCTGTCTCCCAGGTGTCACTGAGCACCCTTGAGGGTGGGGGTTCGGTGTCCTTCATCTGCCTGCCCTCAACACCTGGCACATGAGGGCAACTGATAAACATCTCAGAATTCTATAACCTGTTTTTCCTTTCCTGGATCTTGGCTTTAACAGTGACAACTACTTTTTGAAATGAATATCCCCGTGAAAACAAAATACGTAGAAGGAGAAGTACAGTTAGCTAATAAGCGTCAGAGATCAAAGAAATGCATAGAAAGCAAAAAGCAATGTCTCCCCCATAGAGCGGCTGATGGAGGGGGCGGTGGTGTCCCTGCTGCCGGGCTGCGGTGAGGGGGACGCCCCACACACTCCTGCACAGCTGGGGGCAGCGGGAGCCCGTACAACCTCTTCTGGAAAGAAGTTTGAGAATTTGTACTGGGTCCTCTTAAAAGATTTGATATGATGCCCTAAGTCTGTTCCTACAGACCTGCCCTAAGACAATAATTAAATATGGGCCAAGATTTAGCTAGCAAGATGTCCTCTTAGAACATGTGAAACAAAGAAACTGCCTGTGAAATGCCCAGAAGCAGAGATTACGATCGACATGTGGTGCTGGCTCCGAGGCGTGGGCTGCACGGCCGGGAGTGACGGGCCGGCCGGTCCTCAGTGCGCGTTTGCTGGGGCTGGAGGCAGTGGGGAGGCTGGGGTGTGGCTCCCACTCAGGCCTGCGGCTGCTTCTCTGGCTTCATGGCCCCGAGACCCTTCTCTAAAGGTGTGTCCTTCTCCACCCAGGGCATGTTCCAGTAGATTCTAACGCCGTCTCTTCCCGGCTGAGAAATGCGTGTTCCCAGGCGTGGGAGAGCCGTGGCTGGCCTGCGAGGGAACCCCGCCATCTGCCTTCTCTGGATGCTGCTGCTGTGGCCTGGGGACGGCGGCTGCCAGGCCCAGAGGGCAGGTGGGGCCACCGTGGAAAGAGCCGGGGCTGGGCCCCGAGCCGCCAGCATGTGTGTGCATGTGTGAGAGGGTGAGCGGAAGTGAGTGTGAGGGTGAGAGTCTGAGGTGAGTGTGTGTGTGTGAGTGTGGGGTGCAGACGTGTGCCTGTGAGTGGGCGAGGGACTGAGGGCGTGAGAGCGAGCGAGGTGGACCACCCAGCAAGTGAGCGTGTCAGCTGTCCTCGCCAGTGCATGTGGTAGCCAGTCGTCCAGCGAGCGCATGTGCTTGTGCAAGCAAGAGTGTGTGAATGTGTGACAGAGCTGGAGAGAGGATATAACATTGCACATATGAGTGAGTCTGAGGCTGTGACTCTGAGTTATGAAATTGTCAGAGTGTGTATGTAAAAGTGAGAGTGCATGCGTGTGAGAGTGCACACGTGTGAGAGTGAGGTGAGTGTGTGGGGTGTGTGTGTGACTGTGTGAGCATGTGTGAGTGTGATAGAGCTGGAGAGTGTATAAAAGTGAGTGTATGAGTGTGAAAATCTGAGGGTGAGTGTGGGACTGTGTGTGTAAAAGTGAGTATAAGAGTGTGAGAGCGTCCGAGGGGTGTGGGTGTGTGTGACTGAGTGTGTGAAAGTGAGAGTGCAGGACTATGTCAGCATGTGTGTGAATGTGAGCGTATGTGAAAGTGTGAGTGTGAGAGTCTGGGGGTGAGTGTGTGTGAGTGCGGGAGAGTGTGTGTGCAGGACAGTGCAGGAGAACAACGGGCTGTCTTAACCCACATCCCGAGTAGACCGCACCGTGTGCCGTGAGCCTGTCTCTGTCAAGTGCGTGCAGGTTTTTGGGGACAGAGGGCAGGGGCAGGACCGTGTTGCATTGTCCTGTGAAGGATTTGGAGGCACACTCCAGTGGAAAGGGACACCCTGGAGGCCTGCCAGAGAGGCGGCCAGGACCACAAGGAGAACACGCTTCTGTAGTAGAGGGGGGAGTGGGAAGTTCGCTGCAGAAGAAGGGGCGGGGGCAGGAGGGTTAGGTGTGATGGGACAGTGGCCCAGCCCACCTGTCTGAGGGCCTCCTGGGGAAGGTGCCATCAGCACTGAGACGTGACGGAGGCTCAGGAGCATGAGCGGGTCCGGGTCACGGCACCCCCACAAAGGCTGCATGCGCGGCTCCTTGGGGCACAGGGGGACGCCTCTCTGGGAAGGGCCCCAGGGCGTCAGGGCGCGCACCTGGCTGCAAAGCCACCCCATTTTGTAGATGAGGAACCGAGGTGAAGACAGCCCAAAGCCCCCAGCAGGTGAGGAGGGTGCCCACACTGTGTTCCCCGAGCCTGCAGAAGAAGCAAACATGGACAGAAACCCCAGGCCTTGTGTTTCTGCGTTGTTTTTCCTGAGTCCCCTCTTATATTTCACTTTGTCTGAACCTCTCAAAGCCCAGCTAGCTGGAGAGACAGTGATGACGCTGCACGGCCTGGTCTTCATGGGAGGAATGTTGGGTTCTGTGTCCACGGAGATGAGCCCAAGAGCACACACAGCCGGCACACCCAAGGGCCCAAGCACCATCTCTTCCCATCCCTCACTTCACAGCATGGAGAATGGCAGCCCAGAGGAGAGTGGTGTCTGGCAGGGCTCACACACGTGGCTCTTGCCCATGGCAGAGCTGAGGGCACCCCCCCAAGGTCAGAGCCCTTCCCGAGATAGCACACCTAATTCTCACGTGCTCACCATGCAGTCTGCTCCCTAGCCCCCAGGAGAGAATGTATGAGAGTGCCACAGGGCCCCTAGGTGAGGCCTCTGGAACAAAATGGACCTTCTGCAGCCTTAACACAAATTTGCTCAGGGATTACAGCCCAGAGGCTGGGCCCTGCTTGGCCCACAGCAGCAATTACCCTACACAGGCTGGGACATTATTGTCCCAAAGACAAAAGGATGACCTTTTGTGTCAAGGAGAAAAACTCCCCAGGAATTATCTCTTCAGTTCACACATCTGGGCAAACACACTCCAAAAGCTCTAATCCTGTTAGGGAGCAATCCTGGGAAGACAGGGGTTTACCTCCGCTCCCGAGAGCAGATTACAGCTTGGATTTTAGAAACTCGGGGTAAAGGTAGATAGGGAAAACTTACGAGAGGCCCTGGTGTAGGGTGGGATGGGGAAGTGTGTGTGTGTGTGTGTGTGTGTGTGTGTGTGTGTGTAAGTACATACAAGGTTATTTTTCTGTTTTCTGAATTCATTGCTTATAAATATAAAATCAGAAATACAGAATAATAAATTTTACTCACAGTTCTGCTTTTCAGAGGTAAGCAATGTTTCTTTTTGTAGGTCCTCTGATGCATACAGACCCAATCCCACACACAGACAGTCCATCACATTGACACACAGCTTTTCAGACCCAACAAGACATTGGGAGAATGTATCTTGTTGGTAAATAAAGATCGCTTCAAGCCAGCGCTCTGTGGCTGCCGCTCTCTGTGCCGTGTGAGCCCACGCGGGTGAGCCTGTGAGCGGTTCCGTAGGGGAGCGTGGAGCTGGGCTCCAGGATTTTGCTTGCCAGTGCTGCATGAACTTCTTAGATCTCTTTTACAATTTTTCTTCCCCTGCGTCTGATTGTTTGATGAGGGTACATCCCTAAATTTGAAAGTGATGGATCAAAAACGCTCTCCTTCATAAGGCTTCTAGAACCCTGAAGATGGGTGTGACGGATCCCATGGCCAGTGGCAGGGCAGGTGGCTGCATTCTCTTGTGCACTGGCTACCTTGGCATTTTTTATACTTTTACCAACATGATAGTTTAACAAACTGGGTTTTTATTGTAGTTGTTCTTATTTCGTTTTTACGAGACAAATGTTTTTGCAGTGTCCAGAGACCTGGTCAGCTGCTGCTGGTGGTACGAACAAGCCTCAGATTCTGGAATAGTCAAGACCAAGGCTTCTTGATGCTTCCCTTATATGTTTGTACAGCTCTCTGGAGTTTAGAAACCCTTTTCCTCATCTTACCAATGGTGAAATGGGGATGAGCAAGCTCTCAGTACAGGGTTGCCCTGAGGATCAGAAATAAATTAGTGTCCTGTTTTGTTTCATCAAAAGCATTGTATACATTCATATAAAACTTGCAAAGTTTATAAAAATAGAAGCATATTACACATCAAAATATGCTTCTATTTTTATAAAGCATTATAGAATGTCTACAAATTTATATTGTAACTATATGAGTGCAAAATATTTTATGTGATTTATAATACTGGAATACTATAAACTATTTAAACATCTAACAAGAGGGTATTGGCTAAATAAATTATGTGCTCTGTGCAATGGCATCTTGCAGCCATGGAAACCAACATCCTCACACTGGAAATGGGTTTTCAGCATATTGCCGGATGTGGGGAAAACAGCTATGTATCAGCGTGTCTGATACAGTCCCACGTGCATTAGTAACTACATGGAAACAGAAAATAATTAGGTGTGTACGCTGTGGGTTAACAGCGTGATCTCTCTGTAGATGGAAACATAAGCGTTTGAAACATTTCTCGATTGCCTTTTATGAAATGAGCATGCATTATTTGCAGTAGGTTTACAAAACAATGAAGTCACTTGGTAACCAACACAAAAACTATTGGAGAAATTGATAGAGTGGTGTTCCATGATCACTAACCACTTTTATGCAAGGACACATATTGGCAGCTGGACCTCACAGCAACCTTGGGGACACTCATCATAAGCCAGTTCAGAGAACGAGGTTTGGAGCTTTAAGGCAGCCGGGGGAGACCCCCAGCCAGTGTGACCTTTCCCAATCCGTTTGCCCCAGCTCACCCTTCCTCTCCCCCCTCCCCTCCTGCAGGTTGCAAGACTGTCCACTACGACCTGGTCTTCCTCTTGGACACCTCCTCCAGCGTGGGCAAGGAGGACTTTGAGAAGGTCCGGCAGTGGGTGGCCAACCTGGTAGACACCTTCGAGGTGGGCCCCGAGCGCACCCGCGTGGGGGTCGTGCGCTACAGCGACCAGCCGACCACGGCCTTCGAGCTGGGGCTGTTCGGCTCGCGGGAGGCGGTCAAGGCGGCGGCGCGGCACCTGGCCTACCACGGCGGGAACACCAACACCGGCGACGCGCTGCGCTTCATCACGCGCCACAGCTTCTCCCCGCAGGCCGGCGGCCGCCCCGGGAACCGCGCCTTCAAGCAGGTGGCCATCCTCCTGACCGACGGCCGCAGCCAGGACCTGGTGCTGGACGCCGCGGCCGCCGCCCACCGCGCGGGCATCCGCATCTTCGCCGTGGGTGTCGGGGCCGCGCTCAAGGAGGAGCTGGAGGAGATCGCCTCGGAGCCCAAGTCCGCCCACGTCTTCCACGTGTCCGACTTCAACGCCATAGACAAGATCCGTGGCAAGCTGAGGCGCCGCCTGTGTGAAAGTGAGTGTGCGCGGGGCGCTGAGCGGAGCAGTGGGGAGCCCAGAGATGTGCCGCTGGCAGGTGGCGGGGCTGCGCCAGAGGGCAAGGGCCGGGGGTTCCTGAACGGCGGAGAGGGGAAAACCAGTCGGGCCTGCACCCCTGCACCCGGCAGGGCGCACACCTGCGTCCTTCCCAGGCTCCGCCTCCAGGGCGCAGGCAGGAAGGAAATTCTTTAAAGAGGGCTGGGTTCTCAGCCCCATGCACCTGGAGAGACCTGGGGTGGGTTCAATGCCTGGGAGTCTGGGCTGCATGTCTGTAGTGGTAACACATGTGCTCACCTGCAGGGCTGTTCAAGTCGGAGCCCAAGCTCTCAAAGCCCTTCTTTTTTTTTTTTTTTTTTAAAGATTTTATTAATTTATTCGACAGAGATAGAGACAGCCAGAGAGAGAGGAAACACAAACAGGGGAAGTGGGAGAGGAAGAAGCAGGCTCATAGCGGAAGAGCCTGATGTGGGGCTCGATCCCATAACGCCAGGATCACGCCCTGAGCCGAAGGCAGACGCTTAACCGCTGTGCCACCCAGGCGCCCCTCTCAAAGCCCTTCTTAAAGCACATGGCAGATGAACTATATCCGGCCCCCTTTCTTCTTCCAAGGGACTGCAGGGACTAGGGGTCTAAGGAAGTGGGCACAGACAGCCTTCTGGTCTGTAGCTGTGATCCCCAGTCAGCCATTTGGAGATGGTCAGGCCGTGCTTATCCCAGAGGCCAAGTGCTGTTGACCTGGTGCCCTCTGAGATAACCCGAGGTCGTCTGGAATCTGTTGACTGTGGCTGGGGATGGGCGATGGGGGAGGTTGGGCAGCAAGGGGGGAGCTGACAGCCCCTGGGCTTCTGACCCTGAAGGCTGACCTCCAAGACCCTTGTTGGGTCATTCTCAGGACAGCCTCCTGCACAGGACAGGAAGGGTGAAATGGGTTTTTGTGCACCCATCCGTGTCCAGCTTCTGTTCTGCCTGCTTCACTGGGGTGACATTTGTCCTTCCTGGGTCATGAGCAGTGTTCGGTAACGCCCCTCTCCAGGGCCAGTAGGTGGGGGCTGGGAGCAGGGTCTCAGCCTCTGTCTTGCGGACTCCTTCTGGGGACCGAGATTTCTCCGGTGGGAGAAGCTCAGAGGGTCACAGCTTACTGGGGACAGGGAAGCCTTGGGGTTGTGGCTGGCAGTGGGAGCAGCTGGGCATGACTTGGCAGAGCAGCGGGGGCGGGCCTGGCTTGCAGCTGGGAGAAAACAGCTAAACTGTCTGGTACCCGACGCCCTCGGGCTCTGTACCTCTCTGTGACTCTTCTCCTTTGGCTCACTTAATCTCCACTTCCACTTACTTATTCGTAGATACTTATTGGGGGTCTAGTTTTTATGTGGCCTTGTGTCGATTTCTGGACCTGTTGAAAAAGATAAGACAAAAGTCCTGCTCTTGGAGTGTTCATAGTCTAGATGGCAAAAAAGACACGTAAAAAGGGATAAAATGCTGTGGGGGTGATCTTAATGAAGGCGCCACAGTGTCCCATGGGGTTCTACTGTGGTTGTGTTCAGTGATGACCCTGAGAATGATGGAGGGCTTCCTGGAGGAGGTGGTGCTTAGACCATTTAGGACGTGCCTGAGCTGTAGGATGCAGGATTGAGGGATGGCATGACACAGTCAGGGAAGTGAAATGGAGCCTTCTGGCTGTGGTCAAGGAGGGAACTGGGGTTGGTGGCTTTGTACGATTGTCAAGCTCTCAATAAAGGAGGGCATGTGTGCTAAGATGAGGTGTGGAAGGCTTTTGTGCAAGGGTATGACACTGAGATCTGTGAGAATGGGAGGCTGGCAGGACAGCAGGACACAAGGAGACCCTTTACAGGACTGCTGGAGAAATTCAGAGATCAAACAGGGCTGGGAACAGAAGGAGCACTGAGGACCAGCCCCATTCCACAGATGAGGAAACAGAGGCCCCGAGTGCTCAGTGAAGGAAAGCTATCCGGTAGTGTGCGAGGCCTCGGCCGTGAATTTCACTTCATCCTCATCACAACCACATAGGTTATGGTGATGTCCTTCTCACGGTTACGAGCACACGCATGCTGAGCTCCTGGCAGGGACAGCTGCTAGGCCCTCAGCAGTAGGCCAAAGGGTTGCCATAGCCAAGACGGGAGAGGGCAGGAAGGCAGGAGAGACAGCCTGGGAGGGCCAGGGCTCAGGATTGACCTCTGGGCTGATGAGAGCCAGACACCGGGCTCCAGGCCCAGCCAGGAGGCCGAAGTCCAACGTGGTGGCTTTGGAGTGTGTGCAGCTGCTGTGATCCCAGAATGCCGGGAAGCAGGACTCCTCTCGACCCTGCCCGCTGGCATTTTGTCATCCCGCCAGCCTGGGTTCAAACAGGTTCTAGATGTTGGCCAGGCAGAATCTAGATTTTGAAGAACTTGCATGCCCAGGGCGTGGTTCTGGGAATGGTGGGAACAGCCCCAGAGAGGTGAAGTCACTGGGATGTGCTGCCCAGTTAATAGAAGGGCCGGGCTGGGGACAGAATCCGGACCTTCGGCCTCCATGTGCTGGCCTCATCCTTCCGCGCCCCGGACTGAGGCGGGGCCCTCACTGACCTTGGTTCTGAGTCAGGGACCGTGCTTTCCATCACAGGCAGTAGAGGACCCACTGTAACTAGCTTGGGGAATATAGCAAATTCATATCACACATGACAAAAAGGTCAGACGTCAGGCGGGCTTGAATGATGAGACCAGGGTCGTTCCACTCCTTCCATGTCTAGGTTTCTCCTTGGCATTTTCTCTGTTCTTGGCGGGCTTGGATGTCCGGGTCCTGGCATGGACGGTCCTCTGCAGAGATGTTGATGAAGGCTTTGTCGAGAGAAGGGTGAGGTCGCTAAGGGTTACTGAGCCCCCGGGAATGGTCAGCAGGAGAAGCAGGCTGATGGCAAGGGTGGAAGTGTGCTCAGAGACCCATGAGATGCAGAGGGGGCTGGAGTTACCCCAGGGAGCACAGCTGCTGTCTCAGTGGTGGCCTAGAGGGAGGAGGGAGGAAGTGCCTGCCCTCTCTGCCCTCTTCTCACCTCCCCTCCTCCACTGGCCTAAGCCAGTCTGACAGCAGCCCACAAGGGGCCCAGGTGATGGCGTCCCAGGGGCTAGCCTCCCAGGCTTGCAGCGGGCAGGGGAGGTGAGAACAGGTGTGGGAGGTCACACAGGGGCTACCTGTGGTGAATCTTAGGGCCACATGAGACTTCAGACCCAGAAGGGATGAGACCATGGCCCAGCAGGCCTGGATTCAGTCTGATGGACGAGCGTGGGTCTGCGGCTCTCCACAGACCAACGCTGTGGCTTCGGAGTGGAAAGAGGCTGACTGTTTGGGGCCGAAACCACATGACCGTGTCCTAGTCACCAACCCCACTCCATTCCCAGGGGAAGGGGTTTGATCCATGCAGGGACACTGGGGGCTGCAACCAAGAGAAGGGGAACCAGATGCCAGCCAGCTGGGGACACCGCACGTCCCCCATGATAACATTAAGAAAACTCACAGTAGCCAGGCTCTTCCAAAAGCCGAAATAGATGTAAGATGCTCAGTTGTCTAAAGGGAATCCGTTTTTGTAAATACAGCTGTAAGCTGACTAGGGGCCTGCTCGATTCTGGTGACAAATGAAACAAAATCCCCTTACAATTGCTTCAATTAGAAAGAAAGCAAAACAGAATAAAATAGCTAACAGTAACATACTGAAATACATCCAGTACGATTAAATCAAGGAGCATCACAAAATCCACATGGCCAGAAATCCCTGCTCACACAGGAGATATCTTTGGGTGTCTTCGGAACCCACACGGGGGCTCTTCTGAATCGGGGCCTCATACCGATGATCTGGGAAATCACAGACTAATGGTGTGGGCTTTTTGGTGTAGTAGTCAGTCAGTTCGATCCGACCTATTCATTCATTCATCCATTTAACAGGTGGGCGTCATAGTAGTCATCGGGTTTTATCATATCATTCATTCATGCAGTCTTCAGCAGCCCAGCAGAGCATTGTAGTAATTGTTCATTCATTCATTCATTCGTTCGTTCATTCATTCATTCAGCAGCCACACACCGAACGATTCGTCTGTTGGGGCCCACGCTGAGTTCCCAGGATGCAGTAACGGCTCTGACGTTCTTTTCGTTCTAGAGAAGCTCGCCTACTTGGGGCAGCAGGAACGTGGCAGCTAATCACACGAGGGAATGTGGACCCTGGTTACCACCTGCCGTGTCACGTGTCTCCTTAGTTTATGTGCCTGGGGTCTGCCTTCACACACGACCATAAGCTTCATGAGGGCAAAGTCTGTTCCTCGCGGTTTCCGAGGGCCCAGAACAGAGCCTGGAGTGCAAAGCAGCCGCCTAAATGTTGTTTACGGGAAATCGAGGGTGGGAACCTGTGTGAGTTCTGTGCCTGCTGTGTGACGTGCGTGTTAGAGGTGCCTGTGCCACGACCTGGCCCCTCCCAAGTGCAAAGGTTGAGAGTATTCTGCAAACCTGTAATCATACCCAACGTGAACTGAAATATTGACCTTATCTATATGTTGACGAGCAGAGCCAAACGGTTAGATTCTGAAGGTTGATGAGGGTCTGGAAAAGGCAGGCTGGCTGGGATGGGCTGAATACAAGCCCAAGATGTCCCCGTGCCTCGTCAGGTGGGAGAGACGCAGAGGAGCAGGACCCTGCCCAGGCTCCGCTGGAGGGAACAGAACCGGGGAGTCTGCTGTTCTCTGAGCCCTGACCGCTGACAGCACTTTGTAGTCCGCTCTTGCCCCGTTCCGCACCCAGCCCCAGGAGGTGGTGTCGACACCGAGTTCTGCGCACAGGGAGCCAATGCTCCAGGCCTGCGCGGGCCAGCACAGGTGGGCCTTGACCAATCAGGTGCTGGTCCTAACCGGGAAGTGCCACAAGGACTATACGCACGGCTTTTGTAGACAGAATGACAAAAGCGTTTCACGAATATCTTTTCTATTGATTACGTATTGAGATATGAATATTCTGGGAATTTAGGGACACGTACAATATATTAGTAAAATTAATCTCAGCTCTTATCTCAGCTCAGGTTCTTCTATTTGCTCAAATGTGGGTGCTGGAAACTTTACTCTTACATACAAAGTCCACACACAAGGCTCTTCCTCCTTCCCCCACCCTGTCCTTTGATGCTGCTGCTGCCGAGTGCAAGTCCAGCTTCCAGAGCCCATGCTTTTCCATCTCACGCTTGACTGCAGGAGGGTGGAGGGGCGGCTCTGACGGACAGCAGGCTTCCCGGGGCTGCCCTTCCGAGGGGAAGCAGAACCCAGGTCAGTGCACAGGAAGTGAGGGCCCGTGTCCGGGGTGGGGTGCAGCAGTCCCCGGCCCTGAGGCAGCGTAGAGGGGGGGTCCATGAGCAGTGGTTGGCTCTCAGCCCAGCTGAGAGTGACCAGGTGAGCTGAGGAGGGGTGCTGTGGAAACAGGAACGGGCCTGAGATCGGACAGAGCTTCCTTGGGGTGGCCATTGTGGAAGTTTCTGTGTCCACGTGCCCCTGGGCCACCTGTGGACCTGGACGGGTTTGCTCAGGATCTCTAGGTGCCTCTGTTGAACGTTCTGCTAAGAGCTCCATTAGAATTCCAGCTGCATATCGTACCACTTGGGACATGGCTGCAAATAGGGTACTTAGTTCTAATTTTTTTGTTCTCGCCCGTTTATGACTTGGTCTGGGCTTACCTCCTTTGTCAGAGCTCGTGTGTGCGACACCCAGGGTTGTCTAGCACTGTGATGACCCGAGCATCAGTGATGATGGGGTTCGACTCACACCCCAGGGCGGCCTGGCGGGTGAGGAGCAGCCCTGGGAGCTTAACCCTGTTCTGTTTGACCCAGGTCCTGAGTTCTTTCCAGTAAGTTGGGATATTTAGGGAATATCTTTCAACCCACTGATGTTATTGATGTCTCCCCACATTCCCAACGCGGGTTACCTTGTTCCTTCTGGTCTGTGGACAGCACCGAGGCACAGAGGGCCTACACGGCTTGCCCGGGATCACAGGGAGCCAGGTGTTCCAGCATCCGTTTCCTTCAGCGCCCACCGCCTGGGAGTTGGCCCGTCAGGCTGCTCCTCTGCGATCCTTTGGAGTCTAATACTGAACCGTGCTGATGCCTCGCGCCGGCCTGGCTCACGTGGTGACCAGTGGCTGTGTGCTGAGTCCATGAATGAAGCTAACAGTATGTGGCTCACTGTCCCCAGCCTCGGGCTCATGCAGGGAGGGGCCTCTGTGTCATGGCATCAACTCCGGCCTCTGCGGCCTCACCAGGTCCCCAGGGGACTCCATCTCAGCCTGGCTTCCTGTGGTGCGTGGGGCGGAGGCTGCAGACGGGGCCCAACCCCAGAGCACTGGCTGTAATTAAGAGCTTTCTCCACCCCGGGCTCGGTCGTGGCCACAAAACAACCTTTATATAGCTTATCGGTTGGCCGTGAGTGAGCCTGTGGAATGCCAGCTGGCCACAGCTGAGCGACCTCCGCCTCCTTCTATTTTGGGGACACTCAGTGGTGGTCTTCTCGCCCCTCTCCCCACGCGCAGGAGGCACCGTCCTGGGTTCTGTCTTCTAGCTTTCGGATAGCTGGGCTGAGATGCTGGCGTGGGTTAGGGCAGAGCGGCCTCTCCCATGCTCTGTGGTGCTGTGTCGTAGGACACGTGGGCACCCTCTCTCCGTCTCTCTCTCTCTGTCGCTGGTGTGTCTGTGCTTGGCTGTGTTGCTGTTCCAGAGAGAGTCTGGACGGCTGGATGTTCTATTTACCAATACGGCAAAGGTGGGGGGGTTTGCAGAGGGAGACCGACTTATTTCGTGTGGCAGGGAGATTAATTTTATGTTCACCTGTGGCTCTCCCTGGAAAAAGGTCAGCATCTACACCCCAGCTCTGCATTTAATTAGTGGGTGCCCTGTGTTCATTCAGCCCCCCGAGCCTCCGCTGCCTGTGTGGGGGCGAGCGCGTCCTCACGCCCTCGTCTGCCGTGACAGCATGCGGGTCAGCCCGGGCCTGGGCGCTGTGGCCATCGAGGGCTCACTGTGCTCTTGACTGTGGTTATCAGCCGGAAATTTCACCTTGTAAATGAGTGAATTATTAGGTTCACTTGAAAATGTGTCCTTTTTTTCTTTTTGTAGCCTGTCGTCAGTAAATAACAGAACTTACTGATGTAATAGGGAATGGACTGGATGGACGTTTAAGGGTACCGTGTCACAACCGTGGGTGTTCCCAGGCCTCTCTAGAGCACTGGGTTATTTTTTCCAACACATTTTAATCAATCCCCTGTTCTCTCGCAGACATTGTTCTGAGGCACAGGGTTCCTCCTTGAATAAGACATCTGTGATCCTGCTTTTAGAGTGACATTTCCAGAGGCCCCTGGAGAAGAATTGAGTTGAGCTTGGGATGCCAAGCAGCAGCAGTCCGCATCCCGAGTTCCAGGCAGAGGCAGTGGTGAAAGCCAAGGGCCTGGGGTAGTCATGCACTCTGGGTGCTGGAGGGGGGTGTGCGAGAAGGAGAGTGTTGTTATCCCCTGCTTCAGGAGGTGAAAATTGAGGCTTAGTTTGTTGGCTTAACGTTCCCAAGCTTGTCCAGTAGAAGGAGTCCAGCCACGAGTCTTTGGCCAGAAGCAGAGTCCATCTCGAAGCCCTGGGATAATCTGTCCCCTTGAAGACCCAGCAGTAACGCCCAGGGAAGGGCTTTGCGGCTGGCTATTGGCATGCCTGGGTGGCACGGCCAGCCTCAGAATTGCTCTGGGCCCCGTCTCCCTCGGAACCTGAGTCTCACAGCCATCCACGAGGGCACAGCCTGCTGCTGGCATTGTCCCCAGTGACCAGCTCTTCCTGACTACACAACTGCCTCCATCCCCACGTCCCTCTGCCTGCCCAGAGACTGGTGGTAAGGTCAAGACACACACACACACACACACACACGCACACAGAGACACAGGTGTGTGTGTGTGTGTGGCCACCAGACCCAGCTAGCCCTCTGGGTGGACTGAAGGCCCGGGAGGAGTCTGTGGCAGCATCAGCTGTGGGTTTGGAGCTGCCACGTGGATGTCTGTGGCTTGGCCCTCGGGGCCGCATCAGCCTCAAGAAGCAATTCCGGCTGGGCCCGCCCTTTGCCTAAAGGTCACTGGGAGTTCCTCCTGGGAAAACTTGTTATGATCGAGCTCACCCCCTAGAAATAGCAACTGGGTTACTTAATTCTGATTATGTGCTAGGAAATTTTATTAGAAAGTAACTGAAAATGATGGAAAGCTGAAAACCACCCATCAGTTATATGTAATTGGCATACCTCTGGGGAAGAGACACGGTCTTCCAGCTATGTCCAGCCAGGCTCATGCGTGGGAGCTGTTCAGAGCATGTCCCTGCCTGACTCCTGTCTCTTCCTAAAACCGAGGAACCCCTGTGTCAAAACCAGACATTCTGTCCCTAGCCTCCGTGGGGCGGGGGGTGTGTCCCGTGGCACTGGGAGGGGCGTATGCCTGCATACCCTCCACTTCCTCTGAATGGACCACCACTCACGTTGCTTCTGAGTCCTGGTTTCCTGTGATGGTGCAATAGTGTCTTCCTTGTGCTGAATTCTGCGTGTGCCCGCATGTGTGTGTTCCTGCACGCCGTACCCACAAGAGGTGTGCATCGACAGCGAGGTGCCGTCAGTGGTTCTGCCTCGCCCGCGCTGGTGCCCGGCATGCCTAGCTCTGCTTCCCTACCCTCAGTCTCCTCGCCTCTTACTGGTCTTGTGCGCAGCCATACAAAGAGGGTGCTGGCACCATTCCTACCTTGTAGGGGGTTGTGAGGATATAATGGGGCGTGGGAAGCGCTTGGCTCAGGGGTGGCCCTGAGCACCTGCAATGCAGTGTTTGCTTTTGCTGTATACATGTATATAGACACATGTGAATGCACATAAGGGCATATATACACATGTGCACACACTCGCATACATACATATACAGATGTGCGCACATGCACGCATGTGTATACACATACACGCGTGTACACACATATCTACATATATATGCACATATACATGTGTCTTGTGATTTGCATATGTAAATAACACAGAATAGACATATGTATACATTTTATGTATGTATGTGGGCAGGTATACATATACTGTTTTCCAGAAAGGTGATTGAGTTAAATACCTTTCACGTAAGGCAGTGTTTCTCAACCATTTCTTTTTTTGTCATGTCCCTCTGAAGGACCCTACATGAATGTTGCTTTCCCCCCAACGGCCTCCTTCTCTGAAATTGAATGCAAATGTATTTCAGCTGTCTGTTTACACACGTCAAAGGCGCCCTCTGTGGCTCGTCCGGAGTGGAGTCACAGCCTGTGCATTGCTGGGACCCTGATCTGAGGCAGAGGGGCTGGAGTGGAACCCCAGCTCTCCGCCTGCCCGCTGGCGGCCCTCGGCCGGGATTTCACGTCTCAGAGACTTGACTTCTTTGTCTGTAAAACTGAGACGATACTTACCGATCTGCTAGCTTTGATTGTGGTTCTTCTTACTGTGTTATCATACTTAGGATTCATGTCAAGTCTGTATGAAACAGAGCATGCCAACCATCAGAGTGCCCAAACCTGACATGGCGGGATCTGAGCCCCTGTCCAGGAAGGGAATCCAGCAGAGTTTAGAAGTTCATGGATCGCGAGCCATGGGCAGGACCCTGGCCTGTCCAGGGACTCGAGATCTTTCTGGATCAAATGCAGGGGACAGCAGACAACAGCCCGCAGGCCACGTCTGCCCAGACACCACTTTTTCGATTCAAGTTTTGCTGGAATATGGCATCCCAGCTTGTTCACATGTTGTGTGTGGCTGTGTTCCCACCACGACCTCAAGCCGAGTAGTTGTGACAGAGGCTGTGTGGCCCACAAAGGCTGTTTGCACCCTGTCCCTTTACAGGAAAAGCTTGCTGACCCCGACAGTGTGTTCTGACATGATGCCTGGCGATCCGAAGTCACTGCCACTAACTCCTCTGTGATCCTGGGAAGGTGGCCTCGGTTCCCTCCTCGGGTGCTGATTGGGGTGGGTGGGATTCCCCTTCGAGCGCCCCTCTCCCCACTCCTCTGTGTCTTGGTCACCATCATGCTGCCTCCACTGTGTGCCACCGTTGTGGATGCCTCCTCTGTTTGTCATTTTGAGGGGTCACCCGAGATCTGTAAGAAAGCCTCCTACCTTCCCTGGCCTCAGGCAAGGATTCATGTCCCAACTGGACTAGACGGGGCCCTGGGGCCAGATATGAATCGGCATCCTCCCTGGCCGCTGCCTGGCTGGAGGGCCTCGTGCCAGCCCCCGCACCCTTTCCTGGAGCCACCCCACGTAAGCATCCACACGGCGTGGCCGTCCCATTTACGGGGACCGTGTCATGCCAAGCATTCCATCTCATGGAGGTGGGGCTGCCTGTTTCACACAGTGGTTTTCCTTTAGGGTTGATGAAAGGGTAAAGAACAGTGGCCACAACTAAATTGGTACTATTTGCAAAAGGTGTGTATACATACACATGGTCTCTCTCTGTCTCTATATAAATATGCATCCGTATAATTAAAGACCTGGAGAAAGCCTGCATTTCTGCGTGCCTCTCACGTCCTGCGGCTGACCTGGTTCTAGCTGAACTTATTTCACACTTGCCAGAGGGGGCAGGACACGGGCCTTACACAATGTCTAGGGGCTTTCCAAGAAATGCGGCTGATGACTTACAATGCTTCTGACACATTTCACACTTACTGGAAGACGGAAGGAAATCCATTGTCAGTGCAGTATGTTCTAGGTGACTTGTTCTGCTGTAAAACCTGCCTGTCTTTGTCCTTTTAATTATAGACTCTGGCTTCTTTGAGTTTTATCCACCTGCCCCTCCCCCCCCAAACGTATACACTAAAACACAAGGCACACACACGCACACATGCTCGCACAGATGCACCCTGTGCGTGCACACACACACACACACACACACACACACACACACATTCCTCTGCTGTTTACCATCTGTGTGCGTTTGGGCAGAAGACTTACCCTTAGTTCCCTCATCTGGAAAATAGTATGCAACAATCTCCCATGTACACACATTGCAAGGATTCTGCGCATGTCTGTAGATTGTATGGCCTGAGTGATTGTAGACCTTGTCCCCACTGTCCCCACGTTCCCTGCTTCAGAGAGGCCTCAGCCAGAGCCCCGAGAAGGCACAGGACTAGAAAGGAAGGATGCTGGAGACAGAACCCCCAGCCAGCTCCTGGTGCCGTTCCCGTGTGCCTCGTGTCCTCGATGCAGAGATGTAGTCCTTGCAAGTGAAAATCAGCCGTTTAGCACTATTTCTCTGCACACTTAGAGGTAGCATGGACCACGGAAGTCTCCACCCTGTCACACCAGGCCCAGGAACCTGAGCTGAGGAGGTGATGGGAATGGGAGGGAAGGGGGCCCTGGCCGGCAGGGGATGGGGATGGATGCAGCCCAGCTTCTCGCCGTCTTTGCTTTGTATGAGAGAGACCGCATCCTCCAGATTCAGGGAGGAGTGACTAGAAATGCCTAAGTGGGCTCGGCAGCAGAGCATTCTCACGTCAAACAGGGAATCCGCCTGTTCAGTACATTCCGTTGTCTCGAGGTGGGCAATAGGGCCTGGCCCAGGGGA
Source organism: Ursus arctos (assembly GCF_023065955.2). NCBI lineage: Eukaryota > Metazoa > Chordata > Mammalia > Carnivora > Ursidae > Ursus > Ursus arctos. The sequence goes on along the minus strand of NW_026623078.1, from coordinate 82,592,159 downwards.
GTCTGAGGCACCGTGGTCCACAAGACATTTGTTGACTGAAAGCCACAGAGGGCCTTACGCCTCTAAAAAAGGATTTTTTTTAATAAAAAAATTTATTATCATCAGAGGTGTTATGTACAACAGAAAAATAGGTGAGCAGGGGGATGGGAATGAGTGGAACCCCATGGGCTGCTTTGGCCTCTCATCTAGGAGCTGGAACAGGTGAGGGGGAGAGAACAGACAGGTGGTTGCCAGAGGGGTGTGGGGGGCTGGGTGAAATAGGTGGAGGGGATTAGGGGTGCCAGCTCCAGTTATAAAGTCAGTCAGTCTTGGGGATGCAGAGTCCAGCACAGGGAATATGGTCAATAGTGTAATAACCGTGTGCGGTGGCAGATGGTGACTACACTTATCCTGGGGATCATTTCATAATGTATAAAGATGTCAAATCACTAGGTCGTACACCTGAAACTAATACTGTATGTCAACCGTACTTCAATTTTTAAACATTGGAAAAAACAGATAAGAAAGAGGGAGCCAGGACACTGCAGTGAGGACCTGTTAAACTCTGGGCTCTCGAGGATTTTCTCTCTTTCTCTCCCCCCTTCCCTCCCTGCGTCCCTCCCGGGAGCCCCGAGTTGAAGTCCTGGGTTTGCCGTTTATCATCTCCTTACTGATTATGTAACCCTGCGCTTGGTTTCTCCATCTGTACAATGGCTACAGCTATCCCTCCTCCTCCCGTGCGATTTACATGCACTAAACATAGACAGTGCTCCGGGCAGCGCCTGGCCCACAGCACGTGTTGGACCCGTGTCCGTGCTCGCTCTTCTCGGCTGCCCATAGGTCCTTGGGGAAGTCGCATGAGCTCTTACCTGAAACACGGGGATGAGAAACCTGTTTGATAGCTTTGCTACAGTGTCTTCATCATCAGTTCAGGAAATCCTCATTAAATGCTTCCCAGGAGCCGGAAACTCTGGCTGCAGGTTATGCGAGTGTGGGACTTAATGTGACCAACACAGCTCTGTTGATACGGAGCTTCTATCTCAGGAGAAAAAAAAACACATTAAAACGTTAGCATGTAAAAGTGATGAATGAAAACCACAATGAGACACCTCGCACCTGTCAGAATGACTCTGGAAAAGACTAGAAATAACAAGTGTTAGTGAGGCTATGGAGCAAGGGAACCTTTGTGGGCTGTTGGTGGGAACGTGAATTGGTGCAGACACTGGGAATATAGGGTACAGGTCCTTCAAAACATCGAAGAGAGAACCTCCGCGTGATCCAGCAGCTCCGCCTCTGAAAATACACCCAAAGGAAAGGAAATCACTAATGGAAAACATACCTGCCTTGTTCGTTATTTACAAAAGCCAGGGTGTAGAAACAATGTAAGCGTCCACGTAGGGGTGAATGGGTACAAGAGGCTGAGGTGTTCACTATAAGGGAAAATCATTTGGCCATAAAAAATGAGGGGATCTTACCCTCTGTAACAACACGGGTGGACCTTGAAGGCATTGTGTTGAGGGTAAAGGCAGAGCTGGGCAGATGGGTAGGCATTCCCCAAGAAGAGGGTTTGGGGCAGGGGCGGGGGGTGGAGGGGTTGGCTGGAAAGTGGGAAATGTGGGCAGAGGGTTGAACAGTGAGTCCAGCACATAGTAATGTTCTCCTGAGGAACCAGAAGCTGGAGGGACCGGGCAGCTGGTTCATGGTCAGCTAGGAGGAGGAGGAGTGGCTGCTGCGTGAGGCCCCCCCACAGCTTCATTCTCCAGGTGTGGGCGTGGCAGGTGCTCAGAGCCCGGGGCTGCAGGCAGGGAGAACCATAGGTGTGGAAGGGCACAGAGCCAGGTGACCCCTCTGTTCCCCAGCCCTGGCTGACACTTCCGGCTGCAGACCCACAGAGATGCTTACAGTCTGTGATGGGAGGTGCAGCCCCAGTGGGTGCCCTGGACGGGAGGAGGGCATGTGGGCAGGGTCCCCAACCTGTCCCCAGGCCTCAGCTCATCTCCAGTTACAGCTGTGCCTTCACCAGCTGGATTCGTCCAGGGGGGTTGGAAAGGCTGCCCGGCTGCTCCCCCTTGACATCTGGCTGTGATTTCCCACCAGCCTCACCGAACTCTCCCCACAGGAATGCAGCCGGTGGCCATTCCGGGAACCCACCTCCACCAATCCTCTGGGGAGAGGGTGGGAACACATGGGGAGCTGGGCTGGCCAGGTCCACTTCTGCCCCATGACCTGGGACGCAGTGAATGGGTTCCCGGCCTTGCCGTGTGCTCCCACAGGCATTTGGGGCCTGGCAAAGCGGGGGGCTGAGTCAGGGCGCCCTGCTCGTCCCTGGAGACTGCCTTGGTCACTGGTGCTCTATTTCTGGGGACATGACCCTGAGTCTGGACACAGATAGGTCTGATCCCAGACCACATGCTAATGGAGAGAATGTGGCCGTGACTAGAGGAAAGTAAATCACACCTATCTTGCTGGTTCATCTCTGCTGAGAACCACAGAATGTCCCTGTGGGGAGGCATTTTGGGCTCATTCTGTTTTCCTGGGACTGCATGGGGAGGTGGTGTGTCCCGGCCACGGGGTGACTTAGGGTCAGCATTGCCCCCAGAACCCGGGCCTTCTTTGCACCCTCTTACCTCCTGCCCTTTTCCTCCAGGAAGTCTTATCTCCTCTCCATGTGGCGGAGTGAAATATTCCCTGGACTCACACGGTCAATTTGCATTTGGCCACTCCTTTGTTTTTCTATCTGCTCGGAATCCATGGAGGAGGCTTTGTTTCCTTACCCGTGGGTCTGCTCAGCAGCCCTGTCACCTAGGACCCTCACCTTGTCGTGCAGCCCTGGGGGTGCCCCTCATCCTCGGGTCCTGCAGAAGCTCAGGGTTGTGGGTAACTGACCCCAGACTGGGTGCAGGTGACCCTCAGCACCGGGTCCTGCGGTGGGAATGGGCAGGAGGGGAAGGAAGATCGCCATTGCGTGAGACCGGGGTGGCCTGAGCACTGAACTTGGCACTTCCTGCACTTTCTCCCCTGTAACCCCTGTTAGGACCCAGAAGAGCAGGTGTCAAGAGTGTGGACTCAGTTCTAGAACTGAGCAAACTGGCCTCGGAGTCTGAAAAGACAGAGGGTGCCGTACACATGAGGTCACTCTTCACTCCCTGCAGGGGAGCAAACAGAACAGAGACAGCGAAGAGGGAGCTTGAGGAGATGTTTGTTCGTGTGGACCTGATGAAATCGCCCCCAGCAGTGAATCTGGATCAGAGGCTTTGCATCCAAGTCAGAGGGCAAAGCTTTGGGGAGAAAAGTTCGGCGCTAGAAGCCGTACCCCGTCCTCCCCAGGACCCTCTGTCCTGTAAAACACACTGCAGTTCCAGAAGCTCCTGCTTCCCCCCAGCTGCTGGTGTTTCCTGGGTTTTGTTTCAGAGGACCTTTGAGGAGTGGGACGGAGGCTGTGGCCGTGCACCCGGCGCGGTGGAGGCTCTGGAGGGCGTTGGACCGTGAGCATTTCCCTTTGGTGGTATCAGATCCCTTACCTGTCAAACGAGAGGTCTGGACCGTAGGGTCATCCTTCAGGGTCCTTCCTGAGCCTCAGCTGTGTGCTGTAAGAATATCGTTTCTAGAAGCACCTCTCTCCGACGCGCCTGGTGGTCCAACTCAACCGTTAACCTTTCCTGCCATGTGCATCTTCCCCTGCCAGACTTTAGGGTGCGCTGGACGGGCCATGTGGGTTGTGCATTTCAACCAGGCCTGGGTTTGGATCCTACCTCGCCACTCCCTGCAAGGTGACGTGGATGGGCTGTGCAACCACTCTGAGCCCCAGCGCAGCTGCACGCTGGGAGTGGCCAGGCCCCCAGGAAAGCCTTGGAGACACTTGAGTGAAATCCCCTGGACCGCGGGCTTCCAGAATGCAAGACTTTTGCCCTTTCTGTTCCCGGTGACCTCCTAGCATCCAGGCAGACATGCCTGGTCCCTGCCATGCTAGACACTCCGGAAACATTGGTTCATGTCCTGCTCCACTCCCTAGTGGTTAACTTCCCAGCAGAACACAGGGGTCTTATGATCCTGACAGTGCCCCGCCTCAGCCCCTGCCCGCTGCTGGCCCCAGACCCCACCCTGCTGATCCCACCCCCATCTGGTGACCGTCTCACCAATTCTGCTCATTTGAGGTCTCCAGAGCCCTTTTTCTATAGATGGACCGTTTAACCTACGATGGTCTTGTGGTGGGCTGTAGCCCAAAGATGGGAGATGGTGGGGTCGGACAAACCTGGGTTTGGATTTTGCATCCCGAATGATGAGCTCTGTTACTTAGGGACAAGTCGCTGAGTCTTGTGAGCTTGCTGTGGGTCACTCTCCTGTTGCTTCTACCTACTTCCTTCCAGCTCACCCTTCAGGTCTCGATGGAGTCATCCCCAACACTCCAACCTGCTTGGATCCCCCTGTGTTCTTCCCATCCGTGCCTCAGAGCTTCCCACTGGTTATAATCGCCTGCTGGAGAGGTCAGCGCCTAATTTGGCCAATTTCTACCTTGTCCACTGGACAGCAGCTCCCTGAGGACAGAGCGCTGGTCATTGTGCCCATGATATCCCAGAGCAGTTCAGTGCCAGGTACACAGTGGGTATTCGTTAAATGTGGGATGAAGGAAAGGAAGTTTGCAGTTAGGTTTGGTGCCTCTCAGATGCCAACAGCTGAAGGTCACTGCTTGGCTGAGCCCAGTGGGCCGAAGTGGCCAGGACCCACGTGGCACCTGGGTGCTGGCCGAGGGCTCTGTTGCCCTCCCGAGTTCCCACTTCACCTCTTCTCCTGTCCCGTCCTAGAGGAGGTCCTCTTGGCCTCTGGTGACACCTGCTGGCGCTCAGCCCATGGGACATCCCTGGGAGGGAAAGGAGGTCCGAGGAACCCAGAGACCTCTGAAGTCCCACCCTCCTTGGATGGCCACACTCAGTAACTACCATTGCCTTCTGCCCCTCCCCACCCCAGGGCAAGCCAAGCCCCTTCCTCCGCAGGGCTCTGTGTTACTTGCTGCTCCCCCCTCCTGCCTGCTCTTTCTGTGGCTGGCTCGTGTCCATCTCCATGCTCAGCCCCAACGTCGCTCAGTCAAGAGGTCTTTCCAGACCCATGTATCCGACCTGCATCCTGGCCCCACAGCCAGTGCCTGGACATCCACCTACACACGTCATGCACAGCACTGACCACACCAAACGACCAGCTTGCTTCTGTGTCTGTCTGTCTGCTCTCTGCTTCCTGTACTAGCACGTGACCACCGAGAGCCCAGGGCACCTGTTTGCACTTGCTCTCTATTCTGGAAGGTTGGTGCCGGGCATGTGGCAAAAATGCGCTGGCTGAATGAGTGAATGAATGAATGAGCACTAATTAGGTGTCAGGCGTCATGCCACCAACTTCCCACTCACTACCCCATTTAAGCTGCAGGATGACCGTGGATGGGGAAAACCCCACAAACTTACATCCCTATTTCCAGGTCTGGAAGCACGCACAAGGGGCAGCTGACATTTGGAAGGGTGAGGTCTGCAGAATCCAGACCACCTTCCCCATCAGCCTTGCAGAGCACAGTCTCCCTCTGGCCCTGTTTCAGCCTCACCTTACCCCAGCGAGCAGACCCAGGCTCGGGCTGGGAGAGGAGAGACGGCCCCCGTGTGAGACCGTCTGCCACTGTCCAGGCCGCACCGGGCCCATCAACTGGTGCAGGCCCCACCGGCCTCCCTGACTCCCGAGCTCACCCCTGCAAACAGCGCTTGCTTACGGCCACCAGCCACCCCCTCCTTCCGCCCCTGCTGGCCTTGCCTCCTCCCCCTGAGCCTCCTGCTGCCTCAGCAACAAGGACCCCAGGGCAGGGCTCAGACCTGCTTTTAAAAAATGATAATCACAGTAAATAACTTGTAAATCATATTCAAATCTTTAAAGCAAATTTGAAAATACACAAAATCAAAAAAAGACAAAGAATCAGTCCAAGTTCTGCCTCCCAGAGGTAACCACGTTTTCAATATTCCATGTTCTTCCGGACCCCCCAGCATGTGAGAGAATGCTAGAATCACACCGAGTTGAATCCTGTCTCCACCACTAACTAGCTGTGTGATTGAAATGGGTCCCCTCGGCTCTCCTAGCCTCAGTTCTCTTGTCTGCACCGTGGGCCCAATGAGTAGCACCGATGGGCTGGACAAGAGGCCAAACAGTGCCTCAGTCAGCGGCAGACATGCAGCTGTGCCCGCGGGGGCTGTGATCCCAGCCTCTGTGCTCACGGCTCAGGGGAGACCTGTCCCTCCACGCCCCTGGCCTGTCTGGATGCGGGAACCACCAGGGTCGGGGGGCTCCGCTGGAGAAGACCAGCTAATGGGAGGAGCACCCCAGCTGCCTTGGAACGTCTGAGTAGCTTCTGTGAGAGAGAATGGGGACCTGTTTGGGCTTGGTACCGTCCTGCTGTCTGTCTATCCCGGGGTCGCAGTGCCCAGCTCTGAGGCGTGTCAGCGGGCACAAACGAGCAGACCTGGCGGGCAGAACTTGGGGAGCACTTGGGTCCCATAGGTGCAGAGTGAGGACTTTACAAGTTCGGGCTCTTCCTCGGCTGGAGGGGCTGCCTCAGGAAGGAGCAGCTGGCCGTCTGTCTGTGCAGGCTGTGGAGACAGACAGACTCGGCTCCCTGTTGGCTGGGTGACTTTGGGAGAGGCCGTGTGCTGCGGGGGTCAGGAGGCAGATGCCGCCGGAGCCATCGTGCTGATTTCTCCATTTGCTAGCTCTGTGGCCTTGGGCGGTCCATTTACTAATTCCTGAGGCCTTTCTTTCCCCATCTGTAAATAATAGCACCTGTCCCTTGAAGCTGTAGGGAAGACTCGATCCAATGTGTTAATGTGTTCACCAGGCTTAGGACGGAGTCTGGGGCAGAGCGGGCGTACCCGTGTCTGCTGATAGAGATACTGCCAGCCCCCAGCAGAGCAGAAACCATCTACACTGCACACCCAGCGCAGAGCTGGCCGTGGGGACCCTCAGTCCCCGGCAGCCCCTGGCATTGCTATCGTGATCGTTCGTATCATCCCGGGCCTGGCTCAGTGACTGCTGGCTCTCTAGGGTGGGAATGCGAGGATGCCTTCCTGGCTGGCCTTGGAGCAGCAGAGGAGCTGTGCTGTGTCTGCTGGTGCCTGATTCACGTCCTCCCTCCTCCCACCTCCACTTCTTCCCCTCCCCTCTTGGAACGCCATCCTCTCCTCCGTGGCCAGCGGCACTGCGTGGCGGCCGCCGTGACATTCTGGGTGAGCGGTGATCGCTTCCTGTCCATGGCCCGCTGAGTCCTCTGGCCCTGCTCCTTGCTTCCATGGTCCTGCTGATTCCCTAGACCAGGGCTTCCCTCTCTTCGACCAGATTCTAGATGTAGGCAGACCTTGATCCAAATCCAGGTACTCCTCCCATCCTGGTGAGTTTCTTACCCTTTTAGCCTCTGTTTCTGCATCTGTGTAATGGGAAGAAATCTGCCTATTTGAATGGTTGTTGCAGGTAAAATCCTCAGCTGGGAGATTGGCACACAGTAGGTGCTTAATTATCAGCACTCTCTTTTCCCAAATGAAGACACCAGGGGATGGCATGGCTTAGTGTTTTCTAGACAGAAGTGTGGGTGTGTCAGCAGAAAGCCGAAGGGCATCCTGGGCAAGCCCACTTTCCCCTTCTGCCATTTGGTACTGAAGATGATTGAGGTGTTTTTCCACAGAAACCTCAGTGAGTTCCTGATTTTTTCCCCTTGGAGCAGCAGCTCTGATCTGTCAGTAGCTGGCCTCTCTTGAAAGCTTCTGGTGAAACAGAACCGGTCCTGTGGGCGGAGAGATCACTTTCCTCTCCCGAAGTCTCGGAGGCTCCACCTGCCCAAAGAACGGGGGAGAACGAATGTCCGTGAGTGACAGTAAGTCAGCTCCCAGGGCCCAGGTCTTTGTGATCAGCCACGTCCAGATTTTTGTGTTCCTGCCCTTTCCAAAAGGAACACTGACCAACTCACGCAAGAACTAAGGACTCATTTCCATTCCTGAGAACTTAGCCCGTCCCTAACCCCACAGCTGCTTGTCAGGTCGATCCTGAGCGATTACTGGGTAAATCCCTCTTTACTGGAAGAGTGAAGACACCCAGTCCACCGGTGGGTCCTTTACCAGGAAAATAACGTGCTGGTCCTCACCTCTGTCTTGAGTTGTCCTCAGGCACCTGGAAAGAGAAGCAGGGTCCCAGTCCTGGAGCCTGGCTTATCGGTACTGCTCCCAGAAAGGGAATGCGTGCAAGTTTGGAAATTAAAAACAAAAGCAAACCAAACGAAAACAAGTTCAGTGGCTTAGGCAAATCGAAGTGTGTTTTTCTTACCCTTTTCACCCAGGCTCGGGCTGCTGAAGTTGGAGTTCCTGTCTTCTCAGTTGTCCTTGGCAGTCCCGTGGACGTTACGTCCCCGCAGTCTAAGGAGAAGGAAGGGAACGTGAACTCGGCAGTCCCATCCGCCTGTCTGTCCCATTCCCTCAGGAAAAGCAAACACTTTTTGAGAAACCCCCCCTCTGCCAACCACAGCAAACTGTTACTTAGTTACTTATTTTCTTGTCCAGATATGGGTCACACGTATGTCCCTGGCAGCGAGAGAGGCTAGAGAGGTGGGGGATAGAATAACCTCCGTTAGTCAAGACCAGCCCGCCACAGCTCTTCTCCTTGGGCTGAAAACTCTGCCATTCTGAGGACAGGGGCATTCTTCTAGCAGGGAGGAAGTAGGACTGACGGCCGATGGGGTCTGTCACACCTCCACGGCGGGAGCCCCGCTCTGAGACATCTCACTGCTCATCCATGTCACGATGGAGCCCGTGCCTGGAAGGCCATCCAGTGCTGACTTCTCGGCTCAGGTGTCGCTGGTCAGTTCTGGTCAGCTTGAACTCAGGGCCTGTCCGTGCCCGGAGCTGTGAACACAGTGAGCTCGACGTGGATCCACTCGGGGCTGCAGGCTCCCGCTCCCAGGCAGAGTGACTTCCAGGCGGAGCCATCAGCTTTGGGACATGGGGTGGGGTGATGGGGCCCCGTGATCGAGAATAAGCCCTGGGGCGAGGTGGGCAGTCTCAAAGGCTGAGGGGGAGCCTACAAAGCAAAGAGACACAGTGATGTCAGGGCAGCTCTGACACTGTCTTGTGCTTTCCAGTCTCAAGTCTGTCCCCACTGTCAGCCCACCCGTGCCCTGAAGGCAGGGACAGTGACTTGTCTTTTTTTATTATTATTATTTTATTTATTTGTGCGAGAGAGAGGGAGAGAGAATACAAGCAGGGGGAGCCACAGGCAGAGGGAGAAGCACAGTCCCTGCTGAGCAGGGAGCCCAATGCAGGACTTGATCCCAGGACCCTGGGATCATGACCTGAGCCGAAGGCAGAGGCCCAACTGACTGAGCCCCCCAGGCGCCTGGTGACTTGTCTTTTATCCCACTCTAGTGTCCCTAGAACTAACTCTGTGCCTGCAACATATCTGGAGCTCAGATATTTTCTTTTAAATAAATGAGTTAATGCAGAAATAAATAGATCATTATCCAAGATGTGGAAATGCCTTGGCCAAACAGATATAGTTTTAGGCTAAGCGGGCCTTTGGATGCTAACCCTACCTCCCTGCCAAGGAGGTAAACCCAGGGAGCCCTGACATCCCTCCCCTGCGAAGCCTGGCTGGAGGGGGTATTTTGGGAACCACGTGTCCTGACTTGATACTAAGTCAGCTATAAATTGCCCCTTGAGCCTCTTGGACATGTAAGGGTTCACGGTGGCCCCACCAGGCGATTGGCAGGTGATTTGGGGAATGATTCCTTAATGCAGTTTGGACAAGTCCTGATGTCTTTGAAAAGAAGCTCCATCTTACCTGTATTCACGGTCTTTGGACTGTCCTTGCCCATCTGGGTTTGGGAATCAGGTCACAACCTCAGGGTATTTTCGGAGACAAGGCTCAGTGGCCCTGCCTGTGCCCTGAGCTCCGGCCATCAGTCTCCAGAGATCTGCTCATCGTCAGGGATAGAACCTTCTGAGTCAACGCACCTGCCATTCCGCATGATCCACAGCCAGTGTCCCTGGCAGCCTTCCAAGGCTGGAGCAACTGATGGTCACCCCACAGCTGCTGCTGTCCCGGGTGGGGCTGTCTAAATATTGTGAGGTGCCTGTGTCTTCTTGCGTATTTGGTTCTAGACAGCTTGGGGCTGTGTCCAAAATAACGCCTTCCATGGGGCTTGGCAGACCTTGTGGTGCCTTTTAGGATAAACATGAGAAATACCTCCACCCCAGGGAGGATCTCATTCTTTCCCCTCACTGCTGATGGGTAAAGGGGCCCCGAACCGGCCCCTCACAGGGACACTTGTGTCCCGAATGTGAAAACAGGTCATTGCACATGGGACAAGTGGCAGAACTATTTAATGAGGGAGGATTGTGATAGTGACATGCACAGCATGGGGTCTACACTAAGGTAAGCCAGTTGCTTCAGGTGCTGAATTGGAGGGCCACCCTGCCTCGTTCCAGTCCCATTAGGAGCTTGAACTTGCTCAGCGAGCCCCGGGGCCCGTGTGTGCTCTGTAAGATCTCCCCGCCAGAGATGCTCACGCCAAGACGGAGGTTAACGGACTTCGCCAAGACAGCGAGCTTGTCGGTCAGGGAGCCGACATTTGGACCGAGGACTTTAGAATTCCAAGTTGGTGCTCTTTCTGGGATTTTTAGGGCAACTGCAAGAGTCTCTCTCCTTTCTAACTTTTTTCTTAAGTGAGGAATTGTGAAGATGTTAGGACGCTAACGTAATATCCTATAAAAAAGTATTTTTCTTGCTGTATGACTTACTCTGTTGCCTTTGTATGACTGAGCAGTTCAGCTTTTGGAATTGAAGCTCCTTAGGGTGAGCATAAGAGACCCCTTTGGGGTCCCTGGCACACGTTTCCCATGCCACTGATGCCTGCCGACTTGGAATCTTGATAAGTACGTTCACGCCTTTATAAATGAGGTTCCCTCTGCCTGTTGCACTCTTGTTCTTTTCTCCGTCTGGCTAAGTCTTCACTGTTCTGTTAAGAAAGCCGCAAGCATCGCCTTTCCAGGAAAGCTTCCCCGACCTTCCAAGCCCAGCGAGGTGTCAGACCTGTGTCCCAAATCCCCTGGCAACCACGCCTGCTCTGTCACTTACTACACGGTGCTGACCCTGTCAGTTTGGGTGTCTGACTCCCTCTGAAGGGTGAGACTGTGTGGTCGTTGGTGCGTGTCACCCCCAGGACAGAGCACAGTATTTGCAGAGTAGGTGCTTGGCAAGTACCCGTGTAAATGAACCGGTCCGCAGGGTGTGCCGCCTCCTGTGTGCCGGGAGCTGGGGGTGCTCTGGGTGCCATGTGCGAGGAGCTGGGGCTCTGGGTGCCACATGCAAGGGAGCTGAGGGCGCTCTGGGTGCCGTGTGCCCAGGGCTGGGGGTGCTCTGGGTGCCATGTGCCGGGAGCTGAGGGCTCTGGGAGCCATGTGCCGGGATCTGGGGGCTCTGGGTGCCACATGCCAGGGGCTGGGGGTGCTCTAGGAGCTGCGTGCCAGGAGCCAGGGGCTCTGGATGCCATGCCGGAGGCTGGGGGATCTGGGAGCTGCATGCAGGGAGCTGAGGGCACTCTAGGAGCTGTGTGCAGGGAGCTGGAGGCTCTGGGTGCCGTGTGCCAGGAGCTGGGGGCTCTGGGTGCGGCATGCTGGGGGCTGGGGGCACTCTAGGAGCTGCGTGCCGGGAGCTAGGGGCTCTGGATGCTGTGCCAGGGGCTAGGGGCTCTGGGAGCCACATGCTGGGAGCTGAGGGTGCTCTGGGTGCCGTATGCCGAGAGCTGGGGGATCTGGGTGCCGTGTGCCGGGGGCTGGGGGCTCTGGGAGCTGCATGCTGGGAGCTGGGGGCTCTGGATGCCACGTGGCAGCACTGGGGAGCTCTGCATGCTGCTTGCTGGAAGCTGGGGGCTCTGGGTGCTGTCATATCCCATGGAGGGACCATGGGTCACATTTGCTCATCCATCTGTCTGTTTTCTCTTGCCTTCTCAGACGTGCTGTGCCCCAGTGTCCGTGTGGAAGGAGACCGCTTTAAGCACACCAACGGTGAAACCAAGGAAATCACAGGTAAGAGAGAGGGCGGCCGCTGGCTTGCTCTGCTGTGCAGTTTGCCGGGTCTGAGCACGACCCTCCTTGACTCAGGGCTGGCCTCGCCGATCTGTTCACCGAAGTCTAATGCAACGGCCTGAGCTGTGCGGGTGGCAGCCTCCATCCACAGCCGACCAACCGTGAACAGCAGTCACATTCCCATCTGGGAGTTGGTGGTGACCCTATGGGAGTCTCTAAATAACGCATCAGAACAAAGGAGTTGGGGGATGAGTAAGCGAATGATCAGCGGAGTGAGCAAATGAGTGGAGAAATCAATGCATTCGGGGTGAGAGCATGAATCAGAGTTATAAATACAGGAGGGAATGATGGGAGAGAGAGCGAGCAGAGACGCCTGGCTGCAGAGCCAGCAGTAGAAATAAACCCTACAGGGCCCCTTCCCAGGCTGTTCCCGCACGACGGAGTAGATGGGATATGTGGCAGTGGCTGAGGGGGCTTCCCACCCTCCTGAGGGTTCGCTTCTCCCCATGGCCTACATCCTGCCCCTGCAAATCTCAGGGGCATTTCCTTCACCTCCAGGACACCAGCCCTGCTCCTGCCCACTGCCCAAGGGACCAGGGGCCCCCTGCATGTGTAGCGCTGGGGGGAGGGGTGTCTGCATCCTCAGCATGGAGCGCCGGGGGGTCAGGAGGAGGCACATTGCAGGCGCTGTCAGGGGGGTGCCGACCCGGGACACTGCTGTGTTAGGGTGCCCCTGCCCACAAAAAGATGCCAGCATCTGCCGGTTTGTGCTTGGGGATGTTTCTAGAATGGTAGAAGACTGCCCTGTCTGCTTGCACAGCAGGTGGAATGTGTCCTCGGGAATGACTCAGCCCTCAGGTAGTTTCTAGGGTGCAGAAACACCCTGGTTCTACTGCCCTTTGGGGAGATTATTCCGAGGTCCACGTTTGACCCATTTTCTGGCATTTCCCAGTGAGATTTAGCTGCAGTCACCCGCTGGGGCGGCTGGCTGAGTGCCACACGCTTCATAGCTGCTTTTCCTCCTTGTCCCCCACGCTCACTCCCCCATCCAGCGCCTCCCAGTTCAGCACATCTGGAGGGACCCGAAGGAAGGCGGAGTTCGTTGCCTCTTCCTCCCGGTGGAGCACCTGGTGTGTGGTCATGCTCAGCGAGGACCCCTCACTCCCAGGGGTTCTCTGTCAAGCAGGAGATAAAGATGACCCTCAACTTCTTCCCTTTCTTAACTCGCTTACCTTGGAGGGGATGTATTTATAGCTGAGTTGCTCTGCCCAGGGTGGGGCGAAGCTTCCGGACAGTGTGACGTCATTGCTCCCACTCTCTGCCTCGGCAGATCCCCCGCCAAGCACAGCTTCTGCTGGAGTCACTCCTCCAAGCAAATCCCCACCTGCTGTATGGTCCGTGTTGGACTCTGTGAGCAGCGAAACCCTCAAAGCAGCCTCTCCCCTAAATAATTCATGATCTGGTGGTGCGTGTGTCCACAGAACGCAACAGAGATGACGAGAGTGACATTAATACCAATAATGGTGGGAATTGACTCTGAGCACCTACGGCGTGCCACGTGTGTGCCCGGGTGCTCTCGTTCAACCCGGATGAGGTAGGAGATAGGCACCAGTTTGTACTTTATAGTTGGGGAGACTGAGGCACGGGCACCTGCAGTAACCTGCCTGAGTTTCTGGCGCAGTCAGGGCTCACGGGCAGCCCGTCAGAAAAGGGGAAGGAAGAAAGGAAGGAAGAACTCACAAGTGAGCAAATGAAGCAGCCGGTGTCACTGTAGGTCAGATGAGCCTGTCACTCTCTGTCATTCTGTGACCTAAAGAGCCCAGCCATGTTTTCTACTTAAGAATAACTAATTCCTGCTGGGAAGAGTCACTGCGTGTGTCTGTGTGTGTGTGTGTGTGTCTCTGTGTGTGTGTGTGTGTGTGTTGTGGGCACACGTGGGCACGTGCAGAGCTGAGAATGAATTCTTTAGTCTCTGGCAAATGAGGAGGGTCCTGCTGGCAGTCTGTTTGGTGATGGATAAAGGTGACTGGAGTCCTCTGTTAGGAATCTGCTGTGTCATGGGGCGCCTGGGTGGCTCAGTCGTTAAGCGCCTGCCTTCGGCTCAGGGCGTGATCCCGGCATTCTGGGATCGAGCCCCACGTCAGGCTCCTCCACTAGGAGCCTGCTTCTTCCTCTCCCACTCCCCCTGCTTGTGTTCCCTCTCTCGCTGGCTGTCTCTATCTCTGTCAAATGAATAAATAAAATCTTAAAAAAAAAAAAAAAAGGAATCTGCTGTGTCTGTCTGCAGCCAGTGGAGCCCTGGAACCTCCCCTCCCTTTGTGGGCTCCTAGGCACCCAGGGAATAATCACAGCTCCAGGCAGGCATCTATCACACGCGGCACGGATGCCCCGTTTGTGCGGCACCGAGCTCACGGAGAACCCGCTGGACCTATCCTCTCCTTCAATTACCACCAGCCCAGAGAAAAGTCCCGGCCGTGTGGAAGCTGGAGGGGGATTATGGAGAGAGAGTTTCAGACTTGCCAGTGTAAATGCAATTGGGTAGTTGGAATGGCTTTTAGACTCTGGAAAAAATGGGGTTCCCAAAAGCCTCAGTTCTAGGCATTCCCTCCAATGACTTTGGGAGTTTTTAGGGCTTCCCAGGCCAAAACAGCCAGGAAGGGAAGAGAGCAGGGGCTTTGGCGGCAAAGGCCTTAGCCTGGCGCTGCTGCTCCCAGCCTCCTGAGACCTCCGAAGCTCGGGATCCCCCCTTGCATAACTGTGCATCCCACTCGTGTTTCTGCGGGTCCCTGTCAGTGCTCGTGACTGAACATCCTCCTGGAGTCTTAGTGACTGCCGGTGTTACACAACGTTCTGGGAGGTTAGCGGTTTGGCACTTAAGAACGCACTAGGCTCAGAGCAGCTCTGAAACATGGCCACAGACGTTCTGTATTTCTCTCTCCTCCTACCTGGGCTCCTGCGTCCAGATACTCACTGAGGCATGCCCATTGCACCTCTCCCGTGGACTCCGGCCCGAGGCCTCCTCTCCCCTCTCCCCGTCCCATCCTGCCTTAGCAAGGCCAGCCTCCCCGGTCTTCCTGTCCTGTCTTCCTGCTGCCAGAATGACCTTCAAAATACAAACAGGATTGTGTTCCTTTCTTGCTCTGAAGCCCTTCCATCGTTCCCTGTTGCCTGCAGAAGGACACTCAGACTGTGCTGTGTGGCCGACAGAACCCAGCCCAATCTGCCCCCGCCCACCTCAATCCCAGCCAGTGTTCCCCTGACCGTGGCTCCTGACACCCCAGAATAGCCAAGATTCTCAGAAGGAACCTGGCTGACCCGAGCCCAGTGACCTGTGCACATCCAACTACCTTGGATGCCCTTTCTTCCTTGTCTGTTTGCCCACCTTTTATTCTTCAAATCCAGGCCAGGCCTCACCTCCTCTGAGAGGCCTCACCTCCTCTGAGAGGCCTCCCTGATTGCTCCTCAGCTGGACGAGGGGGATACTCCCTGTGCTCCTATACCAGCCCTGCCATCCCCGCTCCTAATCATTCACGCACAGTGCTAACACTGCTTTTATATGCGTCTGCTTCTCTCTAGACACTAATGTTGTGGGGGGGCTGGGATTTTGTCCTGTCCGTTATTGGGATCCGAGCAGCCAACAGGGCATCCTACCTTCTCTCCTTCCCTCTTTCTACAAACGGTGCCACAAACAAGAACAATCACGCCTCCTGCATTCTTCTTTAGGGTTGGAAACATGAATTAGATCAAATTGCTCACCCTCCGATGAGGGAAGCAGACCCCGGATAAGCTGTGTGCGCCTCGGCCAGACCCACTAAAGACCCGGGAGAAGCATCGTGTCTGGAGAGCCTCGCAAAGCTCTGTCCGGGGGAGAGGGCAGGGGAGAGCGCTCAGTGGAGAGGGGCGTGGAGCGGGTGCGGCCGTGGACTCAAGGTCACGGCTAACGGTGCCCCTGATGCCACCTGTTTGGGCTGACTCCGTGATTTTGGGAGGCGCATCCTTGCAATTCCTGTGCTAACCAGTTGTTTCTTTATCTCGCGGCACCTGGCATCAGAGCCCGCTTACCTCGGGGACGTTTTTCATCTTCCTCCCCAGCCTTTTACTTATTGCAGGCAATTCATCTTTTCTCTCTATGCCCTTTGCTGCCACCTAGTTAATTGCTCCTTGTTCAAAGTTTTGTCGTGTTTAAGTCTTTGTTTTCAGTCATTGTTTTTATTCATTGAAACCAGTAAAAGTGGAACGAGAAAGTGGAGCATGTGTTTGCTTTTTTAAAACTTAAAAAAGGAATTCTCCCACGTATAACCGTGTGAGGGAAACCGAGCTCAAGGTGGCAAAGTCTCGTGACAGCGGACAGAGCTGAGAAGTAGAGGGGCGGGCCCCTTTGCTGTTCTCACTGCTCACCTGTCAGGGGGAAGGCCTAGGGCACGTGTCCCCCAGATTGTGAACTCGCTTTCTTGGTAAGAGCTGCCGCTCCGTGGGAGCCTCTAGGGCTGGATGTCTGGGCAAGGCCTCGGACAGGCCGGTCCCGTGGTGGCCACGCTCCGCTGTGTACAGAGGAGCCAGGGAGCTGTGAGGGGTGTGGTAGCTGCACCTGTGTTGTGGAACTGCAGTCTAAGGACAGGGATGGGGCCCAGGGTGCTGACGGAGACGCTCCTCCGTCCCTTAACTGGGGGAGGCTTCTCTTGAGCAACAACCTGCCCCCTCCAGCCTCACCCCCTCCCCCCTGGAACTGCCCCCGGCAGGCAGCAGGGTCAGAGAGTGTCACAAATGCGAGAGCCCACAGGGACCCCCCAGCACCTGGCTGCTGGAGGTGTCGGGTACCAGCGCACCTGCTAAGTGCAGCCCTGCCTGCACGAGTGTGCCCAGTCCTGCAAATTGGGCTGTTATCCCCGGCTCCTTGGTGGAGAAGGCACGAGGATGCCAACCGCGTGCTCGTGTGTGGCCAGTGCTCGGCCAGCTTTTGGACCCGGGACGGACCGCCTTCAAAACCTGCTTTGCCTGAAACAGAATCCGAGCCCACACAGGCTCTACACGCTTTACTGCTTGGTGTCCCTTCCTTGGAACCCCTAGGACCGTCTCAGCCAATCTCCCCATTCCCAGGCACCCAGCCACCCCCCACTGTTGGGAGCTTCCTAGCGCTGCCAGGCCACATCCAGGGACTGGGCCCCAGTGTGTGTGGCCGCCCTGTGAATCTTGAGAAGGTCTCACACGGGGCCCAGTCGGTTCCACCAGCTGCTCCTAGCTGGGCCTGTCGGGCTCTGTGAGGTGTGGAGCCCAGAGCTTGTGGGGGCACCTGATGCTTTCTGTCCCCAGGTGATGCTCAAACTGCAGGGCCCAGTCTCTGCTCAAGGGGGCTGTGGCCGGGCCAACAGAAGTGCAGAGGGGGAGCTGAAAGGAGAGGGCTTCTGTCCTTGTTCTATAGCAGATGTCTCCCAATATCTGGTGCCCCTGGCCTGCCACACCTGGGGGTGGGGGGGGGGGCTCCCAGGACCCCTCCCTGAATGGGGAGTTGGCAGCTCCTTGCCACACACCTTGTCCTCTCTAACGAGGTGATAGTGGTGGGGCTCTAGGGGGACTGGCGGAGCTATGGCCAGGGTATGAGCCTCCCGTGATGGGGTTTCACAGAGGACGTGGCTCAAGGAAGTCCCTTCGTTGTCCCCAGCAAGGGCTAGTGGTAGAGACAAAGCGACTGCCTGGGGCTGGCTTCCCCGCATGTGCTCTCTTGGCTCACCTCACTGAACTGTCTCAACAGCCTTGGGATTATTCTCTTACCTTTCCAGTTAAGGAAACAGATTCAAGAAATCAGACAGTTTCTTCAAAGTCACTCAGGGTCTTTGTCCCTTGGGCCACTATAACAAAATACCATGGACTGAGTAACTAAGCAACAGAAATTTATCGCTTACGGTTCTGGGGGCTGGGAAGCCCAAGACCAAGGCACCTGCAGATTTCATGCCTAGTGAGGGCCTGCTTTCTGGTTTGTCAGTGACCTTCTCCTCATTGTCCTCAGATGGTGGAAGTGTGAGAGAGGTCTTGGGGTCTCCTTTATAAGAGCAGTGATACCATCCATGGGGCCCTACCCTCATGACCTAAGTGGGACTCGACCTAGGAGTATTTGGCCTTCTAGGAGCTGGGTGCTGTCTCTTTTATACAGTCTTTCTAGGGTAAAGGGCATGTGCCAGCCTGGATTTGGCTAGAAGTCTAGTTGCCTGAGTTTGTGCTATGGGCCAGGCCTGGTTTTGCAGACGGGATGGAGTAGTGTACTCAGCAAACAGCATGTCAACCAAGGGGCATGGCCCTGCTCAGCCTGCTGAACCCCCCATGGCCCATACAACATGGTCGATACCAGGTGGGGATGTGGGGCACCCACCCCTTGGGGGACCCCACCATCTCTGGAGAGGCTGGGTCATTCGCCCCAATGCATGTGAAAAAGCTTGAAGGTGTGCTTTTCTCATCTACAAGGAAGCTTCCAGATTCATGTTTTCTTCTTAAGGACTAAATATCATTTAACATTATATTATGAATTTCATTAATTAGCCAGGGTGTGAATTGCTATTTAAAATGACATAATGACAACTCTTAGTCATTTTCCAGAAAGAAATGATCTCAGCATGGTGAGGGGCTTGGAACTCCAAAAAGTCACCCAGAGCTCCAGCCCAGCAGAGCCTCGCTATGCGTGCAACCCTCCTAGACCGTGGCAGGCTCTGCTCCGGGCTGGGCACAGCCTCTGTTCGCATCCAGTCCAGGCCTGCCTCACTGTGCCTCGCTGCCTGCAATGGCCCCTTATCTTCCTGAGGTACGTTTGCTTATTTTTGGTCCCCCACGAGGGCACCAGTTCCCCAGAACCAGGATTTCATCCCTCCTCCTGCTTTAAGTGCTGTGCTCACACATGCTTGCCTTGGAGCAGGCTCTCAAAAACATGCATCAGATGAATAAAGGACATCTGTGGCCAGACTTTAGTGGTAGAAGAGGCTGTAATCATTAGGAAAATAATTGATATGAAAACTAATCTGTGGGTTCCTGTATGTTAGATGCTGTATGAAGAGCTTTGTATCTTATCGTTCAAGCTTTACCACAACCCTATGGAGATATAGACTCAACCCCCTTTTTACTGATGAAGAGACTGGTGCTCAGAGATGTTAGGCAACCTGCCTAAGGTCACACAGCAAGGACCTTGTGGTCAGGAGCACAGCCTAGACCTGTCCAGTTCTATCACTCAAACTCTCAGTCAGTGCTACACCTTTTCTGTCCCTGCTATTTCTAACACCGGGCTTGGAGCAGCAGACAGGCGCTCAAAAATGTGTTGAATGAATAAATGATAGTTTAAAACAAGTTTAGTGGGACGTCTTTGTCATCATAATATGAGACCTGCCCGCTCAACTCTTGTCTACAGGGCAGCACCTTAGAAGGTTAGAGACCCTAAGAATCTTCCCGAAGTCTCCTGGGTTAGGCGTCGCCGGGGCCAAGAGTCATGTCAGCCCCAGGGATGCAGAAATGGGTGAGCCCCCCATGCTTGCCCACTGGTGGCTTCCCTCGAACCCACATGGGCTTTGTCATTGCCCAAGGGACATGGTTTGGGCCAGTATGTCATACTGTCAGCCTCGGGTTGAGTGCTGTGTTTGGGCTTTTCTAGAACCGGGTGTCCTGGCCTGCGGGACTCAAGTCCAGGCAGTTTTGCAGGGATGTGGGTCAGGATGTGCTGCTGGGGGTGGTGGAGCGGGTGTGATAACTGATTGGCGGGATCACTGCCCTTCCCCTACTATCAGGTGGTCAGTGCTGAGGCTCCTACGGGTTATGTAGCCAGCCCAGCATCACACGTGCACGTGCTGAGCTGATGTGCCCCGAGCGCCAAGGTCATGACTTTCCCATCACACACGTTGCCAGTGCACACGAGGTCCTCTCTTAGAGCCAAAACAAACCAGGACCGAGGACCTGCCAACGAATGCAATATCATTCAGGTGTTTTCTCTCTGACCTTTCACTCTTTGAAAACATGAAACTTAAATGCTGCCAAACTATAATCCAAGCAAAATTCATGTGAATTGCAGGACTGTGGCCACAGGAGGGCAAGCCCTCAATGGCCAGTCCATCTGCAGAGCCAGCTAAGTGTGCCCATGGAGGTTTCTGGAACATGGGTGGGTCCCTGCCCCGGCCGCACCGTCAGGACAGCCTTCTCTATTTCTTTGGAAAACCCAGGTCTGCGTTTCTCCTGCATTTTCCCTGGAACTGGAAATGGAAGCTGTACGTGTCCTTACCTTGTTTGTTTCCTGCCCAGATTGGCTCTGAACAGTTCCCTCCGCTTACCTCCACGCCCGCTCTCCCCACCTCTGCCGAGGCGTGCCCTTCCCGCCACTCACCCCAACTCTTCTCTTTGACAGGTTTCGACCTGATGGATTTGTTCAGTGTGAAGGAGATCCTGGGGAGGAGAGAGAACGGGATGCAGAGCTCCTATATCCGGATGGGATCCTTCCCTGTGGTGCAGAGGACAGAGTGAGTGCTCCCTTCTCCTCCCAGACCTGCCCTGGACGCCTGGCAAAGGGCGGGAGGGAGGCCGGGCAGCCACTGTTGGACACGGAGCCCTAAGTGGGGCTCTAACCTACTCAGTGCCTGGGGAGGTCACCCCAAGACGAAGCAGCTGATCCGTGGCCCTGGGAAGCCGCCCTGTGTCTTAGCAGATCTGTCGCCATGTCTGTATCAGTTCCCTGGCCCTTCTACACTCCCTCTCCGTAGGGATCTGGCATTAATCATTCATGCGTGTGGTTTTCTATCTGTTCAATAAACAGCACACGTTTATGGTTGTAGAGAGAGAGCGCCTAACTCTGGCCGAACCACTGCATTAAACGGGGCAAAGCTCCACCCAGACTCTCGGAGTTGGTTTGGCCAGGGGCGTCCTGGCGTCGGGGTTGACTGGGTGCCTGGCCTTACACAACTTACTGGATGCCCTGTGCCTCAGTCACACCGTGTTTTCCACCAGAGGTGAATGTTCCTGCCTTGCGCCATTGTTGAGAGGATTAAAATAGAGATTTGCCCAGGGTCTCACCCCTGCTGGCTCTCCAGCCAAGGCTGATGACGGTACCCAAATCAGTGTTCCATTCTGCTCCCCCCGGGCAGGCAGGTCTTCTGGAAACAGAAGTGCTGCTTCTTCATGGCTCCTTCTCCATCTCAAAGTTCCTGAATTGTTTCCAAGTGTTCTTACACTAACAGGCTGGTGAGGCCCTGTGTGTGATCTGGCCCCGTCCTACCTTTTTGGCCTCAAACTCATTCCCTGGCTCCTTGTCTCCCTCCTTTGTCTCTCTTCTGGGAACTTCTGGGCACATACTTCCTACCACAGGGCCTTTGTTCATGCTGTTCCCTCTACCTGAGACACAGGCTTGTCCTTTATAGTACAGCTCAACCATTATGTTTTCAAGGACGCCTCTCCTGACCTCCAAAACCAAGTCAGCCCTCTCCCATCTTGTCCCCTTACAACCTGTATTCCTGCACCAAACCAAGTGGCGAAGTTGAAGCTCGTCACTCTGATTGTGTAACTAGTCATTTAGGCGTCTTCCCTGCTCCGCGAGCAGCTCTAGGAGCGCGCTTAGTCTGGTCTCTGCATTAAGATGAGCTCTGCCCCGAGGAGGGGTTAGTCAGTGTCTGTGGAATGGATGGATGAATGCATCAATCGTCCCTAGTCAGTGAAGATTCTCCGTCAGGTATGAGCCCGGCAAAGGTGGGCTGGGAGCACCGGGCCACAGAACATGGTTCTGCACACACGCATTTTCTAATGCAGCGAGCATTCTCTGAGGGCCCGCCCCACCCCAGGCCTGTGTTGCACCCTCATGTCATCCCCGGCTCACAGCGCCTACATCCCTTGACAGTGACTGCAAGGAAGAGGGGTTTGGAGAAGTCACCTTCTCTCTGAGCCTGGCTTTCTCACCTAAGCAGTGGAGACCAGAATCCCCAGCTGCTGACCCTTAAGCGAGGCATCTTTCCAGACATCTGTCAAGTGTTGCTGTCTCTCCACAGTAGAGGATCTGGGCTCGGGGTACATGGAGTCCTTCCGAGAAGGGATTTCTATACGGTTCCAAATTGGTTTTAATGGCAAAACACTGGAAGCAAAATCAATCCCAACAGAGCTCTGACATTTCAAGGAAGAGTTGTATCCTTGTAGTTTTTCATGCTTTGAAATGTACGCACAGGTACACAGACAGGTGTAATTTTAATGTACAGGTTAATTTTGTTCATAATGGGAACGGGTGTCACTTTCAATATTAACTTTTTTTCCTCACGTGTAACGTCTGTCTTGTGGGCATTTTACACACCTGGTCTAATTTATTTCTCATGACAGTAAAGTGAGGTGAACAAGGTGTTCCTCTCATCATTTATCCAGTGTGACATTTGAGACTCAGAAGGGGACAATAACGTGTCCGCCCTCTCGCACGCACTCCATAGGAGGCCGAAGTTGGCCCCAAACTCAGGTCTTCCAGCCCCACGCCCTTGGTGTTTCCCACTGTGATCTTGTTATCTGATGCATTATTTGTGGAAAGGACTAGATCAGGCCACTTTGGTTTCCTTTAGATATTCTCTGTTAATGACCATTCCTCCTCCTGATTAGAATACCTTTTTCTTGAACTATATGGGCATATGCTTATACTTACACATGTGCCCTTAGAAAAAGTCTTAGTCTCTCTCTTTATCTAAATAGAGAGAAGTATAGATGCAGATTTATAGATCTCCGCCACACAGACCTAACTATCTGTATGGCTCCATCTGTCTATCCAGGTATATATACGTCAAACGTGCACACGTATGTGTGTGTTATTTCAAAGATAAAAGAAAAAAGTGCGTTTGGACAAAAACGGTCCACTGGTTTGACTCATTAATGAAATAAGAGAAATGAAAGGAAGTGCAGTATCCACTGTGTGCAGACAGGTGGGGAGGGCACGTCTCCGTCCCATGGGGGCAATGACCGAGGGCGTCCCTCAGTCCCATGGGGGCCCAGCACTGAGGGACGGACTCTGCTTCTGGTGCCTGCCTGGGAGCTGGGTGCTATCCCAGTTCCGAGAATGACTTTGAACAAAGGGACCCACTCCCAGCTTGGATCTGTGAACCGAGAATCACAAACGGAGGGCCAGTCTTAGCTCACAGGTTCGACAGCCAAACCAAGGGTCCCAGAGGGTCTGCGAGTCAGGAACCAGGAACCCAGACGCCTCCTCACTTCCCCTCCCGGCTTTCTGGCCAGACGGCTTCCACCCCCTCCCATGGAGAGCTCAGTGCCATGCGTTCCTCAGGCAGGTCCCTGCCCCCACAGCAGGACGTGGCCCCACTGTGGCCAGGTGCCTCGGGGTGAGGGTGCCGCCAGCCGATGGCTAAGCGCTCTGGAGACAGGGTCCCTCTCTGTGCAGGTCTCTGCCCAGCCACTTAGCAGCCAGATTGCATCATGTTAACCCTCAGATTCTGGCTGCCCTCGGCTACACTGTGAGGATCCGAACACCTTCTTTCTAACTCCTGGGAGGAATGGCTTCCACTTTGAGTGTGGAGGGGAAAGGCAGGCACACGACAGTCTGGGCGGAGCTGCAGGGGACTGAACTCCCCCAGATGAGGGGCTGGCCCCCCACTCTGGGCAGGGACACAGGGCTCTGTGTGAAGATGGGAGGATGTCCTGGGGTGCAGGGCAGGGGATCAGGCAGGATGAGACTGAGCGTGTGGGCCCCACTGAGAAGTAGACAGCAGGGAGAGGTGAAGACAGGAAGGGCAGGGGGTGGGGGATGGGTCATCAATTTTGTCGGATGGGTCGGTTGAGACACAGAAGCGTACATGCCCCGTGGGGTTGGACTTGAAGCCCAATGGACGGGCCACAGCAAGGGTCTGCAGAGGGTCACGTCAAGGCCCTGATTGAAGGAGAGGGCGGTAAAGGCAGGAGAGAAGGTGGATTTGAGAGAGGCCCGGGAGGTAACATTTGCAGGACTTAGTGACCCATGGGACACCTAGGCCTCCCTTGCAGCCCCTGCTCTCCTTGCTAAGCCTGTTATCCTCTGCCTCTGTCCCCCTCCAGGGATGTGTTCCCGCAAGGTTTGCCTGATGAGTATGCCTTTGTCACCACCTTCCGGTTCCGGAAAACCTCTCGGAAAGAAGACTGGTATATTTGGCAGGTCATCGACCAGTACGGGATCCCGCAGGTAGGAGCAGCGCGCCGTGTCTCAGGGGCCGGCGGCTTTCTGTGTGCTTCCCGTGGGGCCAGCGACACCTGCCTTGTTTTCTCCACGGCCCTCCATCCCAGGCCCAGGAGATCAAGAGTCTGGCATGTGAAGCCCCAGGGACACTGTGGGGAAGCTTCACACCACCAGAGAGATGCGGCTTCTTCCCCCGCCAATAGTCCAGTGCCTGGCACTGTGATGGGGCCGGAGACCTACTTCCTTCCTGCCCCAGGGGTGCTCAGGCCAACCAGGAGGTGGCGGCCAGCTCTATCATCCAGCGGCCTGTGCTCTGCTGGTGGCATGAGGGGCACAGGTTCATGATGTCGTGAAAGAAGCTCACACAGGGTCAGCCAGACCTGGGTTCCAGTCGTGTGCCTACTCCTTTCTTGGCGTGGCTCCCGGACATGTGGGGTTAGCGCTCTGAGTCTCGACGTTGTTAGCTGTCACCTGGAAATGAAGAGCCGCCATGAATGGTTGGGGACAGTGAACCATGTCTCCAGAGCACCTAGAACAAAGCCTCACACATGATACGCTCTTGTTACACGTGATGTCCTCTGTTCTTACCCTAGGGAAGCTCTGAGGCCCTGTCTGTGGCCCCTCGGGTGTGTTTTGGCTTTGTGATCCCGCAAGAGTAGAGCAGCCGCCCAGCGGCATGCAGCCCCGTGAGGAAAGGGTCTCGGGTCAGAGCCATCAGGACCACACGTTGGTTTGAGTTGCAAGCGACACTACTTTTGTGCCCTGTGAAATCCCTGTCCCCTGGTTCTCAGGGCTTGGGGACTCTTCCTGTCTTTGTCATTACCTTTGTCCCCTTTGGAAGACATGACTCGCCTTCAGCTGGGGGACACGGACTCTGTTTTCATTGGAGGCTGAAATGAAAATGTGCTCGAGCAATTGGGCTGCGGTGACCACACGCATGGGCTGTGGCCAGGGAACGTGCCCCTCCACGCGGTGAGCCATGTGCCTGTTGAGAGCTGCACGGGCCCGTGCACACTGCCCCACTCTCTGTAGGGTAGGGGCGAGGGATGGTTCTGAGCACCTCACAAACCAGAGTGCATCCCGTCCCCTTCCAGCCTGTTGCCGTCTTGCAAGGAGGGGGCTGAGTACACGAGGTGAGGCCTCTGCTCGCACTTTCACGAGTGCGAAGAAGGAGAGGAGGGATTTGAACACGGGGAGTCAGTCTCCGCGCGTTTGTCTGTTACCCATGGCGCTCGGTTGGCTCCTGTCCCCCTCTGTTAGTCCTATTGAATGCTTTTTCCATGGCGCCCCTGGTCTGATGGAGATGCAAAATGTTTTCAGCCCTGACTGCTGAGTGCCCTGATTTCCTGAGTGTGGGAGGCTGGATGGGACAGACGATGTCCTTCTCCAAGGGCCGTTTCTCTGGAGGGTATGCAAGCCAGCCTCCTCCATCCACAGGCACGTGGGTCTTGCTTCTCCAGTTTCTCCGGGGCTGGTGCAGTGGGACTGGGCGCCTGCCATGCATTCTTGCAGACGAGCCCCCACCCCCTCGTCTGGGTTCTGTCCCCTCATGGCATTTGCAGAGCTGTGTGGGCTAGCCGTCTGCCATGTCTGCGCCCCCCCCCCCTCCTGCCGGAACGAGCCGTGGGCTGGGACACGGCAGAGCCAGGCAGAGACAGCCCACCTAGGGGGACGTGAGGCTCATTTTCAAAGAGGCACCTGGTAGTTCGATTTCACTGAGCAAAATCCTTGGTGGGGCGCTCTTCCCTGGCCCTCTGATGGTGGTCACTTCCGTGCCCTGGGGGAAATCCTGGCTAGACACAGGGAAAATGGAGAAACGCGCGCCAGAAGTGGTGTGAGTTCACAGCGTCCCCGCACATTCCATCAGGCCTGTCGATCAAGAGTTTTATTTATTTATTTATTTTAAAAGATTTTATTTATTTATTTATCTATTTATTATTATTATTTTTTAAGATTTCATTTATTTATTTGACAGAGAGGGGCAGCGGGAGAGGGAACACAAGCAGGGGGAGTGGGAGAGGGAGAAGCGGGCTTCTCGCTGAGCAGGGAGCCCGATGTGGGGCTCGATCCCAGGACCCTGGGATCATGACCTGAGCCGAAGGCAGACGCCCAACGACTGAGCCACCCAGGCGCCCCTTATTTATTTATTCGACAGAGATAGAGACAGCCAGCGAAGAGAGGGAACACAGCAGGGGGAGTGGGAGAGGAAGAAGCAGGCTCATAGCGGAGGAGCCTGATGTGGGGCTCGATCCCATAACGCCGGGATCACGCCCTGAGCCGAAGGCAGACGCTTAACGACTGAGCCACCCAGGCGCCCCCGATCGAGAGTTTTATATTCATCACTGCATTTAGTATTTACAGCCGCACTCGTAAGTCGGCCTTGTCCCTATTTGTCCCTCACTCATTCCAGATACGACGAAGGGACAGGAAGGAGGCAGGTTCGGCGAGAGCAGAGGGTCCGGGGGGTGCTCATCAGAGATGAGGCTCGAGAGGTGGTGGGGCCTGTGTCGGGACTTCTGCTGGAGACCAGGCTCTGGGAGGCGGGGAGGCCCAGAAACAGGAGTACTAATTCAGAGGCTATTATAGTAATCAAAGCACGCGGTGATACTGACCCAGACGGGCAATAATAAACTGGGTAGAAATGATGGGATTCTGGATGTCTTTTGAAACTGAAACCAGCAGGATTTGCTAATGGATCTGAGACATGAGGCACCGTCCTGAGGTCCCCAGCCAGCACCGTAGACACAGGACTCAGGCTTGCCGGGCGCTGTCCCTTGCTCTGTGTCCTGCTAGAAGAAATGTACATCTGTAGGGAAAGCCAGGTCCTCACGAAGCTCCCTCAGTGGCTCCGGGACACCAGGCTCAAACAGGGGAAAGTGTTTTCTGGAAACAGAAGACCATGTTTAATATTAGAAGTATTAGGGAGTGTGTATTAGAAGTGTACTAGGTTACTGGCCAGGGGTCCATAGTTTTCTGTATTCACCCACACCACAGCATACCAGCAGGCAACGCAAGCAAAAACAAATCCTAGCCCCCCCCCCCCCAGTTGTACTGAGGTCACGGGGGGCCCAGAAAGAGGAATCAGAACGCCTGGGTTGTGTTAAATACACTGTGGCTGATTCCCAGCAGTGCATGGGGGCCTTTCTTGAACAGAGGGCTCTCATTCATTCACTCATTCATTCATTCAGTGCCCTTTTGGGAGTTGACACCATGTGCTGGGTGTGGTCCTCGCCCCTGAAAAGAGGAAGGAGTGAGATGAAGTGCCGGCTTGTGAGGAATGGGGCCGGGCAGGCAAGAAACGGTGAACAAAGGAATGAACCCCGACCAAGCTCTATGAGAAAGAGTAATGAAGCGAACCCAGGAGTGTGAGACAAGAGCAGGCTGGGATCCAGGCACGTGTGCGTGCCAGAGAAGGCTTGCCTGCAGAGATGCCTTTGAATTTCTTTGCTTACTTTGTTACAGCTAATATTTGGAGCGGCACCCAGCGTCTAATAAATACCATGTCAGTGTTTTACATATATGCTAATTCATTTAACCCTCACAATGACTGTGATGTAGGTGCTGTCATTGGTGCCCTTTCATAAATTGGGAAATAGTATGAAGAGGTTAAATAACTTGTCCAAGGGCACACAGCTCAAAAGTGACTTGCCGGTTTGGGTGTAGACAGGCAGTAGACAGCCCCAGTTTCTTAAGAAAGTGACTAGGGTGAAGGTTGCTGATGAGGTTAAGGGTCAGGTTTAAGGAACCCAGCAAAGGATATCAAGGTATCTTGGGATAAGCGACAGCAAGAAGCTACCACCTGGGGCCTGGGTGGCTGGGGCAGGGGGTGGTTGGTGGTTACTGGAGACCATGAGTTCTGAAGCCATGGGGGACAGACAGTCCCCAAAGGGCTGGGGTGTGTGGAAGGGCACAGCCACCTGGAACTGCAGGGAGGCAGGGAGGGGCAGGGAGAATCAGCCCCCAGACCCTGTCCTCCTGCCTACGGTCCCCCTTCCGTGGGCTTCCCATGGGCCATGCTGATGAGACGCCAAAGGGCACAGGAACCCAGGTAGAGCTCTTAAAGGTCAGACTCTGGAGGCCGGGAGCTGGGCAAAGAACAGAAGATGTTCAGTGACTACTGTGTAAGGGAGGTAGAAATGAGCACCTGGATGAGAGAAGTGTCCGATCGTTCTTTCATTTGAAGAAAAACAAAAGTAAAACTTTCTTCCAGAGCCGCCCAGGCATTTTGCCAAGGGCAGGGGGTCCTCCAGCGTACAAGACCCACGCGTCCTTGTCACCAAGGAGCTTTATCCTCCTGGAGCTTCAAGGTCATCCTCATGGTGGGAGACAGTGTAGGCTGCAACAGGGTCTCAGCCCGGTCCCTGGCGTCTGGCCAGACGTGTCCTGTTTTTTGTTTTTTGTTTTTTTTATGTCAGTTTTGAGATTTTATTTTATTTTATTTTTTAATGTTTTTTTAATTATATTATGTTAGTCACCATACAGTACATCCCTGGTTTTTGATGTAAAGTTCGATGATTCATTAGTTGCGTATAACACCCAGTGCACCATGCAATATGTGCCCTCCTTACTACCCATCACCGGTCTATCCCATTCCCCCACCCCCCTCCCCTCTGAAGCCCTCAGTTTGTTTCTCATAGTCCATAGTCTCTCATGCTTCATTCCCCCTTCTGATTACCCCCCCTTTCTTTATCCCTTTCTTCCGCTACCAATCATCCTAGTTCTTATGTTCCATAGATGAGAGAAATCATATGATAGTTGTCTTTCTCTGGTTGACTTATTTCACTTAGCATTATCTCCTCCAGTGCCGTCCATGTTGCAGCAAATGTTGAGAACTCGTTCTTTCTGATAGCTGAGTAATATTCCATTGTATATATGGACCACAACTTCTTAATCCAGTCATCTGTTGAAGGGCATCTCGGCTCCTTCCATGATTTAGCTATTGTGGACAATGCTGCTATGAACATTGGGGTGCATATGGCCCTTCTCTTCACTACAGACGTGTCCTGTTTTGTCAGCCCAGGGTTTTCAACGACATGGAGACCACTGAGGTTTCTCATTGGGTTCAAGGCACAAGCCCTTCAGCCCCATTTGTCTGGCAGACTCACAAAAGTGCCCCCGCTGAATAGCTCTCCAGGCATGGGGTTGTGTGTGACCCCGGGATTAATGTCTGAGTCCAGTAATTCCATCTTGTGCAGGGGCTCAGACGGCCTGCGGGGTAGGTGTTGTTAGCACCAAGGCTCAGCGCGGAACCAAGGCTTTATCCCAGGTTGACCGGCGGTGCAGCTCATGGCCAGGATGTGACTCCTGATTCTGCGGCCCCCGCCCCTGTCGTGCTCTCCCGCCTGGGTCCCATGCAGCTCAAGGATTCCGTGGTCCTCTGTCCTCTGCTCTCCAGGTCTCCATCCGGCTGGACGGCGAGAACAAGGCAGTCGAGTATGACGCCGTGGGTGCCGTGAAGGATGCCGTCAGGGTGGTCTTCCGAGGCCCCCGGGTCAGTGACCTCTTTGACCGGGATTGGCACAAGATTGCCCTGAGCATCCAGGCCCAGAACGTCTCCCTGTACGTCGACTGCACGCTGGTGCAGACGCTGCCCATCGAGGAGAGGGAGAACATCGACATCCAGGGGAAGACGGTGATCGGCAAGCGCCTGTACGACAGCGTGCCCATCGACGTGAGTACCGGGGCCCTGCTGCAGCCAAGGTCCTGGGGTCACTGGGGGAAGCCTCGGGAGTCAGGTGTCCCCGGGTCCCCCTCATGGGTCTGTACCACTTATCAAGACATCGCCTTGAACTGCCTTAGGAGGGAGGACCCTGACTCAGAAACCTTACTGGAAGCCGGAGTCACCATCCCTCATCCATGCAGCGGTCACTTATCACAATATATGGAGCCCCTGCTGTGTGCGAAGCACGGCTCAGCAATGGGGACATAGATCTCCATATGTATTTGTAGGTAGAGAGGTAGAATTATCGAGTGTTCTGTACATTTAAATAGAGGCTTTTCTTCCTTCTCTGTAGAAAATTTGGCAAATATAGGAAGTGTATGCAAAATAAATTTAAAAATCATCCCAAGTGCCCTGCCCAGAGATAACCACCTGTGATAACTCAGCGTGGTAACGCGGCCCTCCTGCTGTCATCCCATCAACGCTCTTCCTTCCTGCTCTTCCCTCCTCCTTTTTCCTTCTTGTGTCTACCTCACGCCCGCGCATGGGGCAGACTTGCCTGCCGTTATGGGAGCTTCCTGCTTCCTGAGAAATAACTAGAGCGTGATTTGGGATAGCTCTTCCCCAAACCCTTTGTCGTTTCTTATGCTCATGCGTGTCTGCCACCAAATACAGTGTTGCTGGATGCGTGCTCCGTTGTTTGGAGTTTATGTAAACGATATGCGGTATCCTAAATCTTGCTTTTTGCTTTTTTCTCCAAGATTCTGTATCAAAGCTTTTTTATACCTTCCCCTAGCTGCTTCATCATACTCTATTACGCATTTTGTTTCTTCATCCTCCTGTTAGTGGGTATTTAGACTGGTTCCGATGTTTCCCCGTCGTCATCAGCAAGCCTTGGCTCTTAAGCGTGTCGGCACGTCTGCAAGGACACCCTCCTCACGAGGAGCACGGGGTAACACCTGCCCGGTAGGCTGAGACAGCTCACTGGGGCACGCGCCCTCGTGTTCAATGATTAGACTGAGGATAAACAATTGTTGACTTTCCCACATATTTTTTTTTTCTAGAGAAATGGAAGGATTTTATTTAAGTTCAAGAAAAAGTTACAGTAGAGCCAAGACAAAAAACCCCCAGTTTTAAAAGTCATAAAGTTGTTTTTTTTTTCATTCTGTCAGAGTTTTTTTTCCACTTACGGTAATATTTTCCCCCAAGGTCATTTTTTAAAAAATTATTTGAATCAATAGTATAACTCTCATACTCTGTTCAGTATCGTTAATTATCAATATTTGAAATATGCTCAGATCTGTATTTTTTTAAATGGTTTTTTATTATGTTAGTCACCATACAGTACATCCCCGGTTTCCGATGTAAAGCTCGATGATTCATTAGTTGCGTATAACACCCAGTGCACCATGCAATACGTGCCCTCCTTACTACCCATCACCAGTCTATCCCATTCCCCCGCCCCCCTCCCCTCTGAGGCCCTCAGTCTGTTTCTCATAGTCCACAGTCTCTCATGTTTCATTTCCCCCTCCGACCCCCCCCTTCATCCCCTTCCTCCCCCACCGATCATCCTAGTTCTTATGTTCCATAGATGATTTCTCTCATCAGATCTGTATTCTTAAATACTTGTCACTGGCCTGGTATTTACCGCACTAACGCCTTCCAACAACTACCAAGCTCCTTCAGAGCAATCCAAAACCCTTGTTTCCATTTCTTCACTTACTTCATAATCCTTTACAAGTAGAATTCTACCTCCACACTCTGTTAGGTGAATTAGGTTATCATTGATCCCACGTATTTTAAAGTTCTCAACAAAGCGACAGAACGTGTGTATGCCTAACAGCAATGTATGAAAGCTCTATTTTCTTAAATCCTCACCAAAGTATTGATATATTTTTTTTAACTGTTTTTTGTTTTTGTTTTACCAATCTGACGGCAGATGGTCAATGGTATTTTATTGCGGTTTCCACCTGCATCTCCCGGCTTCTACTACAAATAGCAGTCCTGCGTGTTTGTTGATCGACTATTTGACTTCCCCTTTGGTGATGGCCACCCCATAGCATTTGCCTATTTTTAGGGTTATTTTGTGGTGGTTTTTTTCCCTAATGACTTCTAGATAACATATAAATATGTTCTCAACATGTGTGTGTGTATTCTGAATACTAATTGCTTATTTATTATATGTTATAAATATTGTTTCCTGTGTGCAAGAGAAATGGCCAGGCAAGCCGATGGGCACGTAGGCCAGGGGACAGAGGGAGGGTGCCACTGAGCTGGGGGAACCGGGGTAGGGGTGGGAAGGGGTGACTCTGGGCTCTGAGGATGGAGCTTGTCCGGGACACCCATGATGCCGAGGCCCCTCCCCTGGCCTTCCCTTCCCGTTTCTGCTCCTGTGTCCCAGCCCCTGCCAACCTCCATGATGGGGAGTGGCTTTGGTCACTGAGGAGCAGTCACCCTCTCAGATACTGGAAGGATTCATTTCTCGTGCCCTCCATCTGACCAGGGCCATGTCGTGGCTGGTGCTAGCCCTGGGGACCAGCACCTGTCACCCGCAGTCTGAGCAGTGCAGCCCCAGAGCGACCATCTTCTCTGCAGGGTCTGCCCCTGGGTCTCGGGTTGCATGCTCTCTGCTCTGGATCAGCCCCAAAGCAATGGTTGGTGTTTAGATAGGGGAGAACCACAGACACCTGCACACTCGTGTTCCGACCAGGAGGAAGGAGGCTGCCGGCACGCTCGTCCTCCTTCCATTGCACTAGTTTGGGGGGCAGGCGGGCACCCCACCTAGCATCTGAGCACTGAGTGCTGGCACAGAGCAGAGACCCCTTACGAGCACTTGCCCGGTGTTATCACTGTAGCTTCCACATGCCCCTCGGTTCATCCACATTGCAGCCCCGAGAGCTCCTTCACCACATTGTCCCCATTTAGCAGGAGACGCAGGCACAGAGAGATTCAGTAACTTGCCCAGAATGGCCAAGTTAGTAAGTGACAGTACAGGCTTCACAGTCTGCTTGTAAGGTCTGTATTTACCGTGTGCCTGGAATCCTGGGTTTGTGTCCTGCCTGATGCTGAAATTCAATGGTCACATTGGGCCCTTAATTGGGTTCTTTTAACCCACAGCATGGAGTCTGGGGGCTTGAGTGGGTTCCTTTTTCTCCTCCTTTTGCCCATGGCATTTGCTGAGTGTCCACTTTGTATGTAATACTGGGAATCCCAGATCCCCTGACATCTGTCAGCGGAATTCTGCACCCACTTGCTGTTTCCTGCTGGGTTTCTAGATTTAAAACCAAATCCTAATGAAGTATGTGGCGGGAGAATCAGTGAATGCCTCAGCCTGTCATAAACCTTGCAAAATTGTGGGCTGGGGTACTTTTAACCACATGGTCCGGGGCCTGGGGCGTGGCACGAGAGACCTCGGCTCAGCTGCGATCCTCCCTGGGACCCCCCACAGCTCTCTGCCTCACCTGGTCCTCCACCAGCTATGCGAGCGCGGCACCACGCCCACCTTACAGCACAGGAGAGCACACTCAGGGTTGGTGTGCCTTGACCAGCTCTCATGAGAGAGGAGCGGGGCCAGGACCCAAACCAGATTCCAGGCTTCCTGCACCCCCTCTCTGGTTACCTGCTGTCACCAGAGAAGTGTCACCAAGCTGCAGATGGTGGACCCTGGAGGGAAGCGGGGCCAGGGAAGACCACCCAGGCTGTAGCTCAAACCACAGTTACTGGAGGCGTAGACCTGAGCAGAGGTCTCCCGGTGGAGTGGGGGCCAGAGGGACATCAGCAGGTGGACTCCCTGACTCAGTGGAGGGAGGAGGGGAGAGGCAGGGGCAGGGCGGCCAGGGACCAGCAGGATTTCAGGCAGTTGGAAAGGGGCCCCTCTGGCTCCCAGACCCTCTCACCTCACCTGGGGACACCTGTGCCAGGCCCAGGCCATCCGTGCTCTGTCCCTGATCCTGCATCTCTGCCTCTTTCTTCCCCATCCCTGTCCCTGCATCCTTGCCAACAGGCCAGCTGCTGCGTGTGAGCTCACTAATGCAGAAAACAGGACCCTCTCTTTAACATGGGCCTTGTTCAAAAGCACAGTTGTGCATTTTGTCATTTTCTCTTGTCTGTGGGCTGGTGTCTTACAGGAAATAGACCAGACAGATGAACGGAATGGTTAAGTGTTTGTAGCGAGCCAAGTCAGTGAGGCAGGGAGTCATGCCCCCTGGGGCACGTTTACAGCCAGGATGAGGCCAAGCGGCTGACCACCTGCCCGGCCAGCTTGCTGGGGCCACTCCAGGTGCAGCCCAGGCCAGCCCGAGAAGGGTAGAGGGAGGCACAAGGCCACGGGCACTTAGCATTAGTGTTTAGTAAAATAAGCATCCCTTCATCCACTGGGTCAGCTCGAGTTCCCGTCAAAAAATGTGCATGCACGCGTGCACCCATCCAGCCATTCGTTCTGTGCTCTGGGCCTTCGCCATGTGCCAGAAATGGTCCTGGTGTTGGGGCTCCCGTGGAAGACGAGAGGGAAGAGACCCCTGCCTGCAGAGTTCATGTGCCAGTAGGGGAAGCAGATTTTAAAAGTAAACTAAGAAACCCGTTCACAAGAACGTCTCGTGGTCTGCGTGCTGCAGACGTGCAGGATGGCGTGCAGAGGACCAGCGATGGGGCCTGCACTTGCGCGATGGTTATGGAGCTGGGACGGGAGAGCTGCCAGCACGGTTTGGGGGGGCGACTAAGAGCTGGCTGGTTTTCCCGGGACTTTCCTAGAAGAGGAAGCACATGTAGGCATGGCTGTGGGACCCTGTGAGGTCAGATGTTGGAGAAGGGGAGTGAAGAGAAGCGCACCTGGAAAGGCAGGCAGAGCTAGGTCCTGGGGGGCTCGAGCGTCCCAGAGAAGGCCCGGGCTTTATCTGCAGACTGCGCGCGCGTGTGTGTGTGTGTGTGTGTGTGTGTACGTGCAGATGCATGTATGTGTGTGCATGTGTGTATTGTGGGGGTGCATGTGTGCAGGTGTGCATACATGTGCGTGTGTGTGTGTGTGTGTGTGTGTTGTGTGGGCATGTGCATATGCATGAGTGTGTGTGTTGTGCGTGCAGGTGTGTGTGCGTGTGTGCATACGTGTGTGAGTGTTGGGCACAAAGCCCTTGTGAGTTATACTAAGGCACTGTGGTATCCAAGGGGGTGATAGCGGCACGTTTCTACTTTACAAAGGTGACATAAGCCACCGTGTGGAGATGTCTGGAGGGGTTGAAAATGGGGTACTTTCCGGAGACTTTTGGGTCTGTCGTGAGAGCGCCCAGGAAGGGGCTCTTAGTGCGTGCCGTGGCAGTGCTCAGGGGAGGAGGATTCGGGGGGGACCCAAGCACTGGCTCCATCTGCACTGGCCAGCCTATATCCTCCAACCTCCTTGCTCTTGGGTTGTCCCTTCTAGAAGGGGGTATGCTGGTAGGGGGCCCAGGGAGGGACCCTGAGGAGAAAGTGGGGCCCGATCCCTGCGCAGGTCTGCTGGAAGCATGGAGGCTTTGAGCTGCCAAGACCCCAGACTCACTCTGTCCTCACGTCCCTTCCAGTTCGACCTGCAGCGGATTGTGATTTACTGTGACTCCCGACACGCAGAGTTGGAGACTTGCTGTGATATCCCCTTGGGCCCGGTGAGCAAACTCCTGCATGCGGAGGAAACGGGTCCTTGGCCCCCAGAGGGACAGCGGTGTCCAGGGCCTAGGAATGAGCATTCAGGGGTCAGGGGGAGCCCACCCTCAGAATGTGGCCTGAGTGGAGCCCAGGGACCATCTAGGGCTAGGGCTCCGTTTCCTGTGCACCCAGGGTGTGGGTTGGGGGTCACGCACGTCCCCCTGGGGGGTGCTGTGGTCCCGGCCTTAGTCGACACCACCAAGCCGCAGGCTGAGTGGTGGGGCCTGGCTCTGGGGAGGAGAGGCCGAGGCTGGCAGCATGGCCTGGGAGGGATGGACCATGCTCAGTGGAGGGGAGGCCCTGGCACACTGGGCTGGTCGGCAGAGGGGAGGAGGCGGCTTGCAGGCAGGATCGGAAGTGTGAGAAAAACCAGAGTTTTTCCCCTGACCCTGTAAGTGGGTCAGCCTCTCCTGGGACCTCTCTGCATCTGCCCCCTTTCAAGGCTCTCCCTCCCCAACTTCTCTAACAAACCCCAGTCCCGAGGCTGCTCGGAAGGGGGGCTTCGTGACAGAGCCTGCTTCCTAGGGCAGAGGGGTGAAGTCCACACACGGTGTTCAGAGGCCCAGTGGTGGAAGCCCACAACGCGGGAGGTTTGGAGTCAGATGGGCCTGGCTGTGGACTGAGGGAAGGAGAGGAGGTCAGGTGAGGGCCTGGAGAACAGAGGGAAGGGAGACGGGGAAGTAGTGATATTAGGGAGATACATTGTTACCAGGCACCTGCTGGGTGTGAGACACTGAGTTGTCCCATCGAATCCTCTTCACTGCATCACGATGGACACACTCTGGTCCCCATACTGTGGAGGGTAACACTGAGGCTCAGAGGGGTTCATGGTTCCCGCAGCTGCTGAGACGCCAGCAACGTGGCTGAGAGCAGGCTGGCCCAGGCCCTTCTGGTCCAAGGCCTCAGGAGCCAGGAATCTGCCATATGACCCAAGCTCCCCTCCACTGAGGCTCAGGCTTCTTGGGTTCCTGGTCCCCTCGCCTGCTGGGGCGCTGTGCTGGGTGAAGAGCCGGGTTCTGACCTCCTGACTCACTGTGATTTCCCTCCAGTGCCAGGTGACCGTGCTGACGGAGCCTTCACCCCTGCCCCAGCAGCCTCCCACCTCCGGCAGTGAACAAATTGGGTTTTTGAAGACCATCAACTGCTCCTGCCCAGCCGGAGAAAAGGTACGCTCTGCAGTCGACCCTCAGCCCCCAGCCCGGAGCCCCCAAGCTGAGCGGTGGAGGAGGCAATTTCCCATCATGCAGGATGGCCAGGGCAGGATGGCCTCAGGCTCTGGAGGACTTGCAGGTCAGGGAGCCCTTTTTGTTCCTTGGACCTCTTGTTTCTTGATGCTCCAGCTCTGAGGAGGGGAGCCCTCAGATCCCTTCATGTTTTCCTTGAGTTTATGTATTCCTGAGGCTTTCCTGACTCCTGCTGCCACCCTCTCCACTCACGTGCGAGTCATCAAAACAGACCTGGCTTGCGAATAAGACTCCGAGTAGGTGTCCTGCAAGTAGAGCTGTGTGTACCTAGTTCTTATGTGCAAACTGGTGTTTCTGCAAACACCACCAGCACCATCCACTATCCTAGATTTAATGTCTCACTGAGTGCCCAAGGCCTTCATCTGTTCTGTTTTCCTGCAGACCATGGCCTTTTTGATAGGAAAAAAAAAAAAAAAAAGAAATCTTCTACCGTTTGAGCAGAACAACTTAACCAAACACACAAGGATAATGAAAAGCAGAGCTGTGCGAGGCAAGGTCCTGGGGGTTTGCTGGACCTCGTGGCCCGGGGCCTTGCCCTGCAGCCTGCGGTCATATCGCCTGCTCTGTCTGGCCTCCTGCTCAGGGCCAGCATACAGGAGGTGCTCAGTGACTCTGCAGGGGGCTGGGCAGACAGGAAGAAATGTGAAATCACAGTGAAGTTCGCTGGAATGGACATACCTTCAATGCACATGTCCTAGCAGGCAGGCTCCCTCCTTCCCCCCTGCCCTCCTTATTCTCCTTCACCTTCTCCCCTTCCTCTCTATCCAGAGAGGCAGCCCTGGGGAGACAGGCTCCCTGTCTCTCCCTAGGAGCTCTCAGTCAGGTGAGGTAGTCAGACACTGGCACAACTTGCTGAAAGGATCCAGCTCAGCCTTGCTGTGAGCTGAGGATTTTTCTGGGCAGGAGGTGAAGACAAGGCACCTTAGCTTGGTGCCCACTGGGTTAGAAAGGGAGATGTGAGGCAGGGAGCCAGGGTGAGCACCCAGGACTGGACCTCTGCCCCTCCCCTGCCCCTGGGTTTCGATTAAGAACCCCAAA
The DNA here is from genome assembly GCF_023065955.2 of Ursus arctos. NCBI lineage: Eukaryota > Metazoa > Chordata > Mammalia > Carnivora > Ursidae > Ursus > Ursus arctos. The sequence continues at coordinate 82,554,332 of NW_026623078.1, read as the reverse complement.
GGAGAAGGCTAATGTGTTGCAAGGTTTGGGGGACTAGCAGCTTCGTGGGCAGACTGTGCTGGGGGAGGTGACCAAAGCCAGTTCTGCCCCGTCCAGGCTTTTCCCTGAGCCAGGCTGTGCCGGGGGTGTGTCCCACCGAGGTGCCTGTGGTCCCTGGCACAGGGGAAAGGACCCCTGGGAGGAGAGTCTGGGCTCAAGGAGGTCTCTACTTCTTGCTCCCACCCATCTTCCCACTCAAACACCCCCTGGCACTCCCCTACCACCCCCATCCCCACCAAACCATCCTGTGTGGTCATGGAGGGTCCCCAGTGGTCTTTCTAGCACCATCTCTCTCCATGTTGCTCCGCCAGCTTCCAGGACACCAAGAACTGCTGGTTTCTTGGAGGGGTCACGACCTTTCTTGTTTTCGGGCATTTGCACGTGCAGCATTTGCCTGGACCCCTTCCTTTGTCTGGCTCATGCCTGCTCTTCTCTCAAGATGTCCCCAAGGAATGCTTTCCTGAGCACCTTGTCTATGTGATTTCCCTCCTCCCTCCCTCCAGTCCTCCCTCCCTCCCTCATTCCCCATGTAGCCATGCACCTGCTATTTCCAAGACCCCATGACCCATTCCTCTCCCTGGGCTGCCATCCACGATAACAATGATCACATTGGACTAAAAATGTCTACCTGTTTTTACTTCCATAAGGTAAGTTCCAGATGCAGAGACTGGATCTTGTCACGTCTGTATTTTCAGCCACTGATTGTGTGTAGCCTGACATTATTACGTAGTGGTTGAACTGATGGATGCGTGGATCAGGGTATGAAGGCTGATGGGCGGATGGTGGCGGGACAGCTGGGAGGGAGGGATAAAGGCACATGCCCTCTCTTGCTGGCAGGACAAGGGCTCACTCTTCAAGATGCTCAATCACCTTACAGATTCTCAGCCTCAAACTCTAGGCGGCATCACCCAATAACCCATTCCTTTATTCCTCAACCATCCCTTCTATCTGACAGTAACCAGTAAGCACCCACTGTGTGCTGAGCACTGAGGTTTTAAGACACATAGCACGTGGTCTTCAGAAATGCTTCAATGTGCGGTCTGCCTACTGTGCCCAGGAGCGCCGAGGCACACCCAGCCTGGGGAGCTCACCCCCGGGGCCTGCTTCCCATGCACAGGTGCGTGAGGGGAAGGGAGGCTCTCCTCCCTCCCCCCAGAAGAGACCACATGGAAGAGCTTCTACAACCACCTCATTAAATAGGGCTGGCCTCTGTCTCGCCCTCTTCAATTCCATAGATGATACGGCCCACGGGACCCCAGGAGATCTGAGCATTCTCTTCGGGGAGGCAGAGCCTGGCCACGGGCAGACTTGGCTTCCAGCAGTTTGAATCTTGGGTTCAGTTTACAGAACACTTCCATTATTCTCCTGGGTCAATGTGCCTCTTGGGTCCATGTTTCCATCTCTAGACCCAAGCATGGTGCGCGTGAACTGCGTACCAGGCATTCGATGGGCACATTGTGAGGTCAGACACACAAAACATTATTTATTTACCCCCATTTGCGTGTGCACATGACATCTATGAATACATTTAAAAACCAACCAAACAAGCACGTTCCTGGAGTAGCTAAGTACGCAGCCGCAGCTGGAGTGTTTTTAGCGATGGGCGGTGCGCACACGTAAATGGATGTGGTGTTGCTTCCTTCTCACTCGCGTGGGGAGGTTTGCACGCATACGAGTGTGTGAACCATGGTACATTGGTTTGCAGTGTGGCAGTATTTACGCGCACCCACGGCTTGACAGATGAGAATTTTTGACCTGGTAATCAGATCTTTTACACAAACAGCATGCATGTTGGGAAGTGAACGATGTTTAGAGGTAGGTTACAGACACATGTTGCTTTGGTATTTTGGTGACTAATAACTACGGAAACGATTAGCAGGCCCCGTGATATTTTTACCTCCAGGGGTGGCATCATCAGGGAAACAGTACCCGTTGGGTACCATCTTGTTTGTTCCTGTCTTTATTCTCCCGACGGTCGCATAGAGGCGACGCCAAAGTATCCCATGCGGTCGGAGTGCAAGAAGAGGGGCTCTCGGCTCCAGGAAACCGTGTCCCGCCTGTGGGCTGCCCGTGGCTCACTCAGAGACTGGCTTGGGAGCCTGTGGAGGGATAACGGACTGCGGAAGGCAGAGGGGGAGTTAAACAGAATCTTACTTCTTGTTTTTTTTTTTTTTTTTTTTTTTTTTTTTTGTCCTTCTTTCTTTAGGGTGAAAAGGGCTCTGATGGCCCCGTGGGACTCCCCGGCCCAAAGGTCAGTACAGGCACAGCTCAGGGGCGCTTTGGGGCCCAGGTTAGGCTTTGCTGTGCTATTTACATAGAGACGAAGCATCGTGCTAGATGACCGTCCTGTGGTGTTTGCTTCCGAACTTGTTCAAGTAGAAGGATCGAGCAAGTGTTGTGAAGTCCTGAACCTGTTTCTCAGTCTGGAAATACGAGCTACAAGGGGTTGGGTGAGAAGGTCCTGGCTCCCATCCATTTGCTCCAACGGGTGAACCCCTCTGTGGTCCACTAATTCTGTGTCAATCCCTTTAGGCCTCTATATTCCAGCAGCTTTGGGGCTTGGGCTTGTAAGAATCTATCTGTTTAGATTGCATGTAACGTTTCTTTAAGTTGCATGAAATTCTTTTTGCACAAATTTTCCGAACTCGTTGCTCAAAGCCAGGTGCCTCCTCAAGGGGCCTCCTCCTTAGTCATTCAGCCACCTCTCTGTCTCCATCCCTCCCCAGGTTATTAGCACTTACAGAGCTGGACAGGGCTATCTTCTCGCATCCTTACTTTGGTCTCAGAAAGCTGAGACCCAGAGAGATGAGAATTGCCCATAGTCACGCAGGCCGTTACCTGGTCTGGTGTTTGAAAGAGGGGCTGAGTGTGGTGGTAGAAACACCTGAGATGATACCCTCCCCTTCTAGCTCTCTCTTTCCCTCCTTTCTCCCCTTCTCTGCTCTGCACCCACTCTGCTGGGCTGGGGAGCTTGGACACACACACACACACACACACACACACACACCCCTGATGGCCTCCCCTCCCCTGGTGCCAAAGAAGAGCAGCTCAGGGCAGTCCCGGGTGCCACATGGTCCTTGCAAGAACCCTTGCATAGCACAGGGGTTTCTGCCTCCCCGGGCACCCCGTGGGTTGTAACCTCAGCTTCTCGGCTGTCAGAAGAGAGCAAAGGTGTCCAGGGGTTTGTGGAAGTGTAAGTGGAGAATGTTAGAGGCAGTGGCTGGTTACGGAATGACCGTGTTGTGCTGTGGTCGAACAGATCCAGGGTTGAGCGGTGGCCTTAGCAGGGAGGACGAGGCAGGGGAGGGAATGCTAGGGAGGGACTCATGCTCAGCCACCTGGAGATGAGCCTGGCTCCCTCAGAGATGGTTTGCCATCCTGACCCTTCAGTCTCACAGGTCAGATTGTCCCAGTCCAAGGTTAATACTCCAGAGAAACAGCTGTGGCTCCCAGTGGCCCCATTTACCCAGATATAGCTCAGGTCAGGTCAGGTGTCATGGTCTGGTGACTCCAGGTGCCGGGTCCCATTCTGGCGCAGGGACACTATAGTGAATGAGAGAGCCCTGTCCCCAGTGCTCACAGGCTGGTGGCCAGAGAAGAGTGGCAGAGAAGAGTGGGATCCCCTGTGGAAAGAGCCAGGGTGGAGGGGCCCAGGGGTCCAGCAGGATGCACGGGAGCTGTTCGGCATAAAGAAGGCAGGGGAAGGGCATGACAGGCCAGGGGAGCAGCACGAGCCAACTGGCAGTTTGTTCCGAGGATGAATGAGGTGGGAGTAGACCCAGGTGAAATTGCTACCAAGAGAAGAGAAAAACAGACAAAATTGAGGCTCGCGTGTCGGGCACCCCAGCCTGTGTTGGATTGGCTCGTGGCACACACGGTAGCAGACTGCTCCAGTCCCACGCTCGGCCCTTGGTGAACTTTCTTCCCTTGCAAACACTGTTTTCTCCTCTGCCTGCCCTCCCTGTCTTCATGGACAGTTGGGAGGGCCCAGGGCATACAGGTGGCATAATCTGGGGACTCTGGCTGACCCCTGGCAGCTTTCAAAGCACCTTCATGCTTTCAGTCTTATGTGTGCTCATAACAGCATGTCCGTTTTGCAGAGGAAGAGCCTGAGGCCCAAAGAGTAATGATGCTCTTACAGGAAGCAGGAGAGTGGGGGTTTGAACCCCAGGGCTTCTCACTCCCCTTCTGGGGCTGGACCAGTCCCGGGGACAAATGCATGATGCTTTCCCACTCACTTTCTCAGGATGTCCTTAGTTGTGAAATTGAGAGGTTGGAGAAATTACCTAGATGCTTCCCCCTTCTCCAGGGGTGGGAAGCATGGCCTCATTGTGAAGTTGGCAGGGACAAACTCAGCCACTGCCAGGGCGTCGAGGGCCAAGTGGGCAGTGGGCAGCCTGAGCGGGGGAGCCCCGTCGAGGGACCTGACCCAGTGCTCCTCTCTGGTTTGCACCCTGCAGGGAGACATGGGAGCCACTGGGCTGGTTGGAGCTCCTGGACCCAAGGGAGAAAAAGGTGACATGGTAAGTATAGGGCCAGTGTGGGAGACCTGGGCTTCCACCACGCATGCATGTCAGCGAGAATGCACTGAACACTTCATGGGAGCTGGAGGCCAAGCCACACATTGCCCTCGGAGTGGAGTCCAAGCTCCTCCCCATGGGCATGGCAGGCCCGCCAGAGGTGGCCCCAGCTGTCACTCTTGCCCTGTCCTGCACCCCCCACGCTCCACCCCTGGAATCTGGGAGCCCCGATTGGCAGCTCAGAGTCTCCAAATTGGTCACTTCTCACTGACCACTGCACATGCTCCTTCCTCCACCAGGAAGAATTTTGCTGTCTTTCCACACCTTATTTTCCCCTCCCCTCCCCTCTCTGGCTGGCTCCTATCTGCCCACATCCAGACTGAACTGTGTGTGGTTCTCCGGATGTCCCTGTGACCCCCAGGAAAAGCAGCAGGGAACGGGGTCTGCCTGTGATGGGGCACAGGGATCGGAGGAGCAAACGCAACCTGCCAAGTCACCGTCACAGTGATAGTCAAAGGATGAAGGGAAATCACTCCTAAAGGAGGAAGGCGGGTATTATGACAGCATGTCAGCGAATACAGAATATCAGTAAAGAGATAGGAGTTTCTAAAAAAAAAAAAAAAAAAGTCCCAAATGGAAATTCTAGAGCTTAAAATTATAACTGAAAGGAAAAGGGGAATCAGTGGAGAGGCTCAGTGGTAGGTAGGAATGAGCCTACTGAAAAAAGGCCAGCATTCTCGCCAACAGATCAATAGTGATTCTGTAATCTGAAGACTAGAGAGAAAGAGAAGGCAGGAAAATGAACAGAGCATGGGAGGGCACCAGAATGCACCTAATGGGGCTGCCGGAACGGGAGAGGAAAGGAGCAGAAAGTGTATTCAAAGAAATAATGGGGAAAACAAAAATCTCAAATTTGGTGAAAAGCAGTAATCTACACATTCAGGAAGCTCAGTGAACTCTAATCAAGGTCGCACAAACAGAGCCATTCTCAGAAAGATTGTAGCCCAAACGCCAACAGACGAAGAAACTTGTGAAAGCAGCAAGAGAGAAAAACGAGTCAGTGTGGGTGGAGAAGAGCCAGTAAGATCCTTTCCTGCCTGACCGGTGGGGGTGATAGAGGCCTTAGTGCAGCAGGAGGACAGTGTGATGGGGCGTTGAACAAGCAGGTGTAGGCACAGCGTGAGACTGGGGGAAGAGGGACCAGAACCAGGTAGGGAGGGGGGTGTCTATAAATCTCCCCGGACGTAGTATGAATTCAGGTAGTATAACCTGGATTTGAAACCAGCTCTATCGGTAATCATGCTGTATATTCAGACTGGACATAAAAACAAGACCCAACTCTAGCCTGTCTACAGGAGACACACTTTAGATTCAAAGATGCAAATAGGTGGGCTGTAAAAGGATGGAAAATATATATTTTGAAAATGGAAAACTGAAAAATTGGGAGTGACTGTGCCAATATCAGACAAAATAGACTCTAAAACCCGACGTTAGTGGAAATAAAGAGGGGTATCTTAGAATGCTCAAAGTGTCAATCTTTCAGAAATTGGAAACAGTTATAAACATCTGTGCATCTCGCAGGAGTCCAAAATACATGAAGCAAAAAGGGACAGAATTGGAAAGAGAAATAGGTAAGTCAGTGATGATGGTTAGAGACCCAAGTGCCTCACTAGTGATGGATAGACCAGCCAGGACGGTGGAGAAACTGGGACTCTCAGACATCGCAGGTACAAAACGGTGCCACTGCTTTGGAGAACAGTCTGGACGTCCTTAAAAGCCTAAACAGCATGATCAAGTGACTTAGCAATCCACTTCTTAGATATATACCCAAAAGAAATGAAGACGTATGCCCTCACAAAATCTGTCGGCAAATGTTCAGAGCAACATTATTCATGATAACCAAAAAGTGGCAACAACCTAAGTGCTCGTCATGTGGTGAATGGATAAACGGGCTGTGTGTTACATTCATGCGGTGGCATGGGATTCTGCAGGATGGAACACTGATACATGTTACCACATGGATGAAGCTTGAAAGCACTTTGCTGAGAAATCACGGGATGCGAAGCCAGCTGTAAGAGCCACTTATTGTGGGATTCTGTGTATCTGAACCGTCTAGAGGAGGCAGATCTACAGAGACCAAGTCGATTTGTGTTTGCCTAGGTCAGGACGTGGCGGGCATGGGGAGTGACCACTAAGAGGTACAGAGTTCTGGCTCAGCTGATGAAAACATCCTACATTTGATTTTGATGGTGGTTCCACAATTCTGTAAATACACTAAAAACCGTTGCTTTGTATACGTTAAGTCAGTGAATTATACAGCAGGTGGATTCTATCTTAGTAAGGCTCACAAGGGAAAAAATACGAGTACCGTAATATTGAGCTGTTGGAAAAATTAAATGGGGTGATACCCACGAGAATGAATGCTCAACAAGTAAGGGTCATCATCTGTTTTGGACGCTCCTTCGCAGAGCTGATGAGAAAGCACCCGACCCTTTCAGACCCTGGGGCGCTGCTGCTATGTGTGAGGTTGTGTGTGGAAATTCTCCGTCCTAAATCTGTGCCTCCTTTCCTTTTCTAGGGCAGAGGGCCTTTTGTCCAAGGAGAGAAGGGTGAAAAGGTAAGCATTTCCCTATTCTCACTCCTCTGGGGCCGTGCTGCTGGCCACGGAGCAGGATAGGGGGTGCTGGGTTTGGGAGACGTGGTGCCTGGAAGAATCGGAATGGAGAGAAGAGGTCTCCTGGGTGGAGTGAGGAGCCTCAGTGCAGGGGCTCCCCTGACTTGGGCGGTGGAAGCAGATGCAGTGGGCAGCGCTGCTCGGCGGAGATGAGCATGTGCGAGCACAACTGGAAGGGGATGTTTGTTTGGGCCGTGGGTGACTGACGGTGCTTGGAGCAGAGGGTGCTCGCTGGGGCTCCTAGGGAGCGGGACGCAGAGCTGCAGAAGGTCTGAGCACCAGCATGCATGGCGTTAGATATCAGAGCGTGTTCAGGCCTTGTCTGCAGTTTGGGAAGACGCTGAAGTGTCTGTGCGTGGTCAGACATGCTGGGCATGTTTGAGTGCGACGTGCCAGGTGGGTGTGAGGGAAGAGAGCAGAGGAATTTGGGGAATCGCCAGGAGACTTGGCGAAGTTTCAGGGGGAGATGACAGGGAACAGCAGCAGGACGAGGCAGGCAGAGCGGTGGAGGAAATAGGAGGCAGGCCTGTACGCATTCTCCCCAAATAGGAATGTTGTACCTTCTTTTACCTTCATCATAAGGAGGACAAGCCCGACAGGTCCCAGGACATAGGGGTTTCTTCTGGGAAGGAAAGCTTTCTTAAGTTGTTAGTCTATAAGGAGAAATAAAAATCAGAGTGTCACTAAAATGCTATTTTTCACTCCCACCAACTATTAAAAATGTACTTTCCGTGTCCCAGGAGAGACAGCCACAGGACTCTGGGGCATGTGTCTGTGCTAACATCTCGCCAGAGCGCAGGCTCAGAACGCAGTGCCCATGGAGCCTGGAGGGTTTTTCTCCACCCCTCGCGTAGGGCTGGCTGTGGGAGCAGGTGCCACTCTGTTCCATTACCGTAGAAATGGCTTTCACGTGGCCAGCCCGTTCTCTCCCTGTAGGTCCCCTCTCACTGCGTACTTTCACTCCAGAGGTTTACTCTACGGAGCCAAACAAGGATGCCCAGACGTGCCTACCCCCATGTTTCACTCAGTGTCATTCATAAGTGAGACTGGAATCAACCACGTGCCGCGTAGTGGGCAGAGGGCGAACCGCGTTATCGCACGGCTAAATCATGCAGCGGCACTCAGGGACACAAAACCACATGTGGATGAGCAATTGATGACCTAGGAAATGAAAATAATAGTTGGTTAACTTTTAAAGCACACGGGAAATATCTGTACGGGATGACCCCAGTTGTGTGTGTGTGTGTGTGTGTGTGAGCGAGCGAGAGACAAGAGATGGAGTCCGGAGCCGGAGCCCCGTTGTTAGACAGGGTGGCCATGTTATTTGTTTTCTCCCCTGCTTCTCTGTGTCTTCATTTAGTCCGCAGAGGACTTCTCTTTCATCCCTGTCCGAAGCACAGCTGTGCACACACCTGCACACCCAGTAACCCCTACGCGAGGTTACTGAGCAGTCTGAGAGGCCGCGGGACGGACACACAGCGCAGTGTGACTTTGTCGTCAGTTTTCCAGTCTGGGTCTCCTGACCCTGAAGACGGGGCTGGCGGCGGCCACCGTCCACGGTTCCTGTGTGGCTTCAAAGCACGGCACCTGGGGGCTCGGTGCTCGAGGTCAGCAACTGCCTCTGTCTATCGTTGCTAGCTTGCTAGGGTCCTGTGGGCCTGGAGCACAGGTGTGAACAGGACACCCAGATGTTGCTGTCAGGACTGGGGCTGCCAGAGCCCTCGAAGTCAGGGTGCTGGGTCTGGGTGATGCTTGCTGGGTGAACCAGCGTGTGTCTCCTGGACCAGCATGGCCTCTGGCTGATGAGCTGTCCTCCTGTGTTGGTGTCACCAGGCGGGAAGTGATGGGCCTCTTTCTCCTGTGAGCAGCAGGGGCATCTCGGCCTTGTCTGTTCTGGTTTAGCTCAGAACAGGAAGCCTTATTCTCCTGATGGCTGCAGGCCCCTCCCTGGTGGCCCAGATCCCTGCCTGCGGTCCCACAGTCAGGACCTGCCAGGTCACGGTGGTAGCCAGGGAGGCCTCCTCACATCCTCGGTGCCGGCAGGACAGATGGGCAGCCAGATAGACTCCGGCATTTCCGGCTCTGTCCTTGGTTGACATTCTCCTGCAGTTGAACATTTTTAGCAAAGTCTGAGTCTGGATTCTGCCATATATTAGCTGTGTGATTCGGGGTGAGTCACCTCCCTCTCTGGGCCTCTGCTTCCTCATCTGTAAAAACGAGGGGGTGGGACGAGATGATGCATAAAGGCCCTGGTGGGCGGCAGCTCTGAGACTTGGTGATCAGCCCACCGCAGCCCGAGCCCCTGGGGCTCTCTTCTGTAACTTAGAGTCTCCTGCTCCCTTTTACCCCTCGAGGATGAGGCGAGACCAGGCTGGGTCAAAGGGACCGATAGAGTCCACAGGGCAGAGAAGGCCATGGTGACTAACGCACTTGGACAGGGCCCAGCAAACTGGCTTCTCTAATGAATATTCTCTCCAGAGCAGTGGCGCTGTGCGAGGGGGTCAGATGGACTGGAGCCCAGTGGGCCCAGGAATCGTATTTCTCTGATCGCGATGGTGTGGCTTGTATTTCTGGTGTCTAATTAACCACTATCAGGATGTATGTTGCCTCTCATGAGGGCCAGTGTGCCCCATACCTTATGTCTCATGATGAAGCCAGTGCTTTAGAGAGGGTGCTACTTATGCCCATTTCACAGATGGGGAGAACAAAGCTTAGAGGTCAAGTGACCAGCCCAAGGTCACAAGTGCGTCGGATGGTGGGAAATACAAAGTCTGGGTATTACCAAAGGGAAGGGAGGCTGTGGGGCTGATTGAAGCTCCCCTTCCCCAGCAGCTGAGGAAACTGGCTCTCAGAGAAGGTAGGTGACTGGTCCCAGGTCACACAGCAGAACAGTTGCTGGAGCTCTTGGCCTTCTGACTCTCCTCGGCTCCCGCATCAGATGCCCAAGACCATGCCGTGGCTCTGTGTTCCCGGGCTGCTTCTGCTCCTTGTCTTGGAAGCTGACTTCCTCTCTGGTTCCCATATTCACCGTGGGGTTCTTGGGGCCAATCTCCCCCAGTGTTTTAATAGATATGAAATCAGGCTAAGGGAAGGGGCACAGCCTTTTAGGGGGTGCCCCCAAACTGCCCCCACAGCCCAGGCATTGGGACCATTAAAGGAGAGGAGGGGAGGATGAACTTCCCACGCGTCTGGGAGCACCTGGCATTAAGTACGTGCTGGCCAAACGAGCACATGGATGAGTGGATCTTGGACACCCGCCATCCAAGACTGAGGGCCAGCTCGACCCAGCAGGGGGCCACCAACTGCAGTGGGATAGACCCAGCTTCAGAATCTCGCTCCACCTCGTGCTAACCGCATGTCTGTCCTAGGGTGACTCTGAGCCTCAGTTTCTTTTTCTGTAAAAGGGGGAAGGGGAAGGGTAATGGTTCTACCACATAAGGCAGGGTGGGACTAAAGGAGAGAACGTACGTGAAGGGTCTGACGCAGTGCCTGGCACAGGGAGCGCTCAAACTGGTGATGCTCTGTTTCTGTTACGCTCGTAATTTTCAGTGAATTTGCAGCTGGCGTGGTGGTGGTGATGAGGGGGTATAGCCACTGCCCTGGGCCGGTCGGGACCATTTCCGATGTAGTCAGAGGGAGCAGGGAAGGGTGATGACCTCTGTGCCCTCTGCCCTCGGTTCTTCCCTGCGGAGAAGATCGACCAGCGCGGTGAGACGTTGGCGTGAGGGTTCCTTTGGGCGGGCACTGAGTCGGTCTGGATGCCATGGAGGTGACGTCTGTTGCATTAGCTGGATCGTGAGCCCCACCCGTAGAAAAAGATTTAGAAACAACAGAAACAAGTCCAAAATGTGAGTTTCCGCTGAGCTTCCTCTTGGTGCATCCTGAGGGTCATTCTGCTCTGGGGACCAAAGCCGCCAGAGAGGACATGGCAAGGCACTGGGTTGTGTCCCTTTCCTAGGCCCACAGTGCCCTCTGGTGTCTGCAAGCCAGGTCCGCTCCAGTTTCTCTCTGCAGGGCTCCTGCCCAATGTGACGCTGGGGACATCTCTGCCATTCTGGGGTTGTCCTCTTTTCCTTGCAAATCTGGCATCTGGGAGGAAGGAGGGAAGAGGAAGCCTTGGATTTGTGCTCAAACGTGGGCTCAGGTGATGGAAAGAAAGCAGGTTTGGGGAGCTAGGCAGACATGGTTTGGATCCCAGCTCTGCAGGGGCCAGGTGATCTTTGGCTGTCTCTCTGAGAGCCTCAGTGTCCCATCTGTAAAATGGGAACATGGATGCCTACCCTATAGGGCTGTTGTGGGGATTATAGGAGGTTGATAATGAGAGCACCTGGCTTCGTCTTTGGCATGTGATAAGCACGTGTAAAAATCTGTCCCTTGCCTTTCTTTTTTCTGCTAGAAGCAATTGCTAAAATCCATACAAGAGAGACATGTATTTCTTTAATAGGTGGCATTTAAGTAGCCAGTACGTGAGAGAGGGTGGTGGGTCCACAGAGCTCTAAAACCCAGGTTGGGCCCCCATCCCGGGGCTCATTCACAGTTCTGTGGAGGAGACCTGCATGAACGCACTCACGCCATCCAGAGTGTGGGTCTTCCTACTGGTCTCTAAACGAGCCATCTTGTGGCCTCCATCCCCCACGCTGTTGTGCACGCCGAGGACCCTGCCTGGGCCTCAGGGGACAGAGGAGCGGAGGATGGTCACATCAGCAGAGCACACTGAGGGTTTCCTAGGACACTTGGTGTTCTACTGTAGGGGGTACTAAGAAATGAAACAAAAAGAAATGTCTAGGAAATTATCATGAGCATAATTCATATAAAGGGAGAAACAGAAGCAGAAACAAAATTACCACAAGCTGACTGTATTTTTTATAAGAACTCTTGACAACCACAACAGCAACGAAAAATGGGAACCACCTAATGGAACATCGCATTACAGCAACCAGATGGGCACGAGTGAAAATTAGGAACACCTTGTGATTGGGAGCTAGGCATGCAACGTCATGCAAATGAGATACAGTGTAGGAAGCCCTATGTGCTCACTCATGAAAGGGCGCGTGTGCAGGGCAAACCGCCAGCACGTAGGGTAGTGGGATTTGGGGTGTTTCATATGTCTTGTTAATTACTCTTCCTGGTGTTACAATGTCTGTAAATATTTAACCAAAGACTAAGTCTTAATCTTAATATAATGAAAATCCTTTTAAGTATAGGACCTTCACAATTGTCCATGCGTGAAATCCCAAAACGGTGTGATTTTGGAGGAAAGCGTCCTGTCTCCCCGCACAGGGGGGTCTGCTGAGCACTGGATGGTAGGACAACTGATGGGTCCAAAAGGCAGAACATGGCAGTGGCTGAGGGTCGGGCTTTGGGACCCTGGCACTGCCCCTTCCTGCTGCATAACCGTGATCGGTGGTGGGGAACAGGGGGAATTCTCCACAGTGCTTGGTGCCTCAGTTTCCTCTCCTGTGCATGGAAGATAGTAGAACCAACCATGGGCTCTGCTCAGGTGGACGTGAGGGTTCAGTGAGGGTATCCAGGAAAGAACTTCGTCGGCACCTGCTAAACGACTCGGGCAAGCATTAGCAAGAATCGGGTGCCAGCCATCCAGGCTCGGATTCCCTGAGCACGGCCATCAGTTCAAGCACATTATCCGAGTTAGCTCAAACCAGACAAACTCAGTACTTTTGCTTCGAAGCCCAGAGACAGATGTTCTTTCCCCTGGGCCCACGGCTGTGAGGAGGGAGCCCTGACATCCCTGCAGCCATTTTGCTGTGGTGAAATGAGCCAGTTGGAGCGGGGTGAGGTGACGCTCAGAGGTCAGGCCGACTGAAATGGATCCTTGTAAGTGACGCTGCTGAGTGATCATGCCGGCAGCGTCTCCAGCTGCTCTGCTACATGAGCGGCGCATTTCCCGCCAGCCTTGTCCTCTGTACGAACAGCAGCTGGTGTTACTATTACCATTAGAGTGGGGCTGGGGTGCGGGAGGGGAGGGCTGGCCAGGACCAGGGCCAGGGCGGGGAGGTGGGGCAGGGCTGCATTTCCCTGGAGTGGAGCACAGTAGGGGACAGCGTGGGAGAGGGCTCCACAGCCCCCATCAGCCCGGATCACGCCCTAGAGCTAGCAAGGGCACCTGAGACCTACAGGGGACAAAATTGGGGCAGAGTGTCCTGTAAAGCCATGCTTGGGTCAGCGCCTCAGTACTCAGCATTTGGTAGAAGCAAAGAAGCTCAAAAACAACAGCCCCTAGAAAGTCCTTTCTTAAGCATTTCCACAGAAATCCATATGGCAATAAATAAAAGTTCATATGGATTTTGTGCTCAGATTTCACGGTATGGTGCACCAGAAAAAATATACGAGCGAATATCAGGAACTCAGCTGAATTTTCCTGGGCTGGCTGGCCCAGTAGCAGACAGAGTTTTAGGTCACACAAACATCAGTCCCTTGTCTTCTATGGTTTTCTGCAATTCTTGCCGGGATCATAAACCTGACAGGACAGACGTGGTAAAAGAGGAATCTGAGTTGAACAAGTAGACCGGGTGCTCCTTTCTAGAAACTTCTGCTGAATGTCCTGAAAGGGATCCCAGAGCAGTGAGCCTGAGTGTCCTCGAGTCCTCACGTAGAAGAGTCTTCGTATGCTGGGTCATCACAAAGCTAAAGATGCTGCCACGTGGAAAACTGAGGAGAGAGTCCAAGGCCAACATGATGAAACGAAGGGCTGTTGGCAAGCCAGGTTCCTAGCGGTCAGCAGAGGCAGCCTGGTCCCCAGGTCTGAGGAGACCAACAGGTTCTGCACATGCGGCCTCGAGGACAAAACAGGCTCCTCCACCTCACTGTGGACCGTGAAGCACCCAGCCTGTCAGGAAAGGCAGCTGACTTGAGGGACACTGGGGGCCCACCTGCCCAAAAGTCCCTTCCAGCAGTGGGGCAGGGCGCCGGGAATTCCTCGGTTCCAAGGAACTGTCCTCCTCCCGCTTACCCTCGCCATCCTGTTAGAAATGTGCAAGCGTGGGTGAATTTGCGTTTGATTGTAAAATGCTGTTGTGACAGATTCCCTGTTGACCACCGCTCAGCACCACGCGTATGTGGCAGATAGAGTCCACGTGTTTGGAGTGCACATCACACCTGCTGTGACAGGGCCCCAAGAGACCCTTCCTCTGCATGTCTCCTTCCAATTCTGGCCTTCTCTCAGTATTTCTCCCCCTGGAGACCGGGTTCCTCCTTTTGCACCCACTTTGCCCTCTGCCTCTTGAAATACTAGGGATGCTTCTGACCCAGGAACTTTTTTTCTTTTTTTCTTTTTTTAAAGATTTTATTTATTTATTTGACAGAGATAGAGACAGCCAGAGAGAGAGGGAACACAAGCAGGGGGAGTGGGAGAGGAAGAAGCAGGCTCATAGCGGAGGAGCCTGATGTGGGGCTCAATCCCATAACGCCAGGATCACGCCCTGAGCCGAAGGCAGACGCTTAACCGCTGTGCCACCCAGGCGCCCCTGACCCAGGAACTTTTGAGCCTTCCTGCACAGAGCCAGGAGGTCCCAAGAGCACCTTCTCATTCATTCCTCCCAGTGAGCACTGGCATTCCCCCCATTTCGTGGAAAAGCCACTGAGACTTGGAAAACACATACATTGATGTTTTCACTGTAAGAAGCTATAGGAAGAGGACAACACAGTTTATAATAGCTCTGGCTTGTTCAAAATCCTAACAGCTACCCATTTAGGGGCAGGCAGGGCTCCTAGGGACTGAGGAGGGACAGCAAAATGAGGCACATAAGCCTTGAGGTATGATTAATGCAACATATTTGCACCTGAGAGCAAAAGTGGGGTGCCCAGAGGATGATAAAGTGTGTCCAGGAAAATATCACTCTGGCCACTGCACAGCTGATAGGGCAGAGCTGGTGACAGCTGGACTTGGCCTTCCCATTCAAGTCCAGTCTGAGCTCACTGAAGGCCCTTTCTGTGAGGCAGTCACAGCAGTGCCTAGGACCCCACAGCAGGGGTCAGTCAGACCAGCTCTCACAATGACACCACACTGATGTCAACATGACAAACACACTGTGGGTTGTCTCCAGGGTAAAAGGATAGGTCCTTCCCCCTGAGCTAGTTCTTTCTTGGGTGGCTTTCCAGGGCAGGCTTTACTTGAAACTGTGAGATGAGATTTCATGGAGTCTTTATGGAATGGATTGCAGAATTGGTGGGGAAAGAAGAGAGGGCCCTGCCAAATAGAGATTTTCTGCCTGGTGTCTCTGTTCCAGACCAAGGCCCAAGAAGGGTCTCCAGAAACCACAAGATGCTTCTACACATCAGGGGTTTCTGGTGTAAGTGAAAAGTGAGGCACAGCAGGGGGTAGTGGGTACACTTTTATTTCACTGATTCTTTCTGAGAGAATGGGATAGAGACGTTAGCAATAGGAGCCGTGCAGAATTCAGTGGCTGACCCGTGATGATTTTTTTAAAAGATTTTATTTATTTATTCGACAAAGATAGAGAGCCAGTGAGAGAGGGAACACAAGCAGGGGGAGTGGGAGAGGAAGAAGCAGGCTCATAGCGGAAGAGCCCGATGTGGGGCTCGATCCCATAACGCCGGGATCACGCCCTGAGCCGAAGGCAGACGCTTAACCGCTGTGCCACCCAGGCGCCCCTGACCCGTGGTGATTTTATGTGGAACAGTGTGGTGACTTGGTCTCAAAGAAGGTGCCACATGGTGGAAAGAATCATAACAGCTCTTACTGAGCTCTTGCTATATACCAGGCTGTTTAGTTTGATATCAGCCTTCTGCAGCCCCTTAGGGAGTCTGGGGCATGCCCAAGGTCACAGAGTGACCCACTTCTATCCACTGCATGGCCAACGTCAGCTCTCTGCCCTTCCGTGAAAGTAGTGCTGGTATCTGGGAAGCCTTGACCCTCAAAAACCATGTCCCTGATGGGAATCAACTTATTTTATGTAATGACTGCTTTGTAGAGCTCCTGAGCCATAAAGTATAAATTATACGTGTGTGTTTGTATGTGTGAAACTTCTAAGATATATTTATGCCATTGCCTCTAGCTCTGGGTCCCTTTCTCTTTGCTCACGGCTGTCTTAATCAGCAGCCCCATCTCCTATTCTTAGCCTGTGCATTAATGTGCATTATTCATGGTTATCGAGTTGGATAACTGTGGTTGAAGGCCTTCTATTTTTATAATAATTAAAGGGTTTCGGGAAAAATAAGTTTAGCTGCTTATGTGCCCTCAAGTAGCCTTGTGGGGTTGGGGGCAAAACGCTGAGAGAATCATGGCGCCGCAGACCCTGTCCGTGGTGCTGAAGGACACGTTGGGGAAGTTTTGAGTTCCCGGATCTCACAGCCCCAGGCAGAGCTGGAATAGGAAAGTCTGTACCTTTCCCCACCTCTGTCTGACACTCAGGCACTTGCCAAGCCTAACGGACCAGTCACAAGACCTAGGGCTTTGTAGAGGAGGCAGGGAGTATTTGTGGGAAGAGCAAATGTTGGGCTGCTGGATGGTGGGATGGCGCGGGGGCAGGGGAGGCTGAGGGTGTGGACCCTGGACACAGACTGGAGGCTGTGTAACACTTTATTCGTCTATAAACTGGCACCTGTACCACTACTCATCTCAGAGGGTTGCTGTAAGGATGAAATGAACTAATGAAAATAAATGACTTATATTTTTATATAAAAAGTGCTCATAAATGTTAAGTATAATTACTATTATACCAGCGTAGGGTTACATTTTTTATACACCAGATGATGTCTTCTGCATCCTGGGCATCGATGAGTCTTATCCCCAGGGACGGCCGACAGCTGCAAAATGTCGGGGCTCCCACCTCCCCCCAAGGGGGAGCCTCTGTAGCTCTGCAAGCCTCCCAAAGCCTGGAGAGTTATTGGAAAATGTGCTCCAGAGGGGCTGATCACAGTACGGGGTGTCCTTTCCTTTCCTTGGTTCACGTAGAATAATTTGTAGAGCATCTGAGAATATAGCAGTGCCTGGTATTTATGAAGACTGTAGTCTGCCAGGACTCTCACACATGCTATTTAGTTTGGAGGTAAATACTGCTGCCCTCATTTTACAAGCGTATTAACTATGTGACCAAGAGCCAAGTGAGTTTCTCTCTCCGTGTGGCTGAGCCAGGAGCTGTGCTCATTTTTTCTGACCCCATGGCCGGCATTTATCAGGGCTGAGCAGTGGTTCTCAGACTTGACAACAGCCGAATCACCGGGAGCGCTTATTAACCCAGCTTGCTGGGCCCCACACCCCAAGTGTCTGGTTCAGGGGGCTGGGAGGGGAGCAGAGCGTCTGCCTTTCTAACAAGGCCCAGGGGATGCCGATGCTGCTGGTCCAGGAGCCACACTTTGAGGACTGCTGCCCAGAGGACTCCTCAGACCCCACCTGCAGGACCTCCTCTGCCTCTTACAGGTGTACTTCTAGAGATGAAGCAATATCTTTGTCAACATTTAGAAAAAGCCCTGATAGTTAATTAACCAGAACAGGGGAAATGCCTGCTCTCTCTTTTGTCTGTATTTTACCCAATGAGGTAACCAACCCCATAATTCCTGGAGGTCCGGTTCTGAAAGTGGGCGTGAGCAGATAGCTCCTGCCACATGTAACCCTCCTGGGGGCTCCCAGTGAGACCATGGAGGCAGTGTGTGTGTGGGGAGGGGGAGTGGACAGAGAGGTCCGCCTTGACGTGGCATCAACACCCCTCTTCCCCAAGCCCTGGTCATCTTCTGTAGCGGGTTTCATATGCATTATCTATTGTCATCCTCTTGATCTGAGTGACTGCCTTTTCACAGGTGAAGAGTGGAGGTTTGGATAGTTTACCCAAAATAATAGTTCCTGATGCTTGTTTGGATTTCCCTGTATATGCAGCATTTCCCCAGGCATTGTCTCCGGGCATCTCACCGACCACCTTGGGCCAGAGGTACAACTCTTCTCACGTTACTTTTGCACAGGTGAAGGAGCTGAGACCCAGGAGGGGAGGTGACTTGTTCTGTGTGGCTAACAGGTGGCTGAGGCTCCATGGCCACCCAGACCCTTCTTGCCCAGTCTACTTCCCTTGCCTTTGCGTCCCTCTTCCTTCCTTCCTTCCCTCCCTTTCTCTCCTTTTGTTAAACTTTAAGTGGATCTTAGCTACACATATTCCCTTTAAAAATCACTCTGTGCCTGACTTGACCAATTCCCAGAGCAACTCCATTCTTCTCCTTTAGTTAATCCACCCCACGGGCTGGAGAACGTGTTCCTTGTTTTCAGAACTATACCAACAACTGGCATTTTAATGATGTCCACACCCTTTTTCCCATCTGAATGCAGCGTGGGTCTCTATGAACCGAGGCTCAGAGAGGGAGGGTGAGTTTCCTAAGGGGATAGAGCGTGCAGCCCTGGGCTGTACCTTGCCCTTTGCAAAGTTGCTGCAGACAGCGAATGGGGAGCCCCCCTGGGGGATTTTGGAAGGTATATCACAGGGCATGGTGGTGTTCTGGGAGGCCGAGCTGAGATGACGTGAAAACATGAAATATTTGGGTCAGGTTGACAATCTTCATAAGAGCTGGAACCTGTCTAATAAATGCCTGGATCTCATGAGGATTTGTAAGTGGAAATTTTCAGGATCTATTTTGCAGTGCTGGCTTGGTTATCCTAACCATGTAAAATAAGATTGAAAAGAGATGCTATCCTTCTAGACAGAGAAAATATTCACCTCTAAGGAGGCCTGTACTCAGTGTCTTAGGCTACAAAACATGGGTAGCTCACCCATCACAAAGCAGAAGTGGCTGCTGGTTCCAAACCAGTTTGCCAGGCCGCCCCTGTCCTCGGGAAGCACTGATCCTGAGCCAGCTTTGTGATCCCTATTTACAGATGAAGACTGGGTATCAGAGCATTTGGCTAACTAGGCCATGACCATCAGTACTAAGTGATGGAGGGTTTGAAGCCGCAGTTGGCTGGCTCTCAAGACCACTGTTTCTGTACAATGCCCTGCTGTTCACTGTGTCCCTGAGGCTTTCATACCTGCAAGCCTAATTTTAAAGTAGGAGGGCCTCCCTGCTGTCTCGCTTAGGAGCCCACAGGGCCCAGGAAGGGATCGAAGCAGACGGCACTTGGATCCTGTCCCCAGCAGGCCGTGGTGACAGGGAGGTAGGGGCTGAGCCCTGACGCCCCACCTCTTGGAGCTCCTGTCCGGCGAATGAGACAGATTCGTCCGGATATGTGTTGGGCATCTATTGGGAAGTGCCAACAAGGCTGGAATGTGACAACTGGGCAAAGAGGAGGTTCCGGAACTCTCTGGAGTTCCCTCTGGCATTGTCTCTGGTCTCCTCCCCAGCTCCCTTTATTAGACGGTCCTGGGAGATCCAATGCCCTGCTGCCCACACCCCCGTTTATTCCTGAGGCAGGAGCCCACCAAGACACCCCTTCCCCTGGCTTCAGCTGCAGCGGCCAGAAGACAGACTGGCCTTTCAAGGACCCACCATCTTAACTGGGTAACCAACACCTGGGGGGAGCTCTGCACCTCGTCCTGCGATAGGCCTGGTTGTAGAGGGAAGTACATATAGAGGGAAGGGCATGTCCTCAGAGGAGGTCCTTATTCTTCTCCAATATCCCTCCTTTTGGGAAATCTTGAATTTAGCCCTAGAGTTGTAGAGAAGCAAGATCTAAGTAGTCTGGGGTCCCTGCCATCCGCTCAGATCGGTGCAGGATGGGGCAGGGGATACAGCATGGGCCTTGGAGACAGACATTGCAGCTGGGGAGCCGAGCCCGCCCTATTCCTGACCACCAGCATCCTGGCCTGATGGGGCATCTGCCTCCGGGCAGGCAGCTGAAGGAGCTCTGCTGCTTTCCCGGGATGCGAGGCTGGCTGAGGCCACAGGAGAGGAACAGGGTCCCTGGAGAAGGGGAGTGGGGCTTGGCTGGGCGTTCAGGACCTGCTGCTTCAGCCTGGCTACTCCTGGCTATGGCAGCAGCTGTGTGGGCTTGAGACCGTCACGCCCTCTGTGCCCGAGTGCTCTGTATAGAGTGAGGATAAAGACACTTGGCCCGCAGGGCTGCGAGCATCCCGTGAACCAGTGCGTGCAAACGCCGCAGAGAGGCCGGTGCTGGGGCCCCGAGGGCATATTCCAGGTATAGACGCTGCAGCTGTGGACCCACAATGGCATCTCTGTGCTTGCATTTGATAAACTATGAAGCGTAGAACACAGCTGTGTCGTTCTTGTCAAAGTGTCCTGGGACAAGTTAGAGGCACTGCTGGAAGGAGCGTACTCCATGCTGGGCGCGTCGTGCGTGCTCAGTGAGGACTGAGTGCTCCGAGCAGCCTCTTCAGTGTCACTTGGTTTGTGCGGTTATTAACGTCCCTGTAATATTGCTGCTAGTTCTGCATTCTTGGTGCCAATGAAACAAGGCGAAGGGGTGTTTCGTCAGCACTCAGGAACTCAGAGATCACTTCTGCCTGTGCTGGGTGCCTGCTTCATCTCTGGACCCTTGAATTCCAAAACAGCCCGCTGGGGAGGCGGACAGGGATTCATCCCCATTGTGTGGATGTGTAAATGGTGGCCGAGACATCGCCTGTAAGGGCAGCCGTTCCCTCGAGGACGCTGCTGGTGGTTCGACCCCAGGAAGCACCCGACTCCCATTGGTGCCGACGAAACCCCGGGTCCCTAACATTGAGCAGCCCTTCCTCTTGCGGAACATCCACACCCTGCTCTCCTGCCCCTTGTAGCCAACCGAGGACAGCCACAGGTACCTGAAGGCCCACGAGCAAGTGTCCTCCCTCCCCAGACTGGACCTGACTGCAGCGCTTGCCCGCTGGAGACGGTCCGTCTTTCCTCCTCTTACTCTGTAAATAACTCTCCTTTCCAGCACTTTCAAATCCCTGCCAATGGCAGCCTGATCTCCTTGACACAGGTGTAAAAAGGACTCGGTTTTGCCCATGATGAGGTGCAGAAATGTCTAGGCGCCTCTCCTTGTGTGGGCACTGAGCCCGTGCAGCCCCTCACACAGCCCGTGGCCAGATCGGCTAGGCGAGGACACCGGACAGCCACCAGCACCAAGCACATTCAAGGCTTCAAGGAAACCCGCTGTAAAGGAACCTGTTTAACTGGGTTTAACTCCGTATTTCTGTATTTCACAAACCTATTTGACTGAAGAACCCCCTCCCTTCCCCCAACCCCTCACAATTTAATTACAAATCAAACTGGTATCATCCAGACCAACTTTGGAAATGTTACTTGGAGCACCGTGGAGACATTTAATACTTAAAAAATTTCGCAGTAGCTGTGATTGTTCCCATTTCACAGAAAGTGAAACTGAGCCCCCCAGATATTAAGTCCTTTGCCCCAAGGGGCCCTCCTTCCACTAAGTGAGGGGGGCAGGAGCTGACGTTCAGCCTACGGGTCTTTGATTCCCCTCCCCAGGCTGCCTTGTGGGGAGACATCCCTTCTGGAAGCCTCCTCACATTCACCAATCCCTTCAGTCTCCAGGACTAGAGCCTCCTGGCCTGAGCCTAAGAACCAAACGCCACTAACCAGCAGATGGGTGTGTTATGTGAGCAAAGGTGCCCTGTCTTCACTGTGAACTTGCTCTGCGAGGGAGGGAGGGCGCATCTCCTGTGACCTTCCCAGCCAGCATATTACGTGCATGGCGCACAGGGGACGGCATCATTTCCTTGCCAAGAGTGGGCCTGGGCAGTGTGGTTCCATCTACTCCTTCAGTGATCGTGGGCAGGGCAGCTGTGCTGACTGCGTGCTGCCTGGAAGCCCGTGACGGCCCCACAGCTGAGCACGTGCTGCATTTCCAAGCCCTCGCTCACCTGGCAGCAGTCCTGCTGGCCTCTTCTTCCATGCAGGTGACAGGCCAGTGACACACATGGCCGTCCAGCATGGCTGTGTATGAGGTCCCACAGCTAGAAAGGGGCTGAGCTGGGACGCAGATCACGTCTGTCTGACACCAGGGCTGCAGTTCTCTGTCTTTTCAATATCACACTGACTTAGAAGGAGCATTGAGTCTGTGGAAGGCACTTCATGGAAACTAGAAGCGTGTATGTGTGTGCAGGCGTACAGACACACATGCATCTGCATTTATAGGTGAACAATGTACAAGGTCTGACACGCCTTCGAGAGAACGACGAGACCTCTCTCGTGGGGTTATTTGAGGACTGTAAGGAGTAGAAGCAGAGGACGTGCTGTACCACAGTGTTTGCTTGATATTACTTACGGACTCATCAGTTCGCACATGTGTCTGAATGTCCAATAACCTCATTTCACAGATGGGAGAGCCTGGAAAGAGACATTGACTTGCTCAGTGTCCCACAGAAAATTGACGGGGGTTGAGGGGCAGGGGACCCTGGACTGAAGGTCTTGGCAGAATCCTCTGATTTGAATTGAATGGTGTCGGAGTCGGACGGGAGCTCAGAGATCCTGGAGTCCCTGTGTTTCAGTGCCCCCCCATGAGCTCTCCAAGGTGTGTGTAGGAGACGACCAGCCTGGCCTGTGTCCCCCTTCCTCCCCACAGCTGCCCCATGAGTATGCCTATCACGGGCTTCTACCCATTAGAATGGAGTGTGCACCAGCTTCAGAAATCCTTCTAGACACCTGTTCTGGCCCAGTGGTGCTCAGCTAGGGGCGAGTTTGCATCAGGGGACCTGTGGCAGTATCTGGAGACGTGTTTGGTTGTCACCACTAGGGAGTGCTACTGGTGTGTAGGGACGGATGCACCTGGACATCCTGCAGTGCCCAGGACAGCACCCCCCCCTGCAACAAAGGGGTGTCGGGGCCAGTGTCCATCTGGCCCAGACTTAGAACGCTGTGCTTTGGGTGTGTGACACTGAGCCCGGAGCAAGGAAGGGCCACACTGTGAGTTAGGGGAGGGGCGTGGGACTGGCAGGTGCATATGGACCCCTGGGGGTCTTGTTAAAATGTGGACCCCAACCTATGTGGTAGGTCACCAGTGAAGCCTGAGACTCTGCATTCCCTGTGCTCTTTATCCTGCACTGACCAGTGCTCTCTCTCTCTGCCATAGGGTTCCCTGGGCCTGCCCGGTCTCCCTGGAAGAGACGGCAGCAAAGGCATGCGGGTACGTCTGCTCCCACCGTCCTCCCCACTGGCAGCCCCCTGATCAGAGCCCGTGTCCTTGAGCGGGGCGGCCTCTGGCAGGGGCCAGGCGTGAGCTGGGGCTCATGTGTACCGCGACCTTCCCAGGTCCCCAGAGGTCAGCCTAATCATATTAGCGACAGCAGCTGCAGCTGTTGCCACGGGCACTGCCTGCGAGCCCTTGCAGGCGAGTTTCTCACTCAGCTGACAAGCAGTTCTGCACTGGAGGTCTTTGTTGTCCCGGAGCCCGGCCTGGAGTGAAGTCCAGGCCCAAAGTGGGGGATTCGCCCAGGTCTCTAGTTCGTAGCTTGAGGAGTCGGGGAGGGACCTAAGCAGCACCCCGTCCCCTGCATGTGGCCCCCAGCCTCCATCTTATCAGCTTCCCGACTCCACCTGTCTATTCCTGCCTCTGAGTTAGAACACGCTCCAGAAACCCAGACCGAAAGGGATCAACTTGGGCAGGCCAGGCTACTCGAGCGTGAAGGGATCATTCTCACCAGGAACCCAAGGGAGGTTGGTTCTGGGTGTTCCCTTGGTGGTGTTCACCACGGGTGGGCAGGCCTCGGAGCGGGAGCCTTGACCACGAGCACCTCCTACGTCCTCAGCCTTTAGCACCCAGGACAGGAGGCCTGCGTGGAGACCAGGAGAGAAAGGGGGGCTCCATACTCCGCAGACGCTCTCTCGCTCCCCCCCCAGATGGCCAGGCCCCTCCATGAAGAAGGCCCTCCTTGTCACTCCAGTCACTCTGCTTTCTCCACTGTTGTGTCTGAATCTAGTTCTGCTGACCTCTAGCAGCAGGAGTGAGGGGGGTTGAGCTGTCCCCCTTGCAATGAAGACCAGCACCTTTGCTCACGGGACGTCTCCAAGGGCAGCCTGGGTCTCCTTTCACGGGTGGTTACCTTGTGTCTGTGATGGGTTTTGAGTTCCAGACGCGGATGTCCCTGAGGCTTTGGGCTGCGCTGGCGTGCCTGGGCCTGTGTCCCACTGGGTTCTGATCAGCACCGTGTTGTGTGTGCAGGGGGAGCCAGGAGAGCCGGGAGAGCCGGGGCTGCCTGGTGAGGTGGGCATGCGGGTAAGTGTCGCTTTCCTCCGATGTTTCCAGGGGATAAATCTTGGTGCAAAACCGGTTGCTTGAGGTGCAGAGTAGTTGGCGTGACATCCCCACCCCTGCTTCCCATATAACCGCATGCACGCTTGGGTGTCTATAGCCTCACATACGCGGTTTGTCCTGAATTCTTGCAAAAAGTGAGTCATACCATACTCTGCTGTTTATCTTTTTCATTTATGACAGATTAGACATCTTTCCACACCTGTTCTCTTCATCTATGCGTTTCGTTCCATGATACGGGTGCCTCATAACCTACATAACCTTCTCCTTATTATGGCCCTAAATGATGTTTCTAATTTCATTTTTCACTAAAATCAAGACAGCAGTAAATGCATGCGGGGGGTGTGTATGTGTGTGTGTGTATGTGTGTGTGTGTGTGTGTGTGTATGTGTGTGTATGTGTATGCGTGTATATGTGTGTGTGTGTGCACTTCTTGTGTACTGAGGCTTATTTCAATAGAATAGAGCACCAAAATTGGGATACCTTTAACTGAAGAAATGCACATTCTAATTTTAATAGATCTTAAGAGACATTTCCACATTAGCTGCTTCGAATCCACAGCACCTGAGGGTCCAGGCAGCAGACGAGCCTCAGGGCTCTGCAGCCCGCTTTGGGCCTTGTCAGGACTTGTCCAGGCCCCGCTGGCCCTTGGGCAGAGTGTGAATGAGGAGCTGCAGGAATCCCGCAGCTTGCTCAGAAGCTGGGCACAGATCCTGGCCGGGTCGTGGAAAGGCCACGGGGCGCAGGGCAAGTGGAAATGGAAATTGTTGCACTGGCCTCATTATAGCTCGGAGGCAACACATTCTAGCTGCTCCTCGAACTTGAGCAGGTAGGGGTGAGAATCATGGTGACACTTGGTCTCCCCGCAGGGGGTGGCATGAACTCTAAGTAGAGCAGGGACAGCACGTGGCAGGGGAGAAGCAGGGATCTCTGGGTGTTGCCTCTGCCCTGCCTCTCCTTCCCCTGCCCACACCTTTCTTGTGAACACTCTTGCACAGGGATTCCAAGGACCACCTGGACTCTCCGGGCCTCCTGGACACATTGGAGCTCCTGTAAGTAAAGGCAAGCCTCGGGAAGGGGTCCTGTTCCTTCTGCAGGGATTGCGACCGGGCCCCCTGACACATGGCCCTCCCGTGTCTGTACACGGAGGACCCACTGCCTTGCGCGTATCGGTGGCAATGAAGTGTTGGTGTCTCTTCCTAGGCCAGAAATGCTGAAATGTTATGGCACTTGGGAACCTCCTGGAGATCGAGTTTAAATGCACATTCCCAGGACCCCATTCCTAGACAGTAATGCAGCAGCTTTGGTTGAAGTCCGGGAATCGCATTTTGACCCGGCAGCCCAGGTGTTTCTGACACTTGACCGGAAGAAGCCGTTTTTACTAGCCCGTCCAGGCCGCCAGTCCAGGAGGGTGTGGAGTCTGTTAATCCCCAGCCCTAGAACAGTGCCAGACCCGTGATGCGTGGTCAGTAACCGCGTGCCCCTCAAAGTAAGCGACGAGCAGATAGACGTGTGTGTAAGGAGCCAAGTGGCTTCTTGGGTTATAACTCGGAGGTAACACATTCCGGCTGTCCGAGGGCCCTCGACCTTCAGAACAGAGAAGCTGGACTGACATGTGTTCCTGCTCTTCCCCTCTCCCTGCAGGGTCTCCAAGGAGAACGGGGTGAAAAGGGAAACCGAGGAGAAAAGGTATTTACGTCTGCCTCAACTTGTCACCGCAGTGTTCCATGGGAAGGAGGAGGAGGGTGCCTGGGACTGTCTGTGCTGTGCCTGCTGTGGGTTCTCGTGTGTGTGCGTGCACACGGGTGCCCATGTGTGTGTGTGCAGGAAGTCTGTGTGTGCTGCTTTGCGTGCATACGTGGTGGGCGCGGTCCGGTGCAGATGGGGCATTAATTTCCCAGCCTAAATGTAAGCTCTGGGCCAGAAGGGCACGGACTTAGCTCCAGCAGGCATGGCAGCCCCTCACACAGGGAGAGTTTAGGGTTTCCAGGCTAGCGGGGCGGGGAGGGGGTGGTAGAGGGGTGGGTATTGTCAGAGTCCGAACTGGGACTCAGAAAGTCCTGGTTGATGCTCTTGGGCTCACATCTCACTTGGCAATTAAATAACTTTTGTGCTCCTTGATTAACCAAAGCGAGGGTGCGTGGTGACAGCTGTGTTGGGGACCCACATTTGGCCTCACTCACCGGGCATTAGGAACTGACCCACACTGAGGCTCTGGGGTGCAGACTGCCATAGTGGCTGGCATGTTTGAGGAGGGCTGGGGGGGTCACCATTCCTTCATAATATACACCAGCGTACAACAGGGTGACCCTCAGACCAGACCCTTCCACGTGAGCTCCTGCCGTTGGTGGCTCAGGGTTCAGCATGGGGGGAACAGGGACCGCAGACCCCTCCTCCTGTCCACACAGCAGCGGCCACTGCGTTCTCGGAAGCCTCTCCCCCAGCCCATCCTTCAGGTCTAGAGCTGGAACGCGGCCCTCCCAAGCCGAGTCACGTTCCAGATGGTTTTTCAGAGTCTTCCTGCTCTGTCCTCAGTGGTGCGTGTTCTGCTCATCTTACAAGAAGTTTTGAAGTTATTATTTTATGTTTATATCAATATATTTAGAAAATAGTAAAAACTAGCCTGTAATTCCTCCATCCTGATGTAACTATGGGAGCGCTTTGGCCCGTTTTCTGTAGGACTTGTTCTTCGACATCTGATTTCCTTTTACATAGACACACAGAATCTATTCGGCTTTGCAGCCTGTTCTGCCTATTGTCCCCACACGCGGTAGAGTTTTTATGACGAATTTTAAGTGGCTGCACACCGTTCTGGTGCAGGAACAGCCCGAGATTTATGGGTTCATCCCCCTGTTCTTGATCACTTCGGGTTGTTCCCAGTTTTTCATGATTCAGAATAATGCTTGGGTAAATATTTTAAAACTGACCACTATACATATTTATTTAGTTTTCAAATTAAGGTTTATTTCCTTAGGCTGCTTTCTGGGCAGTGAGGTTACCAGGGCAAGAGCATGAACTTGTGTGTGGCTCTGGGAGCACTCTGCCACGTTGTTTTCCAAAGGTTCTTCAGAATCAAGGGAGGCCGGGGCTAGTGTGGTATCCCACCTCAGTCTCCAAAGCATGATTTCTGTTTGCAGGTTAAATTTTAATCGTTGTAACTTAAAAAGTGAAATCGCTTATCCCATGGTCATTGGGATTTGCATCTCCTGGTTCTTTTGAGAGTTTTAACATGGTCCCACAAATTGGTTTACCAGATCTCCTTTCTGCAGCTCTTTGCCCCTTTCTTTACATTGGGGGCCTTCAAGGCGGCATTTGGAATAACTGGGGATTTAGACACAGGGTAACATGGCTTGATGGGCAGCTGGTACTTGAGAGAACAAGAGCAGGTTGGGCTGAAAACAGCAAGAGGGGAGCTCAGGCTTGGCGTCCAGAGTGCATGGGGAGCTCAGCATCGATTCTGGATGAAAGCCCAGGGCTATGGAGTTCTGCCTTGGCTGTCACCCGAGGGCACAGTCAGAGACCCAGGTCTGTGCCCTGGCCTGGGGTTCAAAACAGGCCTCCACCTGCAGTCTCCGTCGAGCTCCTGCTGAGGACTGTCCACTTCAGTGCCCCGAGGACCCCTGCAGTTTTCACCTGGCCTGGCCATTTAAATCAGAGTCACCTGCCTTTCCCACACGCACGTGTCCCCTCGCACCTTGGGCACAGCGCTCGCACCATATTCTTCTCTGCGTCCTTACTCCCTGGGGGAGCATCTGCCACCAAGCATGCGGCCGGTCCTCCTCCGTGGACACGTTGGTGTGGCACCGGGCATCAGTGCAGAGCAGTGCAGGAACCAGGATTGGTCTGAGGTTACAGAAGACCTTCACGAGCACGTGGATGAACTTGAGCTTTCTTGGAGAATGTGCAGGATAGATCTGGAAGGTGCATTTTAGCTCTCAGGCTTAGGTGATGTCGCAGGAGTGGATGGTGAACGGGCTGCTGCACGTACGTCGTGTCAGCTAGGAAATGCCACAGACGGAAGGCGCTGGGGCCCCGGAGCAGGAACGTAGCACTGTCCGAAAGATGCTCTCCTAAGCTTCCTGGTTGCCGCAGCTCCAGCCGCACTTCTGGGGACCAGTGAGTTTGGTTTTCCCAGGGTCTCAGTGAAGGCTGCAGTACACGCAGAGGACTGAGGACTCTTCACAGAGCCAGCTCTGCTGCTTATGGGCTGGGACAACCGCTGGATTGACGAGAGCTTTGTTTGCTCGTCTGCAGAGTGGAAATACTCATGTCTTCCCCAAAGCTCGTTGCAAGTTTGGACAAGATAACAGAAGCAATGTGTCCAGTGTGTAACCAACATTTCCATACGTCCTTCCTTTCCCCGCCTGCGTTTCAGGGGCACATTGGTCTGTGCACACTCAGTGCTTTGTTCTTGCCGAACCTTGGCTGGGAAGCCACCGCTTTTCCCTGGGGCAGCATCAGCGTGCTTCTGCAGCAAGCTTTTAGAGCCTTGTGTTAAGACTTGTGTCCAGCCAAGAAATGGTGCATTTCCATCAAAATCCTAAGTTATCTGATCTGGAAATGACCACAGGGAAGCCCGGAGAGCTCTACTATTTTCAGATGGGGAAACTGAGCCCAGAGGCTGTTTCCTGATGCCACGTGGCCCATTATAAAGACAGCAGGGGCTGGAAAGGTCTCATTCCCGGCTTGGGCCTTCCCCTCCATGGCGCAGTAGGTCTGAAGTGTTACCAGAAACGTGGGGCAAGGGACATTCTTCTGAACTCGCTCTGCAGGTTGGCTACAGCCCCGCCATCTGCAGGTGTCCCCTTACAGGGAAGCTCAGGAAGGGGAGGGCCACCTCCAGGTGAGGCCAGGAGGGGGCGTCCAGCCACTGTCCCCATTGGCTCTTGTCTCCAGGCTGCTCCGGAGGACTCATGGGGCATAGAGGAAGCCCTGCGGGTGGTTCTGCAGCCTGCCTGCCTGGGCTTGACTCCAGCTCTGGGCTCTGCAAACAGTGTTACCTTTGGAGAGTTATTTACCATCAGTGCTAAGAGTAACTGTATTACATAAGGCTGCGTAGGGTCAACTGAGTTAGTATTTATAAAATGGATAGAAGAGTGCTGGGGGACATTTGCCGTATGCAGAGGGTGAGGAGACAGAGAGAGTCCGAGACAGAGAGACAGAGAGGTAAAAATACAGAGAGGGAGGGGGAAGGGTGAGCCTGGGCTCTGCTGGCTCAGCTTTGGGTATGTTTCTGACTTCCTTGCTAACTTTCTGGGTAGCTCTGAGGAGAGCTGGTCCCTTCTCTGCACCTTTACTTTCCCATCTGTCAGGACGCCTGGACTACATCCTCTCTCAGGCTCCCTTCCAGTTCTTATATCTGATGGGTACTTAAAACCGTTTATTTTCTCGCAGGCCTCTCTGATTTCTTACCTCAGCAAGAAGGAAGTTTCCATCTCCCTCTGAGACAGGCCCATCGGTCCCCTGGCCTTGCCCAGCTTGGAGCCAGGCCACAGAGAGCCAGTGTCCATCCATTACCGAGCCCGCCTCCAGACAGTGGCATGGCGGGGCGCACGGTGTAAGGCAGGGGACACTCCTTGCTTGAAGCATCTTGCGGAATATGTCTCTGCAGGCATAGAAGGGGTGGGGGCTCTGCAGGCATGAGGCCATCCTGGCGACTGAGGGGCAGTAGAGCCCGAGTGGCCTGTGCAGGGCTTCTGAGCTGGGGACATCAGGCAGAGTGCCTGTCAGTCAGTCAGAAAGACAGGAGCCCACTCGCTCATGGAGGAGCCAGAAAGAAGGGGGACTCGGTGGGCCCCCACTGTGTCTGGAAAACCGAGCTCCCAGGTCAACTTCAGGGGGATGCAATGCTCACACTCAGCCCCTAGGGTTCCTGCCCTGGCTTGGGGATGGGGGAGCCAGGGCACAGTGGCCCCAGGAAACTGGTAAGGACACTGGCTTTGGAAGCAGAAGAAACAGATTCTCACACTGGCTCTGTGTCTACGAACTCCGGGCGCTCCGACACGCTCACGTCCCGTCTAGCAGCACCCGTCTCAGACGGGGCCTCCACCCGTCCCATGGAGTACCTGGCCCCTGGGAGGGCCTCCCAAAATATTCACGAGACAGAGTGGGAGTTTGGACGTGCCCGAAGCCGTGATCCGTCCTGGGGGATGCTGGCCCCCGCTCCGCCATAGGAAAGCCGTCAGGGAGACATCCCCCAATGAGCCTCCTCCTGGGACGGCAGGAAGAGTTGCCCACCAGGTCTTACTGTGACAAGTGTTTGGGGAACACCCCCGGGGTGCTGGGGACATGGAGACATGTTCCCTCCTCACGTGGCTTACTTGTCAAGTGCCCAGCAGACCCCCCCCCACACACACACACACTAAGGTGCACACCAGCACCCACACCGCAGGGATGTCAGGGCCACAGGGCAGCCTCCGTGCCAGGCCAGGGTGGCTCTCTGCTTTAATGGGGCGCGCGCTCCCCCTGGTGTCAGAGATCTGGAACCGCAGCTGGAGGCTGCCGGACAGGGCCCTGGCAGGGAGGGGCCTCCAGAGCTTCCCAGGCGGGAGTGATTCCAGGAATGGGAACCTTCCTCTTTTGAGTCCCAGGATGACCCACTGAATGTCATAGGATTGACAGGACTGTCGAATGAGACAGAGCCTGCTTCCACACCCGGGACCTGCGGGTGCTCAGGACAAGGGCAGGTTCCCCTTCCCTTTGCATGTGGGCACACCTGCCTGTCAATTAAGGACTGCGAGTGTCTGAAGAGGTCTTAGGGTTCTTGGAATTCAGCCGTCTTTCTGCTGTTCCCGCTTTTCACTATTTCAACCCAGGGAGGAAGTTGAATCTCAGAGCGAGGTAGACTCGGCAGGCGGCAGCCCGTGTTGGCAGGAAACAGGATTAGTCTCCGGTCCCTGATCTCTGGCTTGTCTCTGATCTCCCTCCCTTCCCTCCCCTGTTCACATTACACCCCTTCCTGGCCTGAGAACTTCCTCGCTGTTGGCCCTCGCAGCTGGTTTATTTTTCTCTCCCTCCGGTCTTGTAGTCCCTCTGTTTTACTTCACCAGCTTGTAACGTGACACCTTCCACTTGCCACACATTGTTGTAAGCATTTGGCATACATTACCTCACCTAACCCTCACAGCAGCCGTAAGAAGGAGCTGCCGTATTTGTAGATTAGAAACAGTCACAGAGATGTCGAGTGACTGATCCAAGGTCACACAGCGTAGGAGTGGGAGAACCAGGCTTTGAGTCCGACTTTTGGGGTTGGCTGTGGCTGCCTGTACTTCTGCACCCCCCAGGGCCCCAGCTGCCAGTGTCTGCCAGGAACAAAGCAGGTGGTCAGCTGTCCACACCCTGTCCCCTGTGGTGCTCATGTGGTCAGTGCAGGGTAGTGAGACCAACAAAGTCAAACAGCAGCAAAACAAAACAGTGTCAAGTCTTCCGGTGGGACCCACCCTTTCTAAGAAAGTTCTGCCTCCGGCTCCCTTCTTCGCATTTGCTTCCGCCCACCTCTTGCCCCAGCTGGGCCTCTGTAGACATTTCAGTTAGAGACCCTGCTCTGTAGACGTCTGTCTCCCGTGTGTCTGTCTCTGTCTCTGCTCTCTCTCAGCTTCTCTGTCCCCTCACCCACCCTGTGCTGGCCACTCTGCCTCCCGCATCCCCCACCCCGGGGAGCCCCCACATTTGTCAGCACTCTAGCTGTGTCCCACCCGGCCCCACTCTCCACCTGCTGGCCAGGGACATGGGTGGCTGACACTGACCGTGCACCTGCAGCAGTCCTGAATTGCCATTGGGAGATACCTTGCTTCCGGGCCTCACGGATCTTGATTGGCAGGTGCAAGAGTGTAAGAAATGGGGCTTGAGCAACAGGCCGAGCCCTCTCCTTTGAGGCAGACCTTGTGAAATTGTACATGGTCAACACGGTTTTTCTGCTGAATCCTGGGGAAGTGCCCTATTCAGGAGTGACATTTAGTGGGCTGACCTTCTCTAAGGAAGAGAGTTCTGACCTAGATACATCTCTGTATCTGCATACACCTGCTATGTGAGGGCATGGGATTCCATGGGTTCCGAGACCTTGCCAGCTCGATGGAAGAGACCCACAGACCCTGTGGGTAATAGAAATAGAGGAAGAAGGGTCCAGAGACCCAGGTTTTGGTGCCTGTGCAAGCATGTCCCACTGGGGTTGAGTTGCTTTCCATCTCAGCCTCAGTTTCCCCATCTGCTGTTAGCCCTCCATCCTGCCAACCTCATGGTGTGTGGAGAAAGAATATTGCTAACAGATGTGGAATCGCTTGGCAGAGAGAAAAAAATGCAGAGAAATATCCTCTCTGTTCATCTAAAACTCACATAATGAAAAGACGTTTTTAAGAATTAATATGCAACAGTGTTTGAAAATGGAAATGTGTACATCATTGTTCTAGCATTTTTGAAATAAATTCTGAAGGGCAGAAAGCAGATATTCCTAAGTTTACATAGACGCAGGAGGGAAAGGACCAACTATGGAGCTAGGGAGGTGCTGGAAGGAGCCCCAGTCTCCGATCCATGGCTGTGGGTGGCAGGGGGCCTGGGGCAGCTGTCTGTGGTTAACTGGGGCCTTGTGCTTGGAGCAGCTGAGTTGGGGGCTCCTCCCCTGACCTCTGCTTGAACTGGTCAGTGGGAAGCGTCGGTGTTTACCCCCAGACTAACAGAGAGAACAGGTAGCCAGCACCTCCCAGAGGGAATGGGAGCCTCCAGACCACGGAGAAAAACTGATGCCCCCACCCATCAGAAGTCCGCCTGACCCCGTGGTCCCCGGCAGTGGTCTCCAGTGAAGTGGGTCAGCACCCACAGGCAGGCACGTGAGACTAGCACGGGAAAAATGAGCAGAAGACCAGGAGTCCTCAGTCATGCAAAGAAAAGCATCCTGAAAGACACACCAACCTTTAAAAAAAAAAAAAAAGCCAAGACAAAACAACCTGAGAGATGAGGTTATAGAGAAATAGTGTCAAACTAACTTTCATGTGTAGTCTTCCTGTCATCGAGTCAACGTCAGCGGGGCCACACTGCATCTCTGGGCTGGGCACCGGGGCGCTCTCATGAGAAGAGTGAACACACGTCATGTCCTCACACGAGCGAGAAGGATGGTGACACGGATCATAGGTGCAAATCGAATTAACAGGAGTGAGGGATACAAAATGAGACATGCTAGAGAAAGACGGGCCTCTCATTTGGATTAAAAAGCCAAAGAGGGGACATGGACGTGAGCCCGGAAGGCTGCTGAGGAGCCAGCAGAGAGAACCGTGGGCACAGCACGTGGAAACAAGAGAAGCGGCTGTGTTGGGGGGACACAGAGATGGAAGCCAGGGCTGCTGGAGTGGCCTGTAATAGACTGTTCATAGTAGCATGGACCCCCCATGGGAGTCGCCTTTCTCCACCAACCAAGTTCTCAGGGCCCAGCAGGGAGAAGAACACAGCTAGGGACACAAGATAAGGACACTAGCCATGAGAGGAGCCCACCGATATCTATAGGCTTTGGCTCAAGGAAACGGTGCTGGGCTGCGAGAAAGATGGTGGCACCTACTCCCCGCCTACTATAAGCAGGTGTTTCAGATTGGGTCTCTCATGCCTAGTCTTAGGTGTCTTCCCAGGAAAGGATTATCATCATCCCCATGACATTTGGTCAACAGAAACTGCCTCAGAGGTGAAGTGGCTTATCCAAGATTTCAGAGCTAAGAAAGACAAGCCCGGCTCTGAACGCAAGCAGATGGACGGGTGGGCATTGGCGGGACGTGGACGATCGCTTACCGTTAGCCAGCAATTAGCTTGTAATTCCAAGCACTGGGAGTGTAGCGGGTGTTCATACATATCCACTGGATGAGTGTAGCGGGTGTTCATACATATCCACTGGATGAGTGTAGCGGGTGTTCATACATATCCACTGGATGAGTAAATATGCTCACGGGTTTGTGGACCGCATTACAAAACCCACAAGTCCATTACTCTGTTTGACTCCGTGAGATGACGCAATGGCGTGGTTCAGAGGGGCTGTATGGGCTGGCCTTGGTCACAGATTTGGGGAAAACAGAGCAGATTTAGGAATCTGGTTTCTCTGACCTTTGATGAACAT
Source organism: Ursus arctos (assembly GCF_023065955.2). Lineage (NCBI taxonomy): Eukaryota > Metazoa > Chordata > Mammalia > Carnivora > Ursidae > Ursus > Ursus arctos. The sequence continues at coordinate 82,519,845 of NW_026623078.1, read as the reverse complement.
GTGTTGAGCCACAGTACACACAAATTCTAGGCTGACGTGTGTGTGTGTGTGTGTGTGTGTGTGTTTGGCTCACGCGGTATCTAAAGATGCCAGGTAGACAGGAAAGGTTAGCGCAGTCGGACACTAAGGGCCTTTGCATCTCCTGGCACTGGCCACAAGGATGCCCATTTGTCCTCATCTCTTCCTTTTCCTTCTCTTGCCAGGGGGAGAGAGGCCTGGATGGATTCCCCGGGAAGCACGGGGAGACGGGAGAGCAGGTAACGGGGCATTGGGTCTGGTGGGCTCGGCTTTCCTGGAGGACGGGAGCCTGACACAAAGCTCTGTAGGGCCTGATTGCCTTGGTCTCCGGCTCAGCTGGAGGCTCGGGGAGGCCTAGGGACCTGACCCCCACTTCCACCAGGGTGTGGGAGTCGCAGAGAACACACCCCTTTCGGTCCATTCCATGGGTGACGTGCATGTGTCCGAAGTGATGTGTTCATGGCAGACTCTTCCGTAAAAGTAAAAAATTACAGACACCCTAGAAGCTCATCAGTGAGGAACTAGTCAAACGGGGTGTGGAGTTACAGGGGAATAACCTGAAGCCGTGGAAACTGATGGAACTCCTGTGCTGATGGGATGTTCTGTGAGCAATGCGGTTGTATGGGAAGTACAGGGAGGCATAGGATGCTGTGGAAAATGGCATCTAGGGCTTATCAGGGACATGCACTCTCTATGGGAGGACACTCAGGAGGCTGATAACCTGCTTTCTTCTTTCGTTGCCTCTGGAAGAGGCCCCGGGGTGTCTGGCCGATGGGATGGGAAAGGGATTTTTATGCACATACATTTTGAACCATGGGAATGTGTTATCCATGAAAGTAACTACATTTAAATATTTAGATGGCTAAAACTAAATAAAACCTAAAATTCTCCATCTGCTCGCAGACAGTTGGGAAAATACTTGGGTCATATAACTTAATACATTAATATATTAGTCAATTCATACATTCATATTACTAGCTTATAGATTAAGTAAGTATATTAGTTAATTATATTTGATATATAAGTGCATTATAATGTGTTAATTTCAATATATTATGTTAATATGAATTAAATTTATGGATAATCCCATCGCTCCAAAATAACAGCTTGATTTATATTTATTGGCCCTTAACAAATTGGACTAATACCTTTTTATGTCTTAGCCCCTTCCCTTAACATGATGTCATAAGCATATAACCGTTTTCTTAAATACTCACCAGGGACGGGACTCAGATGACCACTTAGCATTCCGAGGTGTGAATGTGCCGTCTTGAATTCATATTCAGTGCACACTACCCCTGCCCCAGGGCTGAGTCCTAACACTGGAAGTACGCACATGGTGAGGGCCCAGAACGCAGTGGGTGGGCAGCAGGACAGCGCGTAGTAAGATGCAGATGGTGTGGCCCCAGCAGGGCAGGGGTGTGGAGAAGCAGAGGAACGGCGAGCGTCACGGAGGGTCATGGAGCATCTCCTCCTACGAGGGGTCGTTGGGTCTGTTCTGGTCGTGGATGTTTACAGGAAGAAAGGAAGTGGGAGAGCTTGTCCGAATATCTCTGAGCACACCTGTGCCTTTAGGATGAATTCCTCAGGAAGTCACTTGTCAAGGGGATGAACATTGGTTGTCCAACTGTCTTGCAGATCTTCTTCCTCTTACGAGGAGACTGACAGGAGGGCCCCTGGAGTGGGGTGGCTCGGGGCACCTCCTCATTTCCACTCCGGTGGGAGCGTTTCCTGCCTGGCTCTCCCAGTGGGAAGGCTTCCCAGTGGGAACCTGGAGGAGGAGGCGCGCTCGTCTTCGGGATCTCCTACGCCCACCCTCCAGGTCCTCGGCTTTCCTGCTGCACTAACTGATCCTGGTCCAGAGTCCAGGCAGCCCTGTCCCTCCTGCCTCGGCTCTGGGGACCTCGCTGGTCCTTAGCACCCTCTGAAGAGTCCACATGACACCCAGGGGGTCACGGGTGCCTGCTTCCTGCCTCTCGCCTGGAATCCCTCCTGATGCATCCCTCGTATCCCTCGGGGAGCAGTCCTCGTCCCTCAGAATATGTGCCCCACGCCGCAGTACCCGCTGAGTCCAGAAGGGACCACATGAGACGTGGCATTTGGGAGTCACTGAGAAGAAGTTTTCCAGCAATAAGCACTGTCTGGAAGTATGGTCTGTCCTTCTGGGGCAAAGGCAGATTATAGCTTTGGAGCTGCATGGCCCCGACCTCTTCCTTCTCCACTCACTGCCACTGACAGTCCTCCCTTTCCTCCCTCCAGGGGAGACCTGGCCCTCCTGGCGTGGCAGGACCCCAGGGAGAGAAGGTAAGCCAGGCCTGGGGTGAGAAGGGCTCTGGGCTCTGGGCAGGTGGGTACCTGGGGCCCGGGGGAAGTGTGGGGCCCAAGCTGGAGCTCTGGGAGCAAAGAGCAGAAAGAGGTGATGAGCTGGGTCTCAGGAACTCAGCTCCCAAGAAATTTCTGGTTATTTTATTTAAATTTTGTTTTTCTACTTTGAGGAATAAAAACCCATTTAAAACAAAACAAAACAAAAATCCCTGTTATATAATATCCGGACATATTAAAATATTATGCTACTTTAAATTGCCTTTCGGACTAAGGCAAGGCTGTGAATAAATACCAAACAAAATCTGACAGACTCCTCCTCCTCTTCCTCCATTTCTCTTTCTCTGTTCTCCGCAGCATTTTAAAAAATGTGTTTTATTTTTTAACCAGAATCAAGATTCTGAAAATGTACTAGATCTTTCATAAACAGAATAAACATTGCATCTCATCATACCGGCCATCTCCTTTAGAACATTCTCTCAAGAAGGCTTAACTCAATAAATTTGCGCTTAGAATTTCTGTATCTCAGTGGAAAAAAACGCATGTGAAGAGTCTTGGCAGATTGTGAGGTGCTCTGAAAATGTATGTGAAGATAATAGCCTTCCAGAGCATTCTGGGTGGCAGGGAAGACTAAGAAGGTACAGTGTGCCCTGGGTTCCAAGAGGAGGACCAGAGCACAAGTTCCAGATTCCTCGACAGGCCCCTAGGAAGGACATCGGGCACTGGGTTTGAGAATAGCTGGGGAGAGGAGGGGGGGAGGAATGCAGGTAAACTGAGGCAGGTGCAGCCCGGGGAACATCACTTGGACTCAGGGTCACTCTGCAGAGCTCAGGTGAAGGTCAGTGCCTGACGCGCTCTAGTCCCAGCAATGCTGGAGAATAAAGGAGGAGAGAAGACTGCTCTACTCTTTATAGAAGCAGACGGAGTGTGTGTTATAAATAAATAAATAGACCCACAGGCTAAAGAACCTCACCTGAGGAGCAGCGGCTGGAGGACATTGACGTCTTCCAGACTTGCTCACTCGGGCTTCGGTTCTGACTTAAATTATTCTCTCTCCCAAGTATTTTTAGAGTTGAGATTTATATTGTTATATTATCTTGGCATCAGGATTTTAATATATTCTCACAGCTCCTTGACAGGGGATGCTAAATTCTAAAATAAGTAGTTTATTTCAAGTCACTGAGAGGGAATGATCCTTGAAGTTTGGATGTAGGTAACTCCTGCCATTGCCCGTGTGCGTGTGTGTGTGTGTGTGTGTGTGTGTGAGAGAGAGAGAGAGAGAGAGAGAGAGATCCCAACCTTCCACCTCATTTATAGATGTTTTTGGCCCCTGCAGTTTGGGCAACAGCTGAGCTAATGCCTATTATGATGAACACAGCAGAAGTGCTAAGACAAGGTCATGGGGTCGTGGTGGTATTTCAGTCATTCAGTGGAATGAGCAGGAACCTAGGGATGCTCAGGGGTCGGATGTCTCTCAGCGCATATTCTCAGTGAACATCATGGAGACAAATCTCAGATGTTTTACCATCTGAGAAAGTCTTCGGAACCGCAGAGCTGGTCTGTTACACCCCTTCACTTTACAGATGAGAGAAGGGAGCCTAGAAGAGTAGGGTGTCTTGTTGGAGACCCTGGAGTGGCCTTGCAGTAAGGCCTGCGAGCTGCCTGCCCATGCAGCCGTTCACTGCAGATCTCAGGGTCGGGGTGGCACTGTTCAGGCCAGGTTAAGGTGCCATGCTGGTGGCCGGTATCTGTTGGCACACGACAATCTTCCTGAACCTTACAAGGGGAAAGCAACGATCACGTGGTCTCACGCAGTCTCTGAAGGCCAGGATCTAGGTACGCGCTGTACGCACAGTTGGGTCGTCCTGGTCCAGGGTCTTCCGTGTGAGGCTGCCAGCCAGGTTGTGGTGAGCTGAAGAACCCGCTTCTGAGCTCACGCGCGTGATTGTCAGGCCTAGACTCCTTGATGGCTGCAGGCAGAGACTTTACTTACTCATGACATGGCCTCTCCATAGGGCTGTGCACAAGAGGGACATTGCCTCCCCTGGAGTGAGTGGCGAGTGACCTGAGGTTGGGCGGTGAGGGGGTCCACATGGAAGCCACTGTCAGGTTCATAACCTCATCTTGGAGGCCACACCACGTCCCTCCTGCTGTGTGCTGTTGGTCCCGTAGCCTAGCACTGGTACCGGGTGGGAGGTCCCCACAAGGAGGCGTGGGCCACTGGGGGCCATCGGGGAGGCTGACCACCACAACAGCTAAAATGACCATTGCAAAAATGCGTCACTTACATCGTGCAATGAAATGACTCGAGGACAGACTGTTGGTTCTATTACTTACTAGCTTTTTGTCCTTGAACAAGTTGCTACACGTGCCTGTGCTTTAGTCTCCTTGTCTCTAAGATGGGAAAGAGTGTCAGAGGGGGAGAGCTTGACTCTAAGTCCTTCGAACGAGGCCCGGCGGATGGAAAGGCTCCGATCTCTGTTGGCTACCTGCTCACAGTAATTTTGGATGAACTACAGGATCTTAGCCTTCCTTAAGAGTGACGTCATGTGTCGGGACGTTGGCGCTCCTCTTCTGTAAAATGACCTGAGCAAATGAGAAAGCCTGTATGGATAAATTTCATAACTATCATCGAACATTCGCTTTTGTGGTATAATGGAGATGATGATGCGTACAACAATAAAAAGCACAAAATAACTGTGGTAGGGAGCCATAGCGGAGATAAAAGAAAGGGGATGCAGTCATGAACCCCAAAGGATTGATGATGCCCCCACATACGACTGATTCTCTCTCCTTCATATCTGTTGATATAATATACAATAAGATCGCCACACAGAAATACGGAAGAGTTCAGAATGGCTTCTAACACTCATATTACCAAACTATTAATAAGGTTTGTGGGAGCAGAGGGAAAATGTAATCCTGCTTGGGGGGACCGAGAGGTGCTTATGGAGAAATGGAGAGGAGATGTGCCACTGGGGTCTGAGGGCCTGGCGATGGTCATGTGTACACGTCACGGAAGCATCTGGAGATGATACACAATGGTAAAATATGGCGTGCGTGTGTGAGTGCGTGAGCGTGTGTGGGTGCATGTGAGCATGTGTGTGTGTGAGCGTGTGAGTGTGTGTGAGTGCATGTGAGCGTGAGTGTGAATGCATGTGAGCGTGTGTGAGTGCATGTGAGTTCATGTGAGCGTGTGTGTGTGTGAGTGTGTGAGCGTGTGTGAGTTCATGTGAGCGTGTGTGTGTGAGCATGTGTGAGCGTGTGTGTGTGTGTGTGTGTGTGTGGTTGGTGGTGCCATGGAGAGAAAAGAACTAGAACAGAGAGATGTTTCTGAGGCAGGACGTGTTACTGTATGAGAGACAAAGGAAGGGAGAACAAGGAGGGTTGACATTCATTAACTTGTCCCTTCCCCTGCATTTTGCTGTGTGGCCAAAACCACTCTAAAATAAAGTCTATTAAAAGAACATTTAATTGGGTGCCTGGTGCTGGGTAAACAGAGATGTTTTTCCAAGTCTTGGGCAGCCAGCGGGGACTGTGGGCTTGTTCGGTGTCAGGGAAAACCTGGCCTGTCCATAGAATAGGACCTCGAATGTAGCGCGGGACAGCACGCCTGCCTGGAGCCACTCATTCTGATGCCTCCGCGCTGGAATTTAAGAGATGCTTTCGTGTTTATCCAGTGACTCAGTCGTTCTTTGCCAGCTTATTCAACACTAGTCTTTCCGTGCTTCCCCATGCTCCCTGAGCTAGCCTCAAGGGAAAATGAAAAGTGGTGTCCCCAAGCCACGTGACGGGACGTCGGCTGCAAGTCGTGAGCTGGTTTAGCTATGGGGCGTGAGAGTAAGCGCGATGAAGGGTTTCCTATTGCACAGTCGACAAATACACCCCATGTAAACCAAGAGTAGCTTACACCGGGGCGATCTGACGCACCCACGGCCGTCACGGGCCGCGTGACCCCGGCACAAAACAAGTCTCTTGGACATCATGATTTGGTGAAGATGGATGGGTGTGATCACAGCGTCTGTGTGACTTATTTGATAAACAGTAAGTGCTGACCACATGCTGAACCAGGGGCTTGGTGCAAGGGATGCGCCGTAAGGTGTAATGACCGCTCTGGCCGTGTCCGATGTGGCTCCTGGTGCAAGCAGGTGCTCACCGAATAGTGGACCAAGAGCTGCTCTTGAGCTGGGAGAGCACCAGCCAGATCTAGGCCCTGACCAGGCGCCAAAGAGAAAATAAGGCCCCTCTGATCTTGACACAGAAAATCTGAGCAAATCTGCCACGAGGAGGGAGGGAGATCCAGCATGAGGCGGAGCGCAGAGGAGGAAGTGGTCCCGTGGGCTTGTGTGGATAAGCAGGGGCCTCCGAGGGGCAGGGACAGGCAGAGGAAGGTGGCAGGAGGTACGCCGTTGAAATGTTTGTCATTTCTCTGCAGGGTGACGTGGGGCCAGCAGGACCTCCTGGTGTACCGGGCTCCATGGTAAGTGTGCAGCCCTACCCAGGGGCTGGAACCACAGACCCCTACGCTGATGGGATTGTGTATTTGGAAGAGTCCTTGCCTCTCCAAATGATACAAGGCTTTCCACACTCTAAGTGCGGTAAAATCAGAGAAAGTCAGGAATTGCTGCATTACAGCATGCTGTGTGAATACCCTTGATGGAACTGAGGGAGATGACTATTGAGAAAACACCACCACCTCTGCTGACTCGTGGTTTGTCCCACAGGTGCAGAGAGAGGGCCTGAAGGGCGAGCAGGTAAGGGGAATATGGTCCTCCCCAGGCGGGGCTCCAGGTGGGAGCAGGGATAGAAAGGCCACAGCCATGGGGTCAGAGCGGCTTGTGGAGGCCAGACGGAGCCTCCCAGAGATGGGTAAAGTTGATTTTCCACCAGGAAGGTGAATTCCCACTCTATATCTCTGGGTCCCTTTTGGGAACTCTGGATGTAGATTCTGGGTCAGCAAAGGGTCATGAGTCATGGGGAAGGGGGAGCCATGGTTAATGCGTGTTTGGCTTCTGTTACCAGGGAGCCCCAGGACCACAGGGTCACCAGGGCCCACCTGGGCCACCAGGAGCTCCGGTAAGTCAGCCTCCTAGCCCGGGGTCTGCTCTGAACACTTCTAGGTCTGGAAAACAGTGGTTTCCCCTTCTGAATTCTGTGACATTGCAGAAGCTGGTCCTGTCCCCCCAGGTGACGGGTGCTGGTGTCACCATCGTGCACAGGAGCAAGCTGAGCCCCAACAAGTGAAATTTCCATTAGGCGGTTCCCAAATGTGGAGCTGAAGTTGAGACCCAGCAAGCCTGCCTTCACAGTTCCAGTCCTAAGCAGACCACGAGTGGGGTTTCTCGTGGGCAGTCTAGTGTTTTAGGTTCTTTTTTTTTTTTTTTTTTAAGTAGGCTCCAGTCCCACTGTGGGGCTTGAACTCACAACCCGAGATCAAGAGCCGCAGGCTCTACTGACTGAGCAACCTGGTGCCCCTTCGTTTCCTTGTAGATAAAACGGAGTCATTGGACATTACAGTGCTAGGCGAATCTTTTCCAGTGCATACTTGCTTCTCCCATGGATCTGATTCAAACCGACTTCTCAGTGTCCAGGAAAGCTTTAGCCTTTGGGTTCTCGACTGTAACGGATTTAGTGAGATGTAAATAACCATTTGGGAAAAGGTCATTCCAAGGGACTCTGATCCTTCTGTGATGGGAGTTCAGATACTAAGGATAATTAATGAGCCTGCAGTAAATTCCACAGGTCAGTGATTTCACCGTGCTCCTCCTGGCAACATGCTGCAGCCCCTTTCAAATGACCGTATTTTATCGAAGGAAACAAGACAACTCTTATTTTGAAAGGTCCATAAATCAAATTTATATGAAGCCATCGGGGCCCATCCCTCATTAGGCTAAGTGTGTATGGTTTTGTTGGGGTAAAACCAGAAGAAATCTAGCAGATGTTAAAGTCCAGTATAACTAGAGCAATTCCATACCAAAAATTTCAGGTCAGAAGAGCTACCTTCTGTCTTTGTAACCTTGGATGTCTTGTTTCATCTGCCAAGGCTTGCTTTCCAGAGCTCCTCACCATTATGATAACTGTTGGGAGATTCACAGTAGAAAAGGCAGGTAGCACAGTATGCTCTCATGCTTGGATCTCAGGGCATGTGGGCATATATATTTCAGATCTAAAATTGGCAAGTGCTGGAAGTCTATACTATAGTGTATATACATATGCATATATATATATTTTTTAAAGATCTGTTTATTTACTTTAGAGAGAGAGAGAGAGCATGTGCAGAAGGGGAGGGGCAGAGGGAGAGAGAGAATCTCAAGCAGACTCAGCACCGAGCACAGAATCCCACATGGGGCTTGACCCAGAGACCCATGACCCAGACTTCACGACCGGAGCCAAAACCAAGAGTCGGACACTCAACCGACTGAGCCACCCAGGCGCCTCTATACTATAGTGTATTTTTATGTGCAAACATGCTTGTTAAATCTCAAGGGTGAAGTCATTCTTTTTGTTTTGCTAATGAAGATCTTGGTGCAGAGATATTGAGTGGACTGTGCACAGTCACCCAGCTATTCAGAAGTGAAATTGACCTTTGAACCCAGATGTGTCTGACTGTCAAGCCCATGAGTGCACAAGGCAGCCATACTTCCCCTGAAATGTATAAAGAATTATTTCCTTCATGGCCCCCACTAAGGAAGAAGAAGCTAACAGTGCCCAGCCCTGCTTGACCCTGAGGCAGCCTTCTTGACCTCTCACTCTGGATCCTCCCCTTTGTGCAGGTTTTCTTATGATGAATGTAGGAGTGTGGGCGGGGGACAGAAGGAAGAAACCTTAAACATTTGTGGCTAAATATTAATGCTGGAGGTAGAGGGGTGAAAACACATGGGCTGATCTCCTAGTTGAATGAAGGAGATGTAAAAAAAATAACCGTGAGTAAGCACTTGCAGTCTCTAGAAGATTAATGAGATTCTTGAGCGTCCCGTTCCTGCAGTCCATTGTATAGGACAAGGACATGGTCCCGAATCTTCAAACGCCAGAATGCTTCAGCCCTGCTGATCAGGAAGGAGCTGTCCGACGTTCTGAAGCTGTCCTCCATATAGATGCTCTCTCTAGAATAACGCTTAGAGCAGTACCTGGTGATGGAATTAATTCCCTTGCAGGGAGCTCAGAAACACAATAGCCTGCCCCAAGCCTTTTGGAAAGGGGGCCCCATGAGGAGAACCCAGGACTGGAAGATTCTGAAGGCCAGGACCAATGTCTCTCCTCCCTAAATCCTCCGTTTATCTCATGGTGGGGACTTAGTGCGTGCTTACGAGCAATGGCCCCCCCACAGCCGTTCAAGAGGGGCATGAAAGGGGGGCTGACCGCAGTGTGAGCTCACAAGGAGCAGCACGGGCACCGAACCACGGCACTTGCAATGAAGCTGCAACATCAGGTCTCATGTCCCATTTCTTTCACCAAGTAGCTTTGTGTCTTTGCCGACATTGCTCATCCTCTCTGATACTCCTGTGCTTTACTCCTGCCCAGAAATCGTCATCACTATCATCATCATCATCATCATCATGCCCGTGACTGTGCTATATGGGCCACGTGAGCTAGTGTGCAAGGCAGGGCTCGGTGCAGCCCTTGTAAGCCCCGTATCCGTATCGGTTGCCACGTCTGTCTGTTTTGAATCCCCAGCAGCACCTGGCCCAGGGCCTTCCGCAGAGCCGTTGCTGCCTAAATATTCATTGGATTGATTCAAACAGAGAAGCTGGCTTCAGTGACTTCTGGGGAGGATGGAAAATTTTTGGAGTTTGTGTTTAGCAATCCCAGAGAGAAGAAAATGTTTCCCCTTCTCTAAATGGAAAACTGTGTGTGGCATTCTGCATCCAAATGCTGGAGCGGTCCGGGAGGCTGGCAGCTTTCACCTTCCCCCCGAGATGTGACAGGCTCCGGCCGTCTCATCAACGTCTGGTTGGGCGTAATAAAGAAGGGCAAGCTGCACAGATCACATGTGTCTGCTGATGCTCAAGGAACTTTCGCTCACTTATGCAGGGTCTTCCCGCCCCTTGTGCCCCGAGCTCGACGGGATAACCCTTGTGAGGAAAGGAGATTTAGTCTGTGGTTCCTGTGGGTTTCCATTCATGTGTTTGCATCCACGGTGTTGTTAAGAGAAAAGAATATGGATCTAAATCCAGTGTGGTTACGTCATAGTCATGCAAAACTCAGCAATAGTAGCTCTTTGTATGATTGCAGGGCAGGAGGGGGGGCGTCTGACCAGCATTCACCGGGGAGGTTGACGATCGCGGCACGGAGCTGAGGGCCCCATTCTCCCACTCCCATTGTGTGCCTTCCTCCTGAAGCTGCCGTCATGTGGGTGTGAATCAGGGTGTGGTCAGGAGGTCTGGGGGGGTGCTCTGTCCAGGCTCTTGTACCCATTCTCCACGTGGTCCCTACAGCCACTTGGTAAGTAAGTATATTGTCCTCACCTCCGAGATGAGCCAGCTGAGGTTCACGGATGCCAAGGAACTGGTCTGAGGTCATGCAGCAGATGTGTGTATGGGGGGGGGGGGCTTGGGGGGTATGACTTGAATTATCAGGTCTGTAGGACCCTTCCTGCACCAGTGTTCCTTGCTTAATTGAAACTGATCTGTCTTAGGCAATTTCATTCATTTGTCCAGACGGCCCTATGTTGCATATCACTGTTGACCGCATCCCATAACCCAAGCTAGTTCTTGCTGAGACAGCAACATGCAGGGACAATGGCCCTGGCCGTAATTACAGCGAAAGACCCTTAGGTTCCAGAGACTTCCGTGCATGCTTTATGCAAAGCACTAATGCAAGGCATTTGAGCCCCAGTGTGTTCATCTGAAAAGTGTGAATGATGTTGCCTCCCTCTTGATTGCTAAACATACTTGATTAGGCCAGATACATGCACATGTTCTAAAGTGTTACAGATTTGCAGGGACAGGACTTTTTCCCCTCCTGACCTCCCAGTCTCTCCATCGAAATGGAATGGTATTTCCTACCCAATGAGCATGGGAAGGCAAAGTGCAGCCTGTGGTGTTGAACTCTGCATTGACCATTGTTTCTTTCTTTTTTTTTTTTGTTTTTCCTTTCTGATCCTCCTAAAGGGTCTGATGGGTCCTGGAGGCAATGACGGACCTCCTGGTTTACAAGGTCTCCGGGTGAGTAACATGTCTTTCCCTTCCGATCCCCAGCTCACCCTCACTGGGCCCCCACGTCAGCGTCTCAGACAGAGGGCGTGGTGCCAGCCTACTGAGCTTGAGATGAATACTGGAAGCCGATTGAAGGGTTAGATTTAGATCATCAAACACAGTGGAGGGTTCACTCTGAGCTCAGCCTGGAGCAGGGTCCTGGGGATGTGGAGAGGAGCCTGTTGGCTGCCGTGAATCACGTATATGGAACTCCACAGCTCTGTGTGCTCAGAGCCCCGGCAGAAGGAAGCCCAGTGCTGAGAGAACAGAGAGAAGGGGCAGCTGACCCGGCCTGCGAGGCAACCAGGACTTCTTGAAGAGGTGGTATTTGAGCTAAGTCTCCAGGAAAGAATTAACAATAAGGATGAGGGAAAGGATAGAGACCTGCCAATAGGCTCTTAGCTATTTTAAACATCCGTATCATTATTGAATATCATAATATCTCATGGTATTCCATTTAATTTAACTTAATCTGATTTCATTAAGCACCTGTCATTTTTCTAGCCAGATTATACCTACCTTACGGGTTTTATTCACCAGTAAGCACAGCTCCTGACAGTGTCCTGTGGTTTAAGACAGGGGGATGGAGAGTACACCTGGCTTAGGTGCCCTCTTCGGGGTCCCCACAGTGACTGAGACTGACCCCTGACTCTGTGGCCCTCCAGTTCCTAGCACAGTGCCTGGCATGGAGTAGGGACTCAGATCAATGCTGACCTCTAGTGCTTAAGCCTGGAGCGTCTCTTATTGGTTCACATAGAGACTGACTGAGGGGGCACCATTGCCAAAGATGGGGTGGGCAGCCCCTGGAGGTAGTGTGTCCACCGCCCCTGGATATGTTCAGTCAGAGGCCGGGTGACTGCTGACACATGGGTGGAAATGGGGGTCTTGCATCTGACAGAGGCTGTCCAGCCCCATCTGTGCCCTCTCTAGCCTGGAGAGTCTCTAGCTCAGCGAAGTGGACAGTATTACAGATGTGTCCTGGCTTCACTCTGTGTCTGGGTTGGACCCACCCTCTGATCACACTTTACGTCCTCAATTCTGAAACTGGGTGACCTGCTTTATGACCCAACAGACTCCTACCTGGCCCAACCCCCTCCCCCCCCCCCCACCGTGAACTTCCTTCTTTGGTCTACAACTGTCTTAAACCCTAAAGATTCTAAGAGGAACTTATTTGGAAGGCTAGCTGAGATATGGAAAGGTGTTGTGGCGGAGGGGTTAGGTGGGAAGGTGGGAAGTCACTTACCCCATTAGAAGGATGTGCCATGCCCCATTCAGCATCACCAGCCCTGGCCTCAGTTTCCTGCTCAAAGCCAGGTTGCCTCCTCCTGTAATGCAATGATCCTGGGCTTTGCAGTAGAATGCACCTGGGTTTGAAGCTTGGCTCCACTTCCGAGCAGCCGTGTGACCCTTCAAGTCACCTAGCCTCTCTGAGCGTGTTTACTCTGTTACAATGGGAAGGCATCACCACCGGCCTGGTTTTGGGGAGAAAAGGTGCTCAGGACGGGCTGAGGCCTTGGTGGGCAGCCAGACGTGGCAGCTGTCATGCCTCCCACTCTGCAACATGCTCACGCACGGTCTTTTAAGAGAAAACAGCAATCTTTGTATGTTATGTAATTGATGTTTAGGGGAACCTGAATTCACCTTGTATTGAGCTGCTGCAAACATTACTTTTCCTAACATAGAATTAGATGCTGAGTGGAACTCTTGATACAAAGATGACTGCAAAGGGTTTTTTTTTCCTTTTTAAACTACATTTCTACCTGATTGACTCTGATTAGAAAGGGGAGAGGACACCTCTTGCTAGGAGCTTGCTTGTCAAGGCTCATGCTGCCTTGGCTGTGACTTCTTGGCACCCAGGGAGTGTTGGTGGGCTCCCCAGGATGGCTGTTGTCATCCCCAGAAGTACCTTTTACCCCTCAGAGGAACACCAGCCACCCATATTCCAGCCTCCACACTGGCCAGGACTCCAACGCTGGAAGTTGGATGCATGCACCAGGAATGGAGATTTGAGGGCAAAAGCAAGGAGACCCAGAGAAGGAACCGAGGGGAGGGGGGTGGTACCTTATTGAGGTGCTGAGCTCCACGTGCCAGTGTCGTCCCCCATTGCAGAGAGGAAGGGCAGCCTTCGATATAACACTGCCCCGACCACCTCTCAAGGATGTGTACCCAGGACTGTGTCTCTCTAAAGCCTGACGTCTTCAGTCCTCCCGTGTGTCTGTCCACAAAGCCCTTGTCGTGCTCTTATGATGCAGGAGCACTCAGTTAAATGCTTTGGGAATGTCTGAAGAGATTACCGTCACAACCGCCAGGAGCTCACAGCTAGAGGGACTAGAGAAATACGGACGGATAACCCAAATACCTGGGTGGGGACACTGCGGTGTGGAGCTGGGACGGAGCGGGCTCTGGGGAAAGGGAAGGGGTGTTGAGATGGCCTTTTGGGAGCCAGCGCTTTTCAGCAGGAATAGATGGGCTCCCGGGAGAGGGTGACGCAGGCTCAGGACGTGCCCCTGGAGAGGACGTCCTGCCCTGGACACTAGCTCCTGCTTTCAGCTTTTATCTGCACTCCCTGTTCTCCAGCTTGGGGATGCCTCAGCGTAAGGGACAGGGCTGTGGTGCTCTTCTCTGGTTCAGGCTCTGCCAGCATCTGTCATACTGGAGATCCTGCACCAGTCCCTCTTCCTTTTCCAGCCCCCAGCCCCCCTCCCATCCCTGCCCCCTCTTCTCCCCTTTCCACCCCTCCACACGGTCATCCATTCAGCAGGTGTTTCCAGGGCATCCAGGTGCTGGACAGTGCTGGATGCGAGTGGCATCCCTAGGTGAGGAGATCCCTGCCCCCTGCTGATTACCTCCAGGGCGTGCAAGGGAAGAGAAACGTCACCTTAGTACCTACCCGGTGCAGGAAGGGCACGTGAGAAGGACAGTTTGGGCAGGCTCTCAGCAGGTAGGGAGCTGGCCAGGCCAGTAGCCAAGGGGGTGCGTGCTAGGTGAGGGAGGCAGCTAAGGCCCGAGGCCGAGGCCATGCAGGCCGGGGGTTTGAGCGGAGAGATCTGCAGCTGGAACCAGCCAGGGGCCGGCAGGAGGCAGTCCGTCAGAGGACCGGGGCAGCAGGTGATGTCGCTTGCCGGGGGCCATTATGGGGATTTGGGCTTTTCCTGTCAGAGGAATGTGGGGCTGCTGAATGTTTTCAAAACGGTTCCTATGAAAAACAATATGCAAAAGTAGAAAGAATAGTAAAATGGACCCTCATATGCCCCGCACCCATCTCAACACTTCCCAAGTCATTGGCCAACTTAATTTATGTCCGAGACCAACTCCAGCGGCCCCAGGGTCCATTTGAAGCGACCCCAAATGTCATTACATCATTCTCTCTCAAAGATAAGGGAATGTAAAAGAAATAAAACTATAACACCATCATCCCAACCAAAACTGATGAAAAAGTTTCATCACGTATGCAATTTGTGGTCAGAATGTCCCTGACGGTCTCCCGGGTTTCTGGCTGCAGTTTAGTCGCCGCAGGATTTGGGACAGGTGTGGAGGAATGGGGTCGTGGTAACACGGGAACGGACTGCAGAAGAGGAAGACCAGTTAGGAGATGGCCGCAAAAAGCAGGAAGGGAGGGCGGTGGCCCAGAGCAGGGGCAGGGGCCGCACGAGCCCCCATCCTGATGGTGTGCCGGGCAGTGGGGACACGCAGGGTCTGGCACAGGGGACAGAGCCGATGGCCACGGGCAGGGTGAGGTGTTAACAGAGCGTGCTCCAGGAGCACAGAGGAGGGCTCCTCCCTTGTCCTGCTCCCTCTAGTGAATGGAGGCTGGTGACCGTGTGTGTGTGTGTGTGTGTGTGTGTGTGTGTGTGTGTGTGTGTGTGTGTGTGTCTGGGGACCCCCAGCCTCCAGTGGTCCTCCGTGAGTTTCTGACTCATCCCGTGCGTGTCGCTAGTCCGGCTGTGGGCAGACACACGGCAGGGACCCATCCTGAGGTTGGGCTCGGCAGCAGCTTCCTGTCCAGTCAGCCTCTGGCTGAGTCAGGAAAAGCCGAGACAGAATGACTTACTCAGAAAATTAGCTCTCTCTCCTTCCCTCGCGGAGACCTGTCATTTCCTCCTCATCAGCCTTAGCCAGAGCATCACTCCCTCGTATGCTGCACACACGCAGGCGGGAAGAGGGAAGGCACAAGACAATGACAAGCCGCAGGACCCAGGAACGAGACACTGAGACGAATAGACGGGCTGGGGAAGGCGATCCGGCCCTTTATTTTCGAGATTAGCAACAGGCAGACAGTGTAATCCCCGGCAAGGTAAACACATTCATTTTGGACAAAGCTGATATTTTTCCACAATGACATGGTGAAATGGGAGGATCAGAGCTGGGCACCCCCATGCCATCCCCATCCTGCAGGGTTGTGGCACACGAGGCACCCCAGCGTGGGCGGTACGGCCATCATCTCCTGGCTGGGTTCCCGCCTTCCGGGGGGGTCTGGGTGCTACCCTGTTGCTCTCTCTGAGGCTCTGCTTTCCTCCTGCATGTCAGAGCCAGGCATTCAGGAGAGATCTATGGGGAGCCCGGCTACTTAGCTGAAGCGGGCAGTGCTACCATTGCATCTGAACCCAGAATGTTCTGGAAGTAGAACCCGCCTGGCTTGAGGCCACTGATGCACTTGGACACCAAAAAGCATTCACAGGGTTGATTTAAAAAACCAAAATCTTCCATGCCCTAATCATTCACCCCAAAATAGACAGCTTGCCACACTCACCCCAGGCGTATTTTAATTTTTGTAGAGAACTTACATTTTTTCTTATCTTGGTATTTGTTTATTTTGTTTTCATTAGAATGTAGGTCTGCGAGAGCCTTCTGTATTTTTGTGTCTGTAGCACCTAGAAGAGCATGTCACACTTGTAAAATGTATATATTTTTATGCACACATGAGAAGTACACAAACAACACATGCAAGCGTGTAAGCTGAGCGTGCAGACGTGATGTCACAGTGAGCCTCTGATACAGTCGGGGTGCATGGATGAGTGGGTTGTATTCATATGCTGCTCTCTGGGCGGCTGACCAGTGGATGCTGGAAGGACTGGGACCTGGAATGGGGCATCTGGTCACCCAGGGCCTGACTTTCCACAGGGCATGCTCTGTTTTAAAGAAATCGGTCCTGCCTGTACCTTTCCTCTCACTTCACGTGTTGTGTGTTCTGTGCTGCTGAGTCCCATGTAAAATGCCTACATGTTTTCTTTCCTCTTTTCTGGACAAACCAAGGGGAGATTTTTTGCTTAAGAGAATTCCATGTCATCAGGCGTATTAAATTTAATGCAGAATTTGGAATGTCTAAATTACAAAATCATCATGTCGGTAAGGGATCCCTGAGATGGACAGTGAGAAACTCCATGTCCAGAAAGATCAGATGACCTGCTCCAGGTCCCTCAGGCCTTCATCACTGCCTTTCCTGTAAGCTGGGGACAGTCCCTTTGGTCCTTTGATCAGGTTTTCTCAAGACCTTCTGGATTCTCTTCTCTCGTCAATAGGCTAGAGCCGAAGAAGTGACCTGCCAAATATGATGCCCCCCTTCTTGCTTATGGTGGAGTGATCCCCAGTTGTGTCATGATGCGCCTCGTTGAGTCTGTTACCTTCGGAACATAACTTTCAAGACAGGGTCTGTGGCAGGTGTAAAGCAGTGGCTGAATGATGGACACGCACAACAGGTGCTTAGGGAGATAACTGTTTGCACTCCTGTTTCTCACTAATTCCTGCAAGGATCCTGTGAGGTAGGGCAGTTTTACTCCCATTCTGCAAATAGGGAAACCAAGACTTAGGGGTGTAAATCACATGAACTATAAATAGTGGTGCAGGAATTAGAACTCAGCTCCTTCTGGTCCGCTTCGCTCCAGACCTTCCCCGTTTTGGCCTCAGGAGGCAGTGTGTGGGCGTGTGCGTCCATGTGCACACCAGAATTTTCATCTGGATGTTAGCAGTCCTTGTGATGGATGCCTTGGAGAGATCTAGGACCTGCCGGTGCCCACTGAAGTGGGTGCATTGTTACGCACTGCTTTAATCTCGGGCCACTGCCCTTGGAGCCAAGAGTCTCCCAGAACTGACCGTGATCAGATCCATCCGCTCCTGTTTCTCGTAATTCCAGGAGAGGAACGTGGGTGGTCTTCTGTCATTAGCAACTTGGGTCGACTTTGTTTTACTTTTCAATTGTTAAAGCCTTTTTCTTGCTTTTCCCTCCTCTACCAGATGGTACTAGCACCGTTTGGATCACAGGCTACTGTTTGATTCATCTCGTGGCACAGAGCCAGGGTTTATGTCAGGATGCCCTAGGTTTTCCCTAAGCACCTGGTTTCAGCTCTAACCGGTAGAAAATAATCATCTTTGACATTTGGAGGCATGGAGAACAGGAACTGAGCAAAAGACCATACGGCACATATTAGAATCGCTCGCACTTGCCATGCGTTCAGCTGGTAACGGGCCCGCACACGGCTGTGCTAACTCGTCCTGGCTGGGGAGGAATTGCTGCGCTTCTGGATTTATGGGCTTCCTCTTCTCCGTGGGCAGATAGGCAGCCTTGGATATATCCGTCCTGCTCAGCATCCTGGCATTCAGAATGGCTCGAATAATCTGCCCTCATGATAAATTACAAACGCTTACCCAGATATTGTGTTGGGTAGCAATTTAGAAGAGAAGAGAAGAAAAATGACAAGACATAGGCTTATTGTTAGTAAAACAGTTCTTTATTTCTGCAAAATTTGCTCTGGCCTGCACTTCTCAAATCCCCACAGCTGATTATAGGTCCAAAAGGCAGAGGTTACGTAGCTCCTGCTGCTGTGTCCACCACTGCTAGAGCTCGCACCTTCACCCCTGCCCGTCACAGCCACCACCAACACTGTTACGACCATCACCTTCACCCCATCACAACCACCACCACCATGACCGCTACCACCATCACTGCCTTTACCACCATCACCCTCATCACAACCACCACCACCACCGCTATCACCACCATCATCACCATCATAAAATTACCACCACCCCTGCCATCACCACCATCATCATCACTGCCACCATTACCACCACCACCACTGTCACCACTGCCATCACAGTATGACCACCATGACCACCACCATCATCACCACCATCACCACTACACCATCACCACCATCACTGTCACCAGTTATCACCACCGTGACCACCACCATCACCACTATTACCATCACCACCATCAACACCACCATCATAATTACCACCACCGCCACCATCACCGCCATCATCACCATCACTACCATTACCATCACCACCACTGTCACTACTGTCATCACCACTATGCCACAACCACCACCACAAACACCACCACCATCACCACCATCACCACCATCACTATCACTACCACCACCATCAACATCACCATCATAATTACCACCACCGCCACCATCATCACCATCACTACCACCATTACCACCACCACCATTGTCACCACTGTCATCACTGTCACCACCATGACCACTACACCATCACCACCATCACTTTCACTAGTTACCACCACGACCACCACCATCACCATCACCACCACCACCACCACCACCACTATCATCACCACCATCACCACCATCACCACCATCACCACCACCATCACCACCATCACCATCACCACCATCACTATCCCTGCCACCAGCACCACCATCACTTCTACACATTTCCTAATGTTAGACCCTGTGCTAAGCACTTTGTGGGCATTTTCTCATGTACTTTCTTTAGCACCACTGGGAAGTAGCAGTTTTGAAATCGGATCTCTTGGACACAGAGTCTCTTACCTACTTCAGGGGCTCCAAGGAGCCAGAATCCTGCTACTACCATTTCTTCTTCATCAGCCGCCATCGCATTCCTCCTCATTCCTGTGGTGATCTGTTGTGTTTGTGTAAGGCTTTGTTATTCCTTATAAAGCACTTCCTCAAATATTGAATTATTTCTTCCATGGCTATCTTTTCAAATAATTACAATAATTATAATTTTCTACATGAGGAAACTGAGACTTAGGAAGTTAAGTGGCTTGCCCTTCCCCACCTGCCTTAGATTCTGAGCTCATTTTCTTACAGTATTGTAGAGGAAGGAACACGGAAAGAAACACAGAAAGTTCCTTTGCTTGCAGTGAGTGGCCAAGTCCTCCTAAGTGCTGACTTCGAGCTTTGTGACAATTCCAGCTCATTAGCTCTCGGGAAGCACCAAGGACTCTGGGTATTCAATAAGTTTTTGTCACATTTCTCGGTATTACTGGGGCTTTGTGGAAAAGGTGGCTCTGGCCTGGGGAGGATTTTGACAGGTTGAGATGGAGGGTGGGTGTTACAGACAGAGGTGGCAGCGTGCACGGAGTCTCCGAGGCCTGAAGTCTTGAGGGGGGTGTTTGGGGGCCAAGCTAAGCAGCTCACTTGAGCTGTTGCTTAGGGATGGGAGCATGGACACTGGACACTAGATCGAAAGGCGTGTTGGAGTCACAGGGTTATCAATTTCCAAATAAAACAGCTCAAATGTTACATCTTTTAGGTAAGGAGGAACCGTTCACCGTTTTAGAGGCAGGAAGTAACTCAGACAGAACTTTGTCCCTTAAGGAAGATCGCCCGCCAGCGTAGGGTTTATGTATAGACAAGTTATGCAAATCGTAGAAGGCACAGGCTGGCCCAGAAAAGTCTGGAGGGAAGGGACCGGGCATGTGAGCAGGGTTGGGCTCCTGTGGTTGCAGGCAGGCAGGACGGTTGGACAGATAGAAGGGAAGGAGGGAAGGAGGGAAGGAGGGAAGGAGGGTGGGAGGGAAGAGGGAAGGCTTTGAAGGGCACTGGGGGCAGCTCCAGATGCTGTGGGTGGAGAAGGTGGGAACGTGGGTGCTGGAGCTGGCCAGAGACGTCACCCTAATGTTTCTGTGGGTGATGCCTTGGTAGACGATGCCACTTGTGACCACAGCTATGATCACAAATTGCTTCTTTTCCTCTGGCCTCTTGCCACTTCCTTGCTTTTTCGTTCTTGCTGAAACCCTAATGCTGGGATGTTCACTTCTTGGGGTGCACTTGCTTCTCTCTCTCCCCCTCACTGGACCCTCCTATCTGCCCATATTTCTCCTTTTCCAGATCACGTCTTTTTACTTCCCTGGTGTAGGAGCAACTCCGGCCTCCACATCTGCCTCCTGCAGATGTCATCACCATCTCTGGGGCTTATCCCCCTGAGTGTTAGCAGTGTCGTGACACGAGGTCCCCAAACTTGAGGGAAGCGGGGAGCTGCTGAGAGCTTGTACTCCCCCCCGCCGAAGGTGGTGGGTCATCTGAGGAGGGACACTGGCATGCACCCCAATCAAATTGTCCTTTTAGGTAGTAATTCTGCTCAACCCCAACCCAGACCTTCACATCCTTCCTGCTTCCCTCTGATCCTTTCGTACCAACCAGTCAATGATCCGTTTCTCCATTTCTTCCACTAAACAGAGTTACTTTGCTGGCCTGGGTTCTGAATTCCACCGACCTTGAGGGAAAATGGTTTATTCATCTTGTAAATAACTCGTGACTCTCAGTGGAATAACCTGGCAGCAAGTGGAGGGGGTGCCTGTCTAGATACAAAATTGAAGATGTCTGGTTTCCATTCCCTGAGGAAGGGGAGCTGGTAGCTCTTAGCTCTCTTGCGATCAGCTCCCTGATGTTTGCATTCATCAGAGCAGGATCAGATGGAGGCAGAGACAAATGCCTCCAGGCTGGGCTCGTTTCTGAAGGCGTCTGGGACCACATTTTGAATTCCACCTGACAAGTGTTAAGAAAACATTCTGACCTAGGCCTCACTGCCCCTCCAGGCCGCTGTGTCCGTGGCTCATAGGGTGCTGGTCTGGGGCTTGTGAATCAGGTCAACCTGCTCTTTCTGCAAGCCCACAGATCTCCAGGTTGTGCCTTCCTGTCCTGGCGCCTCCTTACCCCGCATGGCTGTTTCCCCTGCCATTGTCTATACTCAAGACCACATCAGTCCCAAAGCAACGATTTATTTATCCAGCCCTCAAATGTTTATTGAGCTGCCACCATGTGACAGGCACTGTTCTGGACCCCGGGTAGGGCACTGAACAAAAACAGAGCCAGGCCCTGTTTCCAGAAGGCTCGCAGCCAGGACGGGCAGGCAGGCAATGACCAAATACATAAGTACATCAACGGTGTATCTGGTAGTGACGCAAACAAAGGGGAAGACGGCAGGGCAGGGGCAGGGGTTGGCAGTGGAGAGCTGTCCTAGTTGGGTTGGTCAGAGAAGACATGCAGACAGAGGGCCTTTGAGCAGAGACTGGGGGGGCCTGGGGAGAGCGCATGCCGGGCAGAAGCAAGAGCCAGTGGAAAGACCTCGCCCCGCTGTGGGAGCATGTTTGGTGTGTTCATTCTGGAGGAGGGACACCGGCGTGGCAGGAGTAAGGGACAGAGTACGAGGAAACGAGATGGGCAGGTAGCGGGAATGCCATCGTGGAAAGAAGGAGAGACCATTACACTTTGCTCTGAGTGGAGAAGTAATGCAGTGATTTGAGCAGAGAAGATAGACCAGGTTTCTGTATTAAGAATATGAGTCCGACTATTTGGGGGGAAAGGGGAGGCGTCCGGGCTGATTAGGAAGGAGGGCGGTGGGTCAGGAAGCCCCTGCAGGGGTGCAGGAGTGGTGGTGGTGGCAGGTCCGGCGGTGGCGTGGGCACGGTGAGCTCTGGGAACTGGTGTGATTGGCCTCTCACCCCGTCCTTCCTGCCGCTTCCAGAGCCAGCACAAACCGGACTGTGTTGTGTGGCTCCTCAACATCTTTGGTCCCTTGGGTGGCTCCCCTTGTCCTGGGTACTCACACCCTTCCCGGCCTCCTGCTGACCTTGTTTGCCACCAGCGAGCTTGAGAAATCAAGATGGGCGTTTCCACTGACACGTTACTACACGGGTTCTGGGTGCTACCTGTCTGCTGTTAATTTTGCTTCTTTTGTATGCAGGGGAAGAAAGGTGAAGTGGGCCCACCGGGAACCCCTGGATTGCTGGGGCCACAGGTAACTACCATTTCTGCACGCCCTTCCCTAGCGACTCTGCTTCCTCTGAGGGAAGAAGTGATCGGGTCCCTGTTCTCAGGTTGGTAACCCGTCTTGTATGGTCAGCTCATCAGAAAGAACTCTCAGGGGGTCCTTTGTCCTCCCGTCTGCCCTCGTTCCCTCGGCCTCCCACTCCTGTGCTAGGAGAATGGCCACCTAGAGGAATTTCAGTCTGCTGGAGGGCAGGCGGTGGTGACACTGTGGTGACCAGTGTGCTGAGAAAGGGAAGCGGTGAGGCACAGGGAGCGGCGCCCCGGACAAGGTGTCCGTTGATGGACAGGGTGTGACTGGCCGGGCAGAGGCTGGAGGAGAGGCCTTCCCAGCAGGGGCTCAGCTCTGCAAGGACAGCTGGTTTGGGACACAGCCTGTGTGCCGGTGTGGACAGGCCCCTGTGTGGCTGGAGCCCACCATACTAAGCCCAGGGTAGCCAGACTGTGCAGCCAGGTTTGGAAGGGGTTCGACTGAGGGACCAGAACAACCCAAGGGCTCCCTATTCTAAGAGACAACACCCCCGAGTTCTGGTGTCTGACTTCCTACCCACTGTGACATTGGCCATCTCCCTCCCCCTCTCTGGGCCTCAGTTTACCCACCTGTAAAATGCCCGGGTCAGGGCCCCCTTCACACTCTGCTCTGTGCTGTCTCGCTCCCTAGATACCCTCCTCCTCCTCTTCCTTCCTCCCCTTGCCGCCTCGGTCTTTCAGACTCCGCTCTGGCAGGACTTCCTCTGACCCCGTGCTCTGTCCAGCTCCCTGCTCCCACACAAGTGCCGTCCCTCGTGGTCCCCCGTGACCCCACAGCCACCTGCCAGATGGGCCGACTCAGGGTCACCATCATTTCACAGATCACGGGGCAAGACTCCCAGGTCCAGAGAGACTTGTGCAGGGCTACTAGCTGCTGAGCCGACACCTCCCTCACTCCCCAGGTGACCCCGGCCCCAAACCCTCTCGGTCCCCCTATGTGTAGATGTTGCATCACGATGAGCCCCACCTTAGTGTGTACAAAGTGGGAGAGTGCCGGGAGCCTGGGTCTGATGGGGGCAGGCGCTCAGATTGTCCTTCACTTTCTCTCTGCCTCCTGCATCAAAGCTTCCTCCCCATCCTCCTGCCCCAGCCCTCCTTGGATCAATAAATTCATGAGAAGAGCAGCGTGAGGGGAAGGAGCACGGTTCTGGAGTCAGAGGCCAGTTTCCAATCCCAGCCTCACCACTTTGCAGCTAGGACATTTGGGGCAAGTTTTTTAACCTTCTGAACTTGAGTTATGCCACTTGCAAGAAATAGCAATAAAAATCAAAGGGAGGGCAATACTATGGTTGAAGAGAAGAGCAGGGATGTAGCCCAGGTGATGAGGTCCCCGAAGCCTGGGGAGCACCAGGTGGGGACGCTGTCCTGTTCTGGTGGCAGTGGTGGCCAGTAGGGGCACGGGGGCATTAACGGGCTGGTCCCTCTGGCTCCTTCCTGAGCTGCACAAAGCAGTGGGCTTCAGTATCCCCGTGTTCCTCGACACCTCCCTGTCCATGTGTCAGGCACCGGCAGGAAGGCACCCACCCCAGAGACGGGGGGCTCTCTGCGCTTCTGAAACCAGCTTTCACGGGTCGCTGACATGTGAAGTGTCCTGGTGAGTGATGGGCGCCTTGCACGCGATCTCAGACTTCATTTTGGCACCCCCCATTCAGTCCGGATAGGGCATGCAATAAGGGAATATAAAATCAATCATAATTCATGGTCTTCTAAAGATTCCACATTCACTGTGGCATTTTGATGTTAATAGTGCAAAACAGAGTGCTTTCGCATTTGTTTTATTACCTTGCTTTCCAGCGAGCGAAGCTTGTGTGTTTCAAGAATTCGGCATACATGCAGCTCCATCAAATTACTTTAAGCTACAATTCTTTCCCCTGCCTACGACTTTTTTTTTCTGCTACCTTGGAAAATGTATTTCTTTCCTTCACTTTCACTTTGAAATCCCTTTCCTTCCTTGAATGTTTACCGAATGCCAGGCACTGAGCTGGATGCCGCACTTATAAACATGACCGGGCTTTCCACAGCGGGACTTCTGCCAGAGATAGGGCGCTCTCATATCTTTGGGGATCTCAGCGGTTCCGAGCCGGACAACGCAGAGCTTGTAGTGTGGACTGCCCGGCGTCTTGATCGGATCCCTACCCAGTGGACCCTGAGCTTCGCGCCAGCCGACCACGCCCACGCTGAGAGGCTGCTGTGGCAGGCTTGTGGCTGTCTGCTCTGACTCACTCCTCTCAGCCGGCTGCATGCTCATCTTCCCTGGCCTTTGCCACCATTCCTCTTGTTCCATGATTCTTTGGGTCATCCATTCAGCAGGGGTTTATAAAGGACCCACTGTGTGCCCGACTTGGCTCGTGAATCAGAGCAGGGTGTGAAGTCTGGGTGCCACCGCGCGTGCTCAGAGGAGCCATGTGTTAGCGGGGCAGAGAGACTTGCAGGTCGAGAAGACAGGCCAGGGAGCGGGATTCTGGACGAGAGGGGAGCTAGGCAGCCTCTCTCGGGGCCCAGAGGTGGCTCCTACCTACGCCGATCGGGAAAATCAGGTTGCTTCTGCTGCAGGGTTTTCTGCTCTGATGAGAAGGAAGGGAGATTAAGTGTGTTTCGTTTCTGCCATTGTCAGACACTTTATTTAGTGCTCCTACGTCATTGCAACTGTTGTTTATAACCACCTGTGAGAGAAGAATGCGGATCCCAGTTAAAACCTAAGGAAACTGAGCTCAGAGTTTAATTAGCTCTGTGCGTCCTGGAATGAGCCAGCACGGCAGCCGCAGAGAGCCTAGACCCCACGGCAGCCGGCGTCCTGGAAGATGTTTTTGGTGCCTCTTTTCCAAGATGAAAAAAAATTTCACCTGCTGGCATGTTTTAGAAAAAATAGACACATGCGTGATGCTGTAGACGGTGGCTCTTGTATTCTGGGCACCTTTTAGGAAAATGGAAATCTGTGTCTCATAGGGGCAAGGGTTTGCAAAGGCGGTGCTGCTGGGTGTGGCCATCAGGACAGACAGACAGCCCTTGGATTGGTAGCCAGGGGAGGGGCTGGCCCCAGCGATGGCTGGCTGGGTGGGCTTGTGGGCCCTGGGCCTCTGCACAGAAATCGGCCGAGGTAGGTTGTCATTATGGCTTTGCCCCTGGGAGCCACATCCTGAGGGGGAAGGACGCACAAATTATGAACAACCCCGCCCCCCAAGCAAACATTTCTGAGCCACATAAGCCCTGTGAGTGCCGTGCTAATTTGTGCCAGTAATTTTCATGCATCTTCAAATCCCATCCAGCTCCGTGAATCTATGCCAGTTGGAACTAGGTGGATATCGGGAATAACTATTTGCCGTTCCTTTATTAACGATAATGAGGTTAATCGGTTGTTCATGTGCCATCATTGTGATTAGGGAACTCGTGGAAGAGCTGCGTTGTCACCATCGGATTAGAAGGATCAAATGGTATTTTATTAATACCCATTAGACGGAGTGGTGCATTTTTATCAGTCGTTACTACTTCGTTGTTTTCGTTGGTAACAATTAGAGCCGTCATTATTGTGTTGTTAACATTCCAATCTGTTGGCTGACTTGTCACTCGCAGTAATAATTAGAATAAAGGGTTTTTTGTGTATTTTTATTAATGGGAAGAGGAGAAGAGAGTGGAGCAACCGTGCGCGCCTCCAGTGTGCCGGGCTCGCACACATGCCCTCGTGAACCCACGCTGCGCTCAGTTGTGCAGACTGAGGCACGAGGGGAAGTACGTTGCCCAAGTCCGTGGAAGGAGTGTGAGGCGACCTAGCTTTGGGCCCAGGCCCCCCGAAACCAAAGGCCTTTTTTAATCCCTTTATACCATCATTACTACCCCTCAAAAAGGTATTAATAGTTAAATAGTTTTAGTTTAAAGTAACCTAATTTATGATCTTTAATTGAAATGCAAGAAGAGGAGACAGGAAATTTCGCCCTTGGCCAGAGACGCTGTGAGGGTCAAGGACACATGGACTCCTGCCTGGGTTTCCTGAGGAAGGGAGGTGGGGAGTGGGCTTCGAGGTGGCCCTCCGTGATTCCCCTCCAGGTCGGTATCCTCCGTGACCCCGTGTCTCCCCCAAGGTCATTCACCTTAGCTCGCTTCTCCACACGCCCCCGCGCAGCTCCTTCCCGGGCCGGCGGTGCCTGAGCGCTGACTGAAGACGGAGTCCGCTCTCCAGGCTCGTCCTGCTCCACCTTCCGAATGATCGTGTCCCTTCCTTCTTGAAGCACATCCTTCTCTAGGTTCCTGGCAGCACAGACCCTTGTCTCTCCTCCGACAGTCCGGCTGCGGGGTTTGGGTCTGCATCGCTATCTCCCCCTCTTCCCACGTCCTAAAAGAACCGCACGAGCCTCCAACACTTCCTGTCCCACAGAAGAGCCACAGATGCCACTTCATCCTCCAACCGTGCCTCTCCCGTGGTCTCCATCTTGGCAGATGGCACCACCAGCTCCCGGCTTGTTCTGGGCACACACAGTCGGGGGGGGGGGGTCGCTGACGCTTCTCTTCCCATCACACACCCTAACTGCTCTTACATCTCGTCAACTTTGCCTTCAAAACATATCCCAAGTCAGACCAGTTCTTGCTGTCTCCCCGTCTAAAGCCCAGTTAGGAACCATCACCACCCCTCACCCCTGTTCTCCCAGGGGGCCCTGCCCTGCTCTGACTCACCCCTTCACACTGACTCAGACTTCCTGCCGGGGCTGGCGCCATGCAGGAGGCCAAAACAGTCATAAAACTCCCCCCCCAGGGGGTGGCAGTGGGCGCGTTGTCCCGTCTGCCTTACCGTGTTCAATCTCGAGGAATGTAGGCTTCATGACTCCACCTTAGAGACCAGGAAACTGGACCTTGCCATCTGGCTGGGAACTAGCAGATAGGGGGTCCCATGTGCTTCCTTAACTGGACCCCAAGTGCAGGTATTTGCAATAAATGGGGACCTTTAAGGGGTCATGAGGCCATATGCGTAAAGGCCTCACAAAAGGCCAGGCGTGTAGTAGTCACTTTAAAAAATGTTCTCTCTTCCTGTCGGGGGAGCGCCAGGTATGAACAGCCAGCCCTGGCTTCCATGCAGATGGGCCCATATGTCCGGGCCGTCCCCAGGCCCTGCTCCTGCCCCACTGCCCCTCCCCCACGGCTCACCAGAGGCTGTATCAGAAACCTTCTGAGTCTCCGCTGGGTGGAGGTCTGCTCTGCGCAAAGGGTCTGGTCATCTGAGGAGGCTGGTCGCAGCCTTCCAGAATGTGGACATCAGAACCTCCCGGGGCCAGGCGGCTGCACTGAGAAGAGCCTCTGGCATGGCCCTGTGTCCCTGCATGGCTGTCAGAGGCACGGGGCGTCCCTCTGAGCGGGGTCCCCAGGGCACCAGTGGCAGGCAGGCTGACATTGGGTCCTGATGGCTGTTTCTTCCCTCACCATTCATTTCTCACCTGGACTTCCAAGATGCTCCTTGTCCATCAGAGGAGGCCGGGGGTGAACAGCCTGGGCCCTTCATGTGGTCCCCTGCTGGAACCCGTTCCCCAGAGCCTCCAGCAGCTGTTCACACTGCTTCTAGTTCTCTCTGCAAACGGCCACTACAGTTCCTGAGTTTAATTACCATGTGGGATTTTGCTCTTTTTCCTGAGTTTACAGCATTAGACAAGCAGGTCATTATTAAGGCCCTACTGTGTGCATAGCAATGAACCTGGTGCTACGGGTCCTTACTAAGGAGGTGGATCAGACATGGTTGAGCCCATACTGAAAGTTCCGGTCCCACTTAACACACGCAGTTTTTAAGGAGAGCACACTGTCCGACGGGGTGCTGGGGCGGAGGCTCAGACCCGTGTTCCCAAGCTATGTAGGGGTGGGTACAGGGGACGATGGATGAAGGGGCCAGTGTCCTTGCACCTGAATGCCAGCTTTGTCGCATATCAGTTTCCCTCCCAAGTTCCAGTTCTTCCTGTATAAAACGGGATGGAATCGACCCGCCTTGCCGGATTGGGGGTGGACAGAAATGAGACACAGTGTATGAAGTGCAGGGCAGAGGAAGCACCGAGTGGGGGGTGCCCCCCCCCCCCCCGGCCCTTCTACGTCTGTGTTTTCTGCTTCCTCCTTGCATGGGTCCCTGCTTCTGTCATTGTGCCTCTAGTATTCTCACAGTTAGGGCGTATCTGTAGTTTAGGTGAGTGATTCCCAGACTTCAGAATTCCTGGGGGAGTGTTTCCAAAGTCCCTGACCCCTTGGGCTTGTCCCCTACCTGTCTCAGAGTCCAAACAAGGGGCCCAGGTACTGTACTGAGGACAAGTTTTCCGGGTGACTCTGCAGCAGCCTGCCTATCAGGGATCCTCGAGATGATGGCTGTGTGGCCTCAGGTGGTGCGCTTACCCTCTCTGGGTCTCAGTTTTCATTATCCTTAGATAAGGAGTTTTACTTTCCAGGAGATGATCACTAGGGATCAGCTTACTTTAGCATGCTGTGAAGTCACATTATCCTGCAGGAGGGTTTACAAGAAGCAAAGGAGGAAGGGGAAACCAAGTCAGAGGAGCGAGCTGGCCAGAAGGCCAACTTCCCGGAGCAATCTGTTTGAAAGCACATGAAACACTCTAGGGGCCATCACTGGCCTTGGAAGTGTGTGGAGGGAGGAAAGCTGATGTGTCCAGATTGCTGGCAGACGAGGGGCTCAGAGAAGCCATGTGGTGTGGAGGGGGCATGAGACCCCAGGGGTCATCCTGAAGTATGAGCAGGTCACCTGGAACCTTCCGGAGGGGGTCCTGGGAGTGTCACCTGCAGGCCCTTGCGTGGCTAAGACACCAGCAGAGCTGAGCAGGTGAAGCTAGGTGGTAGGTCTGCATGGCCGTAAGGGTAAGGGCACGAGCCTTCTCCGTGCTCTTCCCGGACCCGCACGGGGCAGGGTGGACTCTGCCCAGGCCACCACCCCGTTCTGTTGGGCCCCTCAATTATGTCTGCTTCAAGCACACATCTCCCGACAAAAGTAGATGCTCCCTCCAAAGGTGCACCAGGACTGAGCAGCTGCAGGGACCCCGAGGTGCAGATGCCACCAGAACTCCCAGGTCTGTGCCATTGCTGACTCACGTGTGCCCCCAGCGGGAGACGAGGCAACAGTCCAGGGGAGCCCCAGCCTTCACCACTTGTTAGTATTTATCGCCCTCCAGTGGCGACATGGCATCGTTCTCCCTGGACGCACAGCACTCTCAGGGGCCCTTAAATCCAGTGGAAGGCTTCAAACATTTATGGAGCACCTGCTGTATACCAAGCCCTGGGTTTGTGTCTGTGACAGATGCAGAGGGAACAAGAGGGTCCTGTAGCTCAGAGAGCATGTGAGTCAGATGAACACGGTGACACCAGCCTTGAGCGTGGAGGAGGGAGCGATGAATTCCGCCTGGGGAACTGGAGACCGTGTCAGAGGTGGAGACGTGGAGAAGGGGGGCAAGGAGGGGGCGCCTACCTGGAGAGAGACCCGAGCAGACAAAGCCAGAGCTTGTGTCTGAGAACGTGTGCTGGGCCCCACTTGGCGGGGACGGGAGTGAGGGTGCAGGGGGAGGTGGGGGAAGGGCCTGGAAGGGTGTGCAGTGCCGTTGGCAAGGCAGGAAGGTCATCTGCCGCACGATGGTGCCCCCAGGAGTCCTCATCCGTGGGGTAGTAGCTGCACCTGGTGATACGAGTGGGTCCGGGCGGGGTGCTCTCAGGGACCCGTGAGCACTTGGGGTTCTTGGCTCCTCTCCGTCTCCGTGTTCATGTGCGCCACTGCCCAGGGCCCAGAACTTCCTGTTTGTGACAGGCTGACCTGCCCCAGTGCTTCTGTCCTCCGCACCCACACCCTTGGTCAGGCCGGGGTGCATGTCGGCAGGAGCTCTGGCTTGCGGTTCTGCTCTGCTTGTGGGACCCGACCTGCGTCTGTTCTGGCCACAGACGGTGCCCCGAGTATCAATGTAGGGAACAAACGATTGACGCTGCAGTGTGGGTGTCAAGACGGGTCTCCATAGAATCATCCGGAAAACTTTCACGAGTACCAGCTCATGGCCCCAGCCCGGACCTATGGAATCAGGGTTCTGGAGCAGGAGACCCATGTCATTCTCCCCCCACGATTCCATGCTGATTAATGCTCAGAAACCACTGTCCTGCAAGATCTTCGTTATTGGCTTAATCCACTGTGCGTGTGTGTGTGTGTGTGTGTGTGTGTGTGTGCGCGCGCGTGTGTAAACATGCCAGCACATACGTATTTATTTTAAATGCTCAGTATTTTGAATGGAAAGAATAGAAATATAAGAGTTATGTATGCATCACCCAAGTATGACAGGTGTCAACGTGTCACAAATTTAACTTTAGATTTTTTTCTTTTTTCTTTTGTTCTTTTTTTGTTTGAAAATAAAGCATTACGTAGACGAGGCCTCACCTGGTCACCGTGTCCCCTCCCTCCTCCCCTCTCTCAGGATGTTGTCGCCAGGAGGCCGCTCCACACACGATAGTAACGCATGCCCTGCTCTTTCTTCATAGGGCCCTCCAGGACCGCCTGGCGTCCCAGGCCCCCCTGGACCCGGAGGCCCCCCGGTAAGAGGCTTTGATTGTCTTCTGCAGGGGCACTTAGGGGAGGGGTTCATGGCCCGTGGGAACCAGGAACATGTCTGTGTATGGCCCTCTGTTTGTCCTTCTTCCGAGAGGAGAGCCAAGGCATAAACGAGGAGGACTCCTATAGCTACCCTCTAGCCTCTAGCCTCTGGGCTTTCAGGCCCTGAGACGGGACTAGAACTACCTCTTGAGCTCACGTAGCGTGTTGGTTGGCTGCTTCTAGAGACAGACACGTGGAAGGAGGTGTGTTAGTTTGGGGGTGCCCATTACTAGTTTGTGGTTTGGCACTGAGGGTAGACACTGGTCAGCATCCTCCCCACATGCGGTTCCTGTGCACCTGGGAAAGGTCCCCTGTTGGTGGAGGTGGGGGGCAGACCCAGCACCCCGCAGAGGGAGGCCATTCCGCCCATCCTACCAGGTGGGAGCCGACATGTGGCTCCAACTGCAGA
Source organism: Ursus arctos (assembly GCF_023065955.2). Classification (NCBI taxonomy): domain Eukaryota; kingdom Metazoa; phylum Chordata; class Mammalia; order Carnivora; family Ursidae; genus Ursus; species Ursus arctos. Next base: position 82,488,231 of record NW_026623078.1, on the reverse strand, counting down.
CCAGACACGGTGTGACAGCTCCGTGCTTCACAGGCCCGCACTAAGGACGGTCAGATGCCCTGAGACATAGCCACCCCTGCGTGTCCTCGTCAGAGCCAGAGGCCTGGGACGGTGCCAGGGAAGGTGTTGGGAGAAAGGCCCTGACACTTCAAGGAGGCCAGACTAATCATTGCCATGTGGTTCCCTTCTCAGGGTTTACCTGGAGAGATCGGCTTCCCGGGAAAACCGGGGCACCCCGGGCCGACGGTAAGTGTCCCAGAGTGTCCCTTCCCCCCACTCTTCCCTGTCCTCCATTGGTCCATGTTAGGGGTGGCTGGGCCCTTCCAGCCGGCCACCAGGGCAGCTGGCCACTCGCCGTGTCCTTTCTCCTCTGGCAGTGGGGACCGAGACCCTGGCGCCCAGCCTGACCCTTTCTTCCTCTGGTGTCTTCCTAGAACTCCATCTCCTGGGATTGTTCCCCACAGAGCCCCAGCCCGAATGCAGATTGGGGCGCCCTCTCTCCAGGCCACCACCTCTGGTCTCCTTACCCAGATGCAAATTCAGAAGCCCTTGCTGTTTAAAGTGTGGCTTCTTGTCCCTACGGGACACGTGCAGAGGGCAACAGAAGTAACAGAGGGGGCAGAACTCTTCCTGTTCTTGTCCTCATTGTGCTTTCTCACTCCTGAGCTCAGAAGATCCTGGGGGTCTGGAGCCTTCTCCTGCCTTTTAAGTCCTGAGGCTGGGGCTCAACCACCTTCCTGTCTCCACGTGCTTAATGGGTGTGCCATTAAAGCCGGTGTGTCTCCTAGTTCTGGCCCTGCACTCTGCAGGGCCCAGTGGTGGGGATGGCCTGTGCTCAGGGGACCACAGTCATCCTTGCAGGCCTGCAGATGACACTGAGGGAGGCCTCTCTCCACTGGAGGGTATTACCTTGCAGCTAGCTTTCTCTCCCGAGGGCCAGTGGGTGGGGAAGCCAGGGGATCCCATAGCCCTAAAGGGGATCCAGACAGCAGAGAAAAGGTAAAAGAGGTCACTCAGATTGTGGAGGCCCAGCAGCGGTGCCCCCTTGTCATTGGACCTTTGGCAGATCCACTGGTGACTATGGGTCCAGGCCCCTGGGTGACAGGGGCTGATTGCTAGAACGGCGGCCTTCTCAGCTCTGCTGAAATCCGACAGAAATGGACGTCCATGCAGGGGTGCGATGCGTGCTCTCAGGTGAACTGATCCACACCTGGAACACCCGCTCAATTACAGCGTCCCTGGCAAGCACTCACGAGCACACGGTCACCCCCAGCGTCCCCGGCGAGCACTCACGAGCACGCGGTCACCCCCAGCGTCCCCGGCGAGCACTCACGAGCACGCGGTCACCCCCAGCGTCCCCGGCAAACAGTCACGGACACACAGTCACCCCCAGCGTCCCCAGTAAACACGAACACACGGTCACCCCCAGCATCCCCAGCAAACAGTCGTGGACACATGGTCACCCCCAGCGAACACTCACGAGCACACGGTCACCCCCAGCATCCCCAGCAAACAGTCATGACACACAGTCACCTGCAGCGTCACCGATAAATGCTGTATTCAGGTGACAGTGTCATAGGAAAGCTCAAACATGTTAACAATCACATCTGATCTAAGGATTTCATCAACAAGTTCGCGCGCTGCTGTGAACACTCAGGAGAGGGGACAGCTGTTGTAAGAAGGCATTGGGCGTGCAGAGCGTGAGGTCACAGCCACCGACAGCTCAAAGCAATGCTTCTGCCTTTAGTGTTTGCTCTTCAACGAGGTCATACTTCCCTGGACCCGAGTGCTCTCACACCCCAGAGGAGCACCTCCTCCTGCCCTTCCAGAGGCCTTGACCCCGGGGCCCCTGCTCTGGGAGGACTGTCCTCCCAATAGGCCACCAGCCCAGGCTGGAGACGCAAGGCAACAGAAGTCTTTAGCTGGGTGTCCAGGGACCGCTTGGCAGAAAAATTACCAGGTTTACTAAAATAATAATTAACTTTTGAATAGCACTTCTAGCTGCCAAACTAATGGCATGGACAATATTTTTCGGGGACAGGATTTCCCTCAGAGCTGCCGTGGGGGTGTGCACGTGCACTGATAGGTCACTTAAGTCAGAGAAGAAGCAGCAGAGCAAACAAGTCTGGAGCAGCGGAAGGTGGAGTCAGGCAGCCGCGGGGACTTTTGAGCCCTTTTCCCCTTGCCTGGGACACCACCTGTTGTGGCCTGGTCGGAAGGGGCTGGGGGAGGAGGAGGCTGTTTGTAGGGAAATAGGACGTGGAGCCTCTCACTGTCATCCTTAGAAATACAGGCAGACTTGATGAATTCCAAGCCAGGATGCTGGGAAGGGAGGAAATGTTGGCGGAGATTTGGCAGAGAGAGCGGGAAGAAGGTGGGCGGCGTTCTTCCCTGGGGAAGCGGGCAGCAAGCGCAGAGAAGGACCACGAGCCAGTTCAGCAGACGGTCTGGGTCCTGCCTCCTCTTGCAGACCACACGGGTCCAGAGCCACTGGACTCTGGCCGGAGGGTGAGGGCCATCTCCCTCATAAGGCAGTGTGTGGGACAGCCTGGTCCCAGAGACCACAGCACGCTGGCGAAAGAGCGCCCCTCACAAGGCTGGGGATGGTCCCCACTGCTGGCGACCAAGCCAACCCCTGGCTAGAGGCCACTGAGTGCAATGCGCCCTGAACATGCCTCTCATTCTGCTCTGTTTTCTCCTTCTTGACCAGGGCCCACCTGGAAAGGACGGGCAGAGTGGAGCACCAGGCCTGCCGGGCCCCAAGGTTGGTGTTCACAGGGGTGGCAGGAGTTTGGGACCCGAAGTGCAGGAGGAAAGAGATGTTGGGTTGTTGGTGAATCCTAAAATCTACTGATTGCCCGGGCCCCCAATCAGGACTTGGGAATGTTGGCACTCACCAGATCAGACCGTGAGCAAGTCCTTTATTTCTGCTAAGGTAACTGGGGGAGGATTTGGAAGCCTCAGGTTTTAAAATGAACCTGTTAGAAATATGTACGTATTTGCAAGGACACGCATAACGTAAGAGAAATTAATTTTTAAAATATCCTGGTGGGGCTCCTTATAGTAGGTTCATTAAGAAAGGAGTCTGGGGTTAAGTATCCTAAAATTGGGAAGCAAACTCCCAGTTCACACACAGCAAACGAACAGCTGCAAGAGCGAGCAGTAACTGTTTCCCCCAGTGAACTTGATTCTTTCCTACCAAACACACGTACGCTCAGTGTGTGAGGCAACAGTCCGTGAAAGCCTAATGAGGACATCCATCATCCTCTGCAGTAAGTGACTTAGAAACTCAACCTTTTCATGACCAAATACTGAATAAGTATGGATTTAACTTCATTTTGTAAGTATTTATGTGAACAGTCTCCATCTTTCTCCCTTGTCTTTCACGACAAAGGAAAGGGTGAACCTAGTATTTTTATTCTCAAATTCGCTCAGACGACATCTCCCGTACCCCAAGTCTCTCGGTGAGAGAAGAGCACCTTTTCTACTCAGTGATGTTTTTGTAAAATAAAACAAAAGCGGAGGCGTGGAACACGGAATCCAGGAGGTGGTACGAGCCGCCATTTTTGATCACCATGGTCATGTGGCGTGAAGGGGCTCCACACCACCGAAGAATGAGTGATTGCCCCACCTTGACCGGCCTGTGACGAGTGCTGAGTGTGATTCCTGGAGCCCAGCGCTCTCCTGCCAACCTCTCTGTGTTCCTTACAGGGCCAGCCAGGAGAGAGAGGAGAAGACGGTCTGCCTGGAAAGCCCGGTGCTAGGGTATGGACCCCGCCTCCTCCCCGCCAGTGGGTTTTGCCGCATGGTGTGTTTGGGGTTGTGTGAACCACAGTGGATGGTATGAGCACCAGGGGGTGTCAGTGGGGGTCTGGGAGCACCATGAATGAGGGGCTGTTGGAAGGGGTGAGGGCAGGGTGGGGGCTCCAACAGGGACAGCCACACCTGGTGGGAAGGGTCACACCACACCTAGGACAGAGGGAGCAGGGGCGAGCGGGTTCCTAGGGAGACCTGTAGCTGTGGCCTTGGGAAGAACGCGTCACTGTCCAGCTTGTCCTGGCAGCAATGAGCGAGAGGGACTTCTCTCCGTCTGTCTGTCTGTATCCCTCCTCCCCTCCCCACCGGCGCTCCCTAATGCCTGGGCCCGACTTCTGGCTGATGCCACCTGTGGCCTCCAGCCCCCCTGTGCCTACAGCTGGTGCCGAGCTCTGTGGGAGAGACAAAGACCACTCCCCACTGAGTTTGGACAGGGCACCTCCTATGGGGGTTTGGATGGCTGTCCCTCAGAGCCCCACGTCGTGGGCTGCAGGGTCTCCTTTTGTCTTGAGGCCCTGGGGTGAGGTCTCAGCTTTGGCCCAGGCTCAGGATGCAGTGAGAACCGAGGAGAGAGCGCTGGACTGTGTGTGTGTCTGGGGGGCGTGTGTGGTGTGTGTTGGCACGTGTATGTGGGGGGGGGTGTGGTGCACGTGTGTGCAGGTGCTGTGGCTCTAGGGGAGTGTGTGGGACAGGAGGTTGCCGGGGCACTGCTGCCCCCCACGGTGCCCTGCACGTGGCTGGGTTATGTATGGGTCAAGGGCAGCGCCCGTGACTGGGTCTTTGTCACCTCTGCTCCCCCATTCCCAGCCGCGGTCAGGCGCCGGGCAGGTGCTCAGGAAGGGTTTTCCACGCAGAGGATAGATAGCAAATTCAGCCCAGCAAGAGCTCAGCAGTGGCCTGGACTCAACACCTGCCACCTGGAAGGCAGGGCTCGGATCACCTTGCTGGCCGGGGCAGGTGCTCCTGGGGAGATGCAGGGCCCTGGCTTTGCCTCGTCCTTTCATAGAGCGATTGTTCTTTAGAAGACCGACAGAAAACGGAGCAGGAAAAGCACAGGTTAAAATGCACCTGGCTATGTCAAGCACACCCAGGTCGATTCAGAAATGGAAAGAACCTCCCAAGGTCCACGAGGAAACCTCCTGCTGTCAGGATCCCAGATTCCAGAAGCTCAGCCTCATGCCCTCCTTAGTGCCCAGCGAGTTGTCCCATCGCCACTTACGACACCATGTTCCTTCATATTTTAAGAATTAACACATGCATTTTAAAAAATATCTATCATGATCCCCAAATCATTGAAATATAATAAGTAATTTACCAAGCCGTGTCCGTGCACACGAGGTGTTTGTGTGGGGTGAATTTCATGGTCTTAAAAGCACCCAGGCCACATTTTGGCGTTTGGTTGAAATTCTGTCATTTTCCAGAAAGGACGTAACATGTTTGCACAGGTTGACTAACTTGACCTGGTAGATTTTATGGTGCAAACCATACCTTATATAGAGTTGTGTTTTCTCAGCTTTGTCAATTGGCAAGTCCCGGGCTTGTGCACGTGAATTCCGGCGTTGTGTCTGGTGGTCTTCGGAAGCAGGCTCAGCCCTGTGCACGGGTCTGCAGACAGCGGCCACTGATCGCAAGAAGTGTTGGGCTGAACTCAGAGGTGCCCTTGAGATATCTGTGGTCTTTCCATCTGCCTGTTTTATATTTCTGGTGATCACTAACGGCTGGAAGATTCAAACAGGGAAGCCTATTACTCCAGCTCACATGTGGTGTTTTTGCCCGATTTCTAGTGCAAGATGTTTAAAACATTGCTCTAGGAAGTTCAAAACTATGAATTTCTGCAGTGATGGTAGTTTTATAACATCCTTTGTAGCCTCAAAAAGGATCTGACCTGGGGTCTTTTTACTTTTTTTGACAAAATGCCAGCCGAAGATAAAAATCTCCCAAGATTACGAGTAAGTCATGGACAGTGGGTTTCTGAGCCCATCAGGGAATGGAGCTGGCTTGCAGGGTGCACAGATCAGGAATTCAAGACTCCGTCTAGTCCTCCGTCTACCCTGCTTTTGACTTAGGGTTCATGGCATGAATTCAGGAGGCACTTCCCAAGATCTTCAAAATGCCTTCTAACCAAGCCCAGACTCACAGCGCCTTTTTCAGCACGGAAGAAGCGATTCCCAGGGCTAAGGTGTTATCATCCTCGCAGATTTAAAGTGACAGTTTGAGTGGCACGTATTTGCATAATTCCGGTTAGAGCAGTTCTTCCTAATTGCGCCTGTAAACACTGGGAATTCATGGGGGATCAGAGCACGTGGAGAATGTCTACGTGCCCACCGCCGGGTTCCCTGGTGGCACGAGAACTATAGCATCAAATGTGTGCTGAATTGCCTAATGCTAACCAATGCTGTGTGTTACTTTTTCTTTCCTTCTTCCCTTCCTCTCTGAGAAATGGTGGTAGTGCTAGCCTTCCCCACCAGCTGAGTCTGCCATGGCTGCCGGGAAAACCATTAAGTGTATGCACACATGCTCATTCATTCATTCATTCATTCATTCATGTGTCCATTCACTTACGAGAAAACCACATTTCCTTATGGAAATCTACACTAAGGTTTTGCTAAATAGCATAATGGATGTTAGAAATTGTCATTCAAGAAGTTAGTGGTTCTCAAGACATGTCATTGGTTAGAAAGTACAGTCCCTCCCCACTACCACACACATACACACACACACACGCACACACACATTTGCATCAGTGATTTGTAGGGACCTGCTTAACACAGCAGCCTGAGGTCCTGGGACCACGGACCAAGCCCCTCTGGTCCTGTGCCTCCCACTTCAACACGACCACAACATGCTAGTCAGGAACCGAATGGGTGAGGACAAAACTTCATCCAATCTGCTAGAACCCGTGTATATTTGGGGGTTTACTTTCTGATAAGTTTGGATGTTTATCAGAATTTCACCCAAGACTTGCCTTTACTGTAGCACACCATGGGAGAGGGAACATTAAGTTCTCCCCCACCTCTAACCACGGGGCTGCCTGTGTTTTCCAAAAAGTCCGGACAGCAACCCTGGGACAGCAGCCGGTGTGGACGCATGCATCAATGGCTTCTCCTTCATCGCTGGACCCCAGCACAGGGACCTGGGCTCCCTATGATGTGTGCTAACAGCCCAGAGTGGGACGGACCTTCAAGGCAGAGTTTGGGCTCCTCGTTGTTCCGAATCATATGCTTTGAGGTTCAGGATGAACGGGTTCACCTGTGTAAACGCTGTAGGGATGATTCTAGCAGAGGTTCCCTTTGGAGGAAGTGAGAGAGGATATGAGGGTGTGGAGCCCCTCCCTCTGGAAATGCCAAACGCTCGGGTCTTGGCAGCCCCACTGCTGCGGGAAGTCTGCTGTGTAGAGCCAGGTCTATGACCCTGCTACGCATGGGCTCGAGAAGCCCGAGTTGTGGCCGGCAGGTGTCGTGAATGCGTGGGGCCAGCTGGGGAATTACAGCCGCCTCTGCAAAGGTGAGCGGAAAATAATGGGGTGTCTGTTATTCTGTTTCCAGGGCGAAGTTGGGGAGCAGGGCCTGGCGGGCCGACCTGGAGAGAAGGTCTGTTTGTTCAAACCTTCATTCATTCATTCATTCTTCATTCAGTGCATTCACTCATTATTATGCCCTAGGCCTGTATCTGTTCTCCTCTGGGGGGTCACTGCGTTCCTCTCGTGCAATCATTTACCTGCGCAGTGATTATCAGCATGTCCTATGCCTCCGTCGCTGGGCTGGGGTCACCACCATCGACCGAGGGCGAGGGACAGGTGCAGTGAGTGGTGGCATGCAGGTGTGGGTGGGAAGGCAGGAGAGAGGCTCCTCACTCAGACGTGGGGAATGTCAGGAAAGGTGGCGAGGAGGTGATGTTGTCCTAAAGAACGAGGAGGAGGAGGAAACCCCCAGACAGGCAGAGTGGGTTCCTGGTAAAGGAACAGCTGAAGTGAGAAGGAGCTTGGAGACGCCCCAGTGAGCAGAATCTCGAAGCACTTTGCTTTCGGCCTCACCCCCGCTGAGCCGGAGATCTCTGGGGGCTGGAGAGAAGGGGAGAGCACACGGCTGGGGCGTGGCCTGGCCCACAGCAGACCTTCCTCACCGGGAGCTGAGTGGACAGAAGCGCCATGTTGTTTCCACAGGGAGAGGCCGGTCTCCCGGGCGCGCCAGGATTCCCGGGCCTGAGGGGAGAGAAAGGAGAGCAGGTAAGTGGAGGCACCACACCTGTGCCCTCGCATAGCAGCCCCCTCTGGGGTTCAGTCCCTGGGCCAGTGGGTGCTCTTGGCTGGGGTTTGGGACTATATCCCCAGGTTTATGGAAGAGGAAAGGAAGGGCTCAGGCTGCTGGGGTCTGTCAGCTGCAGCAAAGGGACAGGGACTGAGCGATCAGTGCACGAAGGTGAAGCGTCTTCAGATGGAGTGGATGGGAGCGGGGTGGGGCATCATGTCAGGTGCCCGATGGAGAGGGGGTGCCCCACCCCTAACTGACCGCAAGCCCTCGGAGCTGCACTTCACCCTGGCATTTCCCAGTAAGGCCAGAGCCGGTCAAGAGGAAAAAGGGTTTTTGACCAAGGTCCACTGGGTCTTACATGGAAAAGGCAGGTGTTGAGTTCTGCTGTATTCTAATTTCATCTCTCACTGCAGGGAGAGAAAGGTGGGCTGGGCCTCCCAGGACTGAAAGGTGACCCAGGTGAAAAGGTAGGAGTTGCTGTTGGCCCCCTGGTCATCAGTGCCTGGACTGGCCAAGCCTCCCTCCTGTGCTGTGTGTGTGTGTGTGTGTGTGTGTGTGTGTGTGGTGCCTGCAGGGCCGTGGAGAGGGTCTTGGTCTCTGAGTCAAAGCTGCGGCCTGGATTACAATTGGCTTCTTCCCGCCAGGCAGCTCTGAGCACCTTGGCTGGCCTGCCTGTGCCTTGGCTTGCTGGCTTGGAAATGGTTCCACTACTCCTTTCTCCAAGGGCTGCTGGGAAGCGTGACTCGGGTCCTGTGTGTGGAGCGAGCCACTGCAGACCCACTGTGTGCCAGGATGGTCCGAAGCACCGCTCGTGTAGTCACTTCAGTGATCCTCAGGACGGCCCTGAGAGGGGTCAGGTTACCGACAGCATCCCCCAGCTTCTTAGATGAAACAGTGAGGCACAGACAAGCCCCATTGCTTTCCCGGGGTGCATGGGTGGAGTGCATTGCAGTCAAGATCTGAACCCAGCAGTGGGTCAGATCAGTGTCCTGGCTCCCAGCAGAGCAGTGCCTTGGGCTGGTCTGGCCCGTGGACACCCGAGCAATGACAGCATACACCCCAAGGGACTTGCCTCTCCCCTTCTCCCGCACGATGCTCCCCCTGCCTCCATTCCTGCATGTTTGCACCATCTTCCTCTCCAATTTCCCATTCTCAGTTCCCCCCACCCCTCCCCATTACTTCTGGGCTCCAGGAGGGGCCTCCCACCTGCTTCTCTCTTGGGCTGCAGGCTGAGGGCTTTACTCTGGAGAGACTTACTATCTTAGAAATGGAGAGCCAGAAATGGAAAGGGCTTTGTGTGGTAAGCCGCCCAGGCCTGCTGCCCTGGTAGATTTTTTTGGAATTGCAATTTTCATTTGAGAAACTCATTTCCAGGATGCAAAGGGCTCCACGACTCCATAAAGCTGCTTTTATTGCTTTGGCAAAACTGCCAGGCCCATGGCAGAATCCCATTCAAGCTTCCAGAAAATCTGGCCTGCCTTTCTTTTCTCCAGAGAAATATGTAATAATAGACGATTCTGGTCAAAAATCCAAAATAGGACATTAAAGCAACATTGTCCCCTTCTGACTGAGTCTTGCACTTCCCTGGCTCCGTTTTCCAGTCCGTTCCTCCCCACCACCAGCTATGAGTGTTTTACCCCCGTGGCATCTTGGGACACGGGTACAATCCTCTCCTTCCTTAGCAAGGGCTGCTGAGGGTTCCAGTTTTTATGGAAGAGCTGGGATCTGAACCCATCCTCCAGCCAACTCCAGGACTCATAGGTCATCTGCAGCCATGCAGAGGGCCATCAGGGGTCTTCCCCGCCCCACCTGCTGGTTCCTGCCTCGCCCCGCAATGCTAAAGGCAGTCTTTAGGCCCTCTGAATTGGAGACCTGTCTCTTCGCTAGTCCTTTCCTCTTTAATACACAGCCATACATTCACTGGTGTTGATACCAAAGGAACAAACCTTTCTTTCAAATTTGTTAAAAAGAAAGGAAAAGAGTTTTATTTGAGCCCAAGTTAGGACAGCTGCCCAGACATACAATCTTCACAAAGAAGAGACTGCTCCAGGGAAGAAACATTGGGGGCAGGGTTATATATGATCGTCATGATGAAGGACATTCCAGAAAGTTACAGGCTTTATCTTATGTTTTCAGTACATGGAAGGCCGTCTGAATTTCATCTTGTGGGAACCAGCGAGGTTTTATATTTTTCTTATCTTTAAGTTTGGAATAGTCCCTTTTGGTTATTCTATTTTATTTTATTTTTTTTACCGAGGCAGATGTACAATGTGTGCTGGGGCAGAAAGAGAGCCCGTGCTTTGAAGTTTGGCTGAGTCATTTTTATGTTGGCAAATGCTGAAGTATAGCTTCCCTGGGGGCCCAGGGGCAGGGCCCAGACACCTGAAACGTTGAAAATTTCCTTTATCACCAGAAAACGCTCAACTTTGATTATTCGGACTTCTTAATGTGGGATGAACTGGTTTAACTGACATTGGTTCTGAACAGGAGGATGCCAGTGTCAGGAGGATAATTAGGTAAAATCAGGTAATGCAAATAACACTGAGAAAAGTGTTCTTCTTTCTGCAAAAACATCTCTACATCTCTGGAACTTTAGTGAAGGCAGCGCTGCTTGGATTCGGAGTTTGAAGCCAGGCTCGGCCGTGTGCTGGCGGTGACTTTGAGCAGATGAAGGAACATTAGGCATCACTGTCCTCATCTGCAAAATGGGAATACCAGAGTATCTGCGTTGTAGGCATTTCTGTGGAGACTAGATGAATTAATACATATAAAAATGTAACTCATTAACTGAAATTAAATACTGTATAACAATGGAATAAGATAGAAACAATATAACTATTTTATCATACTATTGTTGCTTACTAAGAGTGGCCTTGTCCCTTTCTAAGCCAGTTTTATTCATTCATTTGTTTACTAACCGTGCACGAAAGGCCTGCAACAGACCTAACCCCGGGCCACTTGGAACACACATGGGCACAGACGTGCGTGTCCTGGCATCCTGTGGCACATGTGGAGTGACAGGCTATGGGGGCCATGTCTGCCTCCTGTGGTTCCTCCTGCGTGGAGCAGCCCAGCGGCTCCCTTCCGGCAGGTCAGGTGTATAACAATTTCCTCCTTCCTGGGCCCCTGCTGAAGACCATCTCAGTCAGTGCCCCTGTGATGCTGTGAGCTGTGTATACTTTTATCGTCGTTTTGCAAAGAGGTAAACAAGCCCATTGAAGTGAAATAATGTATAAAATGGTAGATTGAGGCTGAAAGCTGTTCACAGGTATGTAGATTTGTCCCCTTGGTCCCCTGAGAAGAGCCCATCCCCAGTCCACACGGGCTGGGGCAGGGCCCATGGAGTCTGCCCAAGGGCGCAGAGCAAGGGTGTTTGCTGCATCACTAGTATAAGGAACTAGGTGTCCTCAATGAGAAGCTGGACAGTGGGTCACTTTATTTCCACATTCACAGTGGACTGGTGTAGAGTGGTATAAGTGAACTACGGCTACCCATGTTAGCCTAGGTTATTCTCAAAGCATAAGGTTCCTTATGTCTGAAAGATTTTATAATTCGGAATCCATCTGTCTGTCTACCTATCTGTCTGTCAAGGTAGATACTGGATGGGTGATTCTGTCCTCTGGGGAAAGGTGTCCCAGGATAAGCAGCACTGGCAGGAAGATTAATGGTCATTTATTTTCCGTGTTTTCATCCAGGGTGAAGCTGGTCCCGCAGGTCCCCCTGGATTACCCGGAACTGTAAGTTAGCTCTGCTTCTCATCCGCATTTCTTCTGTGAATCCCTCAGGCATTGGGCTGCCCCCTTCCTCCCATACCACTTAGTTATAAGCATCTTTTTAATGGAGATTGCCAGTAGCTAGGCCTCTTCCTAGGTCTTGTGATCCAGAAATATGTAAGGTTCTCGAAGAACCACCTTGTGCTTATTGACTTATTTTATGCAGCAAACATAGTTACTAGACACAGTATATCCCCACCCATTACCTATGGGGAAACTGGGGTCCAGAGACAAGAAACAAGGGGAGACTTTGTCCAGAGTAAGACTGCAAAATGGGTATATAACCATGACTTGTGCTTCCACCCAGGCATTATGCTTGGTATTGAGTAGTGAATAAGACCATGGGCTTCAGAGCCAGAAAAAAAAGTGGGTTTGAGTTCCTTAGTCCCTGCTCTGCCATCCACCAGACTGTGGTCTTAGATACACTGTTTAATTTCAAAGACCTCATCTTCTCATCCGTTAAGAAAAACTATTATACCCAGCTGTCTTGTACATTTCTAGTGAAAATTAAGAGATGATACAAGGTATGTAGTCTAGTTTCTAGTACATAATAAACATTAAATTAAAAACAACTGCTATATAAATAGGGGAGCGTATTTTGGGTTTTTTTTTTTTTCATTTTAATGTTTCTTCCCAGCCTTAATATTCCGTGCTTTGATCAGTTGACTTCAGGGAAGTTGAACATGTCTTCAGTGATGGCCATGGTTGGGCAAGTATGGAGGCCAGGAGCTGAGAGCCTTAACATCCAGAAATCCCATTTACAGTGTGGTGAGGAATCTTAGACTCTGGTTTTTATGTGCGTTAAATCATTATTCCCAGGCCAGTCTCTTCCCCACATGCATGCCTGTCAAGATGAGACTCAGCCATCTATCAGGATGTCAGAAGACGCTCAGAATCAAATTTAGAGTCAAAACCATTCATATAAAACTTTGTGTAATACCGGAAACATCTAATGTTGGCAACATGCAGGGAAATCATTGCTGTTATTTAGTGTGAGGGCAAGTTGGTGACGCTGAATTGAGAAGTTCCTCAGTATTCACATATCATAGAGTATGTGCTTGTTAGATTAGAGATTTCATTTCCAGGCATCTATCCCAGAGAAATAGTTATACTGTGTATTTGAAGCAGGTACAAGGATGTACATTGTAGTTTTGTTTATAATGAAATATTACAGGGCAACCTACATGACATAAGCATAGAATTAAGTGAACCACCGAATATCTGTATCGTGGAATCCTAGTTTATAAAAATACACACACGTGCATATGCACATACTCGTATATACATGCAATGTGTGTGGCCTTGGAAAGATTCCCAGGCTCAAGAAGCTTGCGTAGAGAAACCAGCACGGTCTCCAGAGCCCCCCAGGTGGGGCCGGTTCCCACTGCACATTCAAGAGTGGTGGGAGCTTTGTTAAACCGTTTACCTGCCTCCAATTTTCTTATCCATGATGCAGGGAATAGAGTTATTGTGAAGAATATGTGGGTTTATCCGTATCAACAAGGACAAACAACCATGTGTTTACTGATGATATTTGTATAATTCTTGTGCAAAGCTGTGGCCTAATGTGTTCCTATACATTCATAATTGTGTGGAAATATGTAGAAAAATTTACTAAACTGAAAAACAGTGGTTTCTTCAGGAGAAGAGACTAGTATTGGGGGACATGGAAGGCAAGGTGTATTTGAAAAAGCTTGTTTCTGTTCTTCTATTTTGACTTCATTGTGTTTTTGGACTAGAATCCATGATGTCCTTCTGCCCATTCACTTATTTTTTTGAGCACCTGCCGTGAGTCGGGCACTGGCAGGTTTGGGGAGACAGACTCCAGTCACTGGTGGCCCTGATGCACATACATGACAAATTCTAGCGAATGCCGGCAGAGAGAAGAGCAGGGTACAATCAGGGAGAATAACAAGGGGACCTAATTTATATTTGAGTGGTGGAGGGGAAGGGGGATCTTTGCAGATCCAAGGCCTGAAGGATGGGCCACAGTCAGCTGTGGGAGGAGGAGAGTGCGTTGCCGGCTGGAGGAGCAGCAGGTGCAAATGTCCTGTGGTCCAAGAAGCCTTGAAGCCCGCAACACGCTAACCGCGGCGTGGACGTGGGGTGGGGCTGGAGGGCCATGCGGGGGCCTGCCCAAGGTGCTCTATGTGCCGGGATAAAGAGTTTTGCATAAGTTGGTTCTCCCTGCCCAGACGCCTCCCCTGGTTTCCTCCTCGCCTGCATCATCGCCAGCGGATGCTGGGGGTGGCGGATGCTGGGGGAGGGCCTGGGTCTCAGGCTCTGATTACTTGCACGGCTTCTTCATTTCAGCTCACAGCACTCTGGGTGGAGGAGGGTTCTGCCCCACTTTACCGATGAGGGAATAGAAGCTGACAGGTGGTCACACAGTTTTAGGCAGGGGTGTGACTCCAGGGTCCCCTATCTACTCACAGTGCTTTTCGGCCCTGCCATGACCACCACTTGGACTGGAGAGCAGTCGGTGATGGTGCCTGTCCATGCTAACAGTCACTCCAGGGAGACTGGGGCCCCCTTCTCCCACTCGGTCCATCTCTTAGAGGCAGGTTGTGACAGTCAAATCATGTTTTGCTCATTTCTCTGGTTTCTTTTTCAGACATCCCTGTTCACACCGCACCCAAGGATACCAGTAAGTAGCTGCGGCCCCTCGGGGCTGCAGGTGCTCCCCCCAGCTGGGCCCGCGATGCCCACATGCTCCAGGTCCTGACTCGGTCCCAGCACACGGAGCTGCCCCGTGGCTTCCAGATTTGTCCTGACAGCGGGGCCGGGGGAGTGGGGACTGGCCCTGCAAGGACCTGGCTCCAGTGTCAGGCAGGCAGTCCAGCGGCCTGGAGGTCCCCTCCTGCTGGCTAAGGGCAAGGGCCGGCCATGTCTTTGGGTGACGTTGGTTCTCTGCTGCACCAAAGCTGGGGTCTCGAGGAGAACGGGGCTGTGTACCGTGGCGGCCGACTGAAGAATCCCACGAAGCATTACTGAGGATGTGGGCCGTGAAGGGGACCTGGAGACTGAAGTGCATTGGGGAGGCCCCAGACCTAGGAGAGGCTGTTCTTAGAGAGGCCAGTGGAGAGCTGGCCAGCTTCGGGGATGGCCAGTGGAGGGAGCGCTTGGGGCTTCTCGTAAAGCCTGAGCCTTGGCAGACAAGGGGGCTCACCATCACTGCAGCCGCTAGGAAGTTTTCCTCCCCTGTTGGCAAAAGGTGCTTGGGGAGGTAAGTGTTTCCAGGCTCTCCTCTGAGGCCAGAAGCACGTGCTTGCTTGTCCCCTGTGCTCTCAGGATGGGGTTCTCCTGTTCCTGGGACTTGGCCTGCTGCTCTGGGCCACACAGCTGTCGAGAGCCCGCTGACATCTTTGTGTCCATCATTGCTTTCTCCTTGTGCTTAGTGTTAACTAGACGCACATAAGAAGTTGCAGCAAATCCTGTATTTGATGGGAAAGGTGGGAGCAGGGGGATTGAGCCAGGGGCTGAGACCTTGGCAGAAGGAGAAGCACTTTGAGCTTCTCTGGAGGTGAGTTGGGGAGGAGGAGTGGTGGACAGGGCGTCACTGGGCGGCGTGGACTTCAGAAGTTGTTGGGAGTTGCCTGTGGGAGAGAATAGATTTGGGGGTGGGAGCACAGCTTCTCTCCCTCCCTCGGGCCCACCCCGAGCCCCTCGAGCTGGAGACAAGGCTATAGGGCCAGCCTCTCCTTAAAGCAATTTCTCCATTAAAGATGATTTCCGAGACATTCCAGCTGGAAGACTCATGACAGGGGGCCGGGGCCTGCCAGGCCTCCCCTTTTCCCCCAGTGCGGACACTCTCTGCAGGGTCTGAGATTTCTGGAAACCAGGAGTCCACTTCAGGTTGCAAAGTGAGGAAATTGTGTCTATGGGAAAAAAAAGATTCATTGTGGATTATTGCATGTATCACTCTGGACTGGTCCCGTCGCCATGGTAACTGTATTTTTATTGATGGTTTCAAGAAGTGTTGACATCTCCCAGCTCTCCTGAGGCCCACTCCTTTGAGTCCCTACACAGGGGGCGGGTGGCAAAGTTCGGGGCATCATGAAGCAAGGAAATAGAAGCAGGGAGGAGGGCTGGAAGGAAAAGCCCACCCCCCTCTGCCTGGAGACGGAGAAGTCTGCTGGGGCTGGCTGGGGACCATACCTGGGGAGGCCTCGAGGCGGTGTGCAGGTCTAGAGGGGGGAGCCAGTCCTTCGCTGGAGGAAGGAGGGACAGGCAGCCTGGGAAAATTACAGCTAAGAACTCAAGAGGGTCTTTGCAACGGGGGGGGGGGGGGGGGGGAGCAGGTGGTGCAGAAGCAGCCATCTAGGGAAGAGTCTGGGGTAGCCTTACTCTGCCCCCTCAGCCTGCAAAGGAGTCTTCAGGATGCTGACCCGTGCTGAGTTTGCTGAGATGACACTGAGCCCAGAGAGGGTGTTGGTGTGACTGATCTCACCAGTCGGGGGAGTCAGGAAGGGAAGCCAGTCACAGCCATGCATTCAATGATTATTGAGAGCTACTAAGTGCTCCTGGAGTGAAGGCCCTGCCTCCCGACTGACTCCCAGGCCCGGGCTGGAAATGGCTAGAGCACCTTGCCTGTGAGCCCCCATGGGGTCCCTCCTTGGGCTTGGCCTGACCACTCCTGGGTCCTGAGGCTGTCTTCCTGCCACCTACAGTCCCTTCCCCCAGTGCATCACCCGAGATAATCCTGTTAGCTCTTTGTCTTTATGAGTTGTATGGCCAGTGACTGGAGGACCAAAGAGTTTGGAAAATCCCCACCATGGGAAGTTTTCTAGGAGGAACACATGCTGGGAGAAAGGTGTTGCTGTCCCTGGTGAATGGAGCCAGAGTGTGTTCTGAGCTGGTTTGTGATGGAGACTCTAGAGGAAGGAGTGGGGTTACACCTGTGTTGGTGGCACAGGGCACTTTGCAAGAGCAATCTCAGGGAATCTTGGCCACAGCTCCCCGAGGTGGACCAGGCACGTTCCATGCCACACACAATGCAGAGAGAGAAAAGCAGCCAGGGCCATGCAGAGACTAACCGGGGCATCCACCTGTCACTCAGGAGAGGAGGGCAGGAGGGAACCTCTGGGGCAAGGTCTCCAGAGTCTGCCTGTGCGAGGGGAGGGAAAGCAGCCTGTCTGCCAATTTCTCCTGCCACTAGTCTGCCCCAGGCTTCCTAACTCACATGTTAAGAGTTTGCCTTCTAGATGCTTCCAGGGTCCTTTCCAGACCTCGTGGTCTCAGAAGCCGTTGCTTTCAAGCTCCCTGCCTATACAGGCCTCCCTTCTCCACTCCAGGCAGCGCTCATCCCATCTCTCCCGGGACCTTGCTGTAGACAGGGAGCCCAGTGTCTCCCTAAGCCGCCCAGGGCACTCTCGGACAGCTCTAGGTCCTGCTTCTGTAGAAGGAGCCATGCGCGGTCCTTCTGACACAGAAGCTTCGATTGTTACTCTGCTCTCCCCAGAGAGCTCCACAGATGCCCCCCCCCCCCACTGTCCCCTTTGGGGCTCATCTCTGCCGCCGCTTCTCTATGTCACTGAATCCTCATGCTGCGTGCAAGAGAGAACACCTGTTCACTTGCAGATATGGTCACAGAGGACACTGTGGCTACACACTTCCCCCAAGTTATAGAGCCAGCACACTGGAGAAGCAGAGTTCTCTAGATCCAGTCCCTGTGATTCTAGAGCTGAGGCTGTTTTCACCATGGTCCACTGTCTCCACCCCTCTCCCACAATGGCCCTTCAGCTCTTGAAAGATAGACACCTGAGCCCTTCCAGGTCTGCCCCTGGTGGAGCCTCCTATCTGCCACTTTCTCCCTTCACGTGTGAAGAGCAAGGTGAGGCTATCTTGTCCCGCCACCCTTCCTGGGAGGTGTGTTGGGAGCCCTGGATGTGACGCCAGCAGATGAAGAGAATGGCCTGTCTCCTCCCCCGTTAGGTGATTCTATTCTGGGCAGTCCCATCGTGGAGCCCCTTTCCCCTGTTTCTGGCCCTTCTCTTCTTTAGCAAAAGTTAGACACCCCACTCTGGCCAGTAAAAGTATAACATTCAGTCCCGTCTGTCAGGTCCCTCGAGCAAAGCCTCCTCCCCAGCTTCTCCATCAAGATAATGAAGGGGAGAGGCTTGGGGTCTGAGAGAAGGCTCTCCCCTCAACATTCCTTCCATCATTATTCATTGATGGTCCGTGCTTGCAGGGCTCGGGGCTGGAGGGGGTGGGAGTCAAACCCGAACCGTACAAAGAAGGGTAAAACTGCTGTGGGTCAGTCTGCGGAGGACAAGGGCGCTGCCATGCGAGTCCCCAAGTTCGGGGTCAGCTTCCCTGAAGAAGCGATTCTTGGTCTTGGACTTGGAGGATGAGTAAGAATCATCAGAGTCCAAGTGGGGTCACAGGGGAGAGGACCCCAGGCAGAGGGAGCAGCCTTTGCTGATGGGTTGGGGGGGGTGGCAGTGTGGCTGATCTATGTGCAGGGCAGGGCACGTCTGCTGTACTCTCTGCTTCTCCAACAGGGAGAACAAGGGCCGAAAGGAGAGAAGGGTGATCCCGGAGTGCCTGGGGAGCCGGTGAGTGCCCTGCACCCCGCACCCATGCCTCTCAGCCTGTGTTACAGGGCATCCAAGGGCCACGTGGGGCCAGGTCTGAACTGTACGGTCTACACACAGGATCCCCGCTAACTGAATGCAGCCCCTCCCACCTTCTCAGGACGCCGAGGATGCCCTTACCGTGGATCCCAGATCAGACCTGTTGCATGTGTCCTTGCCCCACCCCCTCTGCTAAGCGCTAGGGTGATGACCTGGTTCCTTGATGGTGGTTCCTTTGCAGGGATCCCAGGGCCGTCCTGGAGAACTGGGGCCTCGGGGACCCACTGGAGCGCCGGTAAGAAACCCTCTCTCCACCTGTGGGCTTTGAGGTGCAGGAATCCCCACCAGCCCCCGTCCCTCCCTGTCCCCCCTGGTCAGCTTGCCTGGCATTTGGGGAGCTGCCCACCAGGGGCGCTGCCACAGGTGCGGTGAGCCCAGTGCCCCGGGGCTGAAGGCCCTCATAGGGCACCCCAAAAACGCAGCCCTGGGGGTGAGTGCTGTCTCTGGGCCCCTAGATGGGGAAGCGATGCTGGGGCACGGGGCGGTTCAGAAGCAAGAAACCCCTCCCTCCCGGCTCGGATTGGCAGCTCGGCTGCGAGTGATGCTGGTGCGGCTTCACATTTCGATCCTGCTGTCATTTTGCTCTGCTTGGGCTTCTTAACTGTCTCTCTCAGGCCCCTTCTCTGGAGAGGTCCCTTTGGAGTGACCTGTGGGGGCTCAGATCCCAGGGGGCCACAGGCTGGCTCTGAGCACCTGGGCCGTCTTGTCCCTGGGAGCCCCATTTACATGAAGTGTCAGCTCTGACACGTAACCCCCCGGGGTGGCAAGGATGGGACAAGATAACAAGCCGAGCTCCATGGCCAGGGGGTTGTGATTTCCTTGTGCTTCGGCCTCTGCTCCCTGTCCTGCAGTTTGCATCCGCTGACTCTGATGAGCGGGCTGTCCCTGAGATGGCCCTGCATGGGGACGAGGACAGCTTCCCCAGGATGTCTCACCTCCCTCTTTGTGTCCCGGGCAGGGTGCCAAGGGACAAGAAGGCCCACGTGGGGTACCTGGAACAACCGGAAACCCTGTGAGTCCTCACGCCCCATGCGTCTCCTCAGGGGCCTGCAGAGGGAGGCTGGGCTGGCCCTGTGCCCCTGGGCTCGCAGCTCGGGGCTGACGGGAGGGAAGGGCGGAGTGGTTGGCCAGGGCTGGGCGCCCCAGGAGCAGTGAGAACCAGGAGAGACATACGGGTCTCTGCAACATTCCCACATGCTGGGAATGGACAGAGTCTCTTCCACACACACAGGGTGAGGCACACAGGGGCACATGAACACCCACTCACACATACACATACTCTAAAACCAGCATGCACACGTACTGTGATGCACACACCCCTATAGAAACTTCTAGCACACAGGTGCAGCTGGGGACATGGGCACACAGGTGCCTTCATGCACATGCCTTCTGAGCTCTCCGCTGCTGGGCCTTCCCTCCTGCGGGGCCGGAATCTCTGTGGAGTGGGCACTGGACCCCTGGGGCTGACGGAGTGATGTGTCATGATGTGGGGCCACAGAGCTCAGGCTCGTGTGTGGTGCTGGTGGAATGAGGCCACCTCCACACTGGCTGCTTCTGGGATGGTGGGTTAGAGGTCCCCCGCTGTAGGGCGCTTGCACGCCCAGGCCAGCTGTGCGTACGGCTAAATGGGAATGGGGTCAGCCAACGGCGGTGGCCGATGTGGATGTCACAGGGCAGGGGCAGATGACAGGTTCCTCCCTGCTAATAGAGAGCGAGCCTTGGACAGAGGGCAGCCTGCAGGGCAATGAAGCCGAGTGCAGACATGGAGGCCTGGGAGAAACACGAGTAGCCTCCAGTCCGTGGGGAGTTCCCTGCTTCCCATCTCCATAGTGTCGACCCCCATGCCTCTTCCCATGGAATCTTTGTGAACCATCAGTGTTGCGTTCAAGCCCACTTCTTCCAGGAAGCATTCCCTGATTCATCTGTCAAAGTCAACACACACGCAGGCATGCACACACACTCACACATGCACGTAAGTGTGCACGCGTGCACACACACACACACACACACGCACCACCTCTGCGACCTCCATGCCTTGGTCTTAAGGAACCTCTGAGAGCCCTTCTGTCCTCCTGTCTCCCACGTGTGTGCCAGAATCCCACTCACTGGAGGTTTGGCCGGCTAGGCGCCCCCACATACACACGGGAGGAGGCCCACCTTGCCCGTGGAGGGAACGGCAGGTCAGAAGTGGCAAGTTACTGTGAATTGAGGAAAAGGCAGGTTTGGAGAGACACTGGGGTAACTACTGGTCATCGATACATTGGGCCTTCCTAAACTTCGGCTTCTGAATAGGGCAGTCCTGGAACTGTGGGTCCACCTGGTGCCAGCGGCCCCCCAGGAAGTACGGTGAGTAACGGGGGGGCAGGGGGCGGGGCACCAGTGCCGTGTGCAGATCTGCAGCCCCCCCCAGGTTAACATGTTTGTTCTCCCTGCGGGGGGTGGGTGTAGGCACAGGCATCCTTGTTCCCATTTGACAGATGGGGAAATGGGCGTCCCAGACAAGGTCATCTAGAAAGTTCACCAGCTTAGGCACGAGGTCAGTCATCAGACCTCCGAGTGGGAAACAAAACTGTGAGAACTGCAGAAAACAGCAGAAAGCCTGTAAACGTGGGGCATGTTGGAGTCAGCCTCAGTTTACCTGTTGAAGAGACAGGACAAACCCAAAAGATTCATAGGGTCCCGACCCTTAGGGTCCCTGGATGCTGATCATGGCCCAGCTGCAGGTTCGCAGTGAGACCCCTGCAGGCCACTCCCTGGGACCTCAGCTTTTCCCTTCAAAAGGGAGAGAGCGGCGGCGTGCCTGACAGCCGCTAACATCCCCTGCCGACCCCGTCTCCCCTCCCCAGGCTGGCTGGCTACCTTTGAGAACCACGGTTGGTCGACACTGATTTCAGCTGAACATTCCGCCATAAACACCCAATGCCATTTAGTCCAGGGCAGCAGAGAAAGGGTCGCCCTGAAGTAGACCGAGGTCAGTCCTGTTGGGTTGTCAGCCCATGAGAGTCACACAGCAGTTTGGAGGACAAGCAGAGGGCACTCACACAGGCCAGCATCTGTTCCAAGCACTTTGCACGTGTTAATTCGTGGAATCCCCGCGACCCTGGGAGGCGATTATTCTCATTGCTTCCGTTTTACCCAAGTGGAAACACAGACGCAGGGTGACAGAGTCACGTCCTTAGTGGTCGCCAGAGATGGTGCCAGAACATGGTCTGTGTCATGTCACAGTGCCTGCCAACCCTGCGTTCCTGTGCCTGGGGGTTTTCTCTGGCTTTCGGAGACCACACTGTCCAGCTGTAGGACACCTGGTGATTAGTGCGAGCCTGGGCTGTCAGCTCCGTCGCCCGGGCAGCCCCAGCGGGCGTGTCTTGCACCGGCTCCGAGAGCACATGCAGGACTGGGCTCCAGCGGCACCCCTGTGTACTGCCTGCCACCCTCCCCCTTCTCACTGCTTTGCTTTCCTCCTGCGGTGTCCCTGGGCCACTCGTACCTCAGCCTGGTGTCCGAATCAAGCCCCAGGTGACGCCGAGGTCACGGGCAGAGCAGTTCTCTGATGTGGAGCCTATGTTCCTAGGTCACCCTCGTCGTCCCTGGTGTCCAGCGGAGGCCAGGCCCTGCCCTCTGAGAGCCACAACCCAGGGTGGGGTGGACCACCAGACAGGGCAGGCTAGGCACAGGGGTGTGTGCACAGACTGGGAGGGGCCGCTCGGGCAGGTGGGGAGGAGAGGGCCACCCCCTGGGGAATTAAGCCAGGGATGGGGAGCTTTTGGGGATGGATGGTAGCCTTGGTTATGAGAGCATATGATCGCCCTTCTCTGGGGGCCCTGGGCCATCTTGAACTTTACCATGTGCATAACCTGTCTTTTTTCAGGGTCCCCCTGGCATCAGAGGGCCCCCTGGGAAAGACGGGGAGCGCGGAGAGAAGGTAAGACGTGGCTGCTGTTCTCAGCTTCTTGAGAAGGCCTGACTCCAAACCCTGCTCTCTCAGCTAGGTACACCAGCGTACCCACCCCACGTCTCTGTGCACACCGAAGACTTCCCCAGTTTGAGAAAGAGTTTCATTTATTAGAGGGATGAGAGACGTGGTGTCCCCACAGAACACCAACCCCAGAGGCAGAAGAGGCGGGGCCCCAGCCTTTCAAAATCCTGTTTCACCTACATTTTAGAAGGTGTCTCTGGGGTTTATTGCTGAGGGCCTGCTCCTGGCTTCCAGTGGGTAGAACCTGGGGTTCTGCCAACAATCTCACACTCGCAGGACAGCGACCCCCCCACCGCAATCCCCCAAATGTGCCAGTGTGGAGACGCATGATCTCGGGCTCCGTCTATGCACTGGGACTTTCTCGTCTGTAATGCGAAGACAATGACACGTTGGTGGCAGGTTGTAAAGATGAAGTGCAGAACCGACCCAGCAGAGGGCTCAGCACAGGGCCAGGGAGGAGATCCACTGCCCCATCTCCCCTCTCAAGCAGTGTCCCATCACAGGACATCCTCCACCTGGCGGACGGCCCCTTTAAGCGCAAGGGCCTCAATGCCCTGATAGGAATCCCTTCAAGTCCACTTTAGCCGGAACCTTTTAAAGGAGAGATCATTTTGTCCTTTCTATTTTGGCAGAATTTAACAAGAATAGATGGTACATTTGCATTTTGGCAGGGACACTGGATTTTAAAATACATGTCTCGGAGAAAAATTGTTTAGCGTGGAGGAAACTGCTCAGCCAACCTGCAGGACATAGCTTGGGGTTTTTTGCAGTGTTGGTTGATGATAAGCCCAATAATAACCTTTATGTGGGGCCGGTGCTAATTTTTGTTTTGAAAGAAGATAATGCCATCATAGATTACGGTAATAAAAGTGGAGCACCCAGATGAAGCCAGGGGAAAAAATAACCCCGGCCCATCTGCTTTGCCTTGATTATACCACGTCTGAAGAGTGCACTCTATTCTGGACACACAGTAAGTAGGGCACTGACGACCTTAGAAGGGGGTGACCAAGAAGCTGGAGGTTTTGAGGTCCAGTTGAAAGCCAAGATGAGGAAATCAGTGAGCTGTTGGCACATCCACCGCTAGAGGGAGCCAGACACCTCTCCTTGGCTGTGCAGGCGCCAGGGCTGCGTTGGGAGGGGAACCCCAAGGTGCTCTGCAAAGTGGTCAGAAGCCCAGCTGCCAGGGCATGCACTTTCTCTCTTGCACGGTGTCCAGTGGCTGGCCTGAGGCTCTGGGAAGCTGATCCCGTCCTAGGCTTGCAGAGAGAGGCCCTTGCCTTGCCAGCCCTTGCCCCTTACCACACCCTCTCCAGCAAGGAGTGTCTGCAGGCATTCACGCTGCCACTTAGCCCCCTGGGAGCCCTACCCAGGAACAGGAGCCCCTGTGGCTCATGTGGCTCTACCCAGGCTCTGCAGCCAGGGCTGCCACAGGGGGCTCTAGACTTTGTGGTCCAAATGGTGAGCATTTGCCGAGAGCAGGCTCCAAGCCCAGCTCCCTCCCTCCTCAGGTCCTGGAAGCTTTCTGTCTCTGGTGTCTGTCTCCTCCTCCCACTTCAGAGCCCTGAGCTGTGTTCCTATTGCTGAGGGCCTACACTGTGAAGAGGCGTTAGATTCTGTCCAGGGATCTCCAAGGTTGAGTGTCACATGTCTGGAAGATTTCAGAAAGGACACTCTTGGCTGAATGTAAAGAAACAGTGCTTAACGGGGCTGCCTGATAAAGGAATAAGGCTTGGGAAGGTGGTGAGCTCTCTGCTCTTGGAGGAATTCAAGCAGAAATGGGCGGACCTCCCACAAGAGATGTACCTGATGCTTCCTGAACTGGGTAGACGACTGGACTATAAAAGTGCTAATGTCCTGCCCATTCCCAATTCCGCCTTCTCTCAGCTCGCCAGGTCTGCAGTGACAAAGATACTCACTGGGTGACTTAACAGAAGTCCGGAAGTCCTAAATCCAAGTGCCAGCAGGGCTGTTTTCTCCCGAGGACCATGAGGGAAGCATCTTGTCCAGAACCCTCTCGTTGGCTTATTGATGGGTGCCTTCCCCGTGTCTTCACACTGGCTTCCCTCTGTGCTCACCTGTGTCCAGATTTCCCCTTCTTACAAGGACATTGGTCATATTGGATTAGGGGCCACCCTCCTCCGTATGACCTCAGCCTAACAACAAATTGCATCTGCAAAGGTCCTGTTTCTCAGCTGAGGTCTGGGGAATTAGGACTTCAGCATGCACATTTGTGGGAACCCAGTCCAGCTTATTATATACGTTGTGTAGAACAAAGCATCACTAGGAAGCCTAGGGACCCCCTTTAGACTAGCTCACCATTGAGAAGCTTACCTTCTGTGTATCACCGATCCTGGAAACTGTCCCTTTTCTTTCCAGGGAACGGCAGGTGAAGAAGGGAGTCCAGGACCAGCTGGTCCTAGGGGTGATCCCGGGGCTCCCGGGCTCCCTGGAACACCTGGACAGGGAAAGGACGGAGAGCCGGTGAGTATTAGGTCTAGAGGTTTCTGTGTCCATTCGACCAGGCTACAAATAGAAAAAAAAAAAAGAGGAAAGGAAAAAAGAGAGAGACTGACCTCCCAAGGATTAAGTGAGAGAATATGCATAAATCCATACAACGTGGCCCTCAGGGAGCATTTATTATGTTAACTACAGTATCAGGCACTAAGCACCATACATTTAATCTCACAACTACCTTGAGAAGCGAGTCCTTTTTTTTGGTCCACTCAGCTGACTATAACAAAATATCGTATATGAATGGCTTTAAACAACGGAAACTTAGTTCTCACAGTTGTGGAGGCTGGAAGTCCCAAGTTCAGGGTGAACAATGGTCAGGTTCAGGTGAAGGCCCCATTTTGGGTTACAGAATGCCCACTTCTTGCATGGCCTCACATGATAGAAGGGATGAGAGGTCTCTCTGGAGCCTCTCTTACAAGGACAGGAATCCCGTTCACGAAGGCCCCACCTCCTAATACCTTCGCTTGGGCCTTAGGATTTAACACATGGATCTGGGAGGGAAACAAGCTTTCAGACTAAGGCAGTATTATCAACCCCATATGACTGATGGGGAATATGAGGTTCAGGGAGGTGAATCACTTGCCAAAGTCACAGAGCTTGAACCCACAAGGGACCGGCCCTTCCCTTCTTCCTTCACTTTCAGCCAATACATCCAAATATAGAATTGTGATTTTTTAAAAAATCTGGCCATGTGTCTGCATCAAGCAAAGCCCTTCAGCCTGGAATTGAAGACTTTTCTCATTGGTTCCTCCAGGTCTTGATATCATGGGAAATGAGAAAGAGACCAGGCTTTGGAATCCATGAGCTCTCCTTTGAAGGCTGGCCCTCCCGTGCTTGTGGGTGCCTATAGCAAAAGATCTTAAGTGGGAAAGCAAGCTAAGAGAGACAGGAATTTGCTCAGGGTCACACAGAGGTGGTAGGTGGCCAAGGCAGAATTCACACACAAGGAACTTGTAGCTCAAACACTGTACTTTCTTTCGTAAACAACAGGCCACAGTGAGACCCTTGTCTTTCTCGGGCCCACAGCATAGGGCGCACACAGCTTGGCTTGTGGTGGATGGGTAAAGGCTCACTCGTGGTCTCATCGTTGTCCTTGTATCCTTCATTTCCCCAGGGGCTTCGTGGGCCACCTGGATTACCTGGACCTCTAGGAATCAAGGTGAGTGTGTATCCAAGCAAATCGTGATGTCATGCGTTGCCTGACAAGGGGACCGGGCCCAGTTCTACTGTAGCATCTCTGGCCACCTCAGTCCACTTCCCCGTCCCTCAGTTTATCACATTCCACTTAACTAAAGACTCTAGGGCTCTTGAACCATGATACTGGTGATACTGATGTCCTTGCCATTCAGTTGGTGCCTAATAAATGCTTGCTGGTGGATGAAATTGCAGAAGACACTGTTCTTCAACTGGCAGAGCAATAGATCTAAGCAGTTTTGCATTTTAAGTCTAATCATGGTTACAGATGATCCCCAATCTTTAAATGCTTAATTCACAAACTTTACGTGTCATTCCCAGTAAGCCTACTGGGAGTCGTGGTGGGTGGGGAGCTTGGGCCCACACAGCCATTCAGGGACCCACGCTCCTTGGTCCAGTGACTGTCCCACTATCTGGGACCCGAGTCTGGTACCAATCCTTGGTATGCAATGAGGGAAAGACAGTGGACAGACTCAGTGGGCCAGACGTGGAGGTGGTAATTCATTTTCCCCAACCTCTCAACACTGACAGCAGGGGAAACTGGGTTTGTGGGCTAGCTGTGTGCTCAGGGGGAAAGGGGAAATCTCTTGTAAATACCAGTCATCTCGCCCTCAATTCACTTGCAGCCATAACTCAGAAAACCTGACTTGGCCCAGGAGGGACTGTTCTTTTTTTTTTTTTTTAAGATTTAAAAGAGTTATTCATTTGCGAGAGAGAGAGAGAGCGCGCACAAGCAGGGAGGAAGGTCAGAGGGAGAGAAGCAGACTCCCCGCTGAGCAGGGAGCATGACCCAGGGCTTGATCCCAGGTCCCTGAGATCATGACCTAAGCCGAAGGCAGACCCTTAACTGACTGAGCCACCCAGGTGCCCCCAGGAGGGACTGTTCTTAGGAGAGCTTTCCTGAGTGAACAAGGACACTTCCCTGAAGTTATCTTTACATTGAGTCAGTCACTCATTGACTCGTTTATTCTCCGATCACCAGCAAGGGCATTTATGACAGCATCTGCTGCCCGTCCACTAGGCGGTCAAGTGTCAGATCTTGAGGTGGGCCTTGGGACAACACTGATGTATGTGACATGTTCCCAGCCCTCCAACAGCTCAGGAACCAGAGGGGAAAGCAGATAAACGAGTAGGCAGAAGCAGACAAGTGCTAGGGTAGAGGGAAGCTTGAGGCAGAAGAAAGCTCGGAGGAGGCTCCCCAGCCCAGCCTGGTTTGACTGTGGAAGGCTTCTTGGAGGAGGTGATGTTTGTCCTGATTTTACAGTGCATGTAGCAGTTGGCAAGGGAAGAAGTGAGGATGGAGTTCTCCACAGGGGTCCTAACATGCGAGGAGACACGGAGGCAGGACGTAGAGTGTGTTCACAGATGAGCACATGCTGTGAGCGCGCCCACATCCAGTGAAACGTGATTTGACCAACTCAGAGTCTTGAGCTGGAGAATGTGGGTCAGTCTGTCCATGATGGACATTGGAATGTTTATATATTTTTTTGCTTTAATTTAACATGCATATTCACAATCGCATTAAAATGTTGTATCACTATATTGCTTTTTGCCCACTTGCATGTATTTATGAAAACAAATTTTAAAAATTCTTCTTGGGGGCCTTCAGTGCCATTGCCTGCCACCCCCAGGGCCACTTTCTGGGTCAGCCAGGACTTTCTGCGGCGCATGCCCAACCCTCCCAGCTGTGAGAGTTAGGAGACAGTGCTTCTGGAAGCCATAGATGCTGCAATTACCAGAAGCTTTATCCCAAACCCCAGATCCCCATCCACTTAATAGAAGGAGACTTGTTCCTTTTTATGCTAGAGCTGTATCTTTGGGATCTCAACAACATAACCACAGAGTGTGTTGCTTTTCAAAATTGTACGTAAGAGGCTCGTTGACAATAAGATCCAGGGTAAGAAGTTTGAGGCCTCAGGAATGCTCGCTGCTTCTACATCAACCTTCTCTGCTTCCTGGTTTTCCCCCATTCAGGCAGCTCGGCTCTGTAAGCCTCCTAAGCTTGCACCGATTGAGGTCTTGGTCGCTCATGTGAATGCCTGGTAGTGATTTTGTTGTTCACAGTCCAAGTCAAAAGAAACAGGAGGGTTCTCAGAGTGATCTGAGCAAATATATGGCCACTTTCTATTTTCTGAAGAAATAAAAAAAACCCTTAGAAACAACTTTTCCTGCATTTGGGGGCATATAAAATAGTCCCACATGCTTGGAGCAGTGGGCATGCATGGAGAGGAGCAGGAGGCAGGATACAGACTGTGGAGGACTTCATGGCCTTCACTGCCGGGCCCGAGGCCGGTCTCTGAGGCCCCCTGTGATGCGGTGAGCCCTGTGTGTCATCAGCGGCACTCCTGTGCTCTTGCTTTCCTCCCCAATGGGGAGCCTCCAGCCTCTTAGAAGAAAGGAAGGCAAGGGCACCAGAAATGCCTTAAGATGCCCTTTCCCTGTGATAACTATTTATGAGTTCAATAAATTCAACTCCCAGGCAGAGTTTGGGGGAAAATCAGTGATATAATACAAATAAGAATAGTTGCCTAACTCATGGTGTCCTGGGTCCATGCTTAATAAATGTTAGTGGTCCTTATGAGATCACCCTGCGGAGTCAGTTTTAGGGTTGCAGCTAGGAGATGGGTATAGAGAGAGCCCTTATCCACCCCCCTCCAGGCATGTTAGAGACAGGAGGGAAGAGAGCCTTGACCTGGGGCCCAGCTGACCCACTGCAGGGGACCCGGGGATGGTTAGTCATGCTGTCCTTTTTGGCCAAATGTTTCCTCTTATTTAAAATGCGAAGCATGGCAACAGATGACCCATTCCAGCGTTGATACTGTATACATTTATAAGTTAGAATGTGGTTTAGAAATAAAGATTTCCATAGGTAACTGGCATTGGAAAGGTAAGTTTGAGTTCAAGAGGGTCTTTAGTTGAAGGGAGGGACAGACAGAAACCAGAGAAGGGCTGAGTGCCCTACCACTGTGCTGTCCATGGTGCTGAAGGGAATCCCCTGGAATAGAAAACCACATGAAGGTTTTCATTGGCACCCCCCACTTCCTAATTACTTAAAACTGCAGGAAGGTTCTTAAAGACACCGTTCCTTTCTTTGTGTGGCATTTGTTTCCAGCAAAATGAACAGACTTGGCCTTCGTACAGAACTGGGTTAGGATCCCAGCTCAGCGACCTACAGGATAGATGACTTGAAGCAAGTGGTTTAGTCTGTCTGAGACCCTCTGTCCTTTTCTGTTTAAATGAGTAAAGCATATTTAACTCCCGAAGGGCTCCCATGGAAAGAAATGATGTCATTCTCCTTCCACGACCCACACTTACTCACATTACTTCCCTGGACGCTGTTGGACTGGCCCAGAATGTCTTACAGCCAAAATATTTTCTCGAGTCAGTATCACAGATTCTAGCTCACTTGCCCTTTTTTTTTCTTAATCTTGAGCCTTTCTCCTTTTGCTGACGGAGCATTAAAATCTTTTTCTCTTTTCTTGGGGCTATTTGCTAAAATTCTTAGCCCATTAAACTGTGAAGTGTTGTTGCTTTGGGAAAATGTTAGCATCACAATGGGCCATAAACACAGGAAAGGAGTCAGGCCTGGCTACCTTGCTGAAAAGAACGATTAGAGACTCAAATTCCAGGCTGGGCTGAATGCTCCCTCCTGGTTATCCTGCTTCCTCCTCCATACAATGTTGATTTCCCTTCAAAGGCAGAATTTAGTAACTGACAAAATGTGGACAATGATGGATTCAGTCATTCTGGCACTCAGGAAATGGCAATTAAAACCCGCCACTGAGGCTGGGTCCTAAGCTGGGCACTATGGATGCAAAAGTGTATCGATATTGGGGCACCTGTGTGGCTCAGTAGGGTAGGCAGCTGACTCTTGATTTCCACTCAAGTAATGATCTCAGGGTTGTGAGATCGAGCCCCACATGGGGCTCCCTGCTCAGCCAGGAGTCTGCTTGAGATTCTCTCTCCCTGACCCTCTGCCTGGCCCCCTTCCTTGTTCGGTCTCTCTCAAACAAATAAATAAATAAGTCTTTTTAAAAAGTGTATCAATATTGTATCCAACATAGGATCTGACTCATTCTAGGTACTTGACAAACACTTGTTCAATTAACGGGTAAATGAACGAATGGATAGTTTTTACTTTTAAGATACTTACATAGAAGTCAGAGGGTGAGACAGGCACAATGGGAGAGCAAGGTGTTAAGATTAAAGAAGGTCTATACAAGGATGTGGAAGAGGACAGAGAGGAGCACAGGCAGAAGTGGATTTATGGAAGTGGAACGATTGGGCTGGTCTTATTTGATGGGTCAGTGTTTGGAAGGATGAAACATGGAGGGTTGGTGTGGTCCAGCTGGCAGTGGTTAGGGTTTGCTGGTGTGTGTGAGACAGCCTTGGGAGGAAGAGGGGAGCCAAGCTAAAACAGAAAGTGATAAGAAAATCTGCATTAACTATTTGAAAGATGCAAAAGGCTATGGATTCATTTGGCATTTATGTGTGTTTGGTTTATTTTCTGTCTTCTAATTCCACTGATGAAGTGGTAATAATATACTTGTAATGCTCCATGTTAAATAGTGTCTTCCCTTTGAAATAAGTCTTCACAAGATACCTGGGAGTTAGGTAGAATGTTTGCTTTCATTCTCATTGATGAGGGTCTTAAGGTACAGAGAGGTTACAGGACTTACCCAGGGTTACAGGACCAAGTGGACATTATCCTAAAACTGGACCTAAAGTCCCCTAACTGCCTGTTTGAAATCTTCCCACCTGTCCCTCTCACTGGTGCAGAGTGCTTGCAACCGGCACAACAAGGAACATGTTCGTCCTCTGTTCATTACACATTTTCCCTGTATTTGCCTTATTTCTGGACTTCCTGCCTTCCACCCCCCCTTCCCCCTGAATACAAATTAGATTTCCTAGCAGCCCCAAGCACCTTGTACTTCGCAGAATGAACCACCGCACATTTACCTGAAGAAACACAATGTACCATCTGGGGCTTCAAAGAGAATTTCAGGGGGGGGCCTAGTTACAGAGGCAGGGGTGAGGCAGAGGGGTGCCTGGCTCTTGGGAAGCATGGGCCACGGTGGGCCTGGAAGGATAAGGGCCAGCAACGGTGTTACTAGAGAGAGGTTTGGGGTCGGGTTGATCTCTTTTGTGAGACCGTCATGAGCCCCATCCCTCCCACCTCCCATGAATCCGATTCTCTTCAGAACTCAGCACAAGTGTTGGAAATGGGCATCTTTTGGTCTGGGAGCCCATATCGCTGCTAGAAACAAATGAACAGAAGCGTTGGTTGAACGAATATGTGACTGAGGTACTCATCCAGGCCAGAGTCCTACTGCACGAAAACGAATCGTTTTAGAAACATTACTTTTCTTAGAAGCCCAAATGTAAAGTTTTCTGATTGAAATGATGGTTAGAGGGTAAGCTGATTATTAATGAGATTTTTTTTCATGCTTAGAAACACAAACCATAATAAGCAACGTGTTGCCTAGCAATGTCAAGTTCCACCTGAGATCACATTGCTGTGCATTGTCTCATTGGCTCTTCACACCAGCCTTCTAAAGCTCCTTTCATTTGTCATAGGAGTTAACTCATCCCAGGGATATTAAATACCTTGGACAAGATCAGCCACCGGTTTGTGTGAGACTTGGCTGAGTTCAGCTGACCTCATACAGGTGTGCGGTCTCTCACAGTGTGTTCTGGGCCGGGTTTATTTCAGAATTAGAACGGTAGCAATTTGCACATTATAGGTGTAACATTGAGTGTGGTGTGTGGGCCAGCATCCTAGTCAAACTCTAATATCGATGCGACAGAAATGTGTAAGCGTCCACGCACAATGCGGTCACTGAAGGTTGAACACCGCCCGCATCAGATCCGGTCAAGCTAGGATAAGCCCTTGTTTTCGGAGGCTGAGGATTTTGAAATTGTGGATAAAAGGGTGTGATTCAGTCTCAGCTCCCTTCTACAGGAAATGGCAAGCATTCTTCCCTTTTACGCTGTCCATTAAAGTCCAGGATGACAGGTGCAGGAGAACGGCCACGGCCACAACGGCTAACTGGCACAGAGCTGGGCCGGGCTCTGTGTCAGAATGGTGCCCAGTGCTCGTAACCTTTTTCAGGAGCACACTGCCTGCTGACGTGGCCGGCGCTGTGGTTACCTGCCCTTTATAAATGAAGAAACTAAAGCTCAAGGAACTTGTCCCTTTCGTGGGTCAACCGTGAATAGGTGTTGAAGACAGAACTGAGACCCACACTCTCTGAACCCCTGTGCTCGAAGGCAGTGGTTATAGCTCAGTCATTCTTGCCCTTCCCAACCCCTGGAGAAGTGGCCAGGGAAACATAGGTACTTGGCAAATTATTGGTAAATTGTTGGTGATTTGGGACCTGATTTGAAAAACAGGTGTGTAGTCAAATCTGGGATGCAGTCAGAATGGGGGCATGATGAGGTCTGGAGAAAGCTCAGTAACATTTGGAACTGTGGTCACATGGGAGGTACCATCTTGTTATAACCACATTTGGAGCCATGGTCAAGGCTGGGGCACAGTAAGCTTTGAAAGGTGCATGATGACCATTGGTGGCTGTGCACATGCAGGGTGGCCTGGGTGGGTGATGGGCCATCTCGGGGACCGTGGAGGGACATGCAGAATTCTGTGATAAGAGAGGCGTTGATGGATTGTGCAGTCAGGTTGGTGGGAGGGGCATAATTCCTTTTGTATACTGGCTCTCTCCTGCCCAGAACTGAACTCTTAATCTTATTTTTCCTCTCTCTAGGGGGACCGAGGTTCACCTGGGATCCCTGGCTCTCCTGGCAACCGTGGTGACCCAGGCATTGGAGTGGCTGGCCCTCCTGTGAGTCTTTATTCTTCCAAAACTTCCTCCCCCATCCCCTGGCCACACAGCCACTCCCTGCTGGCTCCCTGGGCCTGCCTGCAAGGACTCTCCCTTTCCAGCTAACCTAGGAGTGGGTCACTGGTCCTCAAGTCCGTCAGGGGTTGTAGACCTGTCCACTGGCTTTGTTCTAAAACTTGGTGTATTTCCTGTGGGAATAAGGCTTCTGGGGAAGCCAAGGCTTGTCTGATTGAAAGAGGAGAGAACAAAACTCATTAAAATTAAAAAAGAAAAAAATGACTCACCGGCCAAACTTTTGCAAATCTGAGGTATAGCCAGTGAAACCGAATTGTCCGAGAAAGGGGTGTGATGTGGGAGAAATAGCATGCTTTCATGTATTTGAGGCCAAATGAGTTCATTACCCCTCTGTCTCCCGTTAAGGATAGAGGTGAGGACATAAAGAGAATCAAGGAAGGTTTTAATACAGTCTCCAAAATGAAATCCATGACGTGGTCCTCCCATTGGATGTATGCTGAACAAGTCACATCAGTCTGATTGACGTGAGACCGCAGAGTCCCTAGAGGGTGGTGACTTCAGGGCTTATAAGTTTGCAAGGACCGGGGATGCCCGGGCCCTGTCCAAGTTGAGGATAGCTGTTATTTTCAACCAGACTCCACATGAATATCTCTAGAAATAGAAGGCACACTTCTTTCAAAGCCAGTGCATCTGGCTTTGAAATTTAGACAGTTCCTTCCATAGAGAATAGACATTTATTGGAAATTTTTCTCATCAAGAATAGGAATATCGTCTTCTATGTCTTCCACCCATTGCTTCTGATTCTTCCCAAAGAGCACACCTCCTGCTGCCTTTTACTGAATTACAGCCTTCAGAATTCAAGGCTAGTTTTCACTCCTGGTGACTTGTCTTTGGATTTGGTCCCTCCTTTGCTAAAGACACATAGTACGTTAACTATGCACCTTAAAATTGTATTGGCTTTTTTCTTTTTTTTTCTTCCTTTTCTTCTTTTTTTTTAAGAGAGAGAGAGAGCAGGGGGAGGGGCAGAGGGAGAGAAAGAGAGAGAATCCTAAGCAGGCTCCACATCCAGCACGGAGCCCAACGCAGGGCTCAGTCCCACAACCCTGAGATCATGACCTGAGGCTGAATCAAGAGTCGGTCGATTAATCAACTGAGCTTTCCTAGGCACCCCTCTGGGGTCTCTTTTGTAAAGACACTAATTCCAGTCAGGAGGGTTCTGCTCTTATTACCTGGTTACCTCTGGAAGCCGCCATTTCCAAATACATCACCAGGGGGTTTGGGTTCAATGTAAGAATCCGGGGAGAGACACATTCAGTCTGTAGCACTATCTTACTATTATCTGGAAGAATCTCAAATACTCGGTCCTTTTCAAGTGCTATTACTAAGCCTCACAATATCCACACTACCCACATTAGCATTGCTTAACCCAGAAGTACGTCTAACTCTGCCCCTATTCGGTGTGACCCCAATATAAACCAGAGCAGCACGTGACCCCAGTCTCTCCTTGGTTTTGTGTTCAAGAAATGCAGACCACCGTCAAAAATAATTAAAGGAGCACCACTCTTTGTCTCTCAAATGCTTTGTAAGGAAATGGCAGTTTCTTCCCCACAATATCACTTGTCAAACAGAAACCCCCTTTCCTTCCCTCTGTGGTCCTCTGACATCCCAGCGCTGGTCTTGGGCACCTCACTCCATCCCTGAAATTCTCCAGGTTACCCCCACCCTGTCTCCCCACCCCTATCTTGTCTCATTTGCTTCCCGCCAGAAATGACCACCTCCCTTCTATCACGCCCCTGGCATTGGGACGCCTGTCTTCCCAAATGTCCCCAGAAACCATGGATGGAGCAGGTGTATGGAATCCCCTTGGGACTGTCTACTGTTAATTTGTTTTTCTCAAAAGAAATTCTCAGGTAGCACAAACGCCACTACGTCATTACATCAGCTTTGTCTTTGGCTCTTTTCTTCAGTCTTTTGGTGGCTGGAAGGAACACTCTGGCCAAAGATGCAGTGAAGAAACATAGTAGTTCAGATGCTGTTATTGTTGAAATCCTCCTTCTCGTGGGGCCTAATCTGCTGGAGTGAGGACCCTGCAACCTGCAGGAATGACCCGCTAGAATAACTGCGGGCTTCAGAGGGGAGGGGGGTGGGAGAATGGGATAGGCTGGTGATGGGTAGTAAGGAGGGCACGTATTACATGGAACACTGGGTGTTATACGCAACTGATGAATCATCGAACTTTACATCAAAAACCAGGGATGTACTGTATGGTGACTAACGTAATATAATAAAAAAAAATTTTTTTTTAAAGAAAAAAAAAAGAAAAATTCCTGCAAGTGAAGCTGTGAGCTGCATGTAGGCCCCTCTCTCACTCAGCAGGTCTCTGTAGGTCCCCCTCTGTAAGTCTGTTCCCTAAGGACTCACCGTGTCAAGCCCTTAATCAGAAAGCTGTGGGCAGAGGCGGACACTGTCGGCCCCCCTTCCCACTTCAGAGCTGCCTAAAACCAGCCATGAAATATGTTCGTGCCTAAGTGAGTCCACCTGAAAAGTAATTGGCTGGCTGCAACTGAGGGGCTGTAAATCAACTGTTTATTGTCTTTCCTCCACTTCAACTCATTACAAGCTTCCGTGGTGGATAAAACCTTACTGAATTTTCATAAGTCTTGTCTTTGGCCCCTTGCCTAGGCTCCTAATAGCCTGGGATTCTGCACAAAGGATGCAGGGGTGCCCTGAGAGTCAGAGGAGGTGAAGAAGGGGATGTGGGTTCCCCGGGGATGCCCCTGCCCCTTCATGGGAATGGGACTACGAGTGGTGCATGTCTGGCCAGGTGCCGGGAATAGAAGCATGCACCCCACCACCTGCTGGAGTCCTGTGAGAGCTACCCTACCACCAAGTAAAGGCTGGATTCTGCAGAAGCCTCTCCTGAGAACAGGATCCAAGGGCCAGGAGTTTATTTGGGAAATGCTCCAGAAACATGACTTAGGGGGTTGTGTTGTGGGGAAAGGAAGGGAAGCAAGGGAGGGTGTGTTCATGAGCAGGCTTCCACTGTGGACAATGAGGGCTCCCCTCCACTGACAGCCCGGGAGATGTGGGGCGCATGGCAGAGCTGTTCTCTGACGGGGGCGAGGCGGGGGTATATATGCCCACTCCTGTTGGCCAGGGGGTGAAGGCTGCTCCCTGCATGGGGATGCTGACTCCCAAGAGCTCCCAGCGTGTCCCACCCTTGGGCCAAGGGTCCCCCTGTGGCTACAGAAAACCCAGGACCCTGCCAGGTTGCTGTGTGTTCGGGGTATTTGGAGAGGGGTGCTGACGGTGTCTGCTACATCACTGTTTTCCCAGGAAACAGTCTGAGCGTCACAAGGCAGAGTGACTTGGCCAGACATAGCTAGTCCAGGGCCAGGGCCCGGACGCACATCACTTCCCACATCCTCCCAAGCCAGTTCTCTTTGCCTGTGCCACCATTCCCTGTGGCTTTGGCAGGATGAACAGGATTATTCATTTCCATTAAGGATGGATCAGCTTAGAAGTTACTCTTCACATCCTTCCTCTCATGGCATGGTGCTCCGAGGCCTTTGGCATCCAGGCGCAGTGCCGACCCCTGGAAGGGAGCCCTGGCTTTCCCTGCCAGCCTGTGTGCCTTCACTGGACGGGGCATGGATGGGGAAGCAGCGGCTGCGAGTGTTGGCCTCTGGCTTCAAGACATTAACACAAAATCCCTTTAAACTCCAGGTTGTCTCTGATCTTCCTTTAGCAAGGTGTTAAACGCTTAAAAAATGATCCAGCTTAGGCCTGAGGGCAGACCAAGTTGGCACTGAACCTCACTGAAGCCAGGAGCTCGAGGCCAGCAAGGGCAGGGTTCCCACTGACAGCCGGGCTCCCTGAGACTCGGGTCTTCCGGTTCTGTGAGCTTCTTCGTGGGCCAAGTACCAGCCTTTTCTGCAGCAGCAACAGGGGTGATGGGAGGTTACAACACAATAATATTGGTAATAACACCAGGTCCCCTGTCTTTGACCTTCTGATGTGTCAAAATCCTCCCCTGCCTTTCCATCCCCTGTCTGGAGTCTCTTGTCCTGATGCCTCCCTTGGCAGAGGCAGAGAGCACGTAAGACAGGACTGTCTCGCTGTCAGACTGGGAGCCTGATGGAAGAAGCAGTGTGGAGCTGATTATGTGCGATAAAATGTGTCAGGGTCCTAGCAGAGGTGTGTTTTGAACTCCCCATCCTCAAGGAAATAATTAGACTAGAAATAAAAGCCGCTTTGAAAGGTAAAGAATCCCAGTCTACACACCGGTTGGCCTGCAGGGGGCAGCAGAGAGCAGAGCATCTGCACCAGGAGGGTCCCTTTCTCCTTTTCATGTTACAAATGAGACAGAGAGGGGACACCACTTGCCTGAAGTGACACTTGGGACGTGGCAGAGCTAGGGTTGGGTCCCCCACATTCTGACGCGCTCCAGACAGGGCAGCGATAGTGATGAGGTCACACTCGGGAGTCTTCCTGAGCGAGCATCTTCTCCGTGCATCTGGGCTCCTGAGCTATGCGTGAACCAGGAGTCTAGCAACAATGTTCTCGGTTTCTTTATGGAAGTATAGTTGACACACAATGGCACATGTGTTTCAGGTTGTACAGTAGCAACTGGTTTTTGTGCATATGCTTTATCTGCCTGTTTGGTTCAGTTCCTTTGGTTATAAGAACCAGAGAGCCACTCAGGTCAGGACTTCCCAAGAAGTAGACTGGCCAGTTTCCCTTGAAAGGAGTATATGTGGCCCTGGGGCCACTTCCCTGGCCCTGCTTGGGGACACGAGGCATTTCTCAGTAGTTAGCATGAAGCTGATGCTCGGGGAACATGCAGGGCTTTGCTCACAGACATGCACTCCCATCCTGTTCTGTGCATAGAGTGAGGCCCCACGGGCAGCAGACGAAGGAGGTGGGGAGGGTATGGATACCATGTCACCCCATAGACCCCGGGCTCGGCATATGACCAGGAGCTGAGTACTCCACTCATGGTGTTTAGATTAAAGTCTTGGGATTTTTCTGTTGATGAAAAAGTTTTAAAATAAGTTTCTACTCTCACTTCTGGTTTGGAGCTCCCCTTTTAATCTCTGTTGCTAATATGAATTCCTGTGGCCTACTGAGCACTTCCAGTGGGCCAGGCTCTGGTTCTGGCCTCGCTCGGCCTCCCTCCTACCTCCCCCCTGGATTTTCACCCTGGTCTCCCTGCCTGGCCTTCTCCAGTAGCTTTCCCACACCAACCCAGAGCCAGGATCTGAGCTCATCTGTAACTTGGAGGCTTCCCCGAGGGGCCCTGCAGGCCCTTCTCACCCAGACAGACCTCAGCTGCCCTTGGAAACCCTGGCTACAGACAGCAGGCACTCCCCATGTCAGAGAAGGGAGCCTGTTCTTCCCTTCTCTGCCTGTGAAGACTCCCAGCCTCTTCCTCCAAGTTCTCTCACCCGGCATCCTCTGGGTAAAACCTCCCCAAACTCAGGCGGATGCCAGCAGCTCTGGCATCTCTCAACCCAGACCCATTGGGTCCCCATTATCAAAAGGGTGGTTGTCCTTACGGGAGCATTGAGTGTAGGCAGGCTCCGTGACCACCTGCATCTTCCCCCAAGCCTAGCACAGAACCTGGCACATGGTAGCATTCAGATAAAAGACTATGGAGCAGAAAGTGCACCTTGGTGTCAGGTAGGTCAGCGGGGGGAGGAGTGAGAGATGACCAACCTTCGAAGGAGGGACACAGTGAAGTTAGCAGAGCAGCATGGCAGAGACGCGGGAGTGTCTAGCATATCCAGAACCCCTTGGGGCTTTCCGTTTTGTGAGTTTCCACTATCTGCAATTTTCAGCAAATGACACAAGTGTTGTGGTGCATGTGTGTGCGTGCATGTGTACCTGTATGTGTGTGTATAGCATGTTCACATGCACACACACACACACAATATATATGTACTTATATTTATCAAGGAAAATTTCAGATATACCAAAAGAATATTTTGGAAGCAGAGCCCAATGAACCCCATGCAGCCACACTTAGCTCCAGCGACCAGAATCCCTGCCCAAGCCCACTGCTCCCTGTTCATCCTCTATGGCCTTCCATCATTTTGAAGCAAAGCCCAGACATATATCATTTTACCTGTAAATAATTCCAGTATATTTCTAAAAGATAAGGACTTTTTAAATGTGGCCACAATTTCATTATTAAACTCCCCTAAGTAATTCCATAACATCATCAAGTATCCAGTCAATGGTCAGGTTTCTACTTATTCCATAAATGCTGTGCCTATGTAGTTCTCTTGTTTGACTCAAGACCTGAATACAGATAGTAATTGGCTGGTTTTCTTTCTTTTAGAGAGAGGGAGGAGGGAGAGTCAGAGGGAGAGAGAGAGAGAATTGTAAGCGGGCTCAACACCCAGCGCAGAGCATGACATGGGGCTCAATCTCACAGCCCTGACATCGCAACCTGAGCCGAAATCAAGAGTCAGATGCTTAACCGATTGAGCCACCCAGGTGCCCCTGTAATCTGGATTTTCCTTCCATTATTTTTTCTTTCCTTTTGCCATTTATTTATTGATGGAACTAGATTTAATTTTGGTCTCCTAGAGCTTCCCACAGTCTGGAATTTGCTAATTTAATAATTTAACACATTGCTTTGTCTCTGTGTTTCCTATACATCTGTAATTGGACCTAGAGCCTTGATCAGATTCAGGCTTGATGCTTTTGGCAAGACATCACAGGGAGTGTGTTCTTCCATTAGGAAGCACGTGGTGTCTGGTGGTCTGTCTTGTTGTGATGTTCACACTCTTTGATGTCCAATGCTTAGATCAATTAGCACATCAAGGGTTGCAAATTGATGCCTTTCTTGTTCTACCGGTTCTTTTTTATGTATCTGCTGGAATACTTCTAGATGGAGGAAAGGTCCCTCAATTACAGTCGACATACCCAGTGGTACAATTCATATGGAAGGCAGGATACGAATGAATGTTCCGGTCTTTCCCTTCAGTTATTTTCAAATAATGACTTGATTCCTTTGAATCTCACAAAGATGATTAATTAGGTGTTCTGTTTTTCATCAATAATTTTGAACTCTTGGATTCAAAGACATCTCATGTGTTTCAGTGTAGTGTGGTTATGCTTCCCTTTGACGTGCAGAGTGTCAGCTGATGCCAGTAGGACCTCACCCCAGTTGACCCTGAGTACCTTTGACACAAGCCTAGCCATCTTTGGCAGAGCCCTTGCTCTTTGGAATGACGAGGTGCCCTAGATTTGTGTACCTTTCTTGTCCAGAGCTGAAAGCAGTCATTTCTCCAAGGAGCTGTGTTTCCTTCTAGTGGGAAATGGTATCAAAGGCCAAGATCTGTGTGTTGGGGTAAAGTGGCTCTTTAGCAAACATATCAGAGAGCATAATCTTGAAAAAGAGTGTTGTGGTTGTTGCAAACTTGTTTAGGCTTCAGATTTAAGAATGCCATCATACAATCCCTCCTCCTCAACACTCTGATATTTTTTTTAAAAGATCATTAATTTATTTGAGAGAGAGAGCACTGGAGAGAACAAGAGCACAAGTGGGGAGGGGGTGGACAGGGGTGGAGGGAGAGGGAGAAGCAGACTCCCCGCCGAGCAGGGAGCCCAACACGGGGCTTGATCCCAGGACCCCGAGATCATGCCCTGAGCCGAAGGCAGATGCTTCACTGACTGAGTCACCCTGGCGCCCCAACACTTCGATATTTCTTAAAAGTGTACTGACAAAATAATTGTGGGGATGGGCCAGGCACCGAGGAGCCTGACTCTCTCCTTAGAGCGTCTTTCTTGACTTCTGATCACTCAAGACAAGGTGGCCGTCTAGCTTTTATTCCATTTGTGGAGACCAAAGCTCAGAGAGACGAAGTGACTCACTCAATGTCCAACAGCTGATAACTGATGAAGCTAAGATTTGAAATGAGTGCCTTTTTTGACAACAGAATCCATCTTTCATACGTGGATTTTATATTAAAAGACGTACGGGAGGACTTTGGAGCTCGAGCGAATGACCAAGTTGAGTGCTGGAGGTAGATCATGGTGTTTCATCTGGAATCAAGCATGCCTCTGAAGTGACCTCACAGCGTCCCCCTTGCCAGTCATCAGTTGCCCCCAGGTCCTTTGCTTGAGGCATGAGTGTGGTCTCAATGGGGAACGACTTTGAAAGGAGCAAACTTCAGCTGTGTGTGCATTGGTCCATGTGTACCTTTGACTTACACCTGGACGGAGCCCATGAGAAGTCATTCAGGGAAAGCGGCTCCTGAGTCAAATAGAGCCCAGGTGGAAGCAGGCCTCTAGTCTTACCTATCTGACTTACCTGCTTGCCCTTTGGCCTCTGGAGACTTCCCCTCCTTTCTTCAAGTGCTCAGCTGTGCACTTCCCCTGTTTCATCAGGCCATTCTGAGACATAGTTAGTAGACGGGCGTTGCGGTTTCCTGGCTTGTCATACTGCAGAAACCTATGCATTGTGTGAGCTCTTTCTTTCTCTTGGGAATGTCTGGGGAAGTTCTCCTGGGCTCTGCTACAGGGAGACGCAGGGTATGCTTGACTGAACAGGAGGTGGGCTAACCCCACGGTCGAGTGACTCCCGGTATGGTTTGGGTAGGTCCTGGTCTCCTCTGGCCTTACTCTGATCATCAGTGAGAAGGGAGGGTGATTACACCCAATTCCAGAGTTCTCATGCTCTAAAATGTTAATTTTGACGGATTGCTCTATGCTGTCCTGACTGCCACAGGACACTGGGCTGGGCGCTGGAGAGACGGTGCGGAGCAAAGAGCTTCGTGCCCACCCAACCATGCACACGCAGTCATCCGGTGGGGAGGACACACGGCCGGGAAGTGATGACAGTCTTAGGCATTATGTCCTGGGTGGGGTGCATGGAGGTGTTAGGGGGCCACCTCTAATGAGCATCCTGGGAGGAGCCAGGGAAGGCTCTCGAAGGTGGGGGCATCTCAGCTGAGAACCAGAGTGTGACAAGAATGTGTCTGGGTGGAAGCAGAGCAGAATGGTCCGTGCAGAAGTGCAGCATAGGGAAGACTCAGGGCCAGGGAGCATTCCACTCATGGCAGGACCTGAAGCTATGCACGAATGCCTCATCGTCCATGGCCACATCTTAGATGCGATATCTACAAGTCAGATTCTAAGCTGAGGGCTTAGAGAGCAGACCTGTGTGTGTGTGTGTGTGTGTGTGTGTGTGTGTGTGTGTGTGCGTGCGCGTGTGTGTGTGAGAGAGAGAGAGAGAAACACCCCCTTTTAGGAGTTGGGGGACACAATTGCGATATCAGCTGAAGCAGGCCATGCTGGGGAGTCTGGCCCCGAGTGTGCCCCCAGCCTGTCCCAAGCAGGAGGGAGGCACCTCCGGAAGATGCTGGGCTGCTGGGTCCCCCCCAGCAACAGAGCTACAAAATAGAGACAAGCTCAGGTGTCAGGAACCAAGTGGGTGCCAGGACAGGGTGGTACCTGTCCAGGGGCGGATGGAGAAAGTTCCAGGAAGACCTCCATGTGCGGAGTTCCTGGGTGGGGTGAGCAGGTGTGACTGTGGCTGGAAGGTCGGGAGCGTTAGCTACTCCTTCAAGGACAGTCAAAGACCTGGCTTAGAAATAAACGCGACAGCATGTTTAAAGAAATGTTTCATTCTAACTTGACTTATTTAATGTTTTGTTTGTTTGTTTCTCAGGGCCCTTCTGGACCACCAGGAGACAAAGGGCCCCCGGTACAGTATGAATAAATGAAGGCTGGGCTTCACTTTTGAAGTGGAGGGGCCAAACTCAAGTGCTTTCTGCAAATCCCGAACATTAAACAGTGCAGACTCTCAAGGATAGAACCATCGGCCTCTGGAATGAGAGAGTAGGAAGGGCAGGTCATGTGACCCAGCCTGCCTGTGCTATAGCTGTGCAGACTGAGATGGGCTTTGCTTTTTGGCATCTCCGCATCACGGGAGGGCAGTGTGGTTTGATGACCTTAATTACCAGCTGAACAAATTTTGAACCCTGGCTTCACTACACCCAGCCTCATAGTCCTGATCAAGGGAGGGATCTCTCTTAATCTGTAAAGGGGGCTGGTAAGACCCCTTGTGGAGGTCGGAGGGGCTACATGCTGGGAAGAGCAGGAGAGGTCTCGGGAAACCTTTGATCTTAGGAGTAGCCACTGTTGACAATAAGCATATTGTGTGAGTTCACCTGGAAAATGTGAATTTCTGTAACTCACCCCAGTGCAGGAGGAGCTGCAGATCAGCACCTATGAGGACATGTTTTATATGTAAAATTCTGTGCACTCGAGTGTTTTCCTGAACCGAGAAAATGGGTTTGTATAGATGAGGAACCGGAGGCCGAGAACAATTCATGGAGAGGCATCCGATTTCAGAGGGAGTTACTGTAGCCTGTAGTGTAGACGGGGGATGGGGCTCCTCCGGAGGGGTCATTGTGGAGGGGACATCCGGGCAGTCTCAGGCCGGGTTAGCTCCTGAGCGCCCATGCGGCACCGTTCCAGCCCCTGCCATCACAAGGTGCTGATACCCACCTGCACATCTACTTTAGGAAGATTCCTACAGGATGTGAGGTCCACAGCAAAAGATATGTGTGAGAGTTCCTGATACTGTCCAGAAGGTTTCAACAGAATGGGAATGATTTTCTAATCAAAAGTAACAAATGTCCTCTAAGTACCGGGCACTGTGCTGAGCCAGCCAGCCACCAACCAGAGTGGAGGGGTGAACCACGGCATGCTCACTGTAGGAGCTGACCCTTCCACCAGGGAAGGAGTCTGCACATGGAACCTGGGCAGGAGGGCTCACAGTGAAGGTGTTCCAGAACATTCTTTGTGCGTGTGTAACACGCCCACCTCCATAAGCATGGGAAAATGAGTAAGCACTGAGCAGAGAATCTTGGCACACACATTATTATATCAGATTCCTCATAGTAACAGGCCATTTGTACAATGAGAACCAACTATTGCCAAGGAAAGGGGAGGTCTAATTTTGCTTAAACTGTTGGCAAGCATCTTGCCTTCTTTTTTCTCAGGGATCGCGAGGCTTACCTGGATTCCCCGGCCCCCAGGGACCCGCTGGCCAGGATGTAAGTACAGAGCAATGGTACCCGCTCAGCTGAGGCTCTTCTAGACTACCCTGGAAGCCCACCTCCACTGTCTCCCAGCCTCCCTTGACCAGGAAACCCCCAGAGGAGCAGTCTTCACTCATCCGCACCCCCTCCCCAGGAACATTTTTAGATTTTTGCTCTGCTCTTGCTTGTGACCTATAATGTTGTATTGTCCAGTTTCCCTCCTTATGCTTTTGTATTACACTTTCAGAACCTTGTTAGCTCCCAGGTGTCCCAGACAACACCTCCCACTTTTTTGGTCAATTTCCTTACATTGCTAGTGGGTCATTTCTGCACCAGCGCCCTGGGAGAAGCTCCATGGCGTTGTTCCTGGCCCATCCCTGCAGTGGCTTGCTCCCTTCATGGGAAGCCCACAGACTTATCTGATGCTCGTTGAGAATTGCATCCCTCCTCACATGGTGACAAGGATAATCTCTTATCTCCATGCCTGGCTTCTGCCTCCATAGAGCTGAGCTCTGAGA
This sequence comes from Ursus arctos, assembly GCF_023065955.2. Taxonomy (NCBI): domain Eukaryota; kingdom Metazoa; phylum Chordata; class Mammalia; order Carnivora; family Ursidae; genus Ursus; species Ursus arctos. The sequence continues at coordinate 82,443,638 of NW_026623078.1, read as the reverse complement.
AGATAGGGACCACGTGTCTTATGCATCTCGTGGTCCCTGGTGCCTGGCAGTGTGCAAGGTGCACGGATGCTGCTCACTGCACACTCGGACCCAGTGGATGGATGGCAGCGATGAGTTCCTATGAGGCGCAGCTGTCTAGTGCCATTAAGCAGTAGAACTTATTCTTAGGCACGCAGGTCTCCATCTGTAGTTTCAGTTCACTAGAGGCAGGGACAATAAATCATCCTCCCTTTCCCTTCCTTGCTTCTCCTGCAGAGGGGAAAGTTACCCTCTAGAGCCTGTCTATTCTCATTTCCCCGTCCACTCTAAATGCAACATTCTCATAATCAGCCCTCCTTTCAAAGCTGGTCCTTCCACCTGTGTTTGGAGAAGAATGGTGGAAATTTAAAATAAGGGTGTGTATATGTGTGTGTGTGTGTATATGTGTGTGTATGTGTTTGTGTATGTGTGTGTGTATATGGGTGTGTGTGTGTGTATGTGTGTGTGTGTATACACACAGGCACCTGCTCTGTGTGCATGCGTTGTTTTCAGTTTTGCATTTTGGGTTGGAGTTAAGGGAGGGGTGGCTTATTCTAAATATTTGCCACAGTGTAATATTTTCTGGGAAGACGAGTGTTCAGCTGAGTCTGGAAACCATGTGTTTTTATTGGTACCCGTCTTCACTGTTGGGTGATTTTTTTTCTACCCAGTTACACTTGGCGGACATAGAGGTTGGGGGGCGTGGGATGATCTGCTTAGCACAGTTAACGTTTCCTGTTTCTCTTCTCCTAGGGTGTACCAGGGAATCCAGGAGAAAGAGGGCCTCCTGGCAAGCCAGTATGTCATCTCACTGTTCTGGATGAATATTAACTCTCAGTCAGGGCTCCGGCGAGAATAAAACACAGCTCAGATGGTCCGAGAGGCTGGAAGAGGGACTTCGTACAGAGCCGTGGGCAGGGGCTGATCTGAGATGCAGGGGGGCCCAGAGATAAGCCACCGTGGGAGGCCGACAGGACCATAACCTGTTTCCAGTGCAGAGTGAGAGCAAGAGGGTGGGGAGGGGCTGCCAGGTAGGAGCTGTGTTTGTGAGTGCAAGGCCATTGCCAGAGAGCTGGGCCCGAGCAATGGAGCAGGGTCTCCCCAACTCCGGTTTCCTGATGGGGGGGGTCTCCTCGTCCACCTCAGCCAGAGCCCGCAGGCAGCGAGCCCCATGGCACGCTCCTGGGGTGCAGCCTCCCCACCATGGAACAGGACAGGGAAGGGTAGAGAGTGGGTCTGGGGGTGAGCAAATGGACCCCAGTGTATATCGCAAATTCCTAACTGGCCCATTTCCTGCCCCTGTCAAGGGATGTCCAGGGATGTCAGCATGGCCCGGTTGCCCCCTTCACAAGGTGGCAGAAACTCTTTGCTCTCCCGGTGGGAACGGTGGAAGCTGTGGGGTTGCAGGGAAATGGCTGGTCTTGAGCACTCACTCCTTGGTCGTCTAGCCTGAGGCTCCTGCCGGCTCCCCCAGGAGCAGGTTTAAGGCCCCCTGATGAAGTTGCTGTTGCCAGAGAAGCCCCGAGGCTTGACTAAGTGACCAGGCCACATGGGGGGGGGGGGGGCTCTAGGGAAGGAACGGTGAGGATGAGCAGTCTGGGGGGCGGCAGCGCGGAGACGGGAGAAGCTGGTCCCCACTGAAGGACGTTGCCCAGGAGAGAAGGGACAGTGGCGTCAGGACTGGGGACTCGGAAGCCTCAGTGGGACCGACTATAAGTTTGGCTCTGTAACCAGGACACTCACCTGGCAGAAGCTTCACCTCCAGCTGGACCTGAGAGTAAGAGTCTCCTCTGCAAGCCTGGCCCGCTGCCCGACCCAGACAAGCACCCAAGGCAGACGCCCTGTGGCGCCAACCATCGCACCCTCATCCGGGTTGCTGGGCCCGGCGGAGCCCTGGGTGGGGACTCTGGTCTGTTGGGAAGGGTCCTGGAGGACCTACCTGTGGGCCGAGTGGAAGGTGACGTGAGAGGTTAGGGACAGCTCACTTACCCTCTTCCTTTCTGGAAGCCAGCTTGGCAGCAGACAGCAAGCCCTGTGCAAGGCCGCAGGGGGAGAGCGAGGTTCAGGCCAGAGGCTAAAGGGGGTTCAGATGACCTCTGCCAAATCTAGACCTTGACACCTCTCTGCAAAGAGAAGTCAGCACAGTCCACTGACAATGTGGACAACTGTGACTGTCCCACAGTGGGTCACCCACAGAATCCGGAAGAGGAGAGGGAGAGAGGGAGGAAGAAGAGTGGGAGAAGGGAGGAGAGGAAGCAAGAGGGAGAGAGGGAGAAGGACGGAGGGAGAATAGGTCTGTTTCTTATCACCTCTAAATTCACTGAACGCACTGCCCGCAAACGGTCCCAAGTACAGCCCAGTAGCTATCAGGGTCTCTCTGCTCTTGCTGGTCAGATAAGTCATTTTTCAGGGGCCCCCAAGACACCCTCAGGTTCGTGATTCATGGGAAGGACTCACTGGAAGGACCCTCAGAACTCAGGAACACTGTTCTGCTCACAGTTATGTTTGGTTCTGGAGGGAGGATGCAGGTGGTGGCTGGCCCAGAAGATGCACGGGTGGAGCCCCTGGGAGACCAGACCCAGAGCTGCTAGTGTCCCCCACCCCGCCCCAGGGGAACTTGTGTAGACAGCACTTCACTCCCCAGCCGTTCCCCATGATCGAATGCTTGAGAGAGGAGGAGTAGGTGCTCGGGAAAAGCATGACGTGTTGCCAACGAGGGACGCTCACCCAAGCCTCATCAGACGGGGCGTCCGAGGGCTCAGAGGTGACCCTCCAGGAGCTGGCAGGGCCAGACATTCTCCAGAGTGAGCGGGTTTGGACACCCCTGGCTGGCTGACTTCAGCCTGTCCCACACAGTCCCTGCTCCTTGGGGTAGAGAGTGGGACCTGGAGGATTTCTCCGGTGCTGTGCCCGCAGAATTCCTATGCTGGGGATCCCTGTCTAGAGTTGGGGCCCGAGACGCACAGCCTCTGGTGGGGACTCCTGTGCAGTGGATGGGCTGAGGGCAAAGCCCACAAGGATCAAGGAATCAGGGCATGGCAGGGGGAAGGCAGGCTGGGCCTGACCCCGAAGGGGCTGCTGGATCTGTGAACGGCGCCACCAGACTGTCCCACCTCAAGAGTCTGTCTCTCAAGAGACCCACCATATGGGTCAGTCCCTGCCTTTCCAGCGAGGGTCCCCAGCAGGCAGCTGGTGGGGAGGTACCCGGGGGGGGGGGCAGGAGGGACCAAGGAAGGGCCTGAACTGACCACCCCCTTTGAGCTGCTCCTCAGAGCCTAGCATGGCAGGCGGCTAAGCAGCCTGTGTCCCCCCCAACCCGACCCCATCCCAGGCGCCGCCTGCCACAGGCCCCTTCCTGTGTATCCTGTGCCTTCTCCTGCCACCTACCCCGTGACGTTTAGGGAAACGGGTCACAACAAGACATTCATGAAACTCTTCCCCAAGGCTGCACTGTACCTAGGCTGAACATTCCCTCCGGTTCTCTCTGCCTCTGTGAGTGCTGCCGGCCCTGTGGTCTCTCTGATTAGACAGGAGGCTCACACGATGGCAGAGAAACCTCCCAGCTCACACAGCGCCAGCAGCATGACATGGCCGATTTGAGCAATAGGGATCCTCCAAGGTTATTAACTTCCCAGGGAAACACATAAGGCTTCAGGATAAAACTTCTTTCTGCTTTTAAATTAAAGTTTCAATAAACAATATTGCAGAGGTTGGGCTTCCTCCAGAGGGTCTCGCACAGAACCGGGGGGGGGGGGGTCAGGGCCTCAGTGGTAGCAGGTGCACACAGAGTGAGCTCTGCCTGTGGGACTGGGGCTGCCTCGGCACCTCCAGATCTGAGTCTGTCAGCCCCAATCTCGGGGTCCACCTGTGTGTCCTAGCCCAAAGGGTCGACAGAGGCCCCGTGCACAGAAGTCGCAGAAAACGGCACACACCTGCAGCACTACCAAGGTTATCCTGACATGGTGCCAAGGTCACATGGCTTTGGTTAGCTGTAAGGTGCAGCAGAAGCCCCAGGGGGTCAGGTTTGGTAGCCAGGAAAATTGTGTTGTTTTAAGCATCCCCAAGATGCTAGAGTCAATCCATAATTTATAAGCTGAAATGCAAACTTAATTGGAAGAAATCAGCCCCTGCACATTCATTTGTGGCCACAGGCTTCCCATATTCTAGAGGAAAATCTAACACCTTACTCTGGAGAATGGATTCTCTGGCACTCTCTCCCTGCTGCGAAATTTAGAAGTTTGCAAGATACGGTGTCAATCTACTCTAGTTTTACCTAAGAATTCCCCCTTCCCTCCAGTGTCTGCCTGTTAATTATGGCTCTTCTTCCAGCTATGTGTTCTTATACCCCAGCGTGAACCTGGCCTGCATTCCACCTTGGGCTCTGGGCTGGGCATAATCCTAACACAGCACACTCCAACTTTGGGTTTGAATTTGACTTTGGTGACCTGCAGACTTCTACATACCTTCAGAGGCTTTGTAATTACTCCTGGCTTCTGAAATTTCTTTCCCAGAGTTAGACACCTTCAACCCATATGATGAGTAAGGTTTAGAATGCAATTTCACCCGGGAAAGCTGAACGAGTGGCTTCAAATTCATACTAAGTTGTGAATGACTGACAGCAACAGTTGTTACCCATCTGGGGAATCCAGGACAATCTGTCCCTTGGCCTTCCACAGTACCAAGACCTATCAGGTTTTGATGGGGGATGGCGAGAAGAGCCCCCAGGAGAAAGGTCTAGCAGAAGGAGACTGGGGACCAGGAAGGCTGATGTCCATCAGACATGGGTAGGACTGGCAGCCTGTAGGGTTGCTGCCTCCAAAGCAACTTTTTCCCACGCCTCCCTGGCGTGGGATGTAGACGGGGCTGCTTGCATCTGGTGTACAAGGACAGGGTGTACTGTGCATGTGTGTGTGTGTCTGTATTCACTTGTTTTTACTTCGACAGGGACCCTCTTCACTACTGTCTCCAGGGGACATAAATCTCTTGGTTAAGGTAAAAGCATGAAGTCGATGTGCATGCATTGGGAAATGGGGGGGGGGTTGGACATTTCAGTAAATTGTGGGTGTTTTGCTTGAACAACTGTGTGTTAGGATCCTGGTGACAGCAGGAGTGTTTGTTGAGCACTCCCTGTGCGCCCGGCGATGTGTTGAATCTTCTGTCTCATCTAGCGGCCCCTGGCCATGTGTGTCAATTAAATACAAATAGCACAATGAAAAATTCAGGTCATTGGTCACACTATCCGCAGTCTCAGTATGTAATGGCCAGACGTGGCTGGAGCCTATCTTAGTAGACAAGGCAGATACAGAGCATTTCCATCCTTCTAGAAAGTTCTTTGCAGGGATGTGCTAAATGCTTGGTGTGCATCTCTTATCTGATTCCACGATTACTCTCTGAGGTTGGTATTTGTGTTGTTGCTTTGTGCATAAGGAACATGAGATACTGAGGGTCAGTGGCTTTCTGGGAATGCAGTCTGGTGCTCACCGATTTCAGAGACTGACCTTGAACCCCACACAAGGGTGTCTTGTGTTCTTAAAAGGGGGCCATAGGCAGAGTCAAACAGCTTGGGTGTGGCATCCTGCTGGTGCCAGGGCCAGAGCACAGGGCAGGGAGATGAAGGCTACCCCCGGGCCCTTTGTGCAGGAAGGAGACCAGATCTGGGTGCAGGCTTCCCTGGTTTTCAGAGCCTGTTCACCTTCTCCATGGGTGCTAAAGACCCTGAGAAGTTGGGCATCCCTCTGCCGAGCCTGGGTGAAGACTGAGGTGCCCAGGTGCCCGCCCATGGGCCTCAGGTCTGAAATTGCGGAGGGCAAGGACAGGCAGTGAGCAAGACAGACGGGGAAGGTCTGTGTTTCAGAAAAAACAGTCTCGCTGCAGTGAGTAGGGAGGACCCTTTTGCTGGCTCTGCGTCAAGCCTGTGTCTTAATTTAGGGTGAAGGTTGGCATTTGTGTGATCGGCTCCTTCCTCACTTCCTGCATTCTGAACAAGCACTTGGGGGATGTCGAAAGCACAGAGTTCATGCCTGAGACTGAGGGAGCAAAACAAAAGAGAAAAGAAAACCTTTTTAGAGAAGCCCAAGACTTTTCATCTCTGTACACCATGAGATGCCTGGGTGGAAAGCTATACATTTTATTTAAAAAAAAAAAAAAAAGGTAGTAGTAGAAAGTCTTTCCTGATTTTAATTGACAAGAGAAAGCCTTTTTCATAGTCGAGGACATGACAAGAAATCGTTCCTTATTGATTAAATTCCTTGTTTATTGGAGGCTTTTATTAGCCTCCATCATTTCTCATAATTCCGTTGCTCTAGAAAGAGCTGGGAAGCTGTCCTTCCCTGCAAAGAATTCAACCTCGAGATGTCCTAGTCTTTCTGCCAATGATAACAGGGGTGTGGAACCTCATGCGGCACAGCCACCACGTGGAGACCGACACTTGGTCCCATCAGTGCTCCTTACCTGCTGCGGGAGGGAGCTGTGTTCAGCAGAGCAGCTGGGAAGCCCTGAGGGGACGGGGCACCTACATTCAGGGCAGCTCCCCAGCCTCGCTGGTCCCGCGGAGCCGTGCTGTGCCTGGGGCCAAGTGGGTTTCCCAGGTCAGCAAAGCCTCCTGGGACTGCCCCAAGCTTTCTAGTTAGCTGCTGCATTCTGGGTTAGGGTAACGCCTGCTGGTCTGGCCCACGTGGCTGGTGGCAGGTCCCTCCCTTGCTGGGAAGACATCTTTTACAGAATATTTATCTCTGCCCCAAGGAATTTTACAGCATCACATACTTCATTCTGATAGCTGGAAAACTGCCTGGGCAGAAAGTTCATCTCCTGAGTCCCTGGTAAATGAACTTCCACAGCTGGATCTGTGCCCAGCGAGGTCATCCTCAGGATGTCTCTATCAGACGCCTCCCTTGGATAAATATTATCTCATCTGATCTCCACAGACAGCCCAGGAGGTGGGCACTGGGAAGTCTGCATTTTGCAGGGAGGAGGTGGGGCACAGCTGGGCAAGGAACATGTTCAAGGTAACGGAGCTGGACAGTGGCAGAGCCAAGACCCAAACCCACTGTGTCCACCTGCAGACCCTTGTGCTTGACCCCTCGCCTGACTTCATCTTGCATGGGTCAGAACTGTCTGCCAGCTCCCTGATGAAGTACGGGTGGGTGGTGAGTTCCCTGCCTGTCACCTAGAGGTTTGAGACGGAGGCTGGTGGCCCTTTGGAGGAATACTGCAGTGAGGATTCAGGTACCCGGCGAGGGGTGGGGTAAGATGACCTGGGGGTTATCTCTACTGCTGGAAAGCAAGAGCTGCTTTCTTCAGGTAGCAGACGGTGGGGTTCCTCCCTTTGGTGGGCGTTTGGTGGTGTGCTTGCTTGGTATGCCGCACCATGCTGACGACCAACCCGGTGAGCTGGGTTTGATGAAAACATCCCAGACAGAAGGAAGCGGGCAGAGACCAGAGGGAATCAACATTTATAGATCCCTCCTGAGGAACCCTGCCACGCCCCAGATCTCTGCATGCGTTATTTCATTTAGGTTTTGCAACAATCCCCTAAGGAAGGAGAAGGACCTTATGATAAGGAAGTAGACTCAAAGGGATCGAGTGACTTGCCTGAGCGGGTCCGTTAAGTAGAGGAGTTGGCAGCCAGTATCGGTGATCAAGGGCATCTGGTCGGCAGATGAGGCCAGACATCAGATTCAGGGAGGGAAGTCGTACAGAAATCACAACGGCAGGTTAGCAGCTAAATTCGTCGTGCTGTCCCCATGTGCCAGGCATGGTGTCAGGCATTTTTCATGCATTATCTCATTTCTTTCTCACCGGACCTTGAGGTTGTCTCTTCACAGATTAGGAGGCTGAGGCTCAGAGGGGTGAAGCCATGATCCCAGGGGGGGGCAGAGGCTTTGGTGGTCTGGTTGCAAACAGAACCCTGACTAGTCTCAAGGCATTCGGGGTAGTCTAGGGTCAGGAGGAACAGAGTGAGCGTGGGTGGGCCTGCAGGTTGGGGGCTGGTCTCCCTGTGCTCCCTGGACTCTGGGGCTGGGTCAGAGCTATAATCCAGCATCCACACTGTAAGTCTAGGCACTGCTATGGCTTATCTTTAAGGAACAGTCCTTTTAAAATTAGTTAATTAAGTAACTAATTATTTAGAGATAGAGCAAGAGCAAGTGAGAGAGGGCATGAGTGGGGAGGGGGGTTAGGGGCAGAGGGAGAGGGAGAAGCAGTCTCCCCACTGAGCAGGGAGCCTGATTCAGGGTTCCCAGGACTTTGGGATCATGACCTGAGCTGAAGGCAGATGCTTAATTGACTGAGCCACCCAGGTGCCCTATTCAAGGAACAGTCCTACACAGAATCTGTGACTAAGACAGACCCGGACTGAGAGTTAGCCCTCCAGAAATTGGAAAGAAATAGGTGGTGAGATTTTGTATTATGCAGATATAACCACTTTATGGTGTGGATTCCCCCATAAGGAATGGTGTCCGGATCACCGCGGTGTCCTCCAACACTAGCAAAACCTCAGTGGCCGGAATTGCTGCTGCCCCCAGGCCAGCCCCATTCCACACATCAGATACCACCCACTGTTGCAGGGTTTCACGGACGCACCTCATTTTAAAGAACGAGAGAAGGTCTAGGAATAGGGGATTTCCTCCCAGCTCTGTTGCTCTTCCAAACCAAACCAGCAACCAAAGCCAGTATCCTTTGGTTTCTTTCACCCTCGCTTCATATCCCCTGACATTTGGCACTCCCCAGCCTCTAAAAAACACTCGCCCAGTTTCTCAAACCACCCACTGAAAGAAGATGGTGCAGGACACCCAAAGGTCAGGTGGTTGGGAGGGCATTTGGTTGGCCGGTTGGGTCAGCTGGTTCATTCGTGTATTGAACCCCTGCTCCGTGGAAGCCCTTTGCTCTGAATTAGACGTGGAAAGATAAAGCAACTCTACCGCTGTCTTCTGAGAGCTCACACCTTCTTTGTGCTTGGTGGGGGGGGAATGGAGCTATACAGGAACCATTCAGCAGTGAGGCAAGTGCAGGAGTTCCTGGGGTGGTGCAAGCAGGAGTCCGAAGCAGTCCCCAGTCTGAAGCAATCCGGAAGGCTTCTTGGTGTCGGAGACTTCTAAAGACTCTTCAGAGGTTGAATAGGAGTGAAGGAGGTGAAAGGAAGGTGAGGCATTCCAAGACACTGTTGGGACTGAAAAACCCATCCGTCCTGAGTTAGAGACCAAGGTGATTGCTAAGTCCCCTGCAACGTCACCTCACCTCCCGTAGGAAGGTGTGCAGCGGCCGCGGGCCACGCAGGTGCTTCCAGCTGTGGTTAATGCGTTTGTCCTGTGCCAGTTAACGCCGCCTAAGTATGAACTCTTCAGTATACGTGCTCATTGTGGTCTCAAAGCAGAAAGGCACGGAGCCTAACAGCAGATGCTTCGCAAGTAGTTTTTCACCGAGGGAGTCCCTAAGTGCAGGCGTGAATTGAGGATCCTAGCTAAGTGCACTGGGGGTGATCTGATATCATTCCGAGGGCCTTCTCTGCATTAGCTCCTCTGACCTTTATCCCAAGGAGAAGAGAGGGAGGATTGCAGAGAAGCAGCACCGCGGGACAGCAGCGTGGTCAAGCCAGTGAGTTCTGTTAGGTCTACACTGTGCTCCAGACTGTAAGGGCTGAGGATGACACAGACAAATTAGGAAACATGTCCCCTGGGCTGAGAGGACCTTAAAATCACACCAGGGACAGCGCTCCCCTGCCTCAAAGAAGTAGAGCAAAGCTCACTTCCCGGCAACATTTATTAAACACCTACTTCGGACAGAGAAGAATGTCAGGCGAGTGTGGTCAGATCGGGTGTGTGTCGCAGCCAGAAAATCCTGAGGCTGTGTGCCTGTTGCTTCTTCTGTTCTGCTTCTTTGTTCACAAACCACTTAGGCAAACCCAGGAGGCAGAGGACGCAGCTTCTGGCTTTGTTCTGGCTCCAGCTTTAGGAACAGGGTGTGTTATTTGTAACAATCCTGAACGTTTGCCTTAAGTCTGTACTGTTAATGCTTTTAAATGCCACAGATAGGGGTGCACTTTTGACATCACTGTTGTGGGCAATACTGCAAGCAGTCTGGCTGGCTAGAAATGGCTAGAAGTGAGGTAATGATCCAGATGTATCAGCACTAAAATCTGATTTCAGATGAAGAGAGAAAGATGCGAAGTTCAACACCAGTGCTCTGGATAATGACCCGATGCACCTGTTTGCTTTTGCATCACTGTCATGGGCCACCTTTCTCTTTACAAGTGACCATTATTTATTCTCTCTCTTTCTCAGGACGTGTGCAATGACTGCCCTCCTGGGCCCCCGGGCCTCCCTGGTCTGCCAGGTTTTAAAGGGGACAGAGGTCTCCCAGGAAAGCCAGGGAGAGAAGGCACAGAAGGGAAAAAGGTGTGGAGAAAAGGGGACTGTTTGTCTTTGTCACCGCGATGAGATACATCATCTTAGAGGTCCCAGTGCTGCCTCTCGGTACAAGTGGGGGGAGGCAGAGGTCCCGGAGTCGTCTGGGGCCTGGCCATCACATTAGTCGTGAGCTGTGCCCATGAATGCACAGTCACACTCAGCAGCACCACCTGCCCACACGCTTTGCTCAGACACGCTGGAGGGAGGGGGAGGGGACAGGGACATTTCAGCGGGCCATCAGTGAATAGGTGTGCGAGGGCAGTGGCTTGCTGATGACTCTGGGTATGAGCTCCAGACACTCATTCCTGTGTATTTTTCTTCTGTTCCTGCTACAGGGAGATGCTGGGCCCAGGGGCCTCCCAGGGCCTCCAGGAATAGCCGGACCACAGGTCAGTGAGCCCTCATTAATGTCGTTGCATCCATTCTGCTCATCTCACTGGTCAATCTACGTCTGAGGAAGAGTGATGTCCGGGGTGGAGGAAGGATGCTTTAAAAATCACGATATCCACATTCAAGGGCTAACCGTGACCTCGACTATCTCAGTGACCTTGGGAAGGGTCACGTGAGCCTCAGATTGCTCATCTACGAATGCCTCAGTGGTTGAATAACGAAGTGAGCTTGGGGATTGGAATAGGTAGCAGTCACCGGTTACCACATGAGCTTTGGGGTCAGAAGACTCTGGATTTGAATCCCAGCCCTGAGTGGAGTCAGAGCTGTGCGGCCTTAGATAAAATCTTTGACCCCTCTAGGCCTCAATCTTACCACCCATGAATGATAAGAATAAAAGCAAGATTCAGAGATTTTTTAGGAGTTGAACAACATAATACATAAAAGGAGCTAGCTGTTCAATAAACAACGCTACTAGGAAAGTGGTATGCCAGCTTGGGTGAGCCTTACTGCCGCTCATAGGAGTGACGAGGCGCCCATCTACCATGGGCAGGGCAGCCCTGTGCTTTCATAACACCAGGGAGACCGGCCTGGGCCGAAGGAGCTGTGATCTCAGCCATAGATCAGGAGGGGAGGCTCTGGCTGCCAAAACAGGTGTCCGGGCTGTGGTGGTTGGGTTCCTGGTGGTGATGGTAGGTAGCTCTAAGCAAAAGAGACTGTGTGAGTGTTGACGTGGGGCAGGAGGGGAGGAGAGCTAACCGCCCCCCCACTCCCCTTCCCCCAACATCAGTGCCCCCGGGGGCTGTTCCTGATCACCTTTGGGGCCTCTGTGTTGCGGTAAGCTATGCAGGCTGCCCTGCCCCAACATTCAGGGGTAGATGTGTCACTGTGTCTCTCCCTGTGGCCTGGCTGGGACACAGCAGCATGGCTTGTCTGATGCGAGATGCAGCAGAAAATTGTCAGTAGGAGAGAGAGCTCAGGAGCCAGACGTGCGGGGTTGGAATTCCCAAGGTGTAGCCTCTTCCTTCTGTCCTCCCCTTTCTTGCTGACAAACTAAGGGTGTCAGAGCAGTGCCCTTCCAGGCCTGTGCCCTGGTAACTGCTCAGGAGATGCCCCCACCAGGCCTGGCACATGGCAGGCCCTCTGCCAACCGTAGCTTCTACTGCTCTTTCAGCCCGTGGGGTCCCAGCCAGAGGCAGGGCCGGGCCTGGGGTGAGGACCAGGACATAAGATGTAAGGGGAGCCCAAGACCTCAGTAACCAAGACAAATAAGACTTTAGTGCAATATTTTAAGAAGTTTAAAATTAGTGCAGTTGACTCACAAGGAACAAAATGTCACAGTTTTAAAAAAAGTCGGGACCTAGCCCTCCACTTGAACCACTCACCTTCCTCACTCCCCCTAATCCCAGCCCCATCAGAGCCCCATTTATTTACATTTTTAAAATATATTCTGTTCATCTTGGATTATTTGGCATTAATTTTTATTTTTTAAAATACGGCATTGGACTGCTGTTAATTTTGGATACTGATGTTTCCAGAGTCCTTGATATGTTTACACCCAGGTAAGTGCTCCCTTGCCTCACCCTAGGGTCAGCCCTGGAAAACGGGGTTGGAGCTCCTCCTAGTATATTAGGAGGCAAACAGAAATACTGTGGTGTAAGAGCAGAGCACTCACTGGAGCTGTTGGGTGTCAGGATGGAAAACATCCCGACGTCCCAGGCCTGCCTGGCAGGCTAAGACATCCAGTGTTTGTGGCCCATAGACTCTGTGAAGTCTTGCAGGGTTTTGACACACCCAGGGCCCCTGCTTCAGGAACTATAGATGTCAGGTCTCAGTATAGATGGAACAAGAGATTTTTTCCCCCTGTCAGGTCAATGTTAGGTTAAGAGACACCCATAAAGCGTAGTATCACCTGTGCTCTCTACCCTGCTTTACCCTCCCTTTCTGGGGTTATCAGCTGGGGCTAAGCTCCTTACCTGGAGAATTCTGCAGGTGGCTAGTTTCAGCTGATCCTTAAGTAACCTTTGCTGTCAACTCATGGGCTGCTGGGTTTCACCTCTGCTGAGGAATGGCTTTTATTCAGAGAAACAAAAGCAAATCGATTAAACAGATAAGGAGTTCCCTCCACTAAGTAGGGATTGTTTTCTTTATCAGCCCAATCCCACTTGAAGTGCTGGTATCTTGGGACAATGGCTCTGCCTTTGTTCCTTTATAATTCCCTTCCTGGGAGGGTTTGTTTCTTTACATATTCAGAGAGAGCCAAAGAAAGCTTCCATCCAGAAAAAGAACACAGACTAGTGTTGCAGCTGAAAAGACAGGGTTCTAGCTGTCTCCACTTGGGAGTCCATGGTGACCTCGAGAAGTTGGCAGGACTTGGGGTCCACCTTACATAATGAGCCCCCAGGCAGTTACAGTGGACAGTATAGCCAGTGTTCTAAGGGCCAAGGGCCAGGTGACCTGCTTTACAGTATCATCTCTTGCAGTGATCAGCATCATCCTAGGAGGTACGGTTATTATTCCGCTTTACAGATAAGGAAGCTAAGGCTTAGCAAGGTTAAAAGCCAATGCTACCAAACTACTAGGTGATACAGCAGAGGGGTATCCCTGCTGGCCCAACTGTAGGACCACCCCCCCGCCCTTAGTTTGCTATCAAACCTTTATTAATAGTAGGACCAGCACCAGCACCAAGGACAGCTCCCAGTGGGCAGAGGCTTCCCTGACCACCACCTACTGTTGGGGAACTGACTCACAGAGGAGTTCATTGTCTCCTCTGAGGACTCACAGGCTTGCCTTCAAATCCATGTCTGTCCCTATGCTCTTTATTCATCCCACACCACTCTCCAGAAAATAGACAGGAGGACTGTTTCATTTTCTCTCTGTTGAACCTCTCTTATCGAACAAGATCTCCGCTAGACCTTCAGACATGGGGATGAATTTGTACACTGAAAATGCTACCATTGGCCAAGCACTTAGGATTATTGTCCTTGTGCTTTCATAGCCAGAGGTCCCGGGGGTTCACTGGTCACGTGCATCTCCAAGGGCGTTTGTTTGCTTGTTTGTTTGCAATTGTGATCCTGCATCTGGGAGATCAGCTTTCCCAAAATTTATCTTGCAGATTTGCAGCTGCTCTGACTGGTGGCTGGATCTGGGGAGGTTAATGCCATGATCAATTACAGCTTCATTCTAGAGCTTTCCATCTGAGTGAAACACTGACTTTCAGGGATGGGGTCTGGAGATAGTGGCTGCTGTTATGATGATGATCCATGTGGAGGAGGAAGAAGGAACAAGATGATAATCAGAGGGAAGACCCTGGGAACTTGCTTTTCTGCAAAGTCCAATGTAAAACCCTCTCCCAGTAGGAAATGCTGATTATTCTATCTCCATGAAAAGCATTTGGGTTGCTTCTCATTTATGTGCCCCTCTGCCAGGTAATGGGAACTGTGGGGACTAGAGACACTAAATGAGCAGAAGCCCCCACTTGGAGCTTCTGGACAATTCTGGGGGCCAGAGATAAGACCGTCTTTGCTACTACTATTAGAACTGCCAGAAGCAGCCCTGGTACTGCTCCTGCCCAGAAGGTACCCCATGCCATTTGGTCTATGCTTTCTTCAGGAGCATAGGTCTCCTTCACCCAGAGCTGCCTCAGTCCTGGAAGATTCTCACCAAGCATCCCCTTTGAAGCTCCCTTCTGGGTCAGGAGGTGTAGAGATAGGTCAGATATAGGCCATGCCTTCTAGGGCCCAACATTGTGTTGGAGAAGAAAGATCTACAAGCTGGTGATTCATGCAAAAGTCAGACTGGGGCTGGGGACGATTGAGATGGGTGGGCACAGGCTGGGCTCTGGAGGGCACTGACTGGTTCCCCATCTGGCTCCGCCACTTAGTAGCCAGTGCATTTCACTTACTAATTATAGGACTTGGGCAGTTTATTTGATTTCTCTGAATCTCAGGTCCCTCATCTGTAAAAGAAAAGCCATATGGTTTGTCTCACAAAGAGGTTGTGAGGATTGAACAAGGAAACATTTACAGAGCACCAGGCGTGGAACCAGCTGGGTACATCTAACCACAGTGGTCCTCGTAATTGTTTCTCTGAATGAATAGCAAATGGTCAGGAGAAAAGTAAATGGCTTCAAGGAAAATAATGCCATGGGGCAAGGCGTCACCTGTGAAGGTTACCTGGGAGAGGTAGGCTTTTAGTTGCATCAGAAGGTGAGGCAAGGATTTGTCAGATGTCCTTGGGGAATGGCTTTCTGGGTAGTGAAACAGCCTGCAAAAATTCAGGCACTAGTCAGAGAGACTTGTTAATTTGAGAAGGTTTAGGCCCTGCCCCCCACAGTTTGTAAACCCCTCGAGAGAATGGCCTTTTGGTGGATTCACAGAAACCAGCGTCCTTCCATCAGCCCCTGGTATGAACACAACCTCTATGTAATTGTTACACTGTGTGCTTAGCCCATGACAGTATTGAGGAAATATAATTAAAAACGAGACAAAATCTTTTCCCACCCCAGGAAAACCTCTCCGGGAAGGTGGAAGAGGAGGAAAACAGCCATGTTATTGAGTTAGCGTTTAGCCGGAGTGCGATACACATCACAGGCCATCCGCTGAGAGGACACAGGCAGAAACCCCACTCTGTTCTGCAGCCAGGCAGCTACACCTGCTGCACGCAAGTCCTCAGGATAAACAGTAACTGGACCTCAAGTCAGAGGACTTGAAAGCGCCATTCGCAGACGTGCTTATCCTAAGTTGACCTGGGAATTAGGGGATCACCTGTGTTAGATCATTAGCTTTATAGAAAGGAGAAATGAGCTCACATCTTTATGACAGGAAGTAGTGCTGCAGCTTGGAGAAGGAGCCCTGCTTTTCCCTCAGGCTCCCTTTCCCCACAGAGACTGGGAGATTGGGGGCGCTCTCCGCCTCCTCGATGATTGATTACATTTCAAAGGGACAGATGCCAGGTCCTTGAGAAAGACTTTTCTGAGTCCTGGATCTGGCAGGACTTACGTAGCTTTTAAAAGGATTTACATACATTTCAAAGAGACAGAGAACAGACAGTGACAAGTTTTCTAAAGTAAATGCTCTAAGAAAAAAAAGTTTGGGGGCAGAATCTCTTCCCTTCTTTTCATGGGGGAGATTTAAGCCTTAACAATGGCTCTTGAATAGACATCATCTAAGAGAACTGAGCTAGTCAAGTAATGAGCTAGTCACCTCCCTAGAATATCAACTCCAGCTGGGCAGGGATGCTGTGGTTTCGTTGATCGTTGTATCACCAGTGCTCAGAAGGTTTTCGGGACGCTCAGTCAGACTTCTAGGCTGTAAATCCTCTGCTCTTGACATTATAAAACCAGTGGGACAAAGCATCATGCCTAGGAAAATAGCCAGAAAAGTAACTTGGGCAGGAAGAGACAGTATGAATACAGATAGATCTGGATTAGAATCCAAATCTTGCTTTTTATTAGCTGTGTGACCTTGGGTGAATGACTTAGCCTCTCTGGTCTTCAGATTTTTTATCTATACACACTGGTCAGAACCCCCACCTCATAGAGTAATCTTACTGGCTAAATTAAATAACACAGACATGTTAAATATATATATATATATATATATATATATATATTTTGTGTGTGTGTGTGTGTGTGTGTGTGTGTGTGTGTGTGTGTGTGTCAGCTCGGGGTATAAACAAAGAAATACACGGAATGGGATCTCAGGTGGAAAGGCCCGGCAGTGTGCCCAGAGGAGTAGAGGCTTGGTAAATGTCAGTCCTCTCTTCTGGAAGGAAGTGAGTCAGGGTTGGGGGTGGCTGTGTTTGCTTTGATTCTTAGCTGCAGCAGAGAAGGAGACAGGACAACTGTGGAGATCCTTGAGCTCCTGACATTTTCACGGCTGGGAGTTGAAGGTTGAAACCACCCTAAGCCCAGACTGAGAACTGGGATTTGAAAAGAAACCATTTACTTTTAAGGCAATTGTCCTAAATGTCAGAGAAACAGTGTGCTATTCTGTGTCACTTCTTTTCATTGAGATTATAATACGGCCTGCAGACAGTGTGCTGGCTTTATAGATTGAAAGGCAGTAGAACTAATTACATGTAAAAATGTCGGAACAAATGCTCTTCCCTCTGACCCTTTTTTCCTCCCCTGCACACTGGCCTTTGGCATTTTGCAGGCATTAGTTCACCTAAGGCCCCCAGCACAGCTCAGGGAGGCGGCCAGGGAATGTTATAGGTAGTCCCGGTCTTCGGTGAACGGCTGACGTGGCGTGGCAGTGTGGATGGGAAGAGGGCTGCACCCTGTGTTTCACGGGGTGAATTGTGGGGCTCTGCGCCTGGACAGGCTCTCCTAGATTGACCTGCCCCCTGTGTCCTTCATTTACTGGATGAATAAACCCAGAGCAAAGAGGGGACATGGTCTGCTCAAGGATGCAGAAACAAGAGGTGACAGGCCTGGAGCCAGAGCCAAGACTGACTTACTGTGAAAGACTTGTTTTACTGCATAATGCATTCTTTTAAAGGAACTGACATGTTTTTGTTAATAGCGTTTTACTGAAACACATTTGTTGCCACAGTAAATGCAGAGCCAAAATAAGTGACAGTTAAGAGAGATTGGAACCTTTGAATGTTACTTTCAAGGTTAGTCTGTAAAAACTATTTTTGATAGGCTTCATATTGTGAGTGTCTTAACCACAATAATGACCACAATGGTGATGGTGATGATGATGATGTTGATGGACAGGATGGTGATGATGATGATGATGGTGAGGATGATGATGGTGAGGATGATGATGGTGTTGATGATGATGGTGAGGATGATGATGGTGTTGATGATGATGGTTATCATGATGATGGTGAGGATGATGATGGTGTTGATGATGATGGTTATCATGATGATGGTGAGGATGATGATGATGGTGAGGATGATGATGGTGAGGATGATGATGGTGTTGATGATGATGGTGAGGATGATGATGGTGAGGATGATGATGGTGTTGATGATGATGGTGAGGATGATGATGGTGAGAATGATGATGGTTATCATGATGATGGTGATGATGATGATGATGGTGAGGATGATGATGGTGTTGATGATGATGGTGATGATGATGATGGTGTTGATGATGATGGTGAGGATGATGATGGTGTTGATGATGATGGTGAGGATGATGATGGTGTTGATGATGATGGTGATGATGATGATGATGGTGAGGATGATGGTGGTGTTGATGATGGTGATGATGATGATGGTGAGGATGATGATGGTGAGGATGAGGATGGTGAGGATGAGGATGATGATGGTGAGGATGATGATGGTGAGGATGATGATGGTGTTGATGATGATGGTGATGAGGATGATGATGGTGAGGATGATGATGGTGAGGATGATGATGGTGGGGATGATGATGGTGAGGATGATGATGGTGAGGATGATGATGGTGAGGATGATGATGATGGTGAGAATGATGATGGTTATGGTGATGGTGAGGATGATGATGGTGTTGATGATGATGGTTATCATGATGATGGTGAGGATGATGATGATGGTGAGGATGATGATGGTGAGGATGATGATGGTGTTGATGATGATGGTGAGGATGATGATGATGGTGAGGATGATGATGGTGAGGATGATGATGGTGGGGATGATGATGGTGAGGATGAGGATGATGATGGTGAGGATGATGATGATGGTGAGAATGATGATGGTTATGATGATGGTGAGGATGATGATGGTGTTGATGATGATGGTGATGACTGGTGATTATGATGGCGAGAATGATGGTGGTGATGATGATGATGATGATGATGGTGAGGATGATGATGGTGTTGATGATGATGGTGAGGATGATGATGGTGAGGATGATGATGGTGAGGATGATGATGGTGAGGATGATGACGGTGAGGATGATGATGATGGTGAGGATGATGATGATGAGGATGATGGTGATGCTTACGACGATGAGAAGGATGATAGCTAACAATGAACTTATTACTAGCTTATGCCTTTGTAGATTTTAGGTCATTTAAGGCTCACAACAATCCCATGACAAAGGTTCTGTTTTTGTTATTCTCATTTTAGAAGAAGGAGACAGAGTTGAAGCAGGTTGCCCAATGACAGGGTTAGTAATGGCAAAGCCAGGGTCCAAATGCAAATAGTTCACAAAAATAAGTATAGCTAATGTTTATTGAGCTCTTGCTATGTTCTGTGCTCTGTGCTGTGTTTGATTTTATTCTCCCAACCCTTCATGGGGTAGGCAATCATTATTTTCTCTATTTTATAGATAAACAAGAAATCCTACAACTCACAGTTTAAGTGACCTGCTCAAAGTCGCACAGCTAGTAAGGGAGGAAGCAAGGAAAATACATATGGGTGCAGTCTTCTTCCTCAGCCTGCTGGAAAGTGCTGTCCCATCCACCATCTCAGCTTTTCCCTCTTCCCGCCCCACGCCAGACACTGTGCTGATTCAGTTCCTGCCCCTCCCACACCCTCACATCCCAGTTTCCTCCTAACTGCCCCTCCTCTTTTTGTCCTGGGCCTTCCAGCCCACCCTGCATCGCAGTTAGGGAGCCCTTCTGAGACTGGGGCAGTCATACATCCTTCTCATGGTTCCCAGTGCCTGAAGCTCAATCCAGGTTCAAGGCATAAACATCCAGGGCTGTCAGCGAGGTAGGTATTTCCTGCCTCCTCAATTCCATTTTCCACTGACCCCATCAGCACCCCACAACCCAGTTAAGCCATTCCATCAGCAGTTCCTCAAGCAGACTCCCTTGCTTCTCTCGGCAGACACCATGCCTGGGCTGCAGCTCAGCCTTGATGAGAGTTGGATGAAGGAAGAGTAAATGGATGAATAAATGAATACATAGGTGGACGAATGCATACAAACTTTTTGGTTTGCAATGTAGTTCTAGCAAAATTTCCAGTAAGTTTCTTTCTTTTTTCTCCCAAGGGAAGTAAAGGGGAGCGTGGTGCAGATGGTGAAATTGGACAGAAAGGTGACCAGGTAAGAACTTACTTTGTAATGAACCTGAAGAGACAGGTTCTCCTAAATGTTTCTCCTAAATGAATTTCATTCTGCCATTTCTGACATCACCGCTTGGATCTTCTTTGCCTATAGTAGGACTTTTTTTTTTTAATCACAGTTCCATGTTTTCCCTCTTGATTCCTGTAGTTCATTGTCACATCACCTTCCCCAGTTATCTGAGCAGCCTGCCTTTTCTGATTTCCTTTTGTTTTGTTTTGTTTTGCTGGACTCTCTTACCCTTAGAGCTCTGGTTCACTAAAAGGGTTGTGATCCACTATACAGTATCCCTTTTTTTCCTCCCACCCTCCCCTTACTCCTCAAGTACCTATCACATAACTCATGGTGCCAGTTGAAATGTCACACAGATGCCCCTTCTGTGCTCAGTGCCCAGCCAGCCCTGTTGGACCACTTCTCCAAATGCATTATAACATAGCACCCACGACAACACACTCCTCTTTCTGTGGGTTCGAATGCAGCATCCCCATCATCTTTGATACAACGTTGCCAGCTGAGTCTGCAGTCCAGCTCCCCAACCTCCAGCCTTTCTGCCATTTAAAATACTGGCTGCTGTCACTCTTCCCTTTCCTTTCCCTCCCTCACACCTGCCCTCTGTCCATCACTCCTCTGTGCATCTCCCCATCTGTCCTTGTAACCAGCTGCATGCCAGGCATGGTACCAGGTTCTGAGATGCAGAGGAAGAAATGGGCAAGTCCCTGACCTTATGGGGCTTTCTACTCCATGAGGGTGAAGCAGGTGAGCACTCCAGAGGCAGTGAGTTCAGAGCTATGCTCAAGGGTTGAACAACACGCTCAGCTAAAATTCCATCTGTATTTGGAAAAACAAAATGTGTTTGGATTATTCTTGCAACAGTGAATTTTCAAATCTAGTACGCTCTATCCTGACAGTTACAGCTTGCATTTCCCTGTAGCAGGAGATAGAGGTGGAGCGCAGGGAGATCTTCCACGGTGGTGTGTCTGCTTTTATAAAACATTGTCCTACGAAGACTAAATGTTAAATGCAATATGCTGTAGCTTGTTGGGCTCCTGCTGTAACACACATAGACTCTGCTCTGCATGGAGACATGAATCTCTTTCTTAAAGTAACTGCAACACTGTTACAATAGAGATGCCATAATTTGGTAACCCCAACAGTTTCCATTGTGAGCAGATGTGGTGTGTGCATATGCATTTATTTGCTTTCAGATTTTTATTATGGGATGTTTTCAGCATACACAAAAATTAGAAAGCATAATCAAAACACACACACCCCCATACTTAATCACCCAGCCACAGGATCTTGCAGCCATTGTGGCCACCTCCATTTTCATCAGCATCCTTAGCTCCTTCCCCACACTGTCTTCCTTCGCTTTACGTTGAAGAAAATCCACTTTCAGGAGAGATTTGTTTTTGTAAATATTGTTAGATACTCTCTCAACCTCTGGACACACCAGTGATACATTTTAAAAAGTCTTTTTGTTGCCAGTGTCTTTTTTTTTTTTTCTTTTGCCAATGTCTTTATCCAAAATTGTTACTGGATTAGAAGTCAGATTCTGGATTGTTGTCTGAAATTTGGGAGTCGCCAAAGTGAAAAGCTCCTTATGAGTCACTTTAAAGAATTCCCTTTTGTGTTTTCTAGGGCCATCCTGGAGTTCCCGGTTTCATGGGGCCCCTGGGGAACCCTGGGCCACGGGTAAGTGGTGATTTTGAATCCCCTCCTCTTTTGGCTTTGACATTTGAACACATTTCCATACTCATCAGACCTGTCTCTTACTTTAAGGACTGGGCTGACACCTTAAAGGTGTCCAGGGCTGAACAGAAGGTGCAGGTCCCAGAGGGACAAGGGGTCAGGGATGGGGACTTGACCCCAACGGACCCAATGGAGTGAAGGATGGAGTGACTTGACTAGGTGGCGCTGCTGGGCAGTGCAGTCAGAATGCTGTTGGGACCAGGCGGCTCTGGCAGGGATGGGCAGGCTTGATATGTTATTAATTTCTATGTATCTTTGGTGGTGGGAAACCTGAGGTAATTGCAAGGTTAGGATCTTAAGTGAGAAATGGAGAAGCAACTTCCCCTCTTCCATAGGATCCCGTCCCATGGAAGAGGCTCTGGGACTCACAGAGTGTCTCTAGAAGCACAGACTTTCCTGGATTTAGTACAATTAATAACAATAATAATAACTGAAAATTATCATGATTCATTATTACCATCGTCAACTATTCATTCAAGGTCTGACCCCCCGGACTTTGCAGAAAGAGGGTCACTGGTCATGGCTGAAGGACAACGGAAAGGAACCCACTTCAAATAGGGACTAATCTGATATAATAAATAGAGAAGCAGAGGCTGGGTGAGGATCATGAAGTTGAAATGTGTGCCGTTAATCTTGCTTTGTCTTCTTTTTAACAACTCTAACTGACTTCCGATTGTAAGTATGTTAATTCTTAGAATAAATTAGATCGTTTCAAACGTATTTTTTCAATAAAATCGAATGGGAGCAGGAAGCTGTATGTCTCACCTCGAAACTGACTTTTACAGCAAACTCATAAAAAGTAAATTAACTACGAAAGTATGAAAGCTTTCCCAGCGTACCAGAGAGCTCACCTCAAATCTCAGATCTTCAGCTCACGTCCCACCTCCGCCCAGCCCAGTGCCTGTGCTGTTAGCAGCCTTTTCAGTTTCTCAGGCTTCACGCCTCACTGTTGCGTCTCTGCCGTGAGCAGGATTGTGAACCGCCTTGCCAAGGGGATGGGTCAGCTGTTGCCATTTAGGTTCACGAAATTCTGCATTTTCTTTAAAGAAATAATTTCACATAGGAAATTCCTTTGCATCGTATTTGCATATGTTACTGGATTTTGAGGCATCGGACAGTCAGGCACAAGAGAAATTAATCAAGAAGACAATGTTACAGATAATGGGGAGAGACATTAGCATGAATTGAGGAGGGACATTTGAAAAGGAAATAATTTTATATTACGGTTTTCATATCACAACGACTTTAGCCTCCCTGTGCAGACTAATAGTGAGGGGCTTCCGAAGTGAACGTGGAGTTAAAGCCCCATCCCCACCGCACCCTGGTCATTCCAAAGCCTATAACATGTCTCCAGTGCAAATGAAACCATGTTCTCCTCTCATTGGAAATTGCTCTTTGGACTCCATGACCGCTGCAGGAGATGGCTCCTGGCTTATCGTGCTCATGCTAGATGGTGAATCCGGGATTCAGAAACAGTCGTAATTGGAGGGCAGCTTCTCCATCTCCAGCTGATCAATGTGTTCCGTTCATTCAGTTGATGTTTACTGAGCTTCTGCTTTGTGCCATGTATGCCCTGTCCTGTTCAGTGTCTTGGGAGCGGATGCCGGTCACCTGCCCATTTGGGTTCGGTGGCCAGTCGTGCAGAAGCACCTGGAGCACAGCAAACCCTCCTGGTCATTTATGCGTCGTCTCTCTGCGTGCTTCTGTGTCGGTGCTGCAACCGGGGATATAGATACCAAACAGATAAGGCTCCTTTATTATTTTTACTTTAAAGTTTATTTCCTGATGATCAGTTGGCATCCTTCTTTCGGAGAAAACCCTTACCCTGTTCCCAACCTGCTGTATGGAATTTAATTCCAGTATAGCTAGGTTCCAGGGTATAGGGTGCTGGGGGGTTTTGGCAAAATTATATGGAAGAATCCAGTAGAAACCCCATTGTTCTGCTAGGTTTGACCTAGATATGGAGGTTCCCAGCAGCAGCCCAGCCAGGGAAGCATGAGCCTTGGGCTCTGTTTTCAAGAATTATCAACATCCTTTTATTTCATGAATGTTTACTGGCTCATCACCCAGTGGAAAAGGTGAGGGCACACCTGACTGCATCTTATCCCCGGGAATTTATCTTACATGGCAAACAAGACCTGTCTTCCATAGCTGTATCAAATTTCCTTGAGGTCCATGGTGGAGCCATTTCTGTAGCCCTAAAACTTGGCCAGCGCTTGGTATGATATAGGCTCTTGATAAGTGTGTGTAAAACTACTGAAAACTGTTGGAAAGGTATCAGTAAGGTACTGTGAGAGCTTGCTTATTTATCTTCCCATACTTAGTTCCCACACATCTGTAGTGTTCCTGGTCTTGGGCTGGCCAGTCGATACACTGCTATTATCAGTGCTTATGATAACAGAGAACCCTTTAGGGAAAGCCCTTAGTGAGTGTCAGCGCTGGCCAACTCTTCCTATGTAGGAAGTTGCTCAGTTCTCTCAACAACTCAAGTGAAATAGGTCCTCTCTTTCTCTCCAGTGCACAAGGGAACTGAGAGACGCAGAGGAGTAAAATAAGGTAGAGAACCAGGACGTGGACCCAGGAACTCTGGCTCTGGGAGGGTGCACACCAACTGATACCCTCTGTTCTGTGCTAAGCACGCGGCAGCCTGGGCAATCGTATCCCTTCTAGCCTTTTACCATCAGGGAAACTGAAGTTAAACATCTTATACCACTTGACCCACGCTAGAGAGAAGCAATATATTCAGTAGTCTAAAGAATCTCTGCCCCATCTCCAGCCAGCCCAGCTTTTGATTTATTCCTTTATTCTAGAAATAGTGAACACCCACTATCTCCAAGGCACTGTTTGAGTTCCCAGTAAAGCACGAGGGTGTCCGATGGTGCAAAGGCTAGGGAGGAGTGCACAGGCGTTAGGAGGGGCAGGGACTTGGGTTTTGGATTTGGGAGGCAGGTAATTTCTCACTGAGCTGGGATGGGGACGAGGACAGGCTGTGCGCTATGAGCCCCGGGGAGTGGATTGCAGGCAGAGGGAGCAGCACAGGAGAGAGCCTACGGCAGACACACACATGGGCTCGCTCTGCTGCACTTCCTCCCCTGTGTAGAGCTCCCCATTCCTAGATCTCTCTTTGCATTTCTCATCCCTAGGTTGACACAACCAAGTGCCTTCCTTGTTGATCTGGAAGATAAATCCAGTTGTTCATTTTTGCCTCTGTCCCAAAATGTTCCCTGATCTTAGCTGAAAACCTCCACTCTAGTGAGACCATTTACCGTTGACTTAGGGATGACTGCGAATGCTCTGGTCCTTTGGGCAATGTGGCCGCTGTGCTCCCAACATCTTTGTGTTCCCAGAGACCAGCCCGGCCTGCCGGGGAAGGCAGAAGGACCTCTGGAGTCCTGGTCCCAGCTGCCAGGAGGGGCTCGGGATGCTCCCTCTGTGCACCCCGTGCTTCGGGCACAAAGAGGAGCTAATGATCATGCCGACAATCTGACTGCCTGCTCTGTCCCCCTCAGGGAGCCGACGGAATTGCTGGAGCTGCTGGCCCTCCAGGAATCCAAGGGCCACCGGTAAGTCCTCGGTGGACCGGATCTGCCTTGAGTCTGTGTTTGGGGGTCCCAGAACCCAGGTGTTTGCCAGCCCTGCCCTGGTCCCTACCTCTGTGGCTCACTCATCCTGAGTATTCACGAATGGGCTTGCAAGGAAACCGCAGGAGGGGGGTGCTTTCTGTTGGCGCCCTGGTTTTTTGCCTCAAAAATAAAGGTTTGGATAAATTACATGGCAATCTGTGATTCCAGAATTCGGTTTACAACCAGCTCCCACAGGCCCCGTGTCAGTGCGCATCTCTCCTCACAGGCACAGGGGAGTGGAGAGGCTAGAGCCGACCCACGCTGAGGCTACATGTGCGTCAGGAGTAGCCCCTGTTACCCACCTGTTCCAGAGAGGGGAGAGAAGTAGCAAAGGGGAGTCACACTCCAAGATGGCTAGCAAACAGGTCCACCCTGCCCCAGGATGTCTGTTCTCTAGCGCCAAGAGCACTTGAGGGATGAGTTAGGACAGCTTCCTCCTCCTGGGATGAGGAGGACAAAGCCCAGCAGGACTGGGTCACTAGTCCAAAGCCACACAGGAAATTAGTATCGAAGTTGGGAGCGAAGTCAATTTGGAAACTCCCAACTCCTGTTCTTCCCGCCATTCCACACTGACCCACTGTGTGGGGTGGTCGGGGTGGGGCTGCAGGGGTGTTGGGGTTGAAAACTACCAGCTACATGGACTGTCTTACCTTCCTTATCCGGCCAGTCCTGGCGAAGCAGCCCACCTGCTTTCTGTCGATTCTCAGAAAGCAAAAGATCTCCCCAATAAAAACAAACGGCCTAGTTGCCCGAGGAGAATAAGATGCGGGACCCAGATAGGAATCATCACGGACTGTGGAATTAAACCATATTGAATGAGACATTGATTCTGTCTTGGGGACCCTGAGGCTAAGCGACGACTGTGCTTGGAGCTGTCTGGGGTCCTGTTATTCCACTGTATACATCAAACCAGAATATACTCCAGATTTTCTTAACATAATGAGTGTTAGTAGTTAAAAAAAGAAAGAAGGAACGCTAAGTGGGACACAGTAAAAAAAAAAAAAAAAAAAAAGATACATACAAACTGAAAACATTTCCATTATATTTTGAATGGAAACATACAAATCATTTGCCAATCTTCTTGATATAGAATGAAGACCTTACTTGATTTTGGGTCCTCAGCATGGAGTCTCTTGTCATTATCTTGTAAAAGGAACATCTACCCATTTACTGTTCGTTGCTCTTCTTAAGGGTGGTTTGAGAATGTAACAACACCTGTGGAGGAATGTGAATGTAGAATTCTGGATCCTGGATCGTTAGGATGTTTTTTTCTAATCTTTCATAGCTATCCTGTTACAGCAATCTGGATAGTGAGTCATTCCTTATAAAATATTTTTGAATATTTTTAAAGATCGTTCTTTTTCTTTTTCCACCTAAATTTAATTGGATTACCTAATGAATAATTAAAATGTGAAATTTCCGTAGCAAACCACAACTCCTACAGGACGAACAGGTTTAGCAATGAGCATGTTGACTCCTTGTGCCTCTTAAGCTCATCGGATGGAAGCAAAAAACCCCTGAATAGTAAATATTGTGGTCTCGCCGGCCATGTAGTCTCTGTTGGAAAAATTCAGCCCTGCTGTGGTGAGGTGAAGTCAGCCACAGACAATAGGTCAACAAAAGGCTTCTGATAAAACTTGATTTGCAAAAACAACAGAGGGCGGCATTTTGCTGACCAGGAGTGGCTCAATCCTAGGATCTTTGGAACAATAGACATTCAGGAAAGAATCCAGGGAGCTCTATTATCAATATTTAAAAATCCCTAATGATAGGACTGAGCATTTGTTCCAAGTTGACCCAAAAATATGCACTTGGTTACGTGTTTGTAGTTTCCGTGATATGGGGGGCAGTGAACGTTTTTGCTTTACTGTTGTTATTTTGTGTTGGTCTAAGTAGCAGTATGTCTGGGCGACCTCAGGTATCACGGGTCATCATATTGCAGAGATGCTGGTTATGCCAAATTGTTGTCAGTGCAAATGCATCCCCTGAGCCTTCCAGTTTCTAAAATTAAGAGTCACCGTGACTGTAAAAAGTGCTAATCCTTTTGAGAAAAGGTTTTTAACAAAGTAGTAAACCTCAAACATGTTCTGCTCTTCCTCCGTTCCCCGGGGTCATGAAAAAGGTTCTCATCTCTTAATGACGTGTTACTAATATCTTTCACTTTCTTCAGGAGGGGAACTAAAACTCAACTGTGGAGTTTCTATTGAGTTTAAGTAGCACTTCCTAGAGGAAGCATGCTTTGGATCCCCTGATTGGACACTTTCTGCATGACAGTATATAAAATCCGCATCAGTCTGAATTAAATATCAAAGTGGTTTTGCCTTTCGCTTTTCTTGCCAGAAGCTAACATCACAACCCTTAGGAATACCTCACTTTGTGTGGCCCGTAGATGAGAATGTAAAACGTGACATCAGCATTTTATCACAGAAGAAACAGTGTCCAGAGGTTATAAAGTCATCGGGGCCTCTAAATATAGTAGAGACACAGATGACGTCAGAATGCTCATCCAGCTAGACGGGACGGCACTGATGACGTCATCTGATTTAGAAGCCTTGGTTGGCAGTGATGTGTGTCTTCGGTGAACAAAATGGAAAATGAAGATGAATTAATGTGGTTTGGCAAACACAGCCTTTCAACATACTAGTTCTGTTTCATGGGGGAAAGAGATACTAAAAGCGACTTACCGGTGGTGAAAAGTTTGGGACTCTCTGGACAGAGGGATGGTAATAATAGACCATCTATTCAGGCCCTGGTCAGCTTTTCACTTGCCTTGGGCCCTCTGTGTACAATAGCCCCAGATGCTCTGGTCTTGGTGAGGACCCGAATTTCAGGCAGTGTAGGGACAGGGTGCAGAGCTGGACCCAGGTCTTGTGGACCCCAGAACCCGAATATCTTCTTCCCCTCAGACTTTTCCATCTTTAATTCCCCCCGAGTCTATGTCATACACCCAAGATGAGTCCCTGTCTGCACACCCACCTGCGTGATTGTGCTCTGCCCAGGGCACCTCCCTGCGGGGTGGGGGGCGGGAGTGCTTGGGAGGCAAAGAGGCAGAAGCACCCATTGCTTCTCACCCAAGACCCCTTCCAGCCTGCGAAGGCAATTCTAAGTGAGATCATGTACTTCCAGAAGAGCCAATCTGAGATTTAATGGTGTTTTTGTGTCTTGGATCTTTTAGGGGAAAGAAGGTCCTCCTGGCCCCCAAGGTCCATCTGGATTACCCGGAATCCCAGTAAGTGGCATTAAAGAAAAAAAAAAACTGATTTCTCCACTACAAAAACGAACAAACAAAAATAGATTCCACCACTGTTAAAGCAAGGCATGGTCCCTAGGGGAGTTTCCAGAGCTCCAGAAAATGAGAAGGATAATCACTGACAAAGCCAGGTACGTTTTTGCTGGCGGTCAGTCTTAACCTCATTCTTTCATGTAACAGGTGCTGTTGTTGACTTGTGTAGATAGTGTTTCCCTCTGCCCACACACACATACATGTAGGTACACAGTTGAGACAGCACACGCACACATATGCGTGCACAACTGTGACACTTTCCTATCTGATAATAGAAACAGTTCCTGTTTCCCACACTGGTGTTAAATGTTCATGTGCTCATTAAATTTTACATACGTGCTACCCAATAAATATACCATAATATATACAATCATGCCTCTGTTGCCTCACAAATCGTGCAGGTATTGGAGAAGATTATAATAAGCTAGTTTGCATGCACGGCAATTTCCTGTTTTCTATATGATGGTCCACAAAGGTGGGGTTTACTTGTCAGGTACGATAATGTCTGAGGTTCTTGATACATGTCGCCAAATTACTTTCTACAAATACTGTTCTGGACTTTCACATTCAATACACTTCTCAATGGGGTGGAGCTCTCCAGAGTGTTAGTAATAAGGCTGGTCCAGACAGCCATGTGTTCCTTTCTCTGTGGAGAATGAATCCCTGTGGGCTCATGGTCTGGTCTGGGCTGACTGCTGGGGCCTCTGCTCCCCACAGCCCCCCACCCCTGCTCTGCATGATGATGAGTTTTATTGCAGCCACACTGGCTTCCTTTTGGTTCCTAGAAGGCTCTGCATCCTCTTCTCTACAAACCACAGGGCCTTTGCACATGCATTTCTGTCTACCCAGAATGCCCCTTCATCACCTCTTACCCCAGTTAATGCCTTTGATCCTTCCCATCTCATCTCGGGCATCACCCCCTGGAAGTTTTCTCTGCCCCCACCCCCAGTCTGGGGCAGGCTCTCCTAGTTTCTTTTCCTTTCTTCCTGAGTGCCTATCTCAGCTGTAGTCACATCTTTATTTGTGTAATAGTTTGATTGGTGACCACATCCTCCATTATGCATTAACTGATTTGCTCATTCAACAAACTCTGTTTAGGGACCTACTGTTTGCTAGACCTGGGGACATTACAGAGGAGTGCCCGATAATCACGTGGCTATGCTCTAAGCCGTGGGTTCTAGAAGACCAGGCTTTTGCTTCCCACACATAGTGAACACTCAGCCAATAGTAATTAAAGAGACCTGTGGATGAATGAACTGCTCTGCGAGAGGCCTCCCTCCTGGAGTATCTGCTAAGTGCCCCTATCAACCAAGGAGGCATTTCCCAGGCACCATTGATAGGGCTCCCTACAGCCACGTGACCCCAAGGTTAATTAACTGCAGGGTGCACAGACCTGAAAACACGGGCTGGGATGTGAAACACCTTTGGTCTATACTGTAGCCCCGTTGCGTAGCCTGTCCTGGCAGCTGGGGAGAATTGACTGTTTTAATTCTAGCAATGGTGAAGCCAGGGAGAGAAAATCCCGGTTGACTCTCATGCCAACCCCTTGTCACTGGAGTCCTAGTGTGCAGAAGAGAGACCCGACCTTAGGTGTGACTTTGCGTAGTATATGGACCCCGTCCTGCGGCTCAGACGTGAGCCAGGCATGGGCGTGTGCCTCGTGAATGGACCCTGCTTCCCTGTCTCTCATCCCACCCCTGCTGCCAGCCTCCCTGAACTCCTTTGCTTCTTCCATATCATTCCTGTCTCGGAAGCGCTTCCTCTCCCTCTGCCTGGATAGTAAGAGTCATCCGAGCTTTCGTGTGCACGGTGCTCACCATCTAGCTGGCTCCGTGCAGAGAGCTTTCCGCACGTTAATGCATGTACCCCACGCCTCGGGCCCCCTCAGCAGTTCATCCCGAGGTCCCAGCTGGACGTATTGTTGTCCGGGAGGCACCGTGAGCCTCCCCAGTGGCTTAGCTAGAACTCGGAGCTGTGTTTCAGGAGCACGCGGCCCCTCCACCATCACAGCACTGAGGGCGTGCAACCCCGCATGGGTACCCGTTCATTTCTGTCCACCTGCACTGCGCCCTCGCCAGCACAGTGCCCAGTACTGCGCCAGGCCAGCATTCGAGGCCCCAGACCAACCCAGCCCTCATCTCTGCTGGCATGCAGCCCGGTGTGTCACGGAGAAGCCAAAGAGAAAAGGAAGAAATCATGGACGCAAAGCGTGATGTGCTATACGATAGAGGGGGACACAGGGGCCACGGAGCCCAGGCGCGGGTAGCCAAGCCAGACCTGGAGGGATGTCTGGGGAGGTGACACTCAAGGTGAGCGTTCAAGGTCAAGTAGTCTAGGCAAAGAAAGATGAGAGGGGGCAGGAAGAAGGTATTTCAGGTATAAGGAGCAACATAGAAAAGACTCAGACGTATTTACGTCCAGGAACTGGCCATAAGAAATGTTGAATGTTAAGAAGTGGCTTCCATGTGTGGTTGGGGCTGTGAGGGACGCAGTGCAACCCTTTGCCGACACTCACCGAGCACCCACATGAGCTCTTGCGAAGTAGAACAACACACCTCACCACCTATTAAGCACCAGCTGTGTGCTACGCTCTGTACCAGAAAGACCCTTTATAGTCCCCCACCTGTAGGAGGTGAGAACATCCCTATAACTTATTGAAGGCGCAGAAACAGGCCCTGAGATGTTAAAGGTGTCAGCAGCCCCGTCAGCTAGGGGCAGCCCTTCTCTCTTGCAAAGCCGTGTTTCCTTCTCACACGATTCACTAGGCATACTCAGCCCACCTTTGCATTTCCCCCAGTGCTGCTCGTGCCGCTCCCGGGAGCCACGTGTCTGGCCGGGAGTCCTGGGGTCTCCTGAGCAGTCTGCCGCTCTGCCCGTGTCTCCTCCTGTGGCATCAGCTTTGTCTTCCGTGTGCGGGTCTCTTGACCCCTTCCCACTGGTGCACGCATGGGGAGAAGTGGTTTCTGGAGTTAAACCCTTCGTTGGAAAGAGGGTCAGTACAGGGGCATCTGGGTGGCTCAGTTGGTTGAGAGCCTCCTTAGTGGTTTCGGCTCAGGTCGTGATCTCAGGGTTGTGGGATTGAGCCCTGTGTCAGGCTCTGCTGGGTGTGGAGCCTGCTTGGAATTGTCTCTCCCTCTGCCCCCACCCCACCCCCCATTCTCTCTCCCTCTTTGGAAGAAAAAAAAGAATGCAAAAGAGGATCAGCATAGCCTGGCCTCCGTAGCAGCCCTGCAGGTGTGTCTGGTTAAAGCGGCTGTGTCCCGCGCAGCATCTGGGAAGAGTTACGGGTGCCATTGCATCGGCCAGCAGCCCGGGTGGCCAGTAAACTTAGATTCCTGTCCCCAGTGGCTTCCCAGCAGTGCCGAGCCGCTGCTGCTGAAGGCACTGATGAGGAATCACACACGGTTTCACGAACGCCTGCGGCGGCAGGAGCATTGCGGGTGCCATTTACCGATGCCTGGTTTGTGAGCCGTCTGGTGACCCTTGGGGCAGGACTGCCATCTCTTTTCAGGAGAAGGGCACTGAGGCTCTGGGACTACCAGGAACTCGCCCAAGATCATATGCCTAGTAGTGCAGGCAGGGTTCAGACCTTGCCTGGTGTGACTCAGTTTCCCCTCTGCCCTGCTGCCTGGTGGATTTCTTTCCCCAGACCCCACCCGGTGCAGGTGGCCCAGGATTGGAACCCGAGTCTGTGGGATGTTATAGTCCTTGCACAGAATCATTTTCCCATTTGCAGAGACTCCTGAAGAATACTGGTCTCTTGGATTAACGTGAGGCTTCTGGTGCCCTCCCTTAGAGCACGAGGTTGGCTGCCAGGAGGGGGATCACAGCTAGATTTCACAGAAAGAAAGGCCAGGTGCTCACAGCTGTCCTGTAACCCATGCAGAATCCTTGCTGTCCTTCTCTGAGCCCCTGTGTGTTCCCGGGGCTGTGCCCCATGCTCTCATGCATCCGGTGTCCTCACCATCTCTGTCGGAGCTGCTTTCAATCCAGGAGGCCCAGCTATGGGGCGCTGTGGTCCTAAGTTTGACTTCAGGAAATGTCCAGCACGGGGCTTCTTTAGATCAATAGCACTAATAATGATGCTGTTGCAATTCATTGCTTTTCCACTCTGTGCCAGGCAGTGCGGATCAGAGATCCGAGCCAGAATTGCAGTGTTGGGAAGGAACCAGGAAATCAAACCAGTTCTGTCTGGACACGGTCCCAGAGCCGTTCAGTGTGGCTGTGGCTGTGGCTGTGGCTGTGGCCGTGCACTAGGCGTGTGCCCCCAGCAGAGCCCCGTCTTTCCTCCCAGCACCTCTGGCCAGAGATAACCATTAATTTGATTTCTCTTGCAGGGAGAAGAAGGCAAAGAGGGCAGAGATGGAAAACCAGGTCCCCCCGGAGAACCGGTAAGGGACTCTAAATTTCTTACCATTGTAGAGGCCAAATAAGTAATTTCTCAACTGCTCTGTGTCGAAGAGCTACTATGAATTGGTCACAGTAAGAGTTACTTCACTTATTTCCCCTGAGAACCCTGCAGGGTGAACACGGCTGTCCCCATTATACAGCTGAGAAAACTGAGGCTCAGTAATGAATCATCGAGCTTTACATTGGAAACCGGAGATGTACTGTATGGTGACTAATATAATATAATAAAAAATCATTTAAAAAAAAAAAAAGAAAGAAAACTGAGGCTCAGGGAGGTGAAGCGATGGGCCCAAAGTCACACGATGGGCTGGTGACAGAATCGGAACCTGATCCCTGGGCTTCTCTCCGTCCTCTGCATTTTTTTCTTACTGCCCCAGGCAGCCTCCCTCCCGTTGACTTGGGAGAGGAGCTGGGGCAGGTGAGCCCCTGCTGGCGCGGAAACCTGATGCCTGAGAGCCCGTTGTCCCCACAGAAACCCTGAGCTTGTCCCATTAGCTCCAGGTGGAGGGAGTTTGCCCTTCAATTCTGGCATAGAGCTGTAGGGTTTGTTTTGTTTTGTTTCTCTTTTCTTTTTCTTTAATGTCACCTGTCTGGGACACACGGTGAGGCAGATGGAGTGCGCCGAGCAAGTCTCTGCATCAGTAATTGTCGGAAGTGTGCAGGGCCCTCTGCACACCCGCGTCTGTGACCTCGCTCTCGTCCTGCCACAGCCGGCCACGGCTCTCTCCTGTGGGTCAGGGCCCGTGGTGACGGCACGTTTGTCTCCCCAGATCCCTTCCACAGCCTCAGTCTCGAGGGGAAGCTGGAAGGTGGTGCCTGGGCTTCGAGACCTGGCTCCCCACCTGCCTACCACTAGGAGAGTAGTCAGTGTCGGGGTGCAGCCTGTCGCATGCTAAGCAGCCCCGAGGAAGGAGGAGGACGCCCTCCAGACACTGACAGGAAACTCCTCCAGGATGGGTTAAGTAGGAAAGCAGAGGTCCAGAGCGGTGTGCTTACCTGCCCTGTTTTGTATAAAAGCAGGCCTCTGTGTGTTTTCCTAGTGTTGACATAATGGCAGTCTGGGGGGGCGGGGGGCAAACACCTCTAAACGTTGTCGCCATGCATGGTAGGGTGATTCTGGGCAGCCGGGCCACGGTCACTGGAGCCCCTCTGAGAATCGGTGAGGAGCTCACTTGCGGCCTGCCCCTCCCCCGGCCAGGCCATTCATCCATCCATAGACTCGAAGCCCTTTCGAAATTGAGCATTGCTCCAGGAGGCAGTAGCTTGCACGTTAACATGCACACCTCGGTGTCAAGCTCCCCGAAGGCCAATCTGTGCCCAGCCCCCAGCCTGGGTAGGAACGGTTCGGCGCTGACAGGTGGCCTCCTCGGTGAGCCAAGGGGACCTGCTTGGGAAGCAGCATCCGCTACAGGTAGTACATAGTTCATCTTCCCGTTGGCGTAGTCCTTCAGGTTCCCATATGTTAGGGACATGGACGGACAGACAGACAGCAGGTAGATAGGGGATAGACGATGATGGATGCTGGACGTGGATAGATAGCTGTGTAGATATACAGGCAGCCTTTTGAATTGCCTGTTGTGTAATCTTTATTAGGAGACACTGGAGCCATAATCATGGTGTAGGATGATGTCCGGAGACTCTGGAGTCAAAGTACCTGGACTAGAACCCCAGCAGTGTGACCTCGAGTGGATCACTGAACCCCTCTGTGCCTCAGTGTTTTGCCTGGTGGATAACAGTGGCGCCTCCCTCATTGGGCGGTAGTAAGGACTCACCGACTTACCGTGTGAGGCTCTCATTTTGTATCTGGAATGTGCAAATCACTCCAGAGTTGCTGCTCGTACCATTTTCCTGCAGGTGGCTTGGACCAATGATGGCCATGGCCCTTGACTGTGGAAGGTCGGGAGCCAGGCCAGTCCGTGTGCCCTCAGTCACGGGCTCGATGAGGGGGGCTGTGCTGAGTCTGCAACTGAGAACGGATCCAGGGAAGGGAAGTGACACCCAGGACCACACAGCAGGGCTTGGACAAAACACACAAACCTAGAAGTTAGAGCTTTGTGCCCCACCTTCCTCCTTTCTGGGATTTCCCTTCCAAATCCAAGGACACCCCTTTCCCTCTCCTACCCCGCTCATGGGCCCTGTCTGGTCCTCAGGGTTTATAAGCTGGGAAAAGGGGTGGAAATTGGGGGAGAAATTTGCCTCCTGTCACAGTGAATGTGGGGCCAGGTACTGCCCCTGCTTCCATCAGTCAGACAGGCCCTGTCACCCCCTCCCTGCCCCTCCATACCCCCACCCTGACCACATCGCCTGGTTTTCAGCCCCCAGTCTCTCCTTGGCTGTGATTTGTGACTGGTTCTGTCCAGGGCAGCACCAGGACACTCGTGGTGAGGACTTTGAATAGCCCAAGTGTGCCCATCACTTCATGGAGTTAAGAGAGGCTGGACTGGGGAAAGGAGGGGTGGATGGCAGGCCTCCATGTCCACGGCAGGTGCTGGTGAGAAAGGCATCCTTTGGGTGCATGCAGCTGAGATTCAGTCTGGCCATGCCGTTCATTACCTCGGGGATGCGCCAGCTTCTTCGAGCCTCAGTATCCCCTGGCATCCCATGTGGTGGTTGATGGCTGCCGTGAGGTGCCTTGTGAATGAGCACAGAGTCATTCATGACTAGGATGTCTGCAGAATTCTGCATCTAGACCAGAACTCCTCTGAAGATGACCAGGGGCCACTAGGAACACTGGGTTCAGAGACCACAGCTGGGTAACCAGCACAGTCGGAGGAAACCAGGGGCAGAGTCGCTGGGTACAGGGGGGTGATGTGTATGCACTACGATGCAGCATGGAGCCAGCGAAGGGGGTGGGGGGATCGGAGGCCGGCTGGTGGAAACGTTAACGCGGTGACGAAGCCCAGGCGCCCAGCGGGAAGATCCTTGTAACGACGTCCCCAAACTCGCCTTCTTTTCTTCTTTACTCTCAGGGCAAAATGGGAGAGCCAGGTCTGCCAGGACTGGAGGGAGCCCGAGGCCCACCTGTAAGTGCCTCCAGTGTGTGTGTGTGTGTATATGAGTGTGTGTGTGTGTGTATGCACACGTGTGTACACGTGGTCCAGAGTAGACCGCAGCTGTTAATCACATGGCTCGTGCCCTGAGCCCGCCCCTCCCTGGATTTCCGGAAGTACCTCTCTTCCAAGGTGCGTCTACAAAGTAATAACTTCAGTTCTTCCACGAGCATGGCCATGAACTGCATTTTCAAAATCATGACCATTGTTGCCATGTCGTTATTCTAAGTTTTCTTTGTTCTTAACCTACTTAGTATGATTTTAATGGGCTTTCTCTGGATGATCGAGCCTAAAAATGAATCTTAATTTTGAACATTTTCCACGGCTAAAGGTTTTTTCTCCCCAATTATTAAAGCAACCCATTCTCGTGTATACCAATGACAATGATGGTAATCATACAGAAAGAATAAGAAAAATAATATTATAGAGAATAAAATAGAGTTACTTGTAATTCTGCAACACAGAGGTAAAACTCTGTTAACATTTTCGTATATTCTTTCTAGATCTTAGGAATGTATGTATGAAGTCTGTATGAATTCTCTTTTCTATGTATGAGTTCTGACGTTTATATTTATATATCAGTCTGTTTCCAGCTGCCAGGCTAGTGTACATGTAAACATACATAGATAATTTTCCTATAAAAATGATCTCTATATCTTGGGGTTGGTTTTTTGTTTGTTTGGTTGGTTGGTTTTTGCTAAATGCTTTACTTCTTCATAATTTAAAAATTGTTTACATAATTCCATAAGTTTGTTTATAGAAAAAATATATTATTTTTTACGACAACACTAAAACCCACTTATCTGGCAAGAAGTAGGAGATCAAAATGTCACTTCTATTTCTTTAATATATTTTTCTGTTAAAATCAATAACTCACCTAGCTAGCATTCAGTAAGAAGGAACTGAAACAAAAATCAATGTCCTTTTTCCTAAATCTCCTTGCCTTTCACCTGATTGTACTAGGAGAGCAAATCTAAGAATGGAGAATACTACCTCCTATGGGCAGAATTAAAACACAGAATTAGTGATTGGTTTTATTAAAGGTGGTTCCTGGCTTATTGGAGGAGAGGGTCTTCCTTTTAGTGAAAGGGATCCATTTCTCTGGGACTCATGTTGAAGCAAGACCCATTTCTCAGTTGAGACTTGCATCCTACCTCAGTGTAGGGGCAGAGCTTAGAGAACCCAAGCAGGTGAAAGAAGACCCACGTCCTCTGGCTGGCAGGGCATAAGTCAGAGAGCAAAGCTTTGAAGAACCACACAGGCTTTGAGATAGATAAATGTGAATTCAGCTTTCACTTGGTCACTTACTAACTTGCATCAGAGGACCATTCTGAACCTCTGTTTCTTCTTCTATGAAGTGGGGATCGGAATATCTCCCCCTTCTGTAGGGCGGTTGTATGCATTAAAGGAGAAGATGGAACACGTACAATTCTCAGCCGAGTGCCTGGCATACTATGTGAGGCTCCTTCAGTTGGTGTTTTTGTCCATGATTATATGGGAGGAGAGCACACCAGGGCCCCGGCTCTGAGCTGGCTGGATTTGGGATTCTAGTGTCTTTGAGGAAGGTGCTGGGACCCAGGCAGGGCCTGTCCCTCTCCAGGGAAAGAAAAGTGGCCCATTTTGAACAGCGGAGAGCACTGTTTATGTCTTATTCGATGCTGACAACAACTCTGCAGAAGTAGGTCCTATCCTCATTTACAGATGGGGAAACTGAGTCCCAGGGAAGAGAGGTAAAGCGCCCAAGATCCACAGCTACAAAGTGGGGAACCCTGGTTCTATTCCAGACCTGACTCCAGAGTCAGCCTTCACGGTACATGAGGCCCCTTTCCGTAGATTAATTCTGCAAAGCGACACCTGGCAGGTGCTTTATTCTTCTCAGCTTAGAGACGATGTTAGGACTCCAAGGAGTAAGCTGCCTTCTCCGAGATACAGTGGTTGAACCTGGCATCAAATCTGAGCTGACTCCCTTTTCCTCCTCCTCCTCCACCTGCCACGGACACTTCACGGCTGCTCACCTGAGTGACAGGCCTGCATCTGCTGACAGTATCATCTCAACCTCAGGGTAGCCCAACAGCCAGGGGGCACCCTCCTTGCAGCTGAGGCCTCCCGGCGCTCAGGGGGAAGGTGAAATGCAGCCACTTAGCTGGGGTCTTAGCAGGGGTGTGAAACCTGCCTGACCAGGCTCCTGACCTCCTTCCTCCCCTGCATCTCCTGACGTCTAAGAGCATACACCTGTCACCACGCCATCTGTTGTTTGGGATGCATCCCCAGAGGCCCCCCTCCCAGAGGCATGCGAGGTCACACTTTCTTATTCCCCAAGTCCGGAGAGGCAGGCTAGAGAACACGTCTCCTGGGTAATAACCCCCACATAAGAGAGGCCGCTAGGTTTGCTCTCTTTCCGGATGGCCAGGCCCTGGTGTGGTCTTCTCCCCAGCAGTGTCTCCATTTGCTTTTTGGAACCAGGACATACAATCAGGAGATAAAGTCAGAGAAGAGCCTGGTAGGATTGGCCGGGATATATTTGGCCTTGGCCCTGGGGGGCCCGATTGGCCACAGACTGCTGTGTCCTTGAGTTGAGGGTGACTGTGGCGAGGCCGTGCTTTGCAGTGAGACAGACCTGGCCCTGAATCATGGCTCTCCTGCTTCTAAATGTGATAGAGAGGACTGAGCCTCCTGTTTCCTACAGAAAATGGGAGAAATAAGATGCGTCTCCCAGGACCCTATTTCAGGGCAATGAGAGCACCAGGGCTAGAGCAGACGATGTGGTAGGGGCTCCGCGGGAGGGTTTTCCTCCTTCTCTTCCTCCCCTGCTACTGCCCCGCTCCTTCCTTCCCCTGCCCCCTGCAATGAGGAGCCAGGACAGGCCATCAGCCCAGTCTCTCTGACCACTTCCCCGTGCCGCATTGGCCCCAGTCCCTGCATGTGTGTAAGGGTGCCGGACAAGGGAGATTTGCTCCAGGCTCTGCCCCAGGGGCCCCCTGTGCGCACAGGCATCTGCCCATCAGGTCCCTGCTCTGTGCCAGCCCCTGGCTGGAGACCCTTGCTCAGAGCAAGGGTGCCTAATGACAAAAGTATAGGAGGGCCTTTGAGAGTGACCATGTGAGCAGTGAGGGAGATGGAGTTGGGGACAGGAGGCTGGTAGGGAGGAGGCCTCCAGCCAGGAGGAATGTCCCAACGAGTGAGGGGTCTGCCAGGAAGAGAGGACGCACGTGGAGCGAGAAGGGGAGTGCTGAGTGTGCAGCCCACCGAGGATACCGAGTCTGGGACGTGGCACAGTGAGGTGGCCAGGTGGGCAGGCACCCCTCAGGTGGGGACCGCGCTGCGCACGAATGCTCTGGGTCTCAGCAGGTGGGGAAAGCATTGTGAGACCAGGGCTGGAGAGACGCGCTTCCCACCGGCCCGGAGCAGAACCCCAGACCAAGCAAGCAGAACAGTGAAGAAAGAGAGGGTCTTGGGTCTGGGCAGACCCGCTGGGTCGGAATCAGACTACTTTCTGGCTCTGGGACTCGGAGCAGGTATTTTCTCTCTCAGAGCCTCAGCTTTCTCAGGTGTGAAATGGGGATTATTATAGTCAGCTTGGTCTGGCTGTTAGAGATGATCGTGTCGGCTCTGCCAGCAGCTTCCGCTCAGCTCCCAGTGCTTGGCACTCGGGTAATAGATCTCCAGGCTGCTGTTCTGTGCAGGGAGGCCCGGCACGGTGGCCCAGGACGACGGTGTTGGGTGGGACCAGCCACAGCCCCAGGAACAAGGAAGGCACCCTGAGACCCACCTCTGGAGTGAAGGCAGTGTTGTTATCTAAAGGGAAGCACCTGCCCCAGGGGCCAGGCGGAGGGGGTGCAAGCCAGGTGGGGTGAGTCAGGAAGATGAAACTCGGGAGACATGTTGGGTGATACCTCGACTCTCTGGAGCATTTGCGGGACCAGCCCTGCAGCTCTGTCCATGGTGCAACCGGTCATTCCGTCACCCAGCATCTAGGGCCTGGCCTCGCCTGGGGTCTGGAATGGGAGGCGTCCCGTGAGCCGTGGTGAGAGGAGGCAGGATTCGGCCGGACGTCACACCACGTGCCTGCCCCTTCTCGCCTTACTGGCCTGGTCTTTGGCGGAATAACTTCTCTTTCTTCTAGGGCTTCAAAGGACACACCGGCGACTCTGGCGCACCTGGTCCCCGGGTAAGTGGATGTCTAGCCGTGGCAGTCAGCCCAGGGGGACCTGAGCTGGTGCTTCTAGATGGAGGGATCCTAGCCGGGGAGGCCGGGGCAGCACCTGGTCCCCTGAGAGAGGACAGTGGGCAGCGTGGGAAGCAGCCTCCCCAGTCGTGGTCTGGTTTTTCTAAACGTTCCTTCTGGACCAGACATTGAGGTGCGACCTGTCTGACCAATCAGCGTGGAGTCAGTGCGCCCCTAGGCGGTGCTGTGCCCGAAACTGTTCAACAGGCCCAGAGCAATGCGAGGAGAGCCTCGGTGCGTCCCAGGTGGGGAGACCCCGGAGCCCACGCTCTTACCCTTGAACTTCTTCCCTGACCATCAGATGTCCCAAATAGAAGGAACCTCGGAGGGCCACTGGTTAGACCCCCAGCAGTGCTCTGTTTAGTGATGGGAAAGCTGAGATGTCTAAGGGGTCAGTGGGTGTGGAGGCAGAATTCCAAGCCCGTTTGTCTGACCCTCGGGCTGGTGTTTAGCCTGCAGCTCAGAGAGGCACAGGAGGGCCCTGCAGACCCCTGCTTCGACCAGGACTCTGTGGGGCTCTTTCTGGTGGGCCTCGCCCCTGGGTCTTTCCCCTGCCATGTGTGCAGAGAGCCGGCAGGGGGCATTCTGCATTCTCTCCCCTCACAGTGGTGTCTTGTTTCTGCTTCCCCCTTTTAGGGAGAGCCTGGTGCCATGGGGCCCCCTGGCCGGGAAGGGTCACCAGGAAAAGACGTAAGTGTGGGTGTCCTGTGGGGCCTGCGGAGGGGGTAGAGAGAAAGTGGAAAGTGTGCGTCGCTTGGGGGTCACAAGAAACTACGGGGGGGGTGGCGGCGGTTGGTGCTTGCAGAGGCGCACGGGGTGGATTCTCAGCACTGGTCAGTGGTGTCTCAGCGGCCAGCTCCTTGGGTCCTCCCTGGAGTCCTGAGGGCACCCTGGGATCTGGGTGTCCGGCCCCACAGTCTGCTGCCCGAGGCACACAGTAGCTAAGGAGGCTTTGCTGACTTCATCGTGAAGTCATGATGTCGGTATCCGTGGTGGCCTGTTGGGTCCGGCCTCCCGTGGGCCTGAATTGCAGAGTCCCTCCCGGATTATTTCTCCAGCTCCACTGTTCTGCAGCTCATGAACCCATCACGGCCACCACCACATGAGCCGTGTGGCACTTAATACTGCTCCCCTGCTCTCCCTGACTTTTGATGGAGGGATCAGGCAAGATGGCTTCCACCCTAGTTGTACAGACAGAAACACTGAGACCCAGAGAGCTCCAGGCACTTACTGGTGGTCTCACGGGCTGTCAGAGGTGGGAGGAGGCGGTCTGGGGCTGGATCTATCAGCTCTGTACCCCTGGAAGCAGACATCATATGTGACATCCTACAGGGCCAGCCCGACATGTGTGGGCAGCACACGGCCTCCTGGGAGTGGATGTTTGGTCAGGAGCATGGGCCACTGTCCTGAGGCCCCTTTACGTCCTTTAGGACCTGCCTTTATACCTGGTGACGTGCACGCCGCCCATGGCTCTTGATGCGCATGGGTTCTCGGCTGATCTGCTCCCATGAGATGGCAGAGCTGGGAGGGTCTTAGAAGAGATGCCGCCCAGCTCCCATGTCTCCCCTCAGCAGCCGAGTCGGCTTGACAAAGCCAGTCACACCCTGTGTGTAGCTAAAAACAGCAGCTGCATTGACCTGTGCGGGGCGTCTCCCCAGCCTCGACCCCAAAGACACCCTGACCTCTCAAGGCCAAAGAACAGCTTGAAAATCCATCCCCTCTCAATTCAACTCACAGCAGAGTGTGTGCAAGGAGCTCCCAGGAGGGAGTGTGGCTGAGTTCATCTCCCCCCTCCTCAGGTCAGGGAGCCCCTGGGACAGGAGCCCAGGATGCCAGGTCGGGGGGCAAACGCTTTCTCCCCTCCTTCTCAGCTATAGCTATGACTCTCTTCATTGTAAAGCTCCATTTCCTAGAGTCTTTGAGTCTAGTCCATGAGGAGCATGGCCACGCTTCGGTGTTTTCATTCGTAGCATGAGGGAGACTTACACCTGTGCTGTGAGGCTGCTGGGAAGACCAGGTGGTTGCGGGTCACTACCACTCTATACCCTGCCAGCGGCCGGGGGCATGGGCAGCGTTTTTCTCACTGCGGTGACTGTG
Source organism: Ursus arctos (assembly GCF_023065955.2). Classification (NCBI taxonomy): domain Eukaryota; kingdom Metazoa; phylum Chordata; class Mammalia; order Carnivora; family Ursidae; genus Ursus; species Ursus arctos. The sequence continues at coordinate 82,401,388 of NW_026623078.1, read as the reverse complement.
GCAAGCGTGGGTCAGGTCACTGTCCAGTGAGTCAGGAACAGAACTGCAAGACGACGTCTCTTCTCTGGCCACTTCCCTTAGTTCAAGATGGCGCTACCGGAAATCACTGTGGGATCAGGAGGAACGTGTCGAAGCCAATAAATAAGTAAACCGTGGGCGTGCGATTCCTCATCTCTGGGAGAGGAGTCTGTCCGTACTTGGAACCACTGGGGATTAGCGATGAAGCCTTTGGACAGCCAGCCGGTTCTCTTGGGGAGCTAGATGAAGTTTGGTCCATGTTTGAAACTCTGTCTCTGTCTGTCCTCTCTGAGCAGCCACTCTGTGATGACGTGATGTCTCTCTGTTCCAGGGTGACGCTGGACCCCCAGGGCCACAGGGTCCCCAAGGACTGAGGGGCCCACCGGTGAGTGTTTCGGCCTGTTACCACCTGACGTTTGGTTGGTTCCTCAACCCTATGTGTTTACACATGGCTGTATGTCATGGCAGTTGGAAAAGGGCTGTGACCCCAAACCTCACTAGTGCCTCCTACCTACCCCAGGCTGTTTTCTGGGACCACCGACCCACAATGCAGACATGTGAAAGGAGCCACCGGGCATGGCAGGGCTCCTGGAGGACTTCCCTTTAGGTCATTCTCGTGTCTGGTGCGTGATCTGTGTATTAGTTTGAGGGGCTGTCGTAGCAAAGAACCACACATTAAGTTACTTGCATGACACATGTATTGTCTCACAATTCTGGAGGCTAGATGTCCGAGCAATTTACTGTCTCGCTCTTCTGGAAGCCAGAAGTCCGAGGTCAAGATGTGGACAGGGTTGGCTGCTTCTGAGGGCCGTGAGAAAGAATCTCACTTCCACGCCTCTCACTTCATTTCTGGGGGTTTCCTGGCAATCTCTGATGTTCCTTGGCTTGTGAAAACACAACCCTGATCTCTGCCTCCCTCTCGACCTGGCATTTTCCCTGTGGGCCTGTCTCTGTGGACAAATGTCCCCGTTGTATAAGAAAAGAGTAGTGTTGGATTGGGGCCCACCCTGCTGCAGAATGACCTCATTAAACTAATTATATCTGCAGTGACTTCATTTCTAAATAGGGGCCTCTGCTGAGATAGCACAATTGTGATCCAGGCTAATGGTAAAAGGAATCGTGCAGAATTAAAATGAGAGGAAGATTCCCTTTCCACCCCAGCCCCTAGACTCCAGAGGGAGCCACTGTTAATAGCATCTTGTGTATATTTTCAATGATTTTCAGCACACCTATAAGCATATCAATAGAATACGGTTTGTTACACAGCACTTTGTCGTGGTGGCTGGCTTGTTTTGTATGGTGTGTGTGTGTGTGTGTGTGTGTGTGTGTGTGTATTTGGAACGAGTATGGAGTAAACCAATGAGTCGATAACATGTAACCTAGATATCTAGGGGCTTCCTGGGTCCAAGGTGCGCAGCTAGTAATAGCTGTAGGCGGGATTTAAACCCAAGGCTTTCTGACCTCAAATTCGGTGCTCTGCACTTGCCGTGGCCGTGTTCTTTGGAACAGGAGGCACCCGGGGTGGGTCTTAGGCATTGGAATGCCTGATCTTTTTGGGGCTCACCAGAGGGAGTTACTTTCTCCTCTGATGGGACCACAGTGACTTCCATCCCGCTCCCCATCCTAACTCAGCAGCCTGTGGGGGTGCAGGGTGTCCAGACGCCTTCCACACCCATGGGCCTGGGTCCTAGTGGGCTGAGGAAGGGCACGAAGGACAGACTTCAGACCAGGATGCGGGCAGCCTTTCAGCTGTGGGAGGTGTCCCCTGTGTGTAGTGATGGGTACAGTCATTGTGTGCCGGACGTTTGGCTCCAGGGTAACATCCATGCTCGGGAACAGGGCATTCGTGCTTTTGGGGTTTCCATCTCAGCCCCGGCTTCATATTTCCCACTCTATAGCCGCAGCTCACTGACCGTGTCCATGTCCTCTTTCTAGAATGTGCCATTTGTTCATCTACAGCACACACTGGGTTACTGAGCTGAGTGGTGTGCTCTGCGTTCACTCTCCCGTTGGTGGGGTCCACCTGCAGATCCTGGGGGCATCAGCACCATCCTGGTAGTCCAGGACCAGGAGGCTATGCCCAGCTGGGCTCTTCACCAATGACACTCCCTGGGGACTGGCCCCCAAACCCAAGCCCTCTGGGGTATACGTTCCCAGTGGGGGTGCTGTCACCCCCAGGGGACAAACGTTGGCTCTTGGCAGGTCTTAAAACCCCTTCCTCTTTATGGATCACACATAGATATGCATACAGACCAGAAACAGATATCCAGTAAAGCTGTGGTCTTAAACTTCCATACGGGATGAGGAGACTAGGCAGGAGTGTAAGGACAGAAAGACAGAGAAACCCAGCTCTTGAGCCCGCAGGCATGGAGTGGTGGCCACGGGGTCCCCTTCTGGCCCATCATCAGGCTTCCTCCTCCAAGCTCTATAGTTAAGCTGCATCTTACTTGTTCTTTGGATGGGGTGAGTTCCTTCACGTCCCCTGGGCCTATTCCTTATCTGGAAAGTGAGGGGAAGTTGTAAGATCCAGCAGTTCAGTTGGTGAAGTGATGGAACAGTGTCCAGCCCTCAGAAGGGGCCTGGTAAGTGGTCGGTGGTCACCCTGGGGCTCCATGACGGGCTCTGCTCCTGGAGGAAGGAGGGGGCTTTGCTCTGCTCCCCTCTAGGGACTCCTGGAACAAAGCAGTGTTCCGTAAATCCGTGACGAATGCTGGTGTGTTCAGGGGCATGGAAGAGGGAAGGGAAAGCCACGTGTGGGGAGGAGCGAGGGCTCTGGGACGGTGTGTGAGGGGAGGAGGCCCAGGGCCTCACATGCCACATGCAGGAGGCGGGCCTTGGCCCGGAAGACCCGAGGTCCCCAGAGGCAGTTTTGTGTTTTTCTAACTCGCCCCCATCAGTCCTGAGGGGCCACGATACGGACTTTGTAACCAACAGTAAATGTCTAGAGTTTGCCAAATACTTACTCCCCTGAATGCATCAGAGGAGGGTCCGGGTTACCACCAACGACCTCTCTCGCGCTCAGCTGGAATTGATTGGCCTTCCCCAGTGAAGAGACGTTTCCTAGCGACCTTCTCCGCCACCTTGAACCAGACACGGAGTACAGGAGATGCCAGCAGTCCCAGTGCTAGGGACCCACGAGCATTTACCTGATTCACTCAGAGTTCTCCCCCAGCACTACAAGGCAGGTACTACAACTGTCCCTGCTCCCACGTGAGAAATGGAGGTACAGAGAGGTCAAGTAACTTGCCCTAGATCACACAGCAGCTAAGAGGCAGAGCCAGGGTTTGGACTCATATCCAGGCAGTCTGATTCGAGTCTGTGGCTGGAGACCTACCTGGGCCTGTGGGTGCCACGTTCCCTTCTCGGAAAAGTGGGACCTGGTAGGAGGGGGCCCGGGACAGGAGTTTGGAGCACAGAGCCATTGAGGAGGGGGCTGTGGCTTCCATTCAGGACAAATGGGGGATGAGGAGTGGCCCACAGCCCAGGAGAGAGCCAGGTCCCAGCCCCAGCTGGCCTCCAGTGCCCTGACAGGTGACAGGTGGCCTCTCTGCACTGTCCCTCCCGTGTCCTCTCCCCGTGTTGGCACCACATGCTAATGTGTCTTGGCCCTTATCCTCCCTGCAAACGGGAGGGAGCAGGAGGAGAGAGAGAATTACCATAGGGATGAGCCAAAGCACATATTTTTAGAAGGACACAGATGGGTTGGTGGGTGGGCGGAGAGAGGTTCCGGGAGGAGCCACCACACCACATTCCCGGGATGGGGGAGTGGGGGGAGTCACAGAGCCCCTGGCTGCTCCGACTGCAACGCTCCCATGGGGATGCTGTGCTTTCTCCGTGCCTCGGCCTCCTCATCTGTGATACAGGGCTAAAGACAGCCCCACTTCACACTTCCTGGCAGGATTATGGGGGATGCACCACGTGACTCATCCACGATCACACGGACGCTGGTTAGGCATCAGATGTGAGCCCTGTTTAATCATGACCACCAGCAAGTCATGTCTTCAACGAGGCACAGGGTAGCAGCGGCTGGGCTCCATGCTTTCTGGGTTCCAGTCTCAGCACCTTCGCTTCTGTCTGAGGCAGGTGGTGTGGACATTCCGTGACTCAGTTTCCCCATTGATAAAATGGCAGCGTTTGTACCTGTCATGTGCAGGGAGTTAATGCATGTGAAGCCTGGCATGGAGGGAGACATCAGGCAGTGTGAGCTTCTTTTTACTGTCCCGCGTCTCCATGAAGCTGACTCACTGGTGACCGCGTGCTTCACAGATTGTAGGACTTTAGCACCTTTTGGCTACAGGATCAATGGGGAGTGGTTTCCCGTGATGCTCTCAGTTCCTTCATCCAGCAGAGTGCCGCTTGTGTGTCTGGCACTGTGTTAGATGCTGGCCCTAAAGAGAGGGGAGGTGCACGGTTCTTTGGGCTACTCCCAGCAGGGAGGAGCCAGGTAAGGACACAGCCGTCTGCTGGGGGGAACTCCCAAGTGGGAGGAGAGTGGTGGGCAGAGGCAGGGACCAACCCAGCCTGCTGAAGCCAAGCCTTAAACTTCAGGCTTAATAGGAATTTGTACCTCAGAGGTATAGCTAGAAGAATTCTTAAACTTTCTGAGTTTTACACTACCAAGGATCTTATTGGGGAAATGCATTTATCAAAATTACGGGTGTGGGGGCGCCTGGGTAGCGCAGTCGTTAAAGCGTCTGCCTTCGGCTCAGGGCGTGATCCTGGCGATCCGGGATCGAGTCCCACATCAGGCTCTTCCGCTATGAGCCTGCTTCTTCCTCTCCCACTCCCCCTGCTGTGTTCCCTCTCTCGCTGGCTGTCTCTCTGTCACATAAATAAATAAAATCTTTAAAAAAAAAAAAAAAAAACAAAATTACGGGTGTGCACAAACTACCGGAGTTAGAGAATATGCGAACTCGTCCGGGTCAGTCCTAGAGTCTGGAGTGAATGGGCCTTCACTTTAGTAGCTGCGGGATTCTGCATGGCCGCTTTTCTTGTCTGTGTCATCATCCTCATCTCTTCAGGATAAGGGTGCCCCTAGTGAAGGAGTAAAATGAAATCTATGCAGGGACAAGCATCCTAAGCTGAAAACAGCGTTGTCGTGATGTGAGCACTTTTGTGTTGCTCCTTAAGACAGCATCTGAGTTGAAGGATAAAGGATGGGTGGATGGATGGATGGATGGATGGATGATGGATGGATGGATGATGGATGGATGGATGAGTGGCTAGGTAGATGGGTGGATGGATTGATGGATGGATGGATGATGGATGGATGATGGATGGATGGATGTTGGATGGATGGATGGATGGATGGATGGATGGATGGATGGATGGAGGAGTGGCTAGGTAGATGGGTGGATGGATGGATGGATGGATGATGGATGGATGGATGATGGATGGATGGATGGATGGATGATGGATGGATGATGGATGGATGGATGAGTGGCTAGGTAGATGGGTGGATGGATTGATGGATGGATGGATGGACAGATGAGTGGGTGGATGAATGGATGGATGGATGAGGTCATGATTATTTACTATGCCTGTGCCCTGGGCAGCACTCACCAGGCTAGGCTTTTTTTTTTAAGATTTTATTTATTTATTTGACAATGAGAGACAGCCAGTGAGAGAGGGAACACAAGCAGGGGGAGTGGGAGAGGAAGAAGCAGGCTCCTAGCAGAGAATCCTGATGTGGGGCTCAATCCTAGAATGCTGGGATCACGCCCTGAGCCGAAGGCAGACGCTTAAGGACTGCACCACCCAGATGTCCCCAGGCTAGGCTTTATCATGCACACAAACTCATTTAATTCCACCATATTATGAGTTAAGTGTTACGAGCTCCTTTTAGAAGCTGAGAAACAGCCTCTGAGTAATGACAAGGCTTACTGAGAGCCATCCTGGCCTGAATGATAGCTGCGGGTATGAAATCGGGTCCTCCACATCCGGCAGTCACTCTGTTCCACACTTCTGCTCCTCGATGCCCTGGTGGAGGGTCCTGGCAGATGACTACTTGTGTTTCTTCTACCAGGGTAAGAATGGATCACCGGGATCTCCAGGAGACCCTGGCCCCGCAGGAAATCCTGTGAGTACTCCCCCTGCTGTATAGTAGAATCAAGGCCAGCTTTGAAATGGGCATGCCTTTCACATCACACAGATCTTGTGTTCTCTAAGCTAGAAGCACAAGGGGAAAATAAGGCGTCTGAATGGTAGAAATAGGCCGGAGGCAAGAGGATCCAACAAGGGCCTCTTTCAAAGTCTAAAATGCGTGCCGTTATGCACTGGGTCTCTGTTGGCTACTACCATAAGCAGCCAAAGGTACAAACCTACCAAGGGCTAAGAAAAATGTATGGTCAGGTTGCACAGTAGACACTGCATGTTTTTAGAGGATGGGCCGACAGGGTGAGGTCCCCAGCCATTCCCATCTCAGATGACAGTGTAAGTTTGTAACGTGAGGATGGGTATAGGACAGACTTGGCTGAAGAGGGTCTTCCTAGTGGTCAGGAGGTAGGGGATGGGGAGAGCAGGAAGGAATGATGGGTGGGATCCATGGGTGGTAGAGAGAGGGGGGCATGAGTAATCAGAATCCAGGTCCCTGGATCTGGGATTAGGTCTGGTAGATGGGGGACAGGCTGGGGGAAATGGTCCTCTGATAGGTTCTGGGGTTGGGTGAGTCAGATCCTGTCCACAAGTCTCCCAGCCCGGCCTTCTTGTATGCTTCTTTGCTAAAATTGGCAACTCTGTTCAGAAGACCACCCTCCCTCAGGCGTGGTGAGTCGAGCAACAATTGCATGAGGCATCGGACAGACCACTTGGCTGGTCAACTGTCGTCATTGTGGAAATGAGGGTGACAGGCCCAACCTGGTTGGCCAAGAACCTTCCTGGTTTTAGCACAGAAAATCCTGCATCCTGGGAAAGCCATCACTCCCAGGCAAAGCGGCCATCTGGTCACCCTAGTAGAATCGCCTCTCCATTAGACCAGGGACGACTGCACTAAAGGAGATTAATCCTTAGCACATGCAGTGATGTTCCTCAGAAGCTGTGGCATGGGGCTTGTCACTGCTGGTGAGACCGAGCCGACGGAATGGGACAGGGCCATGAGCCTGGCTTCACTCCCAGCGCAGAGCTGGCCCCAGAAACGCTGACTCGCACATGCCCGGAAAGCCTGGAACTGAAAGAGTCCCCAGAGCTGTTGCCAAAAAGCGATCCTACCAAAGCATGAGTCTCGCCATGCTACTGGGACTACACACCTCGCTGGAGGGCTCCTTGGAGAGGCCACGCACAGCAGAGGATTTCCGCTCCCATTTGTCCCACGTTGCCTCTGTTGCTTTGGCTGGAAAGAGATGCTTCTAGTCTTGCTGCCCCGCCCCCACCTTGCTATCAGGACTCACAGTAGCCATGCCTCCCCCCACCCCCTGCCCTTCCATACAGGAAAGGGGTGTTGTTCTCTGTGATGATGCCTCAGGCCTTCAGAGGACAGCGGGGTTACGAGATTTCCAAGTCTCCTTGGGCCAGCACTTGACCTTGCAGAACCAATGCCTGTTCTCCCTCCACAGGGCCAGAAGGGGAACAAAGGAGACCATGGCAGCCCAGGACTCCCTGGCTTTCTGGGTCCCCGGGGGCCTCAGGTAAGCCAAGAACTGCCTGGGGGCCAAGATGCCTTGCTCTTGGGAGAGGTTCAAGCACCATTTCCCATCACCCACTGCGTCCTCGGGTCCACCTGCTCGGGTGGTGTCCCGGGGTGTGGTCACACTCACGTGGTTGGCAGGCAGTGGTGTGCCTTGGCGGACATGGGAACTCAGAGGTCAGCTGCGTGGGATTCTCAGCTCCAGCGCTCCCTAAGTATGGGACCTTGGACCAGTCTCGTCGCCTCCGTGCCCGAGCTTTGTCATTCAAATGCGGATATAAGAGCACACACCTCTGATCCTAGAACTTCAAGGGCCCTAACGAAACCATTTGAATAATGACCGAGTTTGGCTGCAGGGTCAGAACATGGGGATGGGGCTTTTTGAGGCCATGTGGTCAGTCTGCACTCCAGCTGCTGCTTGAGCCCAGGCCTCCTGCCTAGAAAGTGGGATCCAGAAATGCCTCCGGGTGATATTTGCTCTGTTTCTGAGTAGAGGGATGCTGAGGGACTCAAACATGTCTAGCCAAGCTCCCGATGCATATTGCATGCTACGGTCCACACTGTGGGCTGCTGACCACAGCATCAGGGAGGTATGTCCCATGCAAGAGTAAGAAGTGTATCCATGTCCCCTTCTGCCCCCTGCAGTTTAATTCTGATCCCCGAGGGTGCCCCTGACACCCAGCCACCCAGCCACTCCAGGTGGCAACCTCTCTTTTGCCCATTTCTGCCACATAGTCCGAGCCCTAACATGGCTCTGTCCACTGATTTTTACTTGAGCCCATTCCCTCCTCAGCCAGCTGTGAAAGGCCCAAGCCTCTTCCTCTGTCCCTTTACGAACAGTCTGCCACCACGCACCAGCCAGCTACCCGCACTTCTAGACTTACCCCACTTGTTCTTTTGGTCATATAATAGCAGATGAAATTTGGGCAAGGTACAGCTGCTGCTCCCATTGTACGGATGAAGAAACTGAGGCACAGAGAACTTGAGGAAATTATAAGGGCATTGTCCACGGTCACAAAGCCAGTAGGTGGAGCAGTCAGGATTTGAACCCGGGCAGGCTAGCTCCGGAGGCCAGTGTCACCGGCGTCTCATTTCACACTCTGAGCCTGCTTCTGGGGACGACCCCTCCCACCTCTAGCCGCTCTGTACAGTGTCCCGGAGGCCCTCTCCGTGGAGTCCCAGCTACCCCGTTGACGAGGAGCCAGAGCCAGTGGCTCCCCTTCCCACTCTGGGGTATTGTTTGCCGCCCTCTGCCCGGGCTGACTGGAGAAGTCTGAGATGTCCTTGGCTGGCGGGACCATCGATGGTTGTCTTTGCTGGAACGTGACTGGAGTGGAAATGTTTTGGCGACAATGTGCTGATGCCGCAGAGCTTCCTGACACTTTGTTCTGTTTCGTAGGGAGAGCCAGGAGAGAAGGGAGTCCCAGGCAAGGAGGCAAGTATTGCCCGGTCTCCTCCCCTTGGCCACTCTATCCTGTGGGGGACGCGGGGCGGGGACGTGGGAGCAGCTTCATGGGCGGTGACACTCGTAGGCTCGGCTGGATCTGACCCTCGCTTCGGTGCGCTCTTGTCACCATGTAGATCCTTTCTAGTTTTGCACAAGGAGCCACCAATGAGGCAGCCGGGCCCGGGTGCCATCTTGACAGCCTCTGTCACTTAGCTGTCTCTGGGTCCAGTCCGTCAACAAGTCCTGTCGGTGGCCAGTCCCAAATGCCTCCACTCTGTCCGGCTCTCTCCGTACTTACTGTGAGCACGCCAGTCTAGGCCGCCATCATCTGACACCTGCACGATGGCAGTGACCACCCACTGGCCCCCGTGTCCAGCCTCCCCTGCTCTCCCCACAGTCCTGTCCTGCCCACAGCGGCTTGCAGAGCACGCACAGAGTCGTGCTGCTTCCCAGGCCAGCCTCGGCTCGGCCATCCCCTGCATTGGCGGGAGTCTAGGTGCCTTGGCCCCGCCAGCTCCCCTCATCCTCTGAGCTCCAGGGGCTCTGGCCTTCAGTTCCTCAAACATGCCCAGAGCTCTCACACACACTGGGGCTCTTTCCCAAAAGCCCTTCCCCCTCCACCCCTTTGCTCTCCTGGCCTTGCTCATACCGAGGTCTGTGCCAAAATGTTGCTTCTGCCGACTTTCCTTCACACCCTGAAACAAAAGGATGCCCCACTGTGCGGTGTTCACGTACCCGCTCTGTCTGCCGGAGCCGAAGAGTCCAGCACAGAGTGGGTAGCAGAAATGTTTGATGAGAAACAAAATACCGAGCGAACACAGAGGAAGAATGCTATGGTTACCACCTAATCCATTTCCAAGCCTGCGCACCCCCTGCATGAGGAAGACCCCTTTTCACTCTGTGCCTTAAGGTTACTTTCTCAGCTCAGGGAGGGAGGCAGGTGACTCCCTTAGAGCCTGACCCAATGTCCCAGCCATGCTGTCCACTCACGGGCAGATTGCTCGCTCATTTACCAACACCTCCTTCCTCCTGCTGCCTGGACTGACTGGAAGGGAAATACCACCAGCTTCCCGTTGTCTGTGAGCAGGTCCCGTGTTCTGCCCGAGCTGACCCCATGCACTCTTTCCCGTGTGAGCCTTGCCTCCTCCTGCCTTGTGCACACTACGCCCCCCCGGTCCTGTCTCCATGGCTGGGTCTTCACTCCTCCATCCACCCACCACCTCTGCCTGTTATATTTTATCTGTCCTTCAAGGCTCTGTGGGCCCAACACAGTTATGCACTTTCTCCCAGGGCTCCCAAAACACCTTGTACTTCCATTAGGGAATCAAACGGGTCTGGCCTGTCTGTAAGAATCAGCTGGGCCCCCCTCTAGCTCTCAGCTGGGCTGTGAGCCCCATGAGAATAGGCTGTGTCCTGCTCCCCCCTCTGCACAAGTCAGGGGCTGCAGGTGGCCCCTGCGTGAAGGGGTGCAGTGAATGGGGCCGGGGCCAAAATGACAGAAGAGGCCTCGGCTTGGAAGAACTGCGGAGTGTTTGCTCTCTTTACTTCTTTCTCCGGAGACGCCTTCTATCTGTCCCTGGAGCAGGACTGCTCCCTGTGTCAAGCCTTGCACGGCGGGGTTTGGGTGGACACAGTGGAGCCCAGGGGTGGGTAAGCTCAGGACCTGCCTTCCAGGTGCTTGTTGTCCAAGGGGAACACCCCTGTCACCTTGTCTGGGGACAGCAGGAGATACAGGGCACCTGGTGGCCCAGGAACCCATGCATGAGGGCAGACACTGGCCAGTAATGTCCCTTTGCAAGGGAGGTGGCAGGGGGGCTGGGGGCAATGTGGGTAGAGAGAGGTTCAGCTGGGGAGGGTCACAGGAGCAAAGAGGGAGTATCCTGGCAGCGGGGACTATAGCACTCTGTCCCCCAGCTCCAAAGTGACTGCCCTCTGGGAGGGGTGTGAAATCCCTAGGTGCTGGGTGGTCAGGGAAAGCTTCCTGGAGGGGAGGCCTGAAGGGATTTATCACAGATGGAGGGATAGAGACTGGTCAGCTTGGCTGCCTTACAATTACCCCGGACTGGGTGGCTGAGAAACAGACATGGTTCTGGGGGCTGCGAAGTCTAAGATCGAGGTGTCAGCGGATGGGATGCTGTCCTGCCCTAATTACACGAGCTGGCCCCTTGGTCTCAATGCCCATCTCTCTATTTCCATCGTGGGGCCACCCCATAACCTTGTCTACACCTGAGTACCTCCCGAACACCCCACCTGCTAACAGTCACGCTGGGGATTCTGCTTCAAACATCTACATTTGGGGGACAGACATTCCGTGCGGGACAGCAGGAGTAGGCAGCAGGTGGCAGGAAGGGGAGCCGCTGAGGCCAGGAAGCAGGAGAACCACCTGCTCCCTGCGGCGCGCAGTCACGGAGGTCCTTCGGGGCAGTGGGAGGCGAGGTAGCCCAGGCCACAGGGGCAGGGAGCGCAGATCAAAGTCCACGTCCTGCGGGGTCTCCTGAGCCCTGCGGGGTCTCCTGAGCGTGTTCGGTGAGAGGGATCTATCCTGGAAAAGGCAGAGGAGGGACCCTAAAGGGGCTGGTGCCGTCAGTCCAGGGTGGGCAGAGAAGGAAGGATGTGACGCCTGCAGTGTCTGGACAGAGAGGAGCTCCTGGGGGGCCTGGTTTCCCGGGCACCTCTTGTGTCCAGCACACGGGGTCGCAGGTGGGTGCCTTGGGTCAGTAACCATCCTCTTTGCAGGGTGCCCCTGGGAAGCCCGGAGAGCCAGGACACAAAGGAGACAGGGTAAGTGTGTGGGGGGGGGATAGTTACCAAATGTGACCTTTGCAAGATGGCACAGGGACTCTGTCACTGTCGGTCAGCGAGCAACAGCCAAGCCCGGGGAGCCTGCAGGTTTGCCGTTCCCTGGAAAATCATTAGCCCGCAGAGGGATTGTTGTAGCGAATGTTGTTATTTTTCCTTTTTTGGATGTTATTTTAAGGAGTAAAATCACTGCAATTACAAATTCAAAGGCGAGCATTCTGAGACTTTGACAGATTTCCCTCTCTCCCTGTAAGAGCGCCTGGGCGTGACGTGCTCAGCTCCCAAAATGCCAATTTGCCAGGAGCCAGATTTGTCGCTGGAGGTGACAAGGGAACAGATTTTTCCCATAATGAATTGCCTTAGCGCCACAGTCAGGAAGCCTTTCTTTACATTTCATTCCTCCAAAAAACAACAGGGGGAGTTTTTTTAGTTTGGTGTTTTTTCTCCCCCCCCCCCAAATGCCAGTGGGGGCGGGGCTGTTCTCACACTCAAGACAACTGCCGCTCCCTTTAGAGGAATCACAGCCCTCCATTCGGTCAGCCGTCCCCGTCACGCTGTTGCACCGTGTGACTGTCACCGCCACCCCACACGCCACCCCCGGCTTGTTTTCCGTGGTCCCGCGGAGAATTTATCTCTGCTTTCTTTGCACGTTGATGGGTGAGGAGCTGGGTTTCTCCTGCAGGCCAGAGGAGACAGAGTAGTGGAATCAGAGAGTGTCAGAGATTGTCACCTCCTCCGGGTGTCTCTCCCTCGCTCCTTCCTTCCCAGTGACTTGATTCTTCTGTGCTCTGGCCGTTGGTTTCTAAGGATGGAGCCAAGGAAGGGGGATGTGGCTGAGAAGGGCCCCCCCACACCAGTGCCATACAGGTGCCCCTGGGAGCTCTGGCTGGCAGCCAGGGAGTTCAGACCACAAAAAGGAATCTCTTCTCTAAGACCTAATCAATAAGCGGAGAATTGCCTTTTCCCTCTTAAGTGGTTGCGTGGAGCATTGCCAGGGAGCTGTCGGGCTCCTCATTCCTTTGCACTCCTGGGAACATTTGAAGTCTGGGACAAGTCCTGCCCCTGCAAAGTGATATGGAGACGTTCAATGAATAGGAAGTGCTGTACCCCAGCTGTGATAGGGCCTCGGCCCTCGGGAGCTCGGAGCACCAGGACCGTCACTGACCCCTGATCACCGACAGATGACTCGGGCCCCGTGAAGTGCCTCACATCTGAGAAATTTAAGTCAGGACTGTCCCTCAGATGGGACTAAACTCATTTGAAATTCACTGTCCTTTATCTATAGTTGAAAAAGCAATACAGACATACAGTTAACCATTGCAAATTGCAAAAAAGCGGATGCAATAAAATGTAGGCGCTCCGCTACCTTGGTGCCCGTTATAGCGCCTGGCCCCTTCCCAGGGTCCATCGCGGGACAATCTCCCTTCGTCCTCCAGAGTCTGTGCATGCAGAACCATGTGGGTGCATGTGTTATAAACCGGCATGTGCCTTTTGTTAAAGCCCTGGGACATAGCGGACTTTGTCCGTTATTTGTTTCTCCTCAAGCACAGAGGCTGGACATAGTTTCATACCTGCAGTCTTCCCTGTCCTCATGTCCATGGCCATGCCCCGTTTCCGGCCACCATCTTGTTTCCCCTCTCATTCCCCCTACTGCGACCTGCTTACACCCTGAGCTCGCCAACGTGGCCACCTATTTTCAGACCCACCAACAACCAGGACTTGCTGGTCACAGCCACAGGAGCACGTCGGGCAGAGGACTGGATGGTCCAGTGGTCCCCGTGGTTCCCAATCCATTGATCCAGGTCTTCGGGGGCTGGGTCAGAGATGGGGAGAAGAGAGTCCCTGTTAATGTCATCCCACGTGGACCCATGAAAGCCAAGAGTAGGGAGTGGGAGGTCACCTGCAAGTGGGGGCGGCTCTGTTGAAAGAGTGACTGTGTCTGTCTAGCTGACAGAGCAACCTGGAGGAGTGGCCACTTGGTGGTCGGGCTCAGTGGCCGGCCTTCCCGAGCCACCCAGACGAAGCCATATAGACCAGGATTGGAAATCAGAGTTCTCATCTTGTCCTCTGCTGACTACCTGTGCGACGGCAGCAGGTGGCTTTGTGTCTAGAGCCCGTGTCCTCACCGGTCTTGGCTCTGAGATGCAGGTCTGCGAGGACTGAGGTCTCCTGTGCAGGGCTCCAGGAGAGATGACCTGGGGACCGGAGGGCTGTGCACAGTTGCAACGGGCCTGTCTACACTGGGTGCACCTGCCAGCCCTCTGCTCACTGACCTTCTTCTTCCCTCCTCCAGGGAGATCCTGGGAACAGAGGTGACAAAGGACCTCCTGGTGGGAAGGGACAGCCTGGGGACCCTGGAATCCCTGGTCACAAAGGCCACACCGGCCTGATGGGCCCTCAAGGACCACCTGGGGAGAATGGACTGGCTGGGCCCCCGGGGCCTCCGGGCCAGCCAGGATTTCCAGGACTGAGGGTAAGGATGCTGGAGTTGCCTCGGACTTGGGGGATGCTGGTGAGGTGTGTGGCCCCAGACCCTCACCTGAGCCTGCCCTTCCATATCTGCCAGAAGGGGGGGAGGAGACGGTCTCCTGACAGGTTTTCCATGCTGACTAGGTGAGAGAGCCAAGCGTAGTTCAGGGAGTGCTGGAGAGCAGAGGCCCTGTCCTGCCCTGCCCTCTGTGGCAGGGAGTCCTCAGCACTGACTTCTTCAGGCTCGGGCTCTCGTGCTCGTCTGCTCCAGGACCATGCGTTAAAGATGATGAGCCCGCAGCGGGCTTTCCAGCGCGAGCTTCCCTGCGGGATGGCCGGCTGATCCAGTGGATGCCTGGCTCTGCCGTTCCGCTCTCTGCCTGTCTGGGGCACTCATGTTCCCTCTGGCCCTTGCTTTTCCCGAACGTGAAATGACAGGCTTGTTTAGTGTTCTTGTTTTTTTTCTCAAAACACAGTTTATTCTAGTGACAAAACTCTTGTTTTACACAAACCTGTAACGGGAGCCCACACTGGAGAAAAAAGCAGAGCCGCCTGGGGAAGAAGTGGTTGGGGCAGGGTGTGGGTTCTGGGTCCGCGTGAGCTCGCCTTCCCCTCTCAGCCTCCCTGTGGTCCCCTGGGGACCCTCCTGTCCTCAGAGTGCAGGTCTAGGTGACCTCCAGTATCCCCGGCAGCTCTGAAGCTCTGCGGTTCTGTGACTTCCCAGAGCCTGGCTCCCAGCCACGTCCAGGAGGGGGACCGTGGGACACGGGGTGCTTCCCCAGCCCCCTGGGCCCTCGCTGGGTTCTCCTAGTCCTGCTGCTGTGAGCAGCGATGCAAGTTCTGGGACGAGCATGAAAGATTGACCAGAAAAGAAAAAACAGAATAAGGACACGGAATCCATCGTGCTCATGCTGGGCACCATGCCAGGTGCTGGGGCTGCAGATGGGAGTGCCGGGAGACCTTTGAGGGTGGGTCCCTGCCCTGCAGGAGTCGGGCAAGAGGCCGCTGTGGTGTGAGAGCTGCTCTCACAGGTTCCTCTAAGAATCACATGTCACCGTGTGGGCCCAGACTCCCCAACTCTAGACTCCCCAGCGTCTATGAATCAGGCACAGGACGGGCAGAATCAGCAAGGGAAGCCAGACCCTGGGAGCCTCAGCAGCCCAGCGGCTGGTCAGGGAAATCAAAGACCATTCCGTGGAGGAGGCAGCCTGTGAGTGGCGCTGGAAGTAGACAGGACTTTGGCAGGGAGAGATGCGGAGCCAGACCTCTGAGGTCAGCACTGGGGAAATGGCTTTTGCAGGGAGAAGGTCCAGCTGAGGAGCGGAAGGGCAGCAGAGGTCACTGTATCAAACAGGAGGATACTGGGGTTGACCAAGGAAAAGGGAGGCGATACTGGGTGTGATGAGGATTGGACCAGGACAAAGGGCTACACATTGCCTGTGCCCCTCCTGCTTTCCAGAGCCATCAGGGATCTTGGGGAGCAGGAGTTATGGGGGAGATAAGTAATTCCACCTTCCCTCCCTTGTAGGGGGAGTCGCCCTCCATGGACACCCTGCGACGGCTCATCCAAGAAGAGCTCGAGAAACAGCTGGAAAGTGAGTAGCTGGACTTGACGCCAGCCAGGCATACAAGGGCCTCTTGAGAGCCCGGGAAGCAGTCCCTTCTGCCCCCTTCAGTATTTCCCGAGCCCAGTTTGGAAAAGGCTCTGGGGAGCAGCTCACGAGTAGAAATGGTGCAGAACCGTGAGGAACACCGTGTAGACCCTGGACACAGAGACCCCTCTCCAGACCATGTCTTTTGCTCTGCTTCGATACCTCCAGTTAGGGGGGCTCCCCAGGAGCAGAAGCAGCTCTGCCACCATCAGTCATCTATTCTGTGCATCAGTCCCGAGGGGAGCAGGGACATACAGTGCTTTCACGGAACTAGATCGCTTTCGGTCCTACTGTGTTGGATTTATTGTTAAATCCGCAGTCTTGCATGAGCCTGGTACCTTGCAGACGCTCCGAGAGGGAGCAAGGTCGGAAGGCAGTAGTAACACCAGCGTGCGGGGCTCGCCGTAGGTCAGGTGGTTTCCTGAGCGCTCACGAGGTGACTCACGGAAGGCTCCAAAGAGCAGGGGGCATGCCTGAGTGTTCGGAGCAGAGATGCCGGGGAGCTTACTGCGAGCGGCAGACCTGACAGGCCTCCGAGCAGGAGTTGGTGCAGGCGGCAGTCCCTCCTCTTACCACCACCTGCTCCTGACTGGGGGCTGTCCCCCCTCCCTCGGTGCTGGAAGCTGTTAGGGGAGGAAAGTCCTGGCCAGCCTGCGACAGGGAAGGTCAGACAACCATAACTCCGCCGGGACTCAGACGGACGAAACGGAAGGGCGCGTTCATTCACACGCTCACGTCTCAGAGAGTTCTTCGTACCAGCCGTATGTCAGACTGTGTGTCGGGCCTGGGACACAGCGTTGGACAAGATGCCCCCCATCCCAGCCCTCCTAGAGTGGCCAGGCCAGCATGGTCCCCTCCACTCACAGGAGAGCCCAAGACCATTACCTGGGAAAGATGGCAGGGGGTGGGGGTTGAAGACAGGAAAGAAACCAGGCCTGGGACGGCAGGGGCCGCTGGGCACGTGGTATCCAGAGGTCTCCCTGTGGGCATCGCTGAGCTCTGCTTTCTGAGTCTCCGATTTACCAGCGACAGAAATGGCTCCTGCGCTTGGGGAATGTCCAGCCCAAGAGCAGAGATAAGACCTGTTTGGATGGAAGTTCCGGTGGAGCACCTGCTGGCTGGAGTCTTTTCTTCCAAACAGCCCTTTGAAGAGGAAGCATCAGCTCTACTTTAAGGATGAGGAAATCAGGGCTCAGAGAAGTTCAGCCGTTCGCACGGGTCTCCGTACCCCGCCTGCTGCCTCGTGCAGAAGATGGGAGGTCGGTGCTCGTGGGAAGCCAATCCCCAGGGCACTCAGAAGACCCTGACTCTGCCTTGATTTTACCACCGAAACACCAGGGCCTTGGGCGACGCCGCAGCCTCTCTGGGCTCAGTCACCCACCTGTAGGAAGAAGAGCTGGGCCTGACTACGTGGGACGGTCTCTCGGTGGCCATCAGATGGCCACTGTGTCCCCAGGGCGGTGGAAAGCCATTGGATCTCTGGGTTTTTAACCAGTCCTGTAGTCTTCACGTTTTAGACACGTGAGGATCCTTGATGACGTCATATCCAGCCCTTCGGTGTATAGATGAGAAATGTGACATTGCATCGCTCTGTAAGCCCCTAAGTCTCAGCCCCAGCCTCAACTTCCCCAGCTGACAATTACTACAACTCCTGTCCCCGCCGCCAGTCGTGCCCTGAGCACAGTCTTAACACCTCATCTCGAGTGCCTGTCCTCACACCCGCCTGGTGGGCTGGCCGTGATGGCATTGCCTCCATTCTCCAGACAAGGACGTGAAGACTCAGAGAGGTCGAGCAGCTTGCCCGAGGTGCACAGCCGGCAGAGGCTGCCCGGGGACAGGCGCGCTGGCTGTGCTCTGCGGGGGTTGCCCTTGTTGGTGTTCTGGGCTCCTTACAGTCTCCTGAGCTCTGAGCTGCGCGGTGAGCTCCAGCCCGTCTCCTGTCCGTCACCCTCCTTCACGAGCATCTCTGTGTTCCCTCCTCTGCAGCCAGACTCGCCTACCTCCTGGCCCAGAGGCCGCCAGCGCACATGAAGTCATCTCAAGGCAGACCCGGGCCCCCCGGGCCCCCCGGAAAGGATGGGCTTCCAGGCCGGGCGGGCCCCATTGGGGAGCCAGGACAGCCCGGGCAGGGGGGTCTGGAAGGACCCTCTGGACCAACGGGTCCCAAAGGTGAGTGAGGACCCAGAGGAGCCGCGCTTGGCACGGAGGGGCCTGGGAAGGAGCCATGCTCCAATCGTGTGCGTGATGGATCCTGCTCTCCTCCCCCCCAGCTTGGTAACTCTCTGGGTTTGGCATCATGTAGTGTTTTCATAGGCACAGGAGGATTTCATACTTGACATTTTTGTAAAAATACGCTTTTGCCAGGAAGAGCGAACCAGCTCCCTCCCACTTCCTGGTGTTCCACTGGAGCAGGGGCGACACGAAATGCCCTCTTTCCGCATCTGAGATTAGCGCTAGCTGAGGATGCGACGGGCCGTCTCTGGGCACATGGGGCATTCCAGCTAGAATGGAACAGAGTGGCTCGGAGCTGCAGCTAAAAGGGCCACTCGCAGGGAGATGTCTCACCGGGATGTGGGTGCTCTGGGCGACAGCAGGTCTCTCCTGCAAGGGCCAGCGCCGTGTGAACCTGCCCCTGCTCCCGGGGCCCCTCCCTGCCTCTGCCCTCACCCTGGGTCTCTCCCACCGAAGGTGTGTGTCCCTCTTACAGGTGAGCGAGGAGCCAAAGGAGACCCAGGTGCCCCTGGAGTTGGCCTCCGAGGCGAGATGGGCCCACCCGGCATCCCAGGTAGGGAGAGTGTCCGGAGTCTCGGGGCGGGTGGCCCTCTGCCGTGGAGTGACGCAGCGCAGGGCCTCAGGGATGGCTGGGAAGAAAGGCTGGGTTTATCTGAGAGGAGGGACCATCACTCATGTGTTTTTATCGAATCTTTCTAAAGCGCCAGCTTCTTGACTTCCTAAAATAAACTAGTATATCCCATGAGTTGTTGAGGTTTATCCTGTGAAATGGTCCTGAGGAAAACAGGCTTGGGGTTAAATACGACTGGGCAGCGCGGGGAAGCCTGTGCCCCTTGACTGCTTCCCGGCGCTCGTGAATTCTCCGACACGCTGCCTCGCAGGAACAAATGATGCTATTTTGTTCACGGCAGCATTTCTCACTCACTTGAACGTGCAGTCCTTTTTTCTACTACACACGTGTTGACACCCCATCACTATTTCTCAGAATGTACGCTGGGGTGTGCTGGCCAGGTGGCAGGGGGAGGGGTGAGGGCTCCCTGGGACGCGGGGCTCGCCGTTAGACAGCCTGGACGAGCTGGCCGCGTGGAAGGATCTCTGGAGCACAGCAGGGTGGTGGCCCGAGATGAGGGGGTACGAGTAGGAGGTGGAAGACATTAGCCTGAGTCCTTACCAAATTCTACCACAGTGAAGTTCCTGTTTTTATTTGATTCTAGCTTATGTGATCACCCGAGGTCATTTCTGAGTATGAGACCTATATAGATCATTCTAATTCTAATATTTCTATCTTCTTGATTTTCCAAATTTCCTGCACTAGATGCGTGTTGCTACTCTCATTAATGACTAGAAATACATTTTCAGTGTTTATTTTTGACAACTTGCCTACTTTCCAGTAGCTTCTAATATTAAGAATCCTTTTCATTTTTTTATTTTTATTTTTCAAAGATTTTATTTTTAAGTAATCTCTACACCCAACATAGGGCTCGAGCCCATAACCCCAAGATCAAGACTCATGTGCTTCACTGACTGCGCCAGCCAGGTGCCCCAAGAATATTTCTTAAATAAGGCAATTCCCAATAAAGCTTAAAATGCGGGACAGAAACCATTCTGAAAGAGGAAATAATTTTATGAGCATGAGGTTGAGGTAATGACTATACTTCAGTGATTTCTCCGCAGAAGGAGTCAGTGACATTGCTGGTCTCAGGCTTGGTCGAGGCAGGACCATAGATTAAATAATGACTACCAAAGCATTCATGAATTTTAGAGTTCACGAAATGTCTAAAGATCTTTCTGAAGGGAAAATGTACTTTTGGTTTCTTTTATAGGGAGACTCAGATTTTCTAACATGGAGACTTAAGAGGTGATAAGGTTAGCCATACACTTAGCAATGAGCTTCCCAGTGGCCAAAGCAAAAAGGGACACTAGATTGATTATATAAGACATGATGATGTTTAATAAATGGAGAAATAGAAGTCTGTCTCTAGGTAATATTTCTGAGTCTAAATTTTGGGTTTTCTCCCTGTCAGTTACTTACACCCTATTTATATTGTCTTTGACCATAGTTTACAGAATAGGTGACTGTGGTCCAACTATGTAGTTCACATTTAACATACAGACACAGCCTAGAAACAACGGAATATTTGGGACAAGTTGGATATTGAGTAATAGAACATCATCAGGTCTTGCAAAGGACAAGTGGATCGGGGCTGATGGTTAATGATGAGGACTTGGTGCCCCACTCACAATGCAGCTCCATCTCCTAGAACCACATGAGAACATAGGAGGCCATGTTTCTCGTCCGCCCCATACCCCTGCCCTCCATCTGCCCTTGTTATTTTCTCTCCAAGGGCACCCTGATTGATGCCCCAGTCCGAACAGTGATGGCATCCCCGGTCCTCAGATTAAGGTGCCCCTGCTTCCTGGTGCCCACGTGGACCATTGTGATTGCCCCAGGCGGAGTTCCCAGCCCATGGGGCATTTTCTCTGAGGACATTTCTAGTCCTCAGTTCATACCGAATGGAAGCAGTGAGAGCAGGGCTGCTTTGCCCCAGAAGGATCCTGAACACCTTCTGTTTTGTTTTTCTTCTCCTTGGGCCAGGTCAACCCGGGGAACCTGGCTATGCAAAAGACGGGCTCCCCGGGGCTCCCGGCCCTCAAGGGGAGACAGGACCAGCGGGACACCCCGGCCCCCCAGGCCCGCCCGGGCCCCCTGGCCAGTGTGACCCCTCCCAGTGTGCCTACTTCGCCAGCCTCGCTGCCCGGCCCGCTAACGTGAAGGGCCCCTAGAAGATTCCAGAATGCCAGGAGGCGACAGTGGATTTCTGAAACTTGAACTCAGAGCCTGATAAGAAGCCAGAGGTCTTGAAACATTACAGCCACGTGTTTTTTTTTCTTGCTTTTATCATTTGTTTTTGTCTTATTTTCTTGAGAGACCTCAACATTATTAAAACCAACAGATGCTGCCGGTCGGTCAGATTATTATTAATATTATTATTATTGTTTTATTATTATTATTATTATTTCATATAATAATGCTCCGCAGGTTTTCTGCTCTCCTCCAAAGCAGAAGAACTTGATCGTGGGGCAGCAGGTTTTTTCTCGGTTCTTCTGACAGCCCCCATGGGACGCGGAGCTGCCCATTTTAAGGAAACTCTTGGTGCTATGAAACCCTGACCAGACACTTGCCAGATTTACCTCTTTCCTCAGAAGGAAACTAAGAAAGTGAGACAATGGGTTTCTATTCTCGGTCATGCCCAGAGGTCGCCACTTCCCAGGAGAGACACGTGAATCAGGAAGAGAAGGGATGTGCAGACGTGAAGAATGTCCTCACTGTCTGACGGCAAGTGCACACGGGGTGCCCGGAATCAGTCCCCGGGGAGCAGACTCAGCCTCCTCACTGCTTCAGGCTCTCGGATGCACAATCGTGGTGCTCGAGTTGGCAAGGCTTCGTGGCATCCTGGGTCTGGCCAAAGAGAACCTGGCGTGGAGGAAGCACGCTAATCCGACTTCTGAGCCGTGGATGGGACTCCTGCAAGCTCTTCACTGTTGGTCTCCCCTTCAGTGTGAAATAGGGGTCCAGTGACCACTGCCGTGTGTTCCTGATGCTGGGCAGTTGGCTGGGGCACTGGCCGGAGCTGGAGATCTGTGCCTCCAGGGCTCTGCCTTGGAAATAACGTGCGTGGAGTGCATGTGTGTACCTGACATGCCCGCACAAACAGGTGCTCAATAAATCCAAGCTTCCTCCTCAGTTCGCATGACGATTCCTTTCTTTTTATCTCTTTTTAATTTTTTTAAAGGCTTTATTATTTGAGAGAGAGAGAGTGCGCGAGCAGGGGAGGGGCAGTGGGAGAAGCCGGCTGCCCCCAGTGAGCAGGGAGCCCGATGCGGGATGCGATCCCAGGACCCTGGGATCATGAGGTGAGCCGAAGGCAGACGCTTCACCGACTGAGCCACCTGGGCGCCCCTGGCAATTCCTTTCTTATTTCCAGCATCCATATGCTTGCGAACCCCGTAAGGGTGGGATGAGTCCTTTTCCTCTGGGGAGCCTAGAGCCCCAGGGTCAGGCCCCGTGCTGATGCACACAGGCGTGAGCGAGCATTATCATACTTTCCACTGGGCAGCTCTGTCTTCTACATTTTGGCAGAAGCCGTCAGAAATGTGCACATCCATGCAGGTCGTAGTGGGGAGAGGCTTGGGGAAGGGGAAGGTTGGCCTCAGCCAGACTTGAGGCCTTATCCCGCTGAAGTGTGTCCAGAGACCGGCTGACTCAGCATGGGCCCTAGAGAATCCCTGGTGAAGCGTCGGTTCGTGTCTGAACGAATTGATTGCCTAATTGGTGGAGCCATCCATTTGTCTGTCACTCTTCCAGGCACGGACTCACAGAGCACATGCTCACCAAGCCCTTCCTCTGTATCCCCTCTGTGCCGCATGCTTCCGATTTGGGGACAAAAGTGCTGGAAAGTTCCATGTACGCAGAAGTATATTGTAATGATTTTAAAATAGGTTCTGAAGCTGCTCTCGTTCAGTTGTTTGGTGCTGATTCTGGGGTTCGGGGTTCAAGGACAGTTGTTCTGCAGACAGACAACCTCTTCCCTGAGCCGTTTTCATGCTCACCTGCTCACAACCATGTCCGACATGAGGACTCGAGGAAACAGTGTCGGCAGCCTTAGAAACCCTCTAATCCAGGGATGTAAACATTTTTGACTGTGATCCGCAGCAAGATGTCCAATGTCTCCGTGGCTCAGGGTATGCTTATGTAAATACAGAAGCAGAAATGCTTGGTGATGGCGTATTTATCCTGACCATACTTCACGGCCAGCATTCGCTGTTCTCTTTCATTTTTTACAATCCACTAACTAGAGGTCATGACCCACCAGTGGTTTTGAAAGATAGTACTCTTGTCTAGAGGGAGACTGAGGCATAGAGAAAACCCGTCTCAAGCCACAGAGCCTTGGGTGGAATCCAGTTCTCTGACGCCTTGAACACCTTCTCTCTTCACTTTGCATTTTGCTCCCGAATTTTAAGCCGTTCATCACGTGCACTAAGAATGGAATGAGAAGAAGGGCTTACAGCACAGGAAGAATGACCTGGTAAGACCGAATGCTGTTTTGATCATTGAAGTTCTCAGACACTGGAGCAGGACAGTGAGAAGGGTCTGGGCATTCCTCTTCCAGGGACCCTGGAGATGCTCAGCTCCCTGGTGCGGCTTGGGAGTGGCTGTGTCTTCGGACTGCAGGAGGAATGCGCTGTCTGTTCTGATCCTTTCCCAGGCATAGGGCTTGATGCATTTCTGGAATCACATGAAAGCATCAGTACAATTGAGTATTTCCATAGTTTCCAATTTAGAATACATGAATATGGTAGATGATGGAAGTGTGTGTGTGTGTTGGGAGGTGGGCTTGGAGGGTGGGCTTAGGAGACAGGACACTTTATTTATTTATTTATTTATTCTTTAGATTTTATTTATTCGACAGAGATAGAGACAGCCAGCAAGAGAGGGAACACAAGCAGGGGGAGTGGGAGAGGAAGAAGCAGGCTCCCAGCGGAGGAGCCTGATGTGGGGCTCGATCCCATAACACCGGGATCACGCCCTGAGCCGAAGGCAGACGCTTAACCGCTGTGCCACCCAGGCACCCCAGGAGACAGGACTCTTTAGTTTCCTTAGGGAATCTCCGTCAGCCTTGGCGGGACCACTCCTCCAGAGACGCGCATGCGGGAGCACGGCCACCTCTGAACGGAGGGGATGTTGATGGATGATGCTTGTACCCATGATGCTCCTGGTGCCTGGACCAAGAGCTGCAGAAAGTTGGAGTTACGAGTAAAGAAATGCAAGAAAGTAACTAACTATTAACTAACTAATATATATACACACATACAGATATATATAAAAAGGGGCACCTGGGTGGCTCAGTCGGTGATCTCTGACTCTTGATCTCAGCTCAGTTCTTGATCCCAGGGTTGTGAGTTTAAGCCCAGTGTTGTGCTCCATGTTGGGCGTGGAGCCTACTTAAAAAATAAAATAACAACGACAAAAATATATATAAATATATTTAATATATGTAAAGAATATATTTTAAAAAATATATATATAAAGAAATGCAGCAGTGGTGTCTCTAAACCAGGCTTCTCTGCGGCCCCAGGGGCCCTGGAGGGGCCTCGTGAGCAGCTGGGAAGACAGAGGGACGGATGGGGGCTTCAGTGCCCCCAACCAGGAACGTTCTCATTGCCTCTCTTGCTGCTTTGAAAAGCAGGTCTGGTTTCCACTTTGGCACTCCCCTGCCCTCAGTGTCCCTGACGTGGGTGGGCCTCGTGGCGGGGCCAGGGTCCCACTCGGCTGTCCATCACCATGCTGTCCACGCTTTGGCCTCGTGGCTGTCCCAGTGTCCTGAAGTGTCCCCAGAAGTGCAGGGCAGCTGGTTCCCACTCAGGGCGACCCTCTGTTGTGGGTGTGGGAGCATAGGAGGAAGGCCTCCACCTCTCTCACTCTGGAAGGATCGTTTGAGGGACTGTGTCTTGGTTCTCAGACCGTCCCTGGGGCAACAGGACCCGAGTAGTCCCCAGGGGCAATCTGCCCAGTAACCCATTGTTGCGGCTGTCCCCGCCTCCCTGCCTGTCTCTCAAATAAACTACCCCTCCGTCCTTGGATCAGGCTCTGCTTTCAGGGAGGTGTCCACGGATGGTCTCTCGGGAACAGCTCTTCTACAGACCAGGACACTGGAGCACCCAAACGGGACCGGGTGGCCCATGTCCTCACAGCAATTGTGTGGCAGGTGGGCAAGGATACACAGAGCCCACGCGCTCTGTTCTGGGGCGGCTTGGTTGGCCATTTCCTGTCACCTGACGTGCCAGGTAGTCCAATGTTACAAGGAAACTTTGCTCTTGACGCTATAAATTCTCAGACCTGCTCCAGAATCACTGAATCAGGATCTCGGGGGGGACGGTATCAGTAATGTGTTCTGAGAGTTCTCCCCAGGAGATGCTTAGCCCTGTGGGGTCTCCTTACCCGCAAGCCTTCCTCCCAGGACGAGCACCCTGGGTGCCTTATGCTGCCCACTTCTTAGACTGACCTTTGTTTCGACCCAAGCTCAAGGCCTCCGGCTTTAGGAAAACACAGAGCTTGGCCAGACTCCAACACCCCAAAGATTTCCAGAGCTGCCAAGGCGAGGGCTTCATCCTTACCGAGAACACTGCCGTGTTTTGGGAAGGGACATGCAACCCACACGGATGGCCCAGAGCATTAGATCCCAACCTGCCGCGTATTTTCCAGCAAGCCCTCACTCTCCAGCTGCCAAATGCTGCAGCAGAGAACAGAGAACCTGTCCCTGCAGCTTTCTGTCCTTTCCTTGGTGCACCCTGGGGAAGGAGCAGAGAGAGTTGGCTCTGTGCCCTGGGAGGAGAAGGCCTGCTGTCTGACACAGACGCTCAGCGGACACACAGTGGAGGCTCAGTGAATGGTGACAGCCCGGGGGCTTTCCAAAGACCACGGCATGTGTTTGGGATCCTGGGGCTTCCCCTGTGTGGAACTGGTAAGAAAAGCTCACTGCTCTTCCGGGGGTAGAAGCCTGGAATGTCGGTCTTGGCTCAGGGATCACTTTGTCCTCCAGTCTGCGTCTTGTTGAGGCTGGGCGCTCGCTGACTTGCTGCCCTCTGGCTCTGGCCGCTGCCAGCCGGGATTTGCAAGAACTCCCCTTCCAAGTTCAGCAGCTGTTACTTTGCCCCGCTCCGGCCCTTCAGGAGCTGATGGCCATGGTATGGTTGGCTGACCCATAAAATGGGGCAAACTGGTCTACCTGCAACATCACCCCATTGTCGCTCTTTAAGGACAACCGAGTCAACGTTGCTCATTTGTTTACTTAAATCCCATTAGAGAAATCCTTGTTTTCAAACCAAATAGTTGCTTTACATGGTTTTCAAAACATGTTCCCTTAGGTTTTATCCTGTGGTCCTCAAAACACAGCTGGGAGGGGCCGGAAGTGGCTCTTTGCCCCAAAGTGGTTAGGAACCTGTCTCTCTCTCTCTCTCTCTCTCTCTCTCTCTCTCACACACACACACACACACACACACGGCTCACCTCTCCAGCTCCCAGGAGGGTCAGACTGGGGCATGCAGGGAGCCCCCAGATGGCAGCCTGGACCTGGTGGTCTTTGTCTGCTTCCGACCAGTTCTTTCCCGGAATGAGTGCGTTCTCCAGGCTGTCTGCTGGGAGCCAGCTCCGCACGGGCATTTTCACACACATTCCCCTTGGGAAAGGAGGTGCCAATTGTTAATTTACTAAGAGGAAGGGGGTTGCGCTTCTGGCTCGGTTTGACATGGTCAGGGAGGCACTATTTCAGGGCCATCATTTTCTTCTCCTTTCCTTTGCTTTCTATCTTCAGGTTCTCTTCGTGGTGCTGTTTCGTGCGGTCGGGATGGCGAGCGTAGCGTGTGGCTGTAGATGGTAAGTTATTAAAACCATTTAAAACCATGGAACTGGCTGGGAGGCTCACTTCAGACGGGAGGGAACAAGGGGACAAGGGACGATTCTGTCCTCGAGGTATGCGAGGCCCGAGGAGATGCATTAAACAAAGCGCTGCGAGACACAGCCCGTTTCCAGACCAACTTCCCGTTTCTGCTGAAGAGTGGCGGCCAGTTGTCTCCACCTCTTCCCACCCCTGGGTTCAGGGAACGGGGAGTGCAGACCAGGAGGCCGGCCCTGCTCTGAGACCTGCCCTTTCAAGGAGGCCTCACGCCCACAACTTGACCTCTGACTGCGTAATTAACCACCATCCTCTGTGTATGACAGGACAAGCTGTTGCTATGGAGACGTTTGTGAGGTTGTCTGGCCCAGTCTCACCTTGGTTCCCTTCCGGAAGGTTCCCCATAGTCCGACAAGAATAGAAAACTTGGCAGGAATTACAGAGCTGACTGCACTCAGAGCAGGGCTTACTCTCCAGGGGTCGGAGTGGGTGGGGGTCCCACGGACAAAGGACACCGCGGAGATGGGGCTGGAAGTGTCCGTCCCCAGATGAATACTCGCTCGGGTAAGCTCCACAGACGGGGCGCCCGGTGTGGGGCAGCCAGGTGAACAGCACGCAGCCCATCCTCAAGGAGGCCACCGTCGGGAGAGACCTGGATACAGTTCATTCCGGAACACAATTTTGGGCAACACGCAAGGAGAGCAGAGCCTGACAATTCAGCTTCCTGAGTGCCATGAAAGACAAAATCTAGAGATGTTAAGGGAGACTCTACAGGAAACATTTTTAAAGATCATTTGTCAGTGTTTGTGCCACCGCGTGCCTGAGGCCTCCTCGCCCGCTCATCGCCCTGGGGCAGGTAGCGCTGGCCTCACCTCTAGAGCTGAAGTGACGCTCTCCAGGTCACGGGGCAGCGGGCAGGCGAGGCCTGAGGCCGACGGCGGCTCTGCGGTGGCCAGCGTCTCCTTCTCCGCCAGCGACCAGACTCGGGAGGGACTGGGGTGGGCTCCAGACCTGGCTGCACGTTCACACTCACCCAGCGACTCTAACGTGTCTTTCCCGCGAGAGGCCACACTGCAGAGCCCGCGGGTCTATTGTTCCGTCATGTTCTCCAGAAACAAGGGTTGTCTCGTTCTGAGGGGCGCGTGCGGAGATGAACTGTCAGGATGCGCAGGGACACCCCCTCCTCGGCGGGGATTCCTCTGGGCCGCAGGGGTCACAGCTCAGGAGGCTTGTGGGCCCACTGTGGCCACCCCAGGACACTGATCTGGACCTATACCGTGACTCGTGAAGAACCGATGGTATGTCCCCTGGGGAAGAGGGGCTGGGGCTGTCACCAGGGCAGCCACGGGAGCCCTTCAGCAGAGCCGCAGACTGTGGGCCCCTCACGGAAGGGCTCGCTCCCCCTCTACCTGGACCCCACCTGCCTGTGGCATCAGCCCTGAGCTGGGGGCCAGAAGACCCTGTACCTGTGGGGTCAGCCCTTGACCAACAACTGCTTCCCTGGCCTGCCCCGCTCCCTGTGCTGGCCGTGGGCACTCCTGCTCCCACGACCACTAGATTGCAGGCTCCTGGGACCCTCGGGAATCTGCGGGAGTGGGGACCCTCCCACTGTTGCCATCAGCTAGGGACCCGGCTGGGAGCTCTGCCCTGAGGAACCGGTCCAAGGCCTGCAGGGCCCTGGAGATTCTAGATTGGGGTTTGGGCGCTGCTCAGGAAAATGGAAGTGCTTCCCCGAGGTGTGTCTGTGGCCCAGGCCCTCATCCCTGGGCTCTGCCACGTCCTCTCTTCAGGGGTCAGCTGGCCAGGAGGCCTGGGGTTGCTGGTGGCCTGCTCTCTGAGGGAAGGAGGCTAAGCTGTGGAAACAGGGCGACCACCCCTCCTCTGTCTTCCCCTCTGTTACGAGAGAAAAGGTGAAACCAGCTCTGAGGCTCTGTGTGTGGGAGCCTCCCTTTCCTTCACTCTCTCCAGACCTGAACCAAGAGAGGTGTCCTTTCATGGGGGACCTGGGAGGTGTGGGGAGAGACGGCACATGCATTTCTCAGGAGATGCTCCCCCCCATCACTCAGCAAGGCCAGCCTGGCCCCTCCTCTCCTGCACGCTGCTCCTCTTCCTCCTGCCCCCTTCCCTGTCCCTTTCCCCCTTCCTTGTCCTCTCCCTCCTGGCCTCTGCCCCCTGCTGGCTCTCTTCCTCCCTCCCTTCCCATCCCCCACCTCTCGACTCTGCCTCCTCATTTCTCTCCAGGACAGAGCCCCTGGCCTTTGCCTCTCCCCTTCTCCCCAAACTGGACTGTTCTCCACCTGCCCCCGACACCCTCCCTCCTGCTTCCACTCTGGTTTACTCTCCCCCATCTCTCCCTGTGTCTCTCTCCCTCTGTGTCTCTCTCCCTCTTTCTGCCCTCAGCGCCCTGTCTCTCTGCTCTCTTCTTTCTCTCCGTCCAGTCCCCATCTCTGACAGATCCACCTCTCCCCCTCACTCTGCTGTCTCTCTCTCTCCTTTTCTCTTTTCCTCTATACGTGGTCATCCTTGCATTGTCCAAGGGCTACTTGGCCTTCCCCTTGGCTTTCTCCCTCACCTCCTCCTGGCTCTCCTGCCTCTGCCTCTCTCCCCTCCGCCTCCTGCACCTGCCCCTCCCTCACCCCTGCTCTCGCTCCAAGCCAACTTCAGGACAGCCCCTCTCCGAAGAGCCCCTCCAGGTTGCCCAGCCCTGCTGTTCGGCCTGCAGGTTTGCAGGCCAAGGAGAGCCGGGCTGCCGTCTCCATTCTCCGGGCCAAGGTGGCAGAGGCCCAGGGACTAATTCAGCAGGTGGAAGGAATCTCCCTGCTGAGAACAGAGGTCCTCTCCGGAGACAAACTGAGTGTCCCCGCCCCGGTGTGGCCTGCCCTGACAGGATGTTCATTCGCTGAACGCGGGGGAGGTCTGCAGCCCATCCCTCGCTGGCCCAGGGCTGCACAATGGGCTCTCTCTCAGACTAAGCCTGTTCTGTTGCAGACTTAAGGGTTTCTCTGCCCTCCAGTAAAAAGCAGGGCTCTTCGCTTTGTTTGATTGAATACATTCTCGTCAAGGGCTTTTCTCTGTTTAGAATCCATTTGTTGGAGCCTCGGCTCAGGAAGCCTCATAAAGCACGGCCCTTAACAGCCACATTCTCTGTATCTGGAATTTTAATGGAGGTGACCATGTTCTAATACATGCACATTTTGGGGGCTGCGGGATGGAGATGGGTTTCCTCCCCACCTCTGGTCGGTCCCAGCCTCCATTATCTCTGATGCCCTGTGGGGTCGGGGGGAGGGGAGGCAAGTCCCTCTGAGCTCTGTCTGGCAGCAACTCCCAGGCTCCATGTCCCCAGTTTTCAGAGCATGCCCTCTCCCAGATTTGGCAGCCGTAGAACGGTGACCAGCCCTCCCCACTCCTCCTCCCAGACACTTCCACAGGTGTGGCCATCTGGTCTCCTCTGTGTGGCGTGGCAGCTGCCTCTCCAGCCCCGACTCCAAGCATTACAGCCTTCAGGTCCTTTCCCACTTAGACACCCCAGAACCTCAATCCTGCTGCTATCCATCAGCCGGTGCCCAGATGCCAACCCTCCATCCCCCTCAGCCCCATGGACGTCTTCCTCACCACGTGGCTTCGGCATCTGAGCCCGCTGTCCTCTCCCTCAGCCCCTACATGGAACTCCTCCTGTCTCACTGGGCTCTGGCACCCAGACTGGACATGTCCCTTTACTCTGCTTGGCATCTGTGCTTACCTATTTCAAGACCCGCGGAATGCTTACTCGAGAATCAGACCTAACACCAAACACCACCCAGGAGTGGAGCCAGATAGTGGACTCGTTCTGCAAACCAGGCTACCTGACCACCCAGATGGGAGCAGAGACCAACTCTGCGGGGGAGGGGGGTGAAGATCCACTTCTGCTGTGTGTCCCCAGAGCCATGCGTTCCCCTCAGGGGCCCTTCCTTGAATTCCACTCCCCTCCCTGAGGATTACACTGGGCACGACATCCTTGGGCTACAGCACCATGTACTCGTGATATGCTCTGTAACTTACCAGAGAGCAATCGTTAACGAGACACCATTTAAGGCATAAGAGATTCAACAGGTAAAGGATAATTATTCCTGTTTAAAGAAAGTTTTATTCTAGTGGAGATATAGAGAGACAGTGTAACTCTTAAAGACACAGGCATCCATACACAAAATACAAAGATATTGAAAAGGGCTATAAACAAGATAGAATGGGGTAATATGGTAGAGCACCTGTCTCAGGGAGAATACAGGGACAATCTCAGAGACCACATTTGAACTGAAACTCAGGATTGGGAAAGAAACAGCCGAGCAAAGTTCTGGAGGGAAGAGGAGGAATCTCCAGTTGCAGTGCAAGTGTCCTGTGGCAGGAAGCAGCATGTCATACTTGAGGGACTCTGAATGCAGGGTCTTTGGGGAAAGGAAGAGAGAGCCTCATCAGGCCTTCAGAGACTGAGGAGGGGGCTTGGGTTCTATTCTAAGAGTGCTAAAGACATAAGAAAGGTCTTCAGGAATGACCCTCTGGCAGATCTGAGGGAGCGGGATGGGAAGCGAGGGGACCAGGCAGAAGGTATTGCAATAGTGCAGATAAGGAGGATGGGCTGGGACTCCACCGGCAGCTGGGGGAGGGAGGTAGAATGGGCCGTTTGGGATGTTTCGGAGGTCCTGCCGAAGGACGGTGCTGCTATGAGGTGTGCAGGAGGGAGAGGGGGACGCTTACATTTTGGCCTGAGTGTGGGGGAAGTTGGCAAGTGATTGAGTGGGGCAATCAATAGTTCTGCTTTGGAAAGGTTAACTGGGATGCCTAAGACTCCTCGAAGAGACGCCCAGTGGGGCTGGACGTGTGTCCCTGGGATGCAGAGAGGAGACCCGGGTAAGGGAGAACATTTGAGAGCTTTCAGCAGAGATGTATCTGCAACACAGCAGTGGGGCCACCTCTGTTCCACTCGCGCTCCGGGAGGGAAGTGCCCGGCCCTGCACAGGGCAGCTCCTGAGTTCCTAGAGCAGCAGGTGTCCAGGGAAAGCTCGGGAAAGAGGCAGCAAAGTAGGCAGAAACCAGCCTGATTGGTGTCAAGGTCCTCATGCAGAAGTGGGGTCACCATGGGGCTGCTGCTGAAGGCCAGGCGTGGTGGAGGCTGAGCACGTGGGCTGAGCAGGTGGAAGCGACTCCCGAGGTGGCTGGGGCCCGTCGTCGGGTCGTGAGGGGGGTGAGTGCCCCGCGGGCTGGTTAGGGACACAGCGGAAGTGAGAGTTTGGAGAGCTCAGTGTGGAGAAGTTTGTAAGGGATTTTGCTGGAAGAAGATTGGGGAGGGATGTGGGGGTGGACGTGACTATGTCTGTAGGTCAGGGTCCGCGTCCACATCCACATCCACGCAATGTACACCTGTCTATATCTGTGCCTCTACGTCCACACCTGCGTCCACATCCACAGTCCATCTACACCGACGCCTGCATAAATACATCCAGATACATATAATATGCAAATGTATGCATGGAAATCTAGGACTGGGAGCTCAAGCTCACTTCCTTCAACATCCCCAACCTTACTTTTGGCCTCTTCCCCAAGGTGTGGCCCCTGTCCCTCCATGTGGCTCTCACGGATGAGGACTTCCTGTCTTTGTGGCACCTGTCACTCAGGCGGGCCTCGGTCCACACACCAGGGCAAAGCGAAAGAGGCATGAGTGGACGGTGCAGCGATTGGGTCTCTTGTAAAGTGAGGCTGCAAGAGGCTTTTCAAAAGCAATTGGAGGCCAATCAGGCAGCATCTGGATATGAGACTAATCTGAGGATTTTATTCTGTAGGTAATAAGAAGCCAGTAAAAGCTCTGAAGCAAGCAAGTAATGTCCTCTGGCTCGTGCTTCAGAAAAGCGGTCACTCGCTATTAGGTGGTGTGCGTGAACTACCGAGAAAACAAGAGGGAGAGTTGGAGAGAGATTGTTGAAGGACATACTTAGGAGGAATGGAAGGCGAGCATGTGCACGGGGGCGGGCCATTCTGAGGGCACCCCGCAGCCAGGAATGGGGGGCGGGGAGGCTGGGGAACCAACTAGAGGCTCTGTGGGCACGATGAAGGAGCCCCAGGTACAGGGCCCAGAACCAGGCTGTGTGAACGACGGCACCTGAGTGACAAGAACCCCAGAGACACGAGCCGCCTTTCCTGCTGGACGAGCGCATCTCCCTGGCTTCGCACCAGCCCACCATCACGGACTCATGTTCTCCTCTCCTGCCGGAGTGACTTCTGTCCCCGGCCTTCTCCAGCCCCGAATAATTGGTTCCCAGTTGAGAGAGTTTTGTACGAAGATAAATAGCGTAATTACCTGCGTGTCAATCTGGATGATGCCACCGCAGGGGGTAAACGGTACCTTGACCTGCGGCTGCTAACACAAGATGAAAATCGAATCAGGATGGTCAAGAACTACTCGTCCTCCAGTCGCCGGAATGAATCATGGTTAATATTTCTTCCCCCCTCAAGCGTTCATTACCACCTGTGCCGTTGGCTTCAGAAACATAATCGACTGCTACCCCTGCCCCCGGTTGGAAGGACTGAGCCATATTTCACATCCGTGTGGGTGGAGGGGTTAAGTGTTTTTATAGTCCCTGTCGGGAAACCTGACCCAGAGTCGTCCTTGTCCAGCCTGGGGGACATTCTCTAGTGCTGGTGAGCAAGGAGTGCCTAGCCAGGCAAAATTCCAGAGCATCCCATCCATCCAGAGCCTTGGGTTCAGAAACAAAAGGAGGACATCTGACCCAGGGCCAGGGTGGGGGAGAAATCTGAAGGGGGAGACAGGTAGGATTCCAGAGCCCTGCAGGGCGGCCATCAGAGATGCCCCAGCCTGAGACACGACCCATAAATCAGTCTGGAGGTCAGAGCCTTGCAGTCTGGACTCAGAACAAACCCCAAACCCTAAAGAGATCCTTTGAAAATATGTGAATCATGTCATAACTCCATTCCAGCCATTCCACCAGGTCCCTACTCATTCTAGTGAAAGGCAGGATTCCTGACGAGTTGCAGAGCCTGATGTTCGTTTCGCTGGCCTCCCGCTCCACCCTCACTCCGTGCTCCCGGCCCCCACCCTGACTCCCTGGGCCACTCCTCCAAGCCTCCCACTCTGTCTCCACGCTGGGTCCTTGATGGGCCTCAAACATCCAGGGCCTTTGCCCCTTTGCTGCACTCCCCCCTCCCGCCTGCAGCTGTGCCCAGGGATAGCCAGATGGCTGTATCACTTCCTCTGCTCTCCACAGACGTGTCAACTGTGTGATTTTCCTTGAGAATCGTATGCAAATTACTCCTTTTCCTGATCTCAGATTCCTGTTCGCCTGGATTTTCGCCTCCATGCCAGTTCTCCGCATCTGGTGCAAGGGTTCCTCATCTTCTGTCTCCCTCCTCTAGAATGGAAACTCCGTGAGGGCAGAACGGTGTCTGTTCGGCACTGAGCCTGTAACAGTTCCAGGAGCACACATGCGCTCAGCAAATATTTATAGGCCTAATATCTCGCTTGGCGATTCTCTGGATGCCGACTGACAAGCTCTCGATGAGTCGGGAGTATTGCAACAGAGCCGGGAATTCTTCATTATTGAACACAGCTCATGAGTCACGGGCACAGCCACTGTTCCTAAAATTAACTGCTTGACGCGTTCTCATTAACCTAACCCTCACGCCCAAACTCCAAGTTAGGTTATACTATTAACGTGTCTTTTTAACCAACAGATGAAAATAATAAAGGCACCAAAAAACGAAGCAGCTCACCCCAAATTCCACAGCTTGTGAATGGAGAAGTCTGATTCCCGCGTCTGTATTCTTAGCCACGTGATGGTCATAGGTGCTGCCCTTGAAGACTTCCAATTTTTCTTCTTTTTAACACAAGGTGTAATTTTTCCCCCAAATTCGTTGAAGTGACTCAGTACCATCTCATGGTCTTTGGTCAAAGACATACGAAGAGGATTAACCTGTGTCACTCCCGGGGTCACACTGTCCGTGGGTGATGGCCAGGTGCTCAGCCCATGGTGAGGACAGTGTGCACCATGAGGGGTCATATGGGGCTGCACCCGGGACAGAGTGGACAACCAGGGGCTGCGAGAGGCAGAAATACCCTCATGGTGCTGTGCCAAGCTGCGTTCTAGCAGGCCCCCTGAAGTCCTGCTCCCTGGGATACACGCCTTCTCTCGGTGATTCAGTCAAGCAGTAGTAGAAGTGCAGCTGTAAGGAATTTTGAAGATGTGATTAAGGTCCCTAATCAGTTTGAGTTAATAAAAAGGGAAATTATGGGTGGGCCTGACCTAATCAGGTGAGGCCTTCAAGAGAAGACTTGAAGCATGAGCGGGTGTGTGGTGGAGGCCACGTGGCAATGACTCTCAAGCATCCTCTAGATGCTCCGAGTGGTCCTGGCTGACAGCTGGTAAGGAAATGTGGACTTTAGTCTTAAAACCACAAGGGGATCAATTCTGCCAACACCCCGAGGGACCTTCCTTAGTCAGGACTCCAGACGAGGGCACAGTCCCCGCTGACACGTCGATTCAGCCTGTGGCAGCCTGGGCAGAGGACTCAGCCAAGACCTGCTGGACTCCTGACCCACAGAAACACGGGGTGACAAATGCGTGTGGCTGTAAGCTGCTAGCTCGTGCTTAGTTGTTACACAGCAATGGAGAACTGAGGCGGTTGCGTTAGTCGTGCTAGGCTGCGGTGTGTTAGCCGTGGTGATCCCACGGCATCATCTACACACTTGACTGGTAACAGTGGTGAACATCTGCCTCCTTGGGGTACTTCACACATTCGTCATTTCCCGATAATGAGTCGTTCATTTCCCCAGCCAGATTATGGGCTCCGTGACTTGAAGGAGATCTTTCGAGCCCTCGGCATGGATCTGTGACTCTGCCACACGATGGGCATTCAGGGAATGCTTGTGGAATGAACACAGGAAGGAGAGGAGAACATCACGCCCAACGGCGGCCCCGTGGGAGGAGAAACCCACTTGGCCTGGACGAGGGAAACACTCAGGGGGGTTATTCGTGAGGGCGAGGGCATGAGAGCAGGTGCACAAGGCGGGGAGGGATTCTAGGCACGGAGAAGCCATGCAGACGCCCCCAGGAGCCTTTGCCAGGGCTGCGGGGAGGCTGCGGGGAGGCTGCAGGAGGTGGGATTGGCGAGGTGGAAAATGGAAGCATGGGGCTGAGCAGATCTGTCTGCGCTCACTGACAACATCAGCAACTTTAAAATGTCTCACCTCATCTGTCCACGACAAACTCAGAATTCCAATCCAAGTAGAGAAAGCTGTCAGAAGGGAGCAAACAGTAACAGGAAAGTGTGAAATCATAGGGTTTCTTTTCTTTTTTTTTTTCCTCAATAAAAATATACAACTAGAATTTGGCGAATCGTTTTGGGCCAAGATTAAAAACAAAACAAAAAAAGAATCTTAGAGCTGAAATCCTGATAAGGATTATTTTGGTCTGACAATTGTCTATGACGTGAAGCTCAAATCATTTGGGCTGCCAGGACACAAATATATATTCTTTAGCGGTAGGGTTGCTGTTTCTCTGTATCCACTCAGGGCTCCACACTCAGAAATTGGACCCAGTCAAGTGTTTCGAGGCTGTGCTGGGGACTGGAGATTTAAAGAAACATAGTTTGTATCTCTCCAGCTCCCACCATGTGCCAGGGGCCGTGCGCGCATTGTCTCAGGGCACTGGACTGGATCCTGGTTTACACGTAGGGAGATGAAGGAGTGGGAAGCAAGCAGATCCGAAGGCTGAAGTGGTACATGTGGCCCAGCGAGGTCTGACCACAGGCTGAGAGATTTCTAAGTCCATGTCCTTCCCACGATGGCAAACTCTTCCAGAATCACATCTATTTAAATACTAACTTTGGATGGGGGCACCTGGGTGGCTCAGTCAGTTGAGCGTCCAACTCTTGATTTCGGCTCAGGGTCATGAGCTCGAGCCCCACATCGGGCTCCATGTTCAGTGCAGAGTCTGCTTGAGAACCATTCCTTCTCCCTCTGCCTCTCCCCCTGCTCGCACATGCACTGTCTTTCTCTCTCTCTAAAATAAATAAATAAATAAAATACTTTTTAAAAATAGTGACTTTGGATCATAAAGCATAGCTATTACCTTACTCATTTCCCCTAAGTATTTTGTGAAAGGTGGAGCATTTTAAAGAT
Source organism: Ursus arctos (assembly GCF_023065955.2). Classification (NCBI taxonomy): domain Eukaryota; kingdom Metazoa; phylum Chordata; class Mammalia; order Carnivora; family Ursidae; genus Ursus; species Ursus arctos. Next base: position 82,364,532 of record NW_026623078.1, on the reverse strand, counting down.
GGAGAAATGAGTGATTGGAGAAGTTAACTCTATTCTCTCTGTCTCTCCCTCCCAAGGAGGCAGCGAGGACAAGACTTGGTGACCTAGTTACTGTCTTATTTCCCAAGAGCCACGGTCTTTTCCTGAATTTCCAAATTTTTACTCTGGACAAACCCTCACCACGTGACTAATGCCCAGGGGGACAGGCTAGATGTCCCATCTGTCTACCCCAAGTTAGAAATCCAATAGATGTTACCCAAGTGTGATCTTGCTGGGGGACAAAGTCTCAGACACTGCTCCCTCAAAACTGGACATGCAGTTTTAAAGCCTAAAACCCCACTCCCATACTTGTAAGAGGCGCGGACCTCAGTAAAACATGGCTGGGATAGGGACTGAGCCCTCCCAACAAGAGCTGCCTTTCTGTCTATGGGCTCACTGTGTCCTGAGCCGAGGCTTCAGCATTTCCATTGACAGAGACACGAAGAACACACAGCAGGTGGTTTGGCCTCCGTGACCTCAATGATTTGTTTTACAATCACCTCTCAGATTGTAGCTTTTGACACACATTGGCTCTGCCTACAGACTGGTAGGAATAGACTTCTCTTTCATAAAGAAATACACTCTAGCTCATTTTTGCTGAAATCCAAGGATCTGGAGGCCCATCTTTCATCCCCCCACCCCCCGCCTTGGTTTGGCTTGAATCAGATGCAGAAAAGCATATCTCTATTATAAGAAAAACATCCTTTCAAGGACAATGATAAATGCCAAGGGACAGTCTCCTAGTCAGGGATACAGTAGAGGGGAGGGAATGGTGGTGACATGCGGAGCTCATCGTTTTCCAGAAGCAGATGGGTGGCAGGTCGAAATGCCAGATTGCACACATTATTTATTTTTTTAGGACAAGACTTTCATGTACACGTTTCTGATTTCTGATCAAAAGCTTTTTGACATGCGTTGTAGGTCAAAGAAAAGATATGGTTTATGAGTGCCAATGTCTGACCACAGATTCTAACCCCTGTTCTGTCTTTCTTCCTCCAGGTGGAGGCCAAGAAGAGAGGGGCTTAGCTCAGGTCTCACGGCGGTGAGTGGCTAAGCACACAAGGGACTGAGAGTCCCCAGCACTCTGCCCAGAGCTCCCCTATTCTATCACACTGTTTCTCTACACAAGCCAGCAGTTCCCCAGGAGATGGAAACTGTGCTCACCGCCCTGTCCAGACCAGAAGCTTTGCTCCTAGAACTGGTCCTGGTTCCCTTTATTCTGAACCTCAGGGGCATCAAGCTCGGATTCGTCTTCAACTTCTCAGCAGCTGTCACATATTTGGATCTTGCTGCTTATCCCAGTCAGAGGGAACCAGCTAAAGAATGGAAATAATCACTTAACGATGGCGGTGATAATGACACTGGTTGTGGGAGCCACGAAACAAGAGCTCACATTCTCCTGGTGCTATCGAGGTACCGAGGTACCGCGCACCCCCCTACACCCCTCCCAACGTCTCGCTGAATCCTCACAATGCAATGATGTAATTACTGCTGTTTGCCCCCACTTCATATAGAATGAAACCGAGTCTCAGAGAACTGGAAGGGACTTGCCGGAAGTCAAAGAGCTACTTGGTAGAAGTAACTCTGCTTCTTAGCCAATTTTTAACCAGTACACATGGCGTTACTCAAACGGAGATTGTAAGTTCAGGGTTCCATAGATTCTCTATAGGATGTCTAAAATGTTTTATTTCTAATTTAATCTAAAATTAACATGAACATATTCTGGGCCACCTGGAAAACTACCTTACAGGAAACTTCCCAGGGCTGCATTTCTGTTTGTGTTCGTGTTTACACTGGAGCCTAAATCATAGCATTTAGCTTTTATTTTTGTTTTTTGTTTTTTAAAAGATTTTATTTATTTGAGAGAGAGCATGAGAGAGCATGAGGTAGGGGAGGGCAGAGGCAGAGGGAGAGGCAGCCTCCCCTCAGAGCAGGGAGCCCGACTTGGAACTCGATCCCAGGACCCTGAGATCATGACCTGAGCCGAAGGCAGACGCTTCACCAACTGAGCCAGCCAGGCGCCCCAGCATTTAGCTCTTAAGGCAGTATTTTCCCATTGAGGTCTGGGGATCTCTGGACGTTAGCAGGGGTGTTTTGGACACTCTGAGAGATCCAGTTTGGGAAATACTGTGCTAATTTCTACTGTTTTGAAAGCTGAACCTCTTCCTCTTAGAAGGAAGAACTGGAATGGCAGCCATGTTGACGCTCTGAAGGTTGATGTGGAGCACGGGCCTTACGGCAGCTTGCTCACATCCTTACAGATCTTCTAGCAGCACAATCCAGGCCCACAGGTCTGTCAGACCCCAGCAGACCATGTCCTTCAGCTTCTCTGAGCCTTGGGGCAGGCATGAGTGCCCTTCCTTGGCAAGGCGCTCCTGCTGGTCACTGAACCATCAAACATGGACCGGCTGTCCCTGTGGACTCAGTCTGTCCTCAAGATTCAGCCTGTCCTTATTCTGTTCTACTGCGGGTTTAGCTTCACCTCGAGCTACTGGCCTGAAGGACCCTGAGTGACAGTTGTTGAGACAACGCCTTGCATAAGCTTCCCCACCAGCTCCTGCAATGTACAAGGTCTAATCTCCATAAAAAATCCTTATTATCTGTTACCTATTGGGTTCTGTCCTTCGGTCAAATCTTGAATGATACAAGGTCCCGGACTCAGAAAGGTTGAGAAACAAAACAGAACAAATTACCACTTTATAGATTGAAGGACTATAATTGACACCATGCCTAAATCCATGAGCTTATAGAGAGGTGACGTTGATGGATAATTAACATGCTGTATACATATGTGCAGTTAGTCCCGTATAATGCAATATACACGTTCCTAGAAATCACTGTGCAGCACACCCCACAGGGCTGACGGGAAAACGGGGCTGAGGACACAGCACACAAAAACCTCAGCAGTGACACAATTTCAAAAGAGAATCTTAAAATGGTGGCATTGTTTTGTACCTGAGAAATGGTTAAGAAATACATAACCTTGAGGGTAAATGAGGGGGAGTGGGAGGTCCAGGCTGCCAGGGACAGAATGAATGAGCCACAGGGAAAAGAGTGCAGCATAGGGAAGAGAGGCCGTGGTACCGGACCGGTGTTTTACGTGACAGATGGCAGCTACACTCCTCGTGAGGACAGCATGACCTAGAGACTCGTTGAGGCACTGTATTGTATGCCTGGAACTAATGTAACACTGTCTGTCACTATACTTTGATTTAAAAAAATGCGTCTTTGAAAAGACAAAAAAATTAAAAAGAAATAAATATGGTGGTTTACCTTGAAAAAGACCTGACATTTGATTGTGACTCTGGGCTGGGAAGGCTTACAGCTTTGTGAGATGTTGGAAGTGGTACAAGGAGGGTGACCTGAGGTGAGGCGGAGAGTTGTCACACCGCCTGGGGTGGGCGTGGCCCCTGACCCGTCGTGACAAGAGGCAGCCCACGGAGGTTCGGGGGTATGTGTTTTGGTATTTGCACGTGGCCTGATTTAGTTGTTTACTGTGTTCACCGAGTGCTTCTCACAGAAAAAATCATACATGAGGAAATACAAAATTCATATTATGTACAAATTGTTCCTTATTCAGTCATCTCAAGTGCACATGGAAGCTGTTGTGGTTAATACATATAGTTGGGTTATGGGTGATTACAGAGTTGATTCGTTCAAGAAATACTGATTCATTAGGTAACTCAACATACAGATGTTTACCATCTATTGACTGACTGCCAGGCACAGGTTAAACCCATAGGAGATGGTGACTTTCACGTACTTTCACAGTCAGTGGATCCCTGACCTATCACAATAGTGCTTGGCTTTGGAAAGCGGGTCCTCATACTTGAAAAGTTAGGGAGGGGCGCCTGGGTAGCGCAGTCGTTAAGCGTCTGCCTTCGGCTCAGGGCGTGATCCCGGCGTTCCGGGATCAAGTCCCACATCGGGTTCCTCGGCTGGGAGCCTGCTTCTTCCTCTCTCTCTCCCCTGTTGTGTTCCCTCTCTCGCTGGCTGTCTCTCTGTCACATAAATAAATAAAATCTTAAAAAAAAAAAAGAAAAGTTAGGGAGCATTTGGTAAGAATCAGAGGGATTGGAGAGCTGGGAGCGCTAACAAACCATGCGAGCGATGCTTCAGAGGACATCGGGCAGAAAGGGGGAGACTTCTTGTTCATCATAAGGATGGAAGATACTAGTTTATTTCTGCTTGCTCCAGAAGCCCCACTCGTAAAATATAAACAAATAAAAAAGAAAGAGCCCCACAAAGGCACAAAAGGAAATAAGTCTTTTACTGTGAGCCATTTCTTTTGGAAGTATTTTGATTCCTTAGTTTTCAAGTGTTTGGTTGAATGGTTTCTTGTGCTCCTAGAGGCATAGTGCCGTAGTTTTGTTGCTTTGGGTAGATGGCTACTATCCATACGAATTATTTAGGTGAGTACTGCTCGTGTTCCACTTATTTCAATAAATTTTCTCTGATACTTGTAGGATCTGGGGACACGAAGATTAAGATTCTTGCTCTTAAAAGCTTATGATCCAGAAAAGAGAGGAAAGATTCTCTAGAGTAACGCTGAGTAAAAGGGAAGGAATCTAAGGACTTCACATCCGTTCCAAAAATTTAAATGCAAATTGGTGCAGCCTCTGTGAAGAACAGCATAGAGGTTCCTCGAAACATTAAAAAATAGAATTATTGTGTGATGCAGTAATTCACTACTGGGTATTACCCAAAGAATATGGAAACACTACTTTGAAAAGATAAATGCTCCCTACGTTTATAGCAGCATTATTTACAATAGCCAAATTATGGGAGCAGCCCAAGTGTCCATCAATAGATGAATGGATAAAGAAGTGAGGTTATATATATGAATGATAGAATATAACTCAGCCATAAAAAATAATGAGAACTGCTATTTGCAACAGCACGGATGGATCTAGAGAGTATTATGCTAAGTGAGATAAGTCAATCAGAGAAAGATAAATACCATATGATTTTGCCCCTTGTGGAACTTAAGAAACAAATGAACAAAGAAAAAAGAGACAGACAAAAAAACCCCACAGAATCTTAACCATGGAGGACAAACTGGTGGTTGCCTGATGGCAGGTGTGTGACGGAGGATGGGTAAAATAGGTGACGGGGATTAAGAGCACACTTATCCTGATGAGCGCTGAGTAATTACAGAATTGTTGAATCACACCTGAAATTAATATACACCTGAAATTAATAAACACCTGAAATTAAGATAACGCTATGTTAATTATACTGGAATTTTTAAAAAATCAAAAGGGGGATAATATTTCATGACATGTGAAAATATAAGAAATTCAAATTTCAGTATCTATAAATAAAGTTTCATTGGGGTATGCACACAATGAAAGCACTGTCTTTCATTTCTTTAAGAGTCTTATTTTTAGGGGCACCTGGATGGCTCAGTTATTAAGCATCCGACTCTTGATTTTGGCTCAGGTCATGATCTCGTTGTGAGATAGAGCCCCGCGTTGGGCTCTGTGGTCAGGGGAAACCCTGCTTGAGATTCTCCCCCTCTCCCTCTGCCCTTCCCCCTACTGTCTCTCTCTCTCTCATATAAATAAATCTTAAAAAAAGAATCTTAAGTTGCAATCCCAAATAAAATGTAATGCTACTCATGCATATTAATAAAATGTGATCATATATTAGCATAAAGGAAATATAATTTCCGGCTTATAGAATTACACAGGAAATGCCTCAGTTAGAAGGGAAAGCATTTTCTAGCTCATAACATTCCTTTTTAGACTTTGACCATTCATTAGTCTTTAAGAGGAAGTGAGATGAGAGAGGACTGGAGTGTCACTGGTGTGTGGACAAGAGCCACACTGTGCTTGGTTCACTAACATATTCTCCTGCACATCCCTTTAATTATTTTCTTTAAATACCCCCCCGGAGGTTACACGGGAGGAACAGACATCTGCATCAACTGTGATGGCTATGATAAAAATCATAAAGAAATGTTATTACAAATAAACTTTCATGGGGAAAAAAAACTCAAAAAATTTATTGAGCACCTACTATGTGCCAAAGTACTGTTCCAGGCATTGGGGAAGGAAGTATGTTGGTGAGAAAAAAAAAAAAAGATTAGGATCCCTGCATGATGCCCCACATATAATAAAAACCAAAACAAAGAAATCATTACGATGATTAAAACTAAAAAAAAAAAAATCTACATTTTGTTTGCATTATATCTTGAGAAATAAAACTCGACTGTCAAAAATAGGGAGAGACATATATCTAAAAATATGCAGCATTGGACAGTCAGGAAAATTGGATCCCAGCCCCGGGTCTGCCCTTAAACAAGCCAATTTGTTTCTCTGGGCCTCAGTTGCATTGTTGTAAATCGTCAGCTACTTCCTATCTCGAAGGACTTGGGTGGGCATGAAAGAAACACAAGTCAAGTTAAAGAGTCCGGCCCTGTGCTTGGCGTATAGCACTCAATATATGTTAATTGACTCTCGAATGAATACATTAGGTGCTAGTCAGAGAGCTTTTATGTGGCTTAATGAGCGGAACATCTCGAAACAGGATTTAAAAATCTGTTCACTGTCGACCTTTTCCAAACAGCCACCGTTCATAATTGCTAATAACTCTGTCCCAGCAACCCTCAGAGCCACAGCCTTGCTAGGGTGAAAAAAATAATATTAAGAAAGATTGAACACCAGACCTTAATGTATTTATTTTGCAAAGTCTTCAGGCTGCCTAGCAACCATTGAAATGTCTAGCCTTTTCTGTCTCGCTCAAATGTTACCCAGTCACAAGACCACACACTCCGTCCTGCTTGAGGAAAGAGGCGTGTTTGGTGGTTCATGACCCTGATCTCGGCATCCCTTCTTCCACCTTCCTGGGGAAGTGAATCCTGCCCCCAGCGACTGGTATTGATCAGCAAGTCTCTCTGAATGAGTCTGCTTCATGTCTGCTGCATGTGCTCTTCCTGCATTGATTTTTATTCTGTTCTCTAGGGTCATTGTTGAATGGCCCTGTGGGAAGAATGAGTAATACATCGGGTGGGAAAGTAGAGGAAACCCCCACTCCATAATGTCTCCACTTCACTGAAGTCATCTCTTAGACTATGATATTCCTAGTATATCTGTTTAACAAACCCAAACTGAGCCCCAGATAGAGGAGGGCACACCCCATGATCCAGTGCCAGAACGGAGGTCAACATTCAGGACCTTTCTTCCAAGTCGGTGATGTCCCTGTGACCTGTGCTGCCCTTGCAATGTGTACAGCATTTGGAGGAGCTCAATCTTGGAGACAGTTGAGCATGAAAACCCAGTGTGCACAGAAGGGCCAGATAGGACCACAGTACCAATTCTTCAAGATCAGGAATCATGCTTCGTTCATCTTTATGTAACCCAGATATTGGGTGAAGCATTTTCACAGCCTTCTAGGTGAAATTGACTCAGCGTTCTGAATTCCACAGCCGATGGTAGTCCAAAAATCTCCGAATTCATATAAATTTGTGAAAGGTATTCATTTCTTTTATCTCATATTCCCCTTGGGTCTCCTGCCTTGAAGTTCTGGATCTCCACCATATCAATTCTGATATGACTCCAATCCCTTCACCTGTCTCTTCAGGGAAACAAAAATGCACAAAGTTCCAACAGATAATAAACTTCATTAGAGGAATTGACTCCTACTGGAGATCTGGGAGGTGAATAGCGAAGATAGGATGGGTTCACGTTGTTCAGTTTATCATTAAAACACTCACAGTAGATATTTCCAGCCCAAAATCTTACCCTTGAGCAACACCCCTCAAAGTGGAGTTGCTGAAGGAGAATTCCAAGAGCGAGCAAGAGTGTACACAATCTCTTAAAGCCTATGCTCAGAAGTAACACACCATTCCCACCTCCTTCTGTTGGCCAAAGCAAGTTGCAAGGGTAGCCCCCATTCAAGAGGTGGAAAAATAGACACCACCACTCAATGGGAGGTGCTGGCTGCCATGTTTTATTTCAAATGGTATTACCATCGGACGGAGGCCCAAGGTAGTTTCTTCATCACCTAAACAGAGGGGAGAGGCCCCCAGAGTGACTCATAAAACTGAACAAATTGGGAGGTTCTGTAAGAGGGGGAGACTATACTCTCCCCCAGTTGGATGCCTCTTATCCACTGGGCTTGCTGACCTGGCCGATCGTCTTGGAGCAGGCAACAGAGCTTTGCGGAAGATTGGCCTGGTAACAAGTTCAGGCAGGAAATAGAGAGTTGACCACTTTCTTCATATTTCCATTCCCAAGAGTTCTAGAAATGGATACAACCCATGCAGGTCACAGAGCTTGGGTCCATGGTGGTGTGAGATGGGGCTGGCTGAGGACCCTCATACATGGAGCTAAGTAATTCTGGCCACAGAAGAATGGAATGCACCATGAGGGTCAGCCTTAGCCGGTCAGCAAGAAGACATGATCTGGATGGGAGGGAGCCCCTTGCAAAGGGGGCACGATGAAGCAAACACCCACCATCATCAAACTTACCACAGCTGGTCACCTGTGGAGCTCCCTTCTCTCTGCTCTTTTCCCCCAAATCAAAGGCTAAGACCAGGACAAAGGTGGTGAGCAGAGAATACCACATCTCTGCTCTTCCCATCGGGTTTCTGGGTCCTAATTAAGCACCAATTAGTTTGTACAGGCAACAGGGTGGTAGAGTCAGGATGTAGGGAGCCTTGAGTCAGAGATAGAATCAAAATATGAAAATGAGGGGCGCCTGGGTGGCTCAGTCATTAGGCATCTGTCTTCAGCTCACGTTATGATCCCAGGGTGCTGGGATCGAGCCCCGCATCGGGCTCCCTGCTCAGAGGGAAGCCTGCTTCTCCCTCTCCCACTCTCCCTGCTGGTGTTCCCTCTCTCGCTGTGTTTCTCTCTGTCCAATAAATAAATAAAATCTTAAAAAAAAAAATGAAAATGAGCAGGTGAACCTTAAGGAGTTTAACCAAGATGGCTTCAGTAGCTGAAAATGACTGAAAATATCACTGAATCTGACTTACATGCTAAAGAAGACCACGCCCGGCGGGAAGGGAAATTTTAATCTACCATTTTAAAGTAAATTTTGAATTTTAATTTTACCTTTTTTTTTTCCTAATTTAATTACCCAGCTGGTAATCATTACTGGAAAAGTAAAACAATTTCATGTTCCTGCCTCCAGCATAGTTATGCTTCTCCTTAAAACGAGGGTTATAATATTGATTATTATAATAATGGTGTATTGGAAGGCTATGTTGGGTGATATCTCTTATTTTGCTTTCTTTTGAAAGTATCTCTAAGTTTATTCTCTCTAAATGTCTGTAGTTGTAGACTGCGGGGAATGGGTGAGGGCTTTTGAGGTGGACCTTTATTCTTTTTCTTATATCTTTGCTGCTGGTTTTAAGTGATTACAAAGTATTAGCCTTAAAACATCTTTTCTTCTGACTATCTACTCTGTCATTAAGCAGAAGAGCCATGATTTTCTTTCTGGAGAGAAGAGAAGGAGCAATATTAATTTTCCAGTAGAAGAAGACATGGATGGGAAAAGTAGATGAATGTCCAGGAGAAGATTAGTTCTCCTGGAAACAAAAAACCCATTTGGAACAGAGACAGATAAAAGGCAATGCAGGCTCTCGGAAGCTTCCATCTGGCTCTCAAAAAGGAATAAAACCAAAGGGGAGTGAACAGTGAGGGCATTCTTCACGAATTCATCCCTTTTTGTTCATTAAAAATGTAAAATTGATAAATACCAGATAAAGTAATAAATGCAATTCATTATATATAATAAACTGATGGTTGCATACTTGGTCCAGAGTGAATCTGGCTGCTGCTGATTTTCTATAAATACCAAAATTTCGTGATTGTCCCTGAGCTATTCATTAAACTTCAAAAGTCAATGAATAATGAATAGGAAATCCATTTGTTCATTAACTTGAGAAATGAAAAATACCTCCCTCCCCTGTTATGTCTCTGATTAATTTGGCTCTGAAACAAGTTAGCAGGTCTATAAACATTCCCCAGGGCTCTAACCAGCTCAAAAGCTACAACTTTTCTCTGAAGTGATGCAAGTCTGTCTGCGCTCAATATGTTAGAACCCAGCCTGGACAAGGTGGGCTGCCTGGGTTCACTCCAGTGGGTTTTGCTCCAGGAAGGAGCTGGGGTCTGTGTATAACAATATAGCAGAATATGTCCCTGGACACCTTTGCGATCAATAATCATTGCATGCAAGGCAGACACTGATCTTGGAACGTGGATTTTATTTAGCTATATTTGACAGGCCATGGAAAAGGCATTTAATTTCCTTTTTTTTCATAATAATATTTTTATTATATTATGTTAGTCACCATACAGCACATCCCTGGTTTCTGATGTAAAGTTCGATGATTCATTAGTTGCGTATAACACCCAGTGCACCATGCAATATGTGCCCTCCTCACTACCCATCAGCAGCCTATCCCATTCCCCCACCACCCTCCCCTCTGAAGCCCTCGGTTTGTTTCTCAGAGTCCATAGTCTCTCATGCTTCATTCCCCCTTCTGATTACCCCCCCTTTCTTTATCCCTTTCTTCTCCTACCGATCTTCCTAGTTCTTATGTTCCATAGATGAGAGAAACCATATGATAATTGTCTTTCTCTGCTTGACTTACTTCACTTCGCATTGTTTTCTTGATTCTCAGTTTGCTCATGTTATAATTAGAAGAGGATACATTAGAGTGCAGTGTTTTCTGCGGCTTCTACGGCAAATTACCTCAAATTTAAAAGAACACACACTTATTATCATATACTTCTGCGGGTTTGAGGTCATACACAGGTCTCAAGTGGCCAAAGTCAAGGTGTGAGAAGGCTGTGTTGTTTCTGGAAGCTCTAGAGGAAAATCTACTTCCTAGTCTTTTCCAGATTCTAGAGACTGCCCACTTTCCTTGGCTCCTGACCCCTTCCAACCTCTTCAAAGCCGGCAGCTGCTGATGGAGCCCGATTTACATCATATCACCCCGATCTTGCTTCCATGGTGCCATCTTTCTCTGACTCTTCCATTTTTCAGAGCTCTTGGAATGACTTTGGGCCCTTTTGGGTAATCTCCGTCCTTTACAGAAGAATAAATTGAAGTTCAGAGAAAGTGAGGAATCTTGCCCAAAGTCACTAGCTAGCCAGCAAATGGAGAGGTGGGCTCTTTGTTAGATCCACTTCAATAAATCTTACCTTAGATTCTTGGGTGGGATCAAAGGAAAATTTGGAATGACAAAGCAGTTTCTGGCTTTTAAGAAAGGATGGCAAAGCCCCCGATGGTGCCTCTCTGCTGGACTGTGCCAGAACTCTAATGGAAGGCATTAGTCAAATTGGAAACAGGCTGTTCTCATTAACCACAGAGAAAACCCCATTTCACGCCCAGATGGAAAGCATCCCGCTGTTCTCATCAAACGCTGCTCCCCTTGCTTGGATTCATTCCCCCAACCCCTACCTCTTGGGGCGTTCATGACTCAGTCCAGCGAGGGCATCGCCATTTGAATTCGGGAGGCCCCCTGGGCTCACAGTGGGGCAGAGTATCCATCCCCCAGCGCACCACCCAGCGGCAACAGCAGATTCCTGGGGATGTTTGCAGAGATGGTGAGGCATTTCCCAGCTGGGCTGTAGGAACTGGGTTCTACAGACAAGAGGATAAATGGGGCACCTTTGCACAAATAGACACTGGGGAGGAGAAAAGAAGACAAGTCATTAAGTTTTCCAGTAAATATTTCTTGAATGCCATTTTGGGAGCTGAGCACTGGGCACGTGGAGATGAGAGGACCACATCTTGGCCCTTAATGAGCTCCCAGCCCAGCGGGGCCGACAGATACACATGTGGACAGTGCTGCTGGCCCTGCAGTGAAGGCGGGGGACCAGCCATCAGTTCTCTTGCATACTTCAGGGGTTCGAGAGGCAGGGAGCCAGGAAAGCACACGGGACCTATCTATACCCAGGACAACCCTTGTTAGTATCATTCTGCCCCAGACAAGTGACGCCATCTGAGCCTCCAAGCTCCTCATACTTACGACGGTAATAGTAGCAAGTGCCTGCAAACACCAAGCAAGTACATCGCCGATGCGACGTTGTCTCCAATCTCTAGGGTCTGCTACCATCCAGAAGAGCAGGGTCTCCTGAGCTGATCCCTAGTAGGAGAGCCAGGCCTGGCACGTGGCAGACCCTCCATCTTTCTCAGACGACGGGGTAAAATGAACCAGAGTTGCAAACAACAAAATGCTGATCAAATGCGAAAGATTTTCTAAAGTTTGAAAGAAAAGTTCACCTGCAAAAATGTTCACTTCTTCGTTACTGAGAGCGATAAAAAGTGGAGGCAAGCTCACGGTGATGAGTACACCAGGCACATACACTCGGGATAATTGGCAGGCAATAACGATTGTGTTCACAGACCGAAGCGAAGATGGAGAAAATGTTTATCTTGTAAAGAAAAGGGAACAACATATAAAATGCTAACTCTTCTATATTATATTTTCACTGCTGGGTCCAAAAATAAATTCTACAAAGCTACTTGTTAAAATCCATAAAGACGAAAATCGAGGCATAAAGGGAAAAACATATTATATTGTTAACAGAGTATGTCTCTGGCTGGTAGGTGAATAATTTTATTTTCTTCTTCCTGCTTCCATATAATTTCCACACCTTTTTAAATGAGTATATACGACTCTTGGAATGGAACAAATAATAAACCCATTAAAATCCCCGCAACGTTTCCTGTTAGGAGGTACACGGTATGTTCTCACGGTCACTCATTTGGTGTGCCTGAGCTGACTCACTGACGGCTGTACCTCCCTTACCAGGAAAACAAATCCGCCCTGTGTCACAGACTCCTTGCTGCTCAGAACTAGACTTCTAATCACTGCCTTTTGTCACCGTGCAATAAATGCTCTGCAGACCATCTCATTCGAGTCACAGTGTCCCTGGGGGTTAGCCTGGTTTTAATCCCACAGTAACTATCCTATTTTGAGTCCCAGTCTCATGTCCCAGACCCGGTGCCACGCAGTGTTCATAAAGGCGTCGGTAGATGCCTGGAAGAACCATGTGTGTAGAGAATCGCACCAGGGCTCACACAAGTCAAGGGACAAAGTCACCAAGCTAACTGGAAGTTGCAGAACCATAGTTTGAATTCAAACTTTTGTCTCGTTGCATTCATTTAGTCATCCTTCATTCATTTATTCATCAGTCATCCTCTCCTACATAACTAATGCATTTTCCTGTTTTAAAGGGTCGGATGCTTAGCGTGTTGACAGCTGTGTGCATTGTATGACGTGCTCAAGGGCACGTGCTCGGGGAAGTGTAGACTGCTAGGGATGTGCACCTCTCTTGCTGGGGACACAGGCCTCTAGTGACATGGGCTGTGAGTGTCTGCCTTCCATGAGTGGTAGGTCAGGGCTCTGCTGAATAGCACAGGGGCCCCTCCCTCCATTTCCTCCCTCCTTTCCACCTTTCCAACTGCCCTCTGTCCCTCCTTCCCTTCCTCCCTCCTCCCTTCAGTACTCCCTTCCTTCCTTCCTTCCTTCCTTCCTTCCTTCCTTCCTTCCTTCCTTCCTCTCTTGGACAAGTATTTATAGAACACCATAAGCTGAGTGCTGCTGTAGGCATTAGGGAATAATTATGAACACGATAGAAAAGATCTATATTCTCATGGAGCTGGCTCCCAGAAGTCTCCAGAGCTGACTCATTTCATTTCTCTGCCCCTCGTGGACTTGTCTTTATATCATTCATCCATTCATTCACTCATTTAATTTTATTTTCTCTTCCTTCCTTTTTTTCTTTTAAAAAAATTTTTTTTTCTGTTTCCTTTGTTGAAATGGCATCGCCCTCTGACCTGGGTTTGGCTCTAAGTCACTGTGCTTTTCAAGGTCCATCTCTTTGTCCTTCTTGGCCATACTTTGCATACCTGTGATCTTTCTAAAAACTAAACCAATGTCACTCACCTACTTAAAATCTTCTGAGGATCTCCCATCACACCAGGAATAAAATTCCCAAATCTCACAGCATGGGCTGTAAATGCCAGGCAGTATTGGCCTAGCACAGTGTCTGGTACATAATAGATGTGCAAGTGCCCTAGGGCAGGGGCTGTTTGCTGCCCATCTTGGCATCCCTACGGTCTAGCAGTGTTGATGTGGATGCCAAGATTCCCATGCAAGGTCATGGGAGCTGAACACTACCCGGCTCCAAGAGTTGAGACTCCAAGAGTTGAGACAGACCATGAGACTTGTTACAGACCATGAGAAAGGTGCCCCTCGGAGCTGTGCGGGTCACAATGTCTGTGGCTGCGTGCAGCATTTCTGAGTAGACGGTAGCTCTCCTTACTGTCCTATTGTTGTTACCGACTGCTGACACTGCCTCGGGCCTTGGGGGTGGTGGAGTTGAGCTAGACCGTGGGTTTGGCTGGGCTGTCCATGCTGCCTGACAAGGCCCACTGTGACCTTGGCCAGTTTTGCCCTCATTTGATTGGATCCGGGTTGAGGGGACCTTTTCCTGGCACCATCTTACCAAACATCTCCTGCCCACCTTAACGGCCTGCTGCTGTGCCAAGAGGAAAGTGTGAGTATATGTATTCGTTTGCTATTGCTGCTGTGACAAATGACCACAAACCCCGTGGCTTAAGACAACCCAAACTCATTCTCTTACAGTTCCAGAAGTCAGCGTCTACACTGGGTCAGCAGAGCTGTGCTCCTTTTCGAGGCTCCGGGGAGAATCTACTTTCCTGTCTTTGCAGCCACTAAAGATCATCTGAGTTTCTAGCTCATGATCCCACATCGGTCTGACCTCTGTTTCCCACCCTAACCCCCTCTCTGACTCTGGCCATCCTGCAGTCTTCCTCGAGTAACCCTTGTAATTACACAGGGCCGATGCAGATTACCCAGAATGCTCTCCCCATCCTTTCTTTAATCTCACTTGCAATGCACTCTTGCCATATACGGCAACCTATTCCTGGGTTCTGGGAACGAAGGTGTGGCCATCTTAGGGCAGGGGAGCACTGTTTTGTCTATCACAGTACCTGCACCCCAAAGAAAACTCCCACTGGCTCTCTGACTCTAACCAGAGGTCTCCACAGCATGGTTCCCCTTTCCCACCACAATCAGATCCGCTCGAGGAAACAGTTCTGCAAACGGAACAAAGAAGCTTGTCTGAAATGCCAGTGGTCCAGGTTACCTACAGGTTTGAGATGATGAAAGTCTCTTCTATTGCAGATTCAAGGTGCTCTCTTCCATGAAATCTTCTGTGGACTGAGTGTAACCTTCCACCCCGGGTCACTCCCCTGGAGAATCTGACTCGGGGGTCTGGGCTGGCACGTGCTCATTCACACACTTCTGACTCGTACTCAAAGGGTTTCTTAGCAGCAGAAGAATTTGGAGGACCCTCTGGCCATACTCTGAATCCATACCCTGCCTCTCCGAACCCCTCCCTCCAGCTCGAGAGCCCCTGGAGGAAAAAGGGCAAGGATGAGGGGATGCATTTACGGGAGCCTACTGGATGTTGGACACCGGGCGACGTGTACACAATTTCATCTAATCCCCATGATAATCCAGAGGGTTGGCATCATAATCTCCATCTGACAGAGCGGGGGGAGGAGGTGCAGAGACTGGTGCCAGGGCCAAAGCTAGGAAAGCCTGGGTGCGTCCCAGCTAAGCCTCCTTCTCTTTCACTGCACAGAAAATGTGGCCAAGATTTCACTGGAATCTCGCCCTGGGGCCAACAGACATTGAACAGACTCACATGTCATGTACAATAAGATCTCTGACCACAGAGCCCACTGGAGAGAATCCATGGAACAAGCTGTTAGGAGGATGAGTGTGGCTAATGAAGACTGCCCATTTGTGGGGTGTCTGCTGAAACATGTCTTACTTTCCACTCAATTATTGTTTCCCTCTTATCCCAAATTATTGGATAATTGTGTCAATTTTCCACTTTAGTCATTGTGTTTAAACACAGCCACGGCTTCTGTTGCTCTCAAAGGAAAAATTGGACAACAAGCAACCAAGCAGAGATGGGACCAGTCATTATTCAGAGAAATAGAGGGGCTGGTAAATGATGTAATTTCAGCCAAACCCTGGGCCTCAATTTCCATTAATTGAAAAGCACTATTTGCAAATGGATAAAGAGGGAGTAATAGGTAGGAGCCTGATTAGAAATAATGGCAGGGAGTTGAGTTTCCCAGCCATGTACTCTAAATTTACTTGTGTTTTCTTAGAAAATGAAGGGAACAAATTGCAGAATAATATACCTTTGAAGCTAGCAGTTGCAGCCTCCTGGATGGATTTCAGAAGTCCTGGCATAATACAACCCTATCAATGCAAGTTCATCCAAACCAGGAGTATATGAAGAAAATAACTTTTGGGGCACCTGGGTGGCTCAGATCCCCGGTGGCACTTGGTTGAGTGTCCGACTCTTGATTCGGCTCAGGTCATGATCTCAGGGTCATGGGATCGAGCCCCCTTTTGGCAGGCTCCATGCTCAGCAGGGGGTCTGCTTGTCCCTCTCCCTCTGTTCCTCCCCCCCCCCACTCACACACACTTTGTCTCTCTCTCTCAAATAAATAAAAAAGATTTTTAAAAAGAAAATAATTGTGTACTACTTAGAAATAAACAAAGAAGGACTGCATACCCTTTTGCTATTATATTGGAACATTGTCTAACAGGCACACCCAAGGAGTACTTATTCCCTGACTTACTACTCACTATTGATTAGGGTCCAGATTCTGAAGATGCCTGTAATTTCTGAAGTTGACTGTTGCCTAGGAGAAATGTAAATGATTTCTTCCTCATGAAGAAGGCAACTACAAAGCTCAAGATTTTTTGACCTATAGGATGTTAACCAATTTTGTCTCCACTCTAGCTAATTTACTTTATACGAAATATATTCATTAATACGCACAAACACACACATGTGAAATAAGACTGTCAGATTGTGCATACATACATATGAGCTTGTTTTCTGTTTCTTGAGTTCTCCTTTGAACTCACCCTGCTATCTTGCTGGTTTCCACATTAGTGGGCTAAATTTGTCTTGGACACATGTTCACTTTACATTTTCTAAGAGTCATCTTTCAACTTTTTGAAATATTCCGACAGATAGAAGAGACCTGTTCAAGCATAGGGCCAGGCAAGCGAACGACTGCAGGAAACAGGGTAACGCAATAAAGACGGGGGTGGTGTTGGAATGATCATGCAGAGAATATTTCCAGCCCAAAACTCAACGACTTATCAATTTTAGCAGAGAGTTGCCAAGGAGGATTGCCATCAAAGTATTATCATCTGATTTTCCAAGAGAAGACAAGAATCTGAATTCTTATGTGAAATTTCTTTTGCAATCCCAAATGACAGAGTAGAATGGGCTAAATTCTTCCCATGACTCATCAGTTTGTAACGTCACCTCTAGTCCTACCACATCTACTCAGTACTTTTCCCTGCCTCCTTGCCTCCTTGTGTATCCTCAGAGTTTCACACTCTCAAGCTGGACCACTTACCTCCATTTCCACTACCACCATGTTGATCCATCCCACATTCTCACCTGGAACACTGCACTGCTTCCTAACAAGTGTAGCCACGGCCAATCTTGGCCTCTTCCAGTCCTTTTTCTATAATGGCCAAACTGTTGTCTTCAAAAAGCAAATCTAACTATGTCCCTCTCTCCTACTCAATGTTAAAACTATCCATGCCATCCCATTCCTTGTAGGATGAAGAACCAAACTCTTAACTTGGCCTTACACTAAGGACCAACCCTTCCCCAGCCTTGTTTCACAAAACCATCCTGGCTCATTTTGTCCTAGAAGTGCACTGACTAGGTTTGAATTCCAGAAACATGGCATGACCCATCCCACCACAAGACATTTGTACCTGCTTGTCCTATTGTCTGGAATTCCCTTCCCTGGTCCTCATTAACTTAGCTCCTACTATTCTTTTAGACCTAAATTAAGCAATCACTTCCTTTATTGAGACTTCTTTACTTGCTAAGAGTAGCAACAAATATGTAAGACTCCAACACCTTGCTTCACAGTTCATTCTAGACCAGAAGCCACAGTTTACATCAGAAGTTCATGAAGACATCTGAAAAGATGGAAATGCAAAGCACTGCTGAGACATTCTTTGTTTAGAAAGATAAGAGAGATGGTCATAGTATTTTGATCCATGTCTTACCATCTTGAAATTGCATTTCTGTTTGTTTTTTGATAGCACAAAGAACTTTCTACAATATTTCAAGATTCAGTTTTAAAATTGTCTTCAGTCCTATTGACTTGCAACTTTTAGACTATATGAATTTATTTACAGGAACGTAATTATTAGAATTTTTATTGGGGAAAATTATTTTGTTGATTTCATATGAGCTAATTTTGTCAAAAGAGGTTAAATTTGCCGTCCCTGTAATGGTGATCCTGCACCCTACACTCACTGATGTTATAATAAATTACTCCATATATATCGGATCACTCACTTTACATTAACTTACGTGCATTGTTTAAAAGCATTCATTGTAATATTAGAACGAGCTAGTAAAAAGTAAATGAAGGCCACTAACAGGTTAGTACAATGTCTTATCCCACACCGCACAATGTCCTCTATGGTCACCTTTATTGTTCTTTTTTTTTTTTTTTAAGATTTTATTTATTTATTTGACAGAGAGAGAGACAGCCAGCGAGGGAGGGAACACAAGCAGGGGGAGTGGGAGAGGAAGAAGCAGGCGCATAGCGGAGGAGCCTGATGTGGGGCTCAATCCCAGAACGCCGGGATCACGCCCTGAGCCGAAGGCAGACGCTTAACCACTGTGCCACCCAGGTGCCCCTACCTTTATTGTTCTTAGACTTACCTGCTGTAACATTATATTTGATTAGAACACTATGCCCCAAACGTGAAAATAAGGTCAAGAGAGTACAGCAAATAGTCACGGTGTCATCACGGGGTATTGTTAACAAGTGTGTCTAAGGATTATTTAATTATCTAGCAGAATTTACCCCCATTTTGTTGTGAAACTTGACAGTTCTGTGTGGCATTTCCTGTTCACTTGCCAACTTCCTCTAGTAATGATGCAAGTAATTTCTGTCCAGTAGTAAGAGAGAACCTTTAGAGGTCATGGTTTTAGTATCCGTAGAATCCTGGTTTTGTTGCTCTTCCGACGATGTATTTCAGGCTGGACTTCCTGGGGACCATTTTGCCCACCACAGGTGGAAAGCTTTGACAAATGTGGTCAAGTAGCAACAAACAGAACCAGACCAGAGTTTAGTTTTATCTGGGGTGGGCTTGATCCTGGGGCTGCCCTATTATTTGGGCCAATACGTTCCAGTTTATTTATTTGCAGTATTATTTTTAAATTTTTGTTCAATTATATTAAGCTGGCCACCTACTTGCAATAACGACTTTTGACTATTACAGACGGAGCTAAGGATGGTAGAAAATTTTATTTTATTTTTACTATTATTATTATTTTTAGATTGAAATATTGTTTATTGGCAGGTCTGGAATCTTCCTGGATGCCCTGAGGGGTGAGATTTATGGGGAGCCTATTGTTTTGCTTTTTAAGCGAGATAAGTCATCAGCTGCTTCTCAACAATAGTCAGAAAAATTACCTTGACTCAGATCTTCATTGTTCTGTGAGGAATTATTGGATGTTCTCTGTTAGTCACAGAAATGCAAATGAGTAAGTGTCCTTTGTTGCAGGGGCAAGAATATGCAAAGCTGATCACTAGAGAGGGAACAGAGGGGTGTTATTACCTGCGGAAGGGGTACAGGCAAATCAAGGCCGTGTCGAGGGCAATGCAGGGAAGTAAAGTGTAAGTCAAAGGACGGACCCGTCCGGTTACCTGCTCTTAGCATTTTACTGAGGAGGCAGGAAAGAGTTAAGTGCTTTTCTCCTACAAATGGATTATTTGGTTTTCCAGAGAATGTAGCACTCGGCTGTCAGACTGTCATGAGGTTGTTTAATGCACAGGTGTACTGTGAAACCGGCAGAAGGAGGCGTCACTCCAGGCTGCTGCCTCAGGACCTCATGCTTACAGCCCCCTCGAGAGCCACATTCACCCCACACGCTCACACATATGCACACTTTTTGGTGCCATGAAAGCAGTTACTGTGGGGACTACATTAAGCCACTCACACAATCCACACTCAGGACGGACGTCACAAATGAGTCAAGTTACTGTTTGCCAACGTACCTTTCCAGTCCACATTAAGGTTAAAACAATTCATCGAACCTATACTGGCCTGTTCATTGTCAGTAAGTTAAATGAAATGGTTGACATATGGTTACACTATGTTTGTATGAGACCCGCCATTTTACTTTTCTAAAATAACATCCTGAAGGGGCACCTGGGTGGCTCAGTCAGTTAAGCTTCTGACCCTTGATCTCAGCTCAGGTCGTGATCTCAGGGTCGTGAGTTTAAGCCCTAGTGTAAGAGTTTAAGCCCTACTGGGCATGGAGCCTACTTAACAAAAATAATATCCTGTAAAAATATCCTTTCACAGTTTGGGAAATCATACACTGAGATGCCCTGAGAAGCCCTGTGGATTCACCTGACAAGGTTGGTAAAGAGCCAGTTGCCAGAAAAGAGCATGGTAAGCCCAGATGCATGTTTTCTTGGCTTCCAGAGGTGATTCCAAGTGGCAACAGAACTCTGCTGACCCTTGCTTCAGTTTATTTTCCTCTCTTCTACTTGTGTCTTGTTTTGGGTTCACTGATCGCCCGTGAGGTCATTTCCCATCAGGTGCAGCAATGACTGGGAATTTGGCTTTGGGTCTGGCCATTTGGTGCTCTCCGCAGAGGAACTGATGGAGTGCCGAGATGTGTTCTCCGTTGGGTGAGAAATGACAGAGAATCCGGGTTTTCGTCTTCAGTTTGCATGCTTCTATTTGTCTACGTGGACTCAGACCGACTTCAGTATTTTTTGCCCACTGGGAAGGAGGACTGCTCTTGAAATCTGGATGGGTGAGTGCTGTGTTTCTGTGTGTCTTATTCTGTGGCTGAAACTGAGGCTCAGAGGTCTCTGCGTCTATTTGTCTAGAATCCAGAAAGCCCTTGAATTGTCATGATGTGAATGGTTTATGCTTTCTCATGTCCAAATGGTATTAATAAACCAGATTATGAGGTCTCTCATTAAAATTAAAGGTATTCTGTTCCGAACGGTTTATCGAGCTCAGAAAGTGCTTATATAAATTAAAATAGTGAATATTCCTAAAATTCCCAGAAAGTAAGACAGGTGAACTTCTAATACTTGGAAGTGTCCTAGAACTTAGAGAAAAAACCTTACCAAAGCTAACTCAGAAATGTTTCAAGAATG
The DNA here is from genome assembly GCF_023065955.2 of Ursus arctos. NCBI lineage: Eukaryota > Metazoa > Chordata > Mammalia > Carnivora > Ursidae > Ursus > Ursus arctos. The sequence continues at coordinate 82,343,262 of NW_026623078.1, read as the reverse complement.
TAAGGAAAAGATAGTTTATCATGAACTGCAATCCACATTATGAGCTCAGTTTGAATCTCCTTCCGATTTTGTCATAATCTAGAGCCCTTTGATTATCTGCAGGAAGATCAACACTTTCTTAGAGTAAATAAATGGAAATTGATTTGTATCTTGAATAACAAGGGTATTTGCTGTTTTATTATTGTTCAATATCTGAAGAAGCTTCCACTTTCAAAAAGCAAACTCAAATGGAAATGTCTCGCCTTCAAACCATTTAAGGTGGGGGCGCCTGGGTGGCTCAGTTGGTTAAGTGTCTGCCTTCAGCTCAGGTCATGATCTTGGGGTCCTGGGATAGAGCCCCATGTTGGCTCTCTGCTCAGCAGGAAGCCTGCTTGTCCCTCTTCCTCTGCCCCTCCCTCTAGCTCATGCTCTCTCTCTCTCTCAAATAAATGAATAAATAAAATATTTAAAAAACTGTAGGAGACTCTTAACTCTAGGGAACAAACTGAGGGTTGCTGGAGGGGCATTTGGTGGAGGGGGTGGAGATGGGGTCACTGGGTGATGGGCATGAAGGAGGGCACTTGACGGAATGAGCAGTGGGTCTTATATGCAACTGGTGAATCACTAAATTCTACCTCTGAAACTAATAATACACTATAGGTTAATTAATTAAATTTAAATTTTACTAATCTTTAAAAAAAACAAAACAAAACAAACCCAAACCCATTTGAGATGCAGATCCCAGTAGTCCGCTAACAACTTTTTGATGCAAATACCACTTAAGTTTTAATAGAGATGGAATACTACTTCTCTCTAAAATATATCATTTCTTTTATTTATCGGGTAGAATAGGCAACCCTGAGTATTTGAGAAGTTAATATAAGGTGTCACCTCTCACAGGAGCTGTCTAATTACTAGTGACAAAGCCCTGAACCCGTGTTTTCAGCAAAAAGCCGCCTCTGTGGGGGGCAGTGCTCAGAGTCATTCCACAGGGAAATCCACTGGGGCACGTAGAGTTGACGTCCTTGTGGGTGGAATTAACAGACGAAAACAGGATGCCAGTTCAATGAGAATTTTCAGACACCTTTTTAGGACAAGGGTTTCCTAGTGCACTGAGTCATAGTCGAACCAAAAATTATTTCTTGTTTGCCTGAAATGCAAATCGAACTGGTATCCTCCCTTTTATTTGCCGTATCTGGCAACCTTACTCTACAAGAAGGCCGGTCCTGGGTTTCTTCAGGGTGCCTTTGACTCCTTCCTTTTCTTCTTTTATTGTATTTTAGTTTTTTATTTTAGAGAGAGAGAGAGCATGAGTGTGATGGGGAGGGGCAGAGGGAGAGAGAGAGACTAAGCAGACTCTTCACTGAGCACAGAGCCTGATGTGGGGCTCGATCGCATGACCCTGAGATCAGGACCTGAGCTGAAATCAAGAGTCTGTGCTTAACCGACAAAGCCACTCAGATGCCCCAACTCCTCTCTTTTCTTTAACTGCCACCCCCCACATCCGGCCTGTTATTTCTCCTGAGATAACCAAAACCGGCCCCTCTGCCCCTACTCTCGGTTGGGCCCTTATCAGCTTTTGTGTCCTAGGGTGACACCACGTGCCAAGGGGCCTTCTGCCCCCAGTGTCTGCTGAGCTCCCTCTCCCACAGAGTCAGCACGGGTGTGAGCGCAGAGCACCTTGCAGCATAATGGGGGAGTTTCTCTCCCTGAAGATCGCAAACTCTGCACCTGTCTCTCCTCGTATACAGCAGGTGCTAAATAAGTAACAGAAGATCTGATTTTGATATTTCCTTATACCCTCAGCTGAATAGCAGGTCTCTTGCTTTCTAAAAGCAGCGCTGGAACAATTGGTCACGTGATTTCAAATCTGTTCCACACACTCCAGGGGAGATGCAATGATGTGTCAATTAAACGGTTGATTATGCAACGAATATATAATTTTCATATTCATAAAGCAATCATCTATTATTAAGATTTCTTCTCCATTTAAATAAAAAGGATCCTTTAGGTAGGATGTTAGTAAATTACTTTTACATCAGAAGAGATGGTATGTGTTTCCTTTTAAACATCAAAATCCTAACTGGAGCGTTCACAGGTCCCAAAGACGCATTTGTGTGAAAACTGCTGTTTGTGGAAGGGTTTGGGTTTCGTGGGCAAGCATGAAACCTGCCTGGGCAATGAACATCACAGGTCACACACGCAGGGAGTGGAAGCTTTGGAAGGGCTTCTGCATCTCTGAGTCCTTTTGTTGCTTGGAAGAACCTGAAGGCAGGCGATAGTGAGGTCACTGTCCTCACTCACAGATGCTGTGACAGAGGAGGGGGTCGAGCAAGTCCCTCTAGGTCACAAAGCCAGTGAGTGGCACCCCAGGGTCAGAGAGGCCTGGGGAGGGAGGTTGGGGTGAGGGTCCTTAGCAGGGCTCAGCCTCCCAGTGCCTTGGGGTGCCTGGTCACCCAAAGCGTCATGTCTCCCCTCGGTATAAATGAGAGGATTGCACAGGACTGGTGAAGCACGAGGTCTGTTACTTATAAAAGGGCTTGACACGTGTTCTTGATCACTACTGCAATCAACCCTGACTTCTGAGAACCTCATCTAGCAAAGTTCCCTTTGACGCCCACTGTTTTCTGAATCTCAGCACAGTCTGACCTAGAGGTGAGCTTTGCCCTGGTCCCATGCGTCTCTGGCCTGCTGATTGCCCACCCTGCTTCTCCTGGTCTGTGCTTGGCTGCCTCTGCCCAACCTGCTTGGACCTGAAGGTGTGCACTCAGATCTCAATGTAAAGGGGAGCAAGCTGGTGGGGGGGGCAACTCCACGGTCCCATCACCTCTCCCTCCACATCAGCAGATTTCCATCCCTCCCTCCGCCATCGGTTATACCCCAAAGACCCCAGAGAGTGAGGCCAAAGTAGTCAGATAAATTATTCTTTCCGGGATGGACATATGGACGGACAGATGGATGTGTCAGGAGGAAAGATGGATGGATGACTGACTGCTAAAATACACAAAAGTCTAAAATACAAAATTTAAGGTTGTTTGAAGTGCCGGGGAGCAAGAATCCCCTGTCCCCTCGAGGTCCTTCCAGCAGGACTAGGAATACATGAGACAGAGTGACAGAAGAAAATACAATTCAGTTCATACATTGGAGGAATCCACACAGACAGGGAAATTGTGAAGACAGGCAGGCAGAAGGAGGTGCATACATCATTCTGAACTCAGGAGAAGGGAGCAGGGATCTGGGACTTCAAAGAGAAGGAACGCAGCTTACAGGAAGATGAAAAACAGTCAACATTTGGTAAACAAATATGTGCGGGGCCCCTCGGGAAGCGTGGGACAAGAGGACTCGGTCCACAGGCCTTGCTAGTCCTCCCTGCCTGCAGTACTTAGCTCCCATCCCAGTGGAGTTATCTGGGTGACCGCTCTCTTCCTGGAGCAGGCCCCTCCCCCCCCAAATCCTTTTTAGGCAGCAGACGGGAGGTATAGCGCTTTCCCTGAATCTGCTGGGTTTCAATGGCCTAACTCAAAATCATCTTCATGGCAAAGTGGACCGTCTTGGGGCTGCCTGCCCTTGGCCCCTACAGAATCAAGGAGATTTTAAAAAAACATTGAACCACACTTATTTTTACCTGATGACATAAAGAACCATGTCCTGTAGGATATTTAGAAAGCGTGGCAACAATAGAGAGAATCACCTCCACTTCCAACCCGCAATGCCCATCTTGGTTCTGTATATTTTCAGGGTGTTATTTATTTATTTTTTTCTATGAGTTTTGTCCAGAAAAGGAATCATGCCATAAAATTCTTATAAAATCTATTTTCCATTCTACAGAATGTGTTCCTTTATTTTTAAACACATTTAAAGCACGTAGTGATGGCTGATGAATGGCTTGTCACCTTCCCTGTATTCAACCAGTCCCCTCTATCTGCACCTTAAAGTGTTCTCCCCCAGTTGGTGTCATGCAGTCAGGGCACTGGGTGGGGCGGGGGCGCTCCCGTTGCCGGACAAAGGTTAGTTAGCTCTGAGTTTACTGCACAGTGCACCTCACCCTGAGAATTTGCAGGTTGGCTTGGGAACAGACCCCTCACTCTTTCACGCTCCCTGCCTTATCAGAATCAGGGGACATCTTGAGAAGCAGTTTGAAAGTTGCTTCATAAATTTGGTCTTTTCTGATTTATCTTGAGATCAAATGATGTGCCCGGGATAGAACAGCTTGTGGTGCCTCGTTAGGTGTGTGCACACGCAGGTGTGTGTGGGATGATACGGCAGTCTAGTTCCAATAAATAAGCAGCTATCTGCCAAACAGCAAGCAGGAAGGGAGCAGAGGCACGGAGGCATGACGAGATAGAGGGGGTTTGATCAATGGCGAGCTGCCCGGTGTGTCTGGAGCACAGGCAGCCTCGCGGAGGTGGTGTCACGGGAGCCACGTTTTCAGCTGCCTGGGCTGCCATGCTAAGCACTTTGAACTTTACCGTGCCCCAGAGCACTCACCCTCCTAATAATAATTAGCATGTGTAATGCGATTCCCAGTTCCTGGAGTGCATCCTTCACTCCCTCGGTTGTCCTCCCAGCCGTGCTGCACTGCGGGATGGGCTCGTCAGCGGACTACGCAGCCAAGAAATGACCAGAGCCCTTCTTCTGAATCCTCTTCAGTTGTCCCCGGGGCTGAGTGAGCTGCCCTCTGGTGGGCCTCCGGCAGTCTTCCATAATTTGCTCACGGACTGGTGGCCCCTGCAAGATGCCGAGGGCTCCTGTGTTCCCAGAGGCAACCACGGCGCAGGGACCAGAGCACCCTCTCCGTTTGATACAGGAAAAAACACGCATGGACGTGATATTTCCTCCTGCATTCTTCAGGTGGAAACAGGCTCCCACCCACACACTCGCTGAAATCAACATGTCAAATCCGTCTCCATCCATCACTCCATGCCTCCCTTCCTGCGGTGGCAGGGATGTGGCTTTGGCTCTGCAGCGGTGTGAGGGGAGAGGGCATGGCCAGGGGTTCGTGCACCCAGATGTAGGTCCTGTGTACATTGCCTTACAGACCTCTGTCGCTGGGGAGGACCTACATGCCCAGTCAGTGTATTCCTCACGTTCACAGGATGCCCAGTGCGACAAAGTCACTGGTCCTGGAAGGGGACCAGAGATGCCCTGGTCCTGGACAGAACTGCAGTTCTACACGCTCAGCCCATTACCTCAAGAGCAACCGGGAGGCATGGAATCCTATCTTCGCCCCGAACCTGATAGATAAGGAGGGCACTTCATGGAAGGCAGTACGGTGGGCCTTGGGAAGAAGGGGGCGGGAAATATCCTGGGAGCTGGCGGAGGGATTAAAAAGACCCTGTGTCTAAGGATTGTGCATTATAAACTCAAGACAAGACACACAAGGAAGGTGTTTCAGAGTCTTTTCTTCTTCTTCTTCTTCACGTGGAGAGGGTATAGAAATCAAACCCAAGGCTGGTTTGCTTGTCCCTCTCAAAGAAAGGATTCCTAGCCACCAAACTCTATTGTGTGTACCATTGACTGGAGGCCCACCCACCTCACACAGAGAGAGGGTCAGTGCCCACGGGCCCATCCTGGTTGCATTCGCCCCTACACCCATGTCTGAACAAAGTCCTGTGGGCAGGTGGGAGGGCCTGATTCACTCAGTGCTCATGGCTTGAGCCAAAGCGACTCTCTGCAGAGAAAGGCACATGGGTTCTCTTCAACCAGAAGGTTCCTGTGGGCACAGCCTGCTCCTGGAACAGTGTGATCTCCTCTCTGGGGCATGTGCAAAGGGCCAAGTGTGAGGGGCTTCTGCTATGGACATTACACATGTTCAATACAGGAAATTGATCCAACTCCAGACATAAGGCACAGTTGCAACCATGCTGTGACCATAATAGTTAATATTTTCTGAGCATCTTCTCTGTGCTTCTTTGCATCAGAATCTGCTAAGTACCTAGTATGGGCTGAACCGTGTCCCTCCAAAATCCATATGCTAGAGTCCTAACCCCAAATGCTTCGCAACTTGACTGCGTCTGGTGATAATGTCTTTAAAGAGGGAATTAAGTTCAAATGAGGTCACTAGGACAGACCCCACCCCAACACGACTGGTGTTCTTACGGGAGGAGGAGCTTGGGACACACACACGGGAAGGGGGGCGGCCATGTGAAGGCACGGGGGCGGCGGGGGGGGAGGGAGACGCCATCTACAAGCCAAGGAGAGCCGCCGTCAGAAGAACCAACCCTGCCGACGCCTTGATCTAGGACTTCAGCTTCCGGGACTGAGAGAAAAGACATTCCCGTTGTTTCCGCCCCAGTCTGTGGTGCTTTGTTACGGTGCCGGAGCTGACCCACGCGGCCCTTTACCAGTATCGCCCCAGTTCATCCCCATGAAGTGAGAAGGAGGCCGAGGTGAAATAAACACAACAGAAGGGTGGCTTCTGGCTCAGTGGGGACATGGAAGTTCTCTTGACTTCTCCGGGCCTTGCTTTTTACATCTATTACAAGTAAGAACTGTAGAATGCTTACGTTTGAGGAACACATACCACAGTAGCCCCGCATAGCAGGAATATAGCGATGAGCATTGAAAAATGAAGGCATTGGGGGCACCTGGGTGGCTCAGTTGGTTGGGCGTCTGCCTTCGGCTCAGGTCACGATCCTGGGGTCCTGGGATCGAGCCCTGCATAAACATCAGAAGGGAGCCTGCTTCTCTCTCCGCCCTCCCCCTGCTTATGTGTTCTCTCTCTCTCTCTCTAGCTTGCTCTCTCCCAAATAAATAAATAAAATCTTTAAGAAAAAATGAAGACCCTGGGGTAGAGAGGAGTTCGGAGCCTACTTAGGAGCGCACAGCTGGGGCATGGCTGTACTAGAATTCACGAGCAGCCCATCGCAGGGGCTGGGCTAGCTCAACAGCATCTGGCGAGGGGCCCTGACGCTCAGGCCCCTGCCCTTGGGCTCTCTTCTGCGGGACCCTGTGGTGTTCCCTCCATTGCTCCTTACAGACAAGGTGGTTCAGGACATGGGCAGCCCCAGGGGATGCTGAGCTAAGCAAGGTCTTCAGGGAGCCCTGAGCCAAATGGAAGCAATTCAGCAAGGTTAACCTGACGTTCCAGCCTGGAGACGGGCCCTTTGTCACTGGTTCTGGGGGAAGCACCGTGGTCCTCATGCAAAGATTACAGGAGAGCAAATCGGGGGTCAGGGCTTAGTCCCAGCTCCAGTGTTCACTGGTTATGAGGTTTGAATCAAGGAACACTACTTCTTTGCCCACAGGGTGACTGGACTTGTCTCTTCCAGGAGGCTTTGGGGAGAACAAAATCAAGAGAAGATTATGGATACAAAATCATGAGGTAAATGCCTTTTCTTTTTCAAAAAGCTCTGCCATGGCAAGTGATGTTTGTGCCTGGCCAGACCTCTTAAGCTCCGTGCTCAAGTTTTGTTTGGTGTAAAATGGGGATGATGATATCTAACTCATAAGTGGCAATGGGGACCAGAAAAGATGTTAACTGTGAAATGCTTTACTTAGGTTTTGCAAGTACAGGAACTAGATGCATCAAGAATCAGGAGCCTGCTTGTTGGAGGGAGGGAGCATAGGGACGAGGAAGGGAGACTCACACTGTGAACAAGCAGCTGTGCCAGACGAGACGACCTCCATGACCACAAGTGTCTCTGTGTCTGCACAGTGACCATACATACTGTAAACCCGCAGAATCACCATTTTCAATGAATCCACCTTACGTGAACCCCCGAGAAGACACAACCCCACTTATTCTGGCTTGTGCTGGCTCCAAGGCTCTCTCTCCACCCAAAGTCCTGCTGTTACTCTGGGAGGATCCCATGTCCTAGGAATGACTTATCCACTTCTTGGCTTCTCTAGCAGGGTTGGGTAGTGGTGACATGTCCAGACTTTGGGATCAGAAAGAACTGGGTTCAAATCCCATCTGAGACAGGTCCTCGCTGAGCACCGTGCTCCACCTGTCCAAGCATCAACTTTTCATCTGTAAAGTGGAGATACATGGGGATTCAGGTCTTTGCCCTGAGGTGAGGACTAAATTGCACAATGTATGCAAATTCTCAAATACCCTGCAGGGCAGGAGGTCAGAGCAAATAGAGGAACACCTCCAGGGCAGTTGGTTCTGTGCAGCACTGCCCCTCACCCCCGGCTCACGTCATGTCCCTGCCCATGATGTTACAAGGACTGAGCCTCAACCTGACTCCACCCCAGGCACCTCCAGACCCAGGCATCTAATCACACCTGTTCTTTCTGATCGCCAATCTGTCTGGCTCCCTCTCTCCCTCCTTCCCTTTACTATAAGTATTTTTACTTCAGTTTCACAGACCTCTCCAGCTCCGAGCTCTCGCGCTCCTTTCCAGCCTGTCATGACCCTTTTCTTCAACCGCTGTCATGTAATCACCCTTACTTCATAGACCCCAGAGCCCCCTCCCCCCACTACAGCCCCCTGGAAACCAAGCCCAGCACAGTGACCTGCCTTCATCCCATCACATCAAGCCAACCCTATTCTCCTTCTCCTCCACCTTTCCACCTTTCCTGTTTTCCTCAAGCCCTAATTCCAAACCTTCCTTTCCAGGTGGGCAAGCCTACTTTCTGTTTCCCAAAGAAGAGAAAAACCATCAGGCAAGAGTCCCTTCTGCTTCCACTCTCTATCGTCTTTCAATATACCCCATTGTCTTGTATTTCCATCCTGTCTCTGAACAGCAGAAGTGTTCCCACTTGTCCATCTAGCTGCCCACCAAGCGCTAGAATCACCTCCTTTTGCCCCGGCAGGGACCTCCTCTCCTTCCTTTCCTTTCTCTCCTTTATCTGCAGTCTCCCCTTTATGGTGGTTTCCTTTCAGTCTACACACAGGCTCAATCCTGAAACCAATCCCTCCTCCATCCCCGGGGCTCCACTAGTGATTCTACTCTTCTCTCTACCAACTGAATCAATAATTAAGACTCTTCCCACAAAGAAAACTTTAGACTCCTCCCACCAATGATTTTAGTCAAGTTAAATGTTCAAGAAACAGATTACTGTTAATATTATATAAAATATTTCAAAGAAGAAAGGGGCGATGACACAACTTAATTTTTTTATGAAGTTCTTTCCTTCTTTCTTTCTTTTTCATTTTATTTTATTTCATCGTGCTAAGTGTAGTCTTTAATCCCCAACACCTATTTCCCCCATCCCCCCCCCACCTCTCCTCTGGTGACCACCAGTGTGTTCTCTATAATTAAGAGTCCGTTTCCTGGTTTGCCTTTCTCATTTTTTCCTTTTCTTTTTCCCTTGCTCATTTGCTTTGTTTCTCAAAGTCCACATCTGAGTGAGATCATGTGGTATTTGTCCTTCTCTGATTGGTTTATTCACTTAGCATTATATTCTCCAGCTCCATCCATGTCATTGCCAGTGGCAAGATTTCATTCTTTTTTTACCGTGGGATAAATATTCCAGGGCACACCTTACTTTAAAAGGGTGGTATAACCTTGATTCTACAACCAAACAAGGTTGGTAGAATCAAGGAAAATTTTATTCAAATCTTATTAATGAGCATAATGAAATAATCTAAGTAAGACATTGGCAGTCTGGAGAGGACAGTATATACAAAAAGATGGTACATTGTGACCTACTGGGGTTTATTCCAGGAATGCAAATTTCCATCAATATTATGGAACACAGTAAGGTAACCTACTCTGTTAACAGAAGTGAAGAGAAAAATCACTTCTTTATCACAACAGACATAGAAAAGAATATTTCATAATATTTCAATAACCATTTATTCCTTTAAAAGTTTGATAATAAATACAAGAGTAGAAGAAAACTCCAGTAAGTGGGTAATTAATGAGTATCTACAGATAAAATAATGGAATGATGTATACAGTACTAACTGTTCAAAAGCATTCTCTCTAAAACGAAGGTTAAGGCAGGACCACCCACTACCATGCCTCTATTCTAGGTTCTGCGGGAGAACTCAGCCAGGGAACGATGACATCAAAGAGGAGTAATTTGTATAAAACAGGAAAAGGAAGAATTATAACTATTATTCACAGATTGTACAACTTTCTACGTAAGAAATCCAAAGAATCTATAGACAAATTATTAGAATTAGGAAGAGATTATAGATATCTGGCCAGTAAACAACATTGCTATAGCCAATTGAATTTCTATAGGCTGATAGTTAGAACGTGGGAATTTCAAAGGGATACATTTAAATTAGTAACAGGTATATAAATTTACATAGGTCTAAATCTAACAAAATATTTGCAAGTGACTTAATAAATAATTGTAAGGTTTTATTGCAATGGAAGACTGAAAGAAATGCAGTCATTTTCATAAACATGTCAGTGACTCCAAACTGCTCTATGGATTTGATGTAATTCCAGTAAAGAACCTAAATGGCCTTGTCACAAAGCTTAACAAAACCTGGGATTTAAACGAAGAGAGAAATTTTGGTCCCATTCCTTTCAGATGCCTACAGTCTGTGTTGTCAAGAATAGCTGATATACTCCGGAAGAAGAATCAGGTGCGTGGCATTATCCTACTAGATAAAAAAGTTCGGTGTGAAGCCTAACTATTATAAAGGGTGGCATAGTCTTGTTAAGAGGGAAAAGAACACTGTATCAGTGGAGCACCATGGATTTCCCAGAGCCAGTCCCCTCCCCTTGTCTACAACACAGCTGGTGTGGCAGATAACTGGGGGCATGGAGGGATGGGGCTGGACAATGAACAGAGCTGGGTAAGTGGGTGGAAAACTTAAAGGTCAAAAGCAGAGACATACAATTTAAAAAATGGTAATATAAGGGCACCTGGGTAGCTCAGTCAGTTGAGTGGCCAACTCTTGATTTCAGCTCAGGTGATGATCTCAGGGTCGTGAGATCGAGCCCCATGTCGGCCTTCCTGCTCAGGGGGGAGGCTGCTTGAGGATTGTCTCTCTCTTCCTCTACCGCGCCCCTGCTTTCTCTCTAAAATAAATAAATACATCTTTAAAAAAAAGAAATAATAATATAGCAGAGGGTCTTAGTGGCCTCAAGATAGAAAAGTGTCCCTAGCCAATGTTAGAAAGACCAAAGATAGAGAAGGAACGGTAAACTTGGCATGAGTGACACTGTGGAGACGTGTATAAGCAAGAGCCGCAGGTCATGAGAACTGATAGACAAACGAAGAATTCCTACAAACCCGTAAGACAAAGCTAGGTGATCCAATAATAAAAATCTGCAAAATAACAAGCATTTTAGATAAAAGGAAGTAAGCATCTCTAAAGATCTGAACATCATTAGTCATGAGACATGTGCAAATTAAAACCAGTTCTGAATGAGATGCCATTTCCAAATCCATCAGGTTGGCAAAATTGCAGCCTGACCTTACCAGGTGTTGGAAAGATGTGCCGCCGTGGGACCTCCTGTACCCTGCTGAAGCAAGTAGAAAATGATGGGCTCGTTTTGGAAAATAATGGGGTACTACCTAGTAAAGTAGGACTCTATAACTCAGCAATTGTCCTAAATATAGAGAAAAACTGGCACGGGTATACCAGGAGATGCATACCTGGAATGTTCATGACTATTCTTGAGTATCCGAATCTTCATAGCACCCTCATTGGGAATAATGCAAACACACGCACACAGGAGTGACTCAAATATCCCTCGGTAGTAGAAGGTCTGAATCCCTTAGTGGAAACCCGCGGTATTCTCTCTTTTTTTAAAATTCTTTTTTATTTTTTTAAAGAGAGAGCACAAACAGGGAGGGGCTGAGGGAGAGGAAGGGAGAGAGTGTTAAGCATACTCCACGCTCAGGATGGGGCCCCACGTGGGGCTCCATCTCACGACCCTGAGATTACAACCTGAGCCGAAACCAAGATGTATCCATAACCAAAGGAGCCACCCAGGCGCCCTGAAACCCACTGTATTCTTAAAGGAATACCTGTAACTTCACTCCTGTTACTAAAATAACCACACGATGCCCTTTAAGAGATAGTATATGTGTTATCATGTACAGAAAGCGTGGGAGTTAATACACAGAATTCAGCATAAGGTCATCTGGTGGGAGAAAACAGAGGGATGGGATCGGGACGGAGATTGGGAAAGGACAAAAGGGATATGAGCAATGTTCTTTTCCTTAACTGGATTGGTTACATGCACTTTTTAAAAATCATTATTATTATTTTTTAATGAACACGCGTGCTTATACTTTCTCTGCGTGTGTATATAATGTATGTGTATATATTTTTTAATCTGCTTAATATGAAAAAAAAAACCCTTAAAACGAAAGGAACAACATTCTATCAAGGGAGAAAACGCTGGGATCAAATAAGAGTAGTATATTGAGCTGAGTTTCATGTTCAACTTCTCTGTGTTCATGCAACGCAGCAAAAGCATGAAGGGGATGGAATGAAGGTCTGGTGACCCAGGAAGGGCCAAAATCAGAGGGGATCTTAGTGGTTTTCTTGGAAATCTTGTTCATTACAGAGATGAGGACACTGAAGCTCAGTGAGTCCCAGTGATTTTTTCCAAGGTCACAGAGCTCTTTACTTGCAGATTCAGTCCTAGAAGCAAGGCTTGTGGCTCCCCGCCTCTATTAGTCTAAGGATGTTATCACCTGGTCACTGAACCTCTTGCATCCCCTCACAGGAATCTGAGAAGGAAGGTGAGCCAGCACGAGACTGCAGGAGTCGGGCAGAAAATGTGCCTAAGATGAAGGGGGTGTCCGGTAGGAGCCAGGCCCGTGCTGGGCACTTGTGCACGCCGGTCATTGAATCCCTCAGAAGATCCCACGAGGGGCAGCGTTCACATCCTATTACACAGAGGAGGAAACGAGTCTCAGAGAAAAGGGGATGGAACACGCTCAAGATAAATTCTTCCCCATTATAATTCACCAGGGGAAGGCCTTGGAACAGGGCCTGGAGTTTCTGCCAACAGGAGTGATATTGAAGTCCCAAACACTTCGATTAAGAGAAGTGAGAACGCCCTGGCCGACTCCCAAGGCTGTGTCCTTTAGAAAAGGAAGGATTTGTCCCCAAAGTGCTACTGTACATTTAATTTAATGATTCGCCAACTTAAAATGATGGAGATTAATTTTATATAGGTAGGTGTGTCCCTCATTGCATCGAAGAGTGGTATCTCCATTGTACGCTCTGGAAGGGTATTTATTTGTTAATGTCATTACACTCTCTCCGCTCAACGGTCCCCACTTTTTTTTCCAGAGTTGCTGACATTCTAAAACACAAATGATTTATTTGTTACCAATGAACTTCTTTTCTCGGTAGTGATTCTAGCTTTTCTCAGCAGTAAAGTAATGAGCATCATTAAGTGTGGTAAGTAAACGTAAATCCTGCGCCCAGAATTCCATCAGTCATTCATTATGGAAACCTTCCTTAGGAGTAGTCAGAGTCGGTTGGAGGAGGTCATGGGGAGGTCATGGCCACACATTGACCTGAGAGCTGGCTGGCCCCCAGCAATCAGACAATCAGAGGCTTGTCCCCTCCTTTGTGTTTAGAATGTGCCCCACCCCTCCTCCCACAGTGGAGCTGTTTTCAAGGCCTTGAGAAACAATGTGGTGTTGCCACCCTTGGATGATATGGTGATTGAGACTTCCGAAGGCTTCTTTATAAACTTGGAAGATCCTGGTGGTCAGAGACAGAGATCTCCTGGTCCTTTGGCCAAGACAAGCCTTGTAAGTAAGTCCTCCTGTTATCCAACCTGCCACCTGCCCGTCTGGGAGTGGCCTGCCCCTTCCTTCCGTATCTCCCTGTCCTCTGCCTGGAGGGCAGTTCGGATGTCTTGGGAAGCTCCTGAGGTTTCCAGCCAACAGGGTAGCAGTCCTGTGGGCAGACCCTCCGACCATTTGCTCAGGGTCAAGCCCAGGCTCTGGGCTTCAGTTCCCTCCCTCATCTGTGTGTGGGGGGGGGAGTGATAATAGTGCCTATCTCCTGGTGTGGCCATGTGAGCTGTGGCTGTGGTTTTGAGATGATTAGCTAGTGGTTTGGAAATCTGTGTTCCTTTATTTATGTCAGTCAAAATTGCCTACTGAGGGCTAGGTCAACAGATACACTCTGAAATCTCAGCCACATAAATAAGAGTTAATTTTTTGCCGCATCCATCATAGACACCCCAGCCAGTCACCATTAGGAGTTTCAGAGGTGTCTCCACGGTTCTGATCTACCTCCATTTTGAAATTGGCCTTTCCGCCCCTCAGTTTGGCTTTTGTTTTCCCTTGTACAGATAGAGGAGAGGTTATGTGCCCCTGTGAGTGTATCTCCTACCCACACGCTCTATCTCCCTGCACAGGGAGTGACACAGTGCTTCTGCTTAGTGGCTGTGGGCGAGGACCCGGTCCTGAGGTCTCCATCCTGCAAGGAGGGCTGACAAAGGCAGTTTGGTGGCTGCAGCGAATCAGAAGGGATCAGTATGGCTGCCCTTAGAGGTCCTGGCCGGGGCCTCCTCTATGAATTTCGTTCCATGTTCGCTCCTCTGTGCCTTTTGCTGTATGGACTTAATTCTCATGTAAACTACAGATGAGGAAACCGATGTTCAGGTGGGCCATGTGCCAGGCGGCAAGTCACACGGGGGGCAGACAGCAGAAGTGGGGGGGGTCCAATTGGGTCCCTTTGATTCTAATGCCTGTGTGCTCTTCACAAGAACACTGCCGACCTCCAGACTGGGATGGGCCAGATGCAGGCTTATCCAGGTTTTAGGATGTGCGGCCAGACCTTGTTAAAATGTCCATTTAGACTGAACTCTGTCTTCAAAAAATGACTAAGCTGCACTAATGTTTAATGCGAGGATTGATGATGCCCTAACTCAGTCCACTTGACGATGGGCACCTGCCTTGCCTGATCCTGGGGGATGGTTTCGAGGATCACGTGAGGCCCAAAATGTGACAGTAGTTCCCCCCACGTAGTGTAATGGGAGATGCCACAGACTCTTTGCACTTAGTTACTGGAATTATGATTATGTAAGTATTTTCACTAAACTGATCCTTACAAATTGGTCAGACGGCTTAGAAAAACCCCTGTGACACACACACACACACACACACACACACACACACAGAGGCAGGAATTAAAGGCAGACGTACACATGATAGAAACACAAGAGAACAAGGAAGAAAGGCTTCACCATGCCAATCTCCAAGTAAAACCAGTTGATCTGATTCCATGGAACAAATACGGGCCTAAGCAGAGAAAGACAATTATCACATGGTTTCACTCATTTATGGAACATAAGAAGTAGGAAGATCGGTAGGAGAAGGAAGGGAAGAATGAAGGGGGGTGAACAGAAGGGGGAAATGAACCATGAGAGACTATGGACTCTGGGAAACTGAGGGCTTCAGAGGGGAGGGGAGTGGGGGGAGTGGGACAGGCCAGTGATGGGTATTAAGGAGGGCATGTATTGCATGGTGCACTGAGTGTTATACGCAAGTAATGAATCATGGAACTTTACATCAAAAACTAGGGATGTACTGTATGGTGACTAACATTATATAATAAAAAATATTATTAAAATATATGAATAATTTTATTTGAATTGGATTTACAGTCATTATCATCTGTTACAAAATTTGCCCTAAGTTATTTTTGGACCCGTGGTTTTCAGTACAGGGCCATTTAGTCCCTCAGGGATGGTTGTCAATGTCTGGAGATGGTTTTGGTTGTCACAGTTGAGGGCGGGATGGTGCAAGTGGTCTTCAGGGAGTAGGGGGCAGGGACACTATGGAACAGTCTACGATGCACAGGGAAGCCCTCGTGACAAAGAATCATCTGGTCCCAGGCGTCACTAATGCCGAGGTTGAGAAACATTGTCTGAGATGATGATAGTGAGATCCCTATATAATTTATAAACAGAAGCCACGCCGATAACGGAAGCAATGTTTATGAAGAGCATAAAGGCAACATGTCATCATGGCGAAGAGCAGGACTGGCTGTTCACTTCCAGGCTTGGCCCCTTAGAGCTGCGTCCTTTACTCAAGGGCTGCTGTCTGGTCTCCGTTCCCTCCTAAGAGGGCTCTCGTCAGGTTCATGTGCAGATGAAATGAGCTATTGTATGGAGTGCGTCAGAGCTGTAAGAGCCCAGTCAGAGCTGTAAGAGCCCAGCCGGGTGTCTGCTGCTCTCCCTGTGGCATGCACTGCAAATACAGCAATGAGACAGAATGCGATCGAACCACAATGGGAAGGCCTGGGCCGAGGTGCTGATATGCTGCTAAGTAGTTCCCTTCCAGACCCATCCCAAGCATAACAGCCTTGGCCTCCTCCTGACGCCCCGCCTCCCGCCATGCCAATCAAACTGGCTCTCAAGTGCGTATCACTGCCTCGGTCAGTCAAATTGAACACGGTAACCAAGCACCTGTCTGAAGCGCAGAGATGGCTCAAGCCAACTTTTGATTTTTGGTTGGCAGGACAAGATAAATACACGAGAGGAAAAGCAAATCAAAATCTATTCCAGTAAAGTTTTCAAATGTTTTTGAGCATCGTCTCTATGTTCCAGATACGGTGCTATGGGTTGGGTAAAGAAAAATAAAAAAACTCAGGCTCTTCTTTTAGAATTTCCTTCGAAGAGTCCTCAGTCTAGTGTGGGGAATACATTTTTATACAAGTAATTGTACTACGGAGCTCCGAGAACATTATCCAAGTGTGTATCAGAGGCTCCGGGGAGGAGGTGTGAACGCAAAGTTCCATGAAGGAAGGAATATATAGACACAGGTTTGAAGCATGAGCAAGAATTCGTGGATGGGCTCGATAGCCCGGGGCTTTCTGGAAAGTACAGGAGGTTTAGTAATGCTGGACCAAACAGAGCAAGGGTGCCTGCCGAGCAGGAATCAGATGTTAGCCAGCTAAGAATGTTGAGCGATGGAGCTTGGAGCTTGGAGCTTATTCTGAAAGTCTGGAATCACTCCTGAAGGATCTTAAGAGGCAGAGTGATTGTATCAGAGTTCCATTTTTAAAAAAGTTTATGTTCTTAAGTAATCTCTACACCCGATATGGGGCTTGAACCCATGACCCCAAGATCAAGAGTTGCATGCTTTATGGGGCGCCTGGGTGGTACAGTCGTTAAGCGTCTGCCTTCGGCTCAGGGCGTGATCCCAGCGTTCTGGGATCGAGCCCCACGTCAGACTCCTCCGCTAGGAGCCTGCTTCTTCCTCTCCCACTCCCCCTGCTTGTGTTCCCTCTCTCTCGCTGGCTGTCTCTGTCAAATAAATAAAATAAAATCTTAAAAAAAAAAAAAAAAAGAATTGCATGCTCTACTGACTGAGCCAGCCAGGCACCCCCAGCTTTACATTTTTAAAAGATCAATAGGCTATGGATGGCAGAGAGGTAACTGGGATAACATCAGAATTAGGGAGATCAACTCAGATATTACTCTGGTATTTCAGATAAGAAATCGGTGGACCTGGGCCAAGGTGGTGGCACAGGGCGTGGACAGAAAGTGTGACTGATAACCCAGCATCTCAAGGGCCTCTTCTATGTCCTCAACTCATTCCAACATTGAAAACGTAACAGCTCACGTACATACATAGCCCCTACTCCACCTGAAGAGCTGTTCTAGATTTTAATCCATTTAATCTCTGCAGTAAACCTGTGACATATATTTTGTTTTCATCCCTATTTCATAGAAGGCGACCTTGAGATGCAATGCGGTCACACTGCCTTTTAAAGGACACCCAGTAAGGGAAGAGTGAAGCCAGATTTGAAGGCTAGGCAAGATGCCTCCAGTCTCAGTGCAACTGGCAGGAAGGGAAGTTTCTCCCTCTGGGGGCTCTCTCTTCTCCCAAATTGTTGTGGAACAGTGGGGGCTTACCCGGTCCCAGCGGGAGGCTATTCCTACTTCCTCCCCATCCTGTGGGGCGGCTGAGTCTGATAAGCATTTCGTGACAGTTGCTTCTTGTTGCCACAGGATGTCACCAGTGAAAACCTGCCTTCTGGGACAGAGTGAGAAAATGCTGGTCCTGTTCTGCTCTGATTCCGTCCTCATTCTGCACGGGCTGGAGCCCCTGCGCCCTGCGAAGGAGAGCAACCTCAACCCCCCAGAACCGAACTTGGCCAGGAGTAGCTCCTGCTGTCTGTCTCAGGGCTCAGCTCTTCCCAATGTGGTGTCACCTTCCGACAGCACTGGAAGCCTCCATCAGGGTTTGCATCTGTCCCAGAATCCGCGTGCTCCTGTCCTATCTGCAGCTGCTCACCTCAGAACGTCAGGCTACCCCTTTCTCTAGACACCATCACTCATAGACTCCTGTTGAAGATTAAAAAAAACCCAAACAACAAAAAACCACTGTTGTAGAGCCCCTGTTATAGATGACTCTGAGAGCTATTTACGTGGTGGAATTGACAGAAGTTGGTATTTAATTAGATGTGTGGGAGATGAGGTGGGTAGAGAGAATGAGGCAGGGACCAGGAAGCCTAGGCTGACGCTGGGTTCCTGGCTCGTGTGCTGGGGTGGATGGTGGGTCATTCCCCGAGAGAGGGGATGACAGTGCAGCGCTATTTGGCTTTGGAGTCATTTGTACCTGGGCTCACCCTGGGGATTCCCTTTCCAGACCTCTCATGGGCCCCTAGCTGCTCAGAGCCTCACCCTGGGGGTCTGAGACTGTACTAGTTTGGAGCGGAACATTGCATGGAGCCCATCCAGAGGAGGGCACTGGGTGAGGGAATCTCTGGGCCCAGATGGCGTCACTCCAGCCAGACGATTGATGGGTGTTGTGTTGGGCCACCATGGACCGTAGCCACCATGATTGTTATTGTGGGGAAGACTCCTGGTCCTAACACGTAGATTATGTCCATACAGCTCCCCAGTGCTGGCGCTGGTGATCCTGGCCCCCCTGGAGGCCTCAGTTTCTGTCTCTGTGTCCTCCTCTCTCCTCACCTCCAGTTCATGAGCATAGCAGGACTGAAGAGGAAGACTTAACAGTAATAAGTCATAGTACCATTGCCCCACATAGGAATTGGGGCAGTGGAAGGGGCAGATCTTGGGATATGTCCATTGGGGACATGTTGCATGTAAAGTTATCTCAAGGTTCATTAAGATTCTAGACACAGATGGTAACACATTATGCATGTGTGTAATTTATTTTTGGTTCAAAATAAAGTAAAATTGAAAGTCTCTCTCTCACCCAGAACTTGTCCACCCACCCCAGCTCCATAGCTAAAGTCTACTTTATAAGTTTCTTACACAGCCTTCCAGTGTATTTTTATGCCAATACAAGCAAATTCAAATATACATTTGTGTCTCCCTGCTTCCTTCCCAAGAGTTATCTTATTATAAACACTGTTCTGCACTTTGCTCTTTCATGTAACAATATATCCTGGAGATCTCTTATCCAGCAATTGAAACCTATCAGGATACAAGCAAACCCCGAGCTCCCCCCTATTGCGCTGCCCGGGACTATGGAATGCAGAGAACGCTGGGGGCTTTCAAAAATAAGACTGGATAAAAATGCAATGTTTATGGCAAAATAAATGCCACACGATTTTAATCACATTTTAAAGACAAAAAATTGTGAACGAAAGGTATCCACTTTCTCTATGGAGAAATAAATATTCATTTATTTGCCATTCACCACACATTTAAGGCGCACATATGTTGTGCAAGGCTGGGCCGGGTGCTGTGGGAAGGACAGCAAGGCAGACAGGGTGGCGGCAACACTCCTCGTAGCTTTAATACCCACCTTACCCCCACCACACACACTTCAACCAGGGTGATTTTGCCAAATTGGTGACCCAGCCTTTCTCCCGCTCACGCTTCTTCAGCGGCTTCCTGTTGTCCATAGGGTCGAATTCCAACTTCCTCCCTTGGCTCTCAAGGCCCTTGACGTCCCTTGAACCTCTCCCGATGCGCTCTGCTCCAGTTATACTGGATCCCGAGTGCCGATAAAAACCAGCCCGGCTATCTTGCCTCCAGGCCTTCGCCTGCTCAGTCCTCTCCTTCTGTATGGAACATCCTTCCTCCGACGTTCCCTCTCCCCTTCTTCTTGTCCCGTCCTTCAGGTGTCTTGCCGTGATTACCTCCCTCCGTCCCCCCGCCCCCCCAAACTGGATTAGCCGCGGGTACAGCGGCTGTAACTGCTTGGGAATACCCGTGGCTCTGGTTGGGCTGCGAGTTGGCGCAGGCCCGTCTGTCTGCGGGGCTGCGCACGGGTGTCCGGAGTCCCACCCCGTCTCCCTGTCTGAGGCTGTTTCCTCATCTGGAACGCCATGTACCATGAGGCCTTCCGAACACAGTGATGCTGGGAACCGGAGGCCTCTCTGTGTGCCGTGCCTGGCGAGGGATGCTCAGAGGACGGCCTCTGTTCCACCTGTCCTCAACCTTCGCCTCTGCCCGTGGGCCCATCTTGCAGGTGTCTACGCCACCGACGTCCGGAAGGGAGTGGGTGGGTAGCACTGCCCGGTTCGCCGGTGGGTCGCCCGCCCCGCCGGCCGGGGTACTGGACTCAGAGCTCGCTCGGGGCACCCGCTGGGCCGCCCCCGGGCCGCTCCTCGGAAGCCGCCCCGAGACCCCCTGGGGATCCGGGAAAGGCCTCGCGCGCCGCCGCCCAACCCCGCCACGCGGGAGGGCACCTCCCGGCCGCAGACTGAGCATGCTCGGGCGGCGGGCGGCGGGGGCGGGCGGCGGCGGCGCGGCGGCGGGCGCCCCCCACAGGCCGGCGGGCGGCGTGCCCGGCGCCGGCTGGCGCGCAGAGGGCCGGGGCGGGGCGCGGGGTCGGGGGCGGGCGGGCGGCCGCGTCCCGGCGGGGGCGGGAGCGTAGCGCGGGCGCCGCGGAGAGCCGAGTCGGCAGGCGCGAGCGCAGCCGTCCCGCGTCCTCCTCCGCAGTGGTGGCGGCAGGCGCCGGCCCCGTGCCCAGCCTCGCCGCCCGGCCCGGCTCGCGGGGCTGCCCGGAGGCCGCGGCCGGGCAGCTGTTGCGCCGAGAGGGGGCAGCTGCGGAGTTCCATAACCATAGCAACCGCATCAGCACCGCGGCGGCGGCGGCGGCGCGGGCAGCAGCTCTCGCTCCTCCTCCAGGCAGCCTCGCCGCGGGCACCGGAGACCCAGCTCGCGGGTGCCCGGACCCCGCGGAGCGCCCACCGCAGCTGCGGAGAGCGGGGAGGGAGGGAGACGGCGCGGCCCGGAGCCGAGGGGAGCCCTGCAGCGGGAGACAGGTAGGTGAGAGCGCTCGGGGTCGGCAGCTGCAAACTCTCTCCTCTGTGGCAGTGACGTTTCTGGAAGCGTGGTTGCTAGTTGGATGGCTTTCTGTTACTTAACAGGGATTCCGCCGCGAAATGTGGTTTATCTCCTTTGGTCTCCCCCCTCTCTCTGTCCTCTAGTCTCCAGGCACCTCTGGGCAGGTCTGAGAGGGGAAGAGGGGGAATCTGGGGTGATAGGTGGGGGGACACGCTGGTGAAGGAGGTGGTTCCCGCAGAAGTCCCAGATGGAGGCTGAGGGAGCACATCCAGACCCTTGTGCAAGCAGGTTCTCTGAGCCCGTGAACCCCGGGCAGGTTCTGGAGAAGCCGGTGTTGGGGTGAAGGAGGCAGTGGTAAAGATTCTCTGTGATCCAGGCTGACCCAGAGACCTGTTCTCCCTGTGCCTTGGCTGGGGCCAGGGTTGGGGGGGGCACTGCAGCTCAGCTATGACATGGAAAGGGACCAGAGCGCACACCAGCTCTTGATCTGTAAAGTAGGCTTCAAACCCGGCAACTGGGGGGGGGGGGAGAATTTGGGCAGGGGAAGTAGTAACTATTACCATTTTGGGACCCAGGGGTATCCCTGGAGTTTATCATGTTACTGCCTTTGGCTGTTGGTGGTGGAGTGGGAATAGGTAGAAAATTATAAGCGAGCAATCAAAATGCCCCTTCCTTTTCTCCTCACCTCATTTCTAGCCGCCCCCCCCCCACTATTGTCAGCAAAACAAGACTCCATGGAGTATAATAACACTCTTTGTCCCCTTGGCCACCCAGGGCTCTAGCCATTGGCAGACTATCCCACTTTGAGACAGCTAGAGAATTTTGCTTCAGTGCTCTCTTTGAACTAGAGAAGCATTGGTTTTTTCATCAGGTTCTGAGGCTCCTGATATTAAGAGATGTATGTGTCAGAGCTGAGAGGCATCTATCCACATGGAAGAATGGACTGCTGTTACCTGCATCTTCAGGCCCGAGAGAGGGGCAGAAGTTTGGGCAATGATCCCAGACCCAGCTACGTGGGGGCCGGGGGCCCCACATGAAAATAGAGAAGGGTGATAAAGTTAGGTGAATAATTTGGGTCTAAAGGCTCTTGCATATGGGTAAGTGGGTCTCTGGGTAATTTCCAGGCTGGGCAGCCACTGACTTTTATAGGGCTTTCTCCTTATATCCTAGCCCCGGGGGATAGTGGTAAGTCCCAGTTAAAAGGCCATGTTCTTTAATTGGGCTTTTAATTTATGCTGTAGTTATGTTGCCTGAGGGGATGTGATTTGACCAGCATTTCATCTGGGATTCATGTCATAACGAGGATGATATTATTGTATTCTAGGCAGATGGTAAGGTGTAGGGAAAAGAGGACAGGATTGGGGAGTTAGAAAACATGGTTTTGAGCTCTCATTTCACCATACACTCGCTGTGTGACCTTGAATTCCTCCACCTTGCTGAGACTCCATTCTCTCATCTGTAGAATGGGGATGATAACAATCCTTGCTCCGTGCCAGGCTCTTGTGACAATTGAGTGGGATGATGATGGAAAGGATGGGTGAAGAAAGCCTTATCAAACCTAACATGCCATGCACATGAAAAGAATTACCCTTTTCTGAAGAAACTCCTTCCTCAGATCAGCAAATCATTAAACAGACATCAGCTGTGAAACAGGGGTAGAAATATTGGTCAGTGACTGACAGTTGAAACGCTGTAGTCTGGTCCAAGATACACTCAGGGAAATCTGAAGAGGCCTTTATCAGGGGAAACACAGCATGTCCTCCTTGTTTACAAATGTTGAAGGTCAAGAGCTTTGCCATCAAATGCAGTACTTTAGTTTGGGGACACCAAGGTCTGCTCTCTAGATTTAGACTAAGCATTCTACAGTGTAAATAGGGATCTGCACATAGTAGGGACTCACTTAAATGTTGGTTAGGTGGATACATTGGGCACGTGAGTTCCTTGTGGGCAGGATTCACCTTCATACAACTCCGCACAGTGATGGTAGATGCTTACTAAATGTTTGCCCAGTTTGACTGAATGCTCTCAGCTTGATGTAATTGCCAGGGGAACCATAATTTCTGGAAGGAGACAGGAATGTCTTCTACTATTCTCTGCTTTTTTATACCCGACTTTTGCTCACCCTGGCCTTTCTGCCTAGAATGACAATTTCTCACTTCCCTCTTCCCTTCATGACCCAATTCAAATGCTCCTTCTGATGGGAAGCCTTCCTGAACTCTGTCCCCTGTGCTCCCACAGCACTTTGGGCCTGCTCCGTGTCACCCTGTGCTGGGTCATGTTGTCATTGCTTGAACATATGCCTACCCTCGCTAGAGTTCATGCTTCCTGAGGCTGGAAACCTCGTCTTATTCTACCATGGTCGTGGCCCCAGCACCTGGCAGATGACCGCCCTGCTGAGTGGCTGAGTCAGTGGAAAAGCCTTACCTGCAGCATGACCACCCGCACCGGAAAAGGCTTGCACAAGAGCTGTCCCAGCCACCTCCCCTCGTCTCAGTAAGTACAGCAGCCTGAAGGATGCTTGCTGGGCCGTTGTGCATTATCTAGGGCCAGCCCACTGAAGCAGAGTGAAGGAGAACAGAAACACATACTTCGCCTTAAAATGCTCATTTTTTTTTTTGAGTGGGTACTTTAGAATAACTGTAATCTAGTGTTGAATGGCCTTCATATAACACTTGCTGAAAACATCTGATGGAATATTTTAAGCTTAAAATGCAATTCTCTGCTTTCAATTTCTTTCCTTGATATCAGCTCCAGTATTATGGAAAAGGACATAGATTGGAGCAAGAAAGCCTAGATTTGCATCTGGTTCTAAGGGGACCTGGAACTAGGACACTTGATCGCCTTGTGCCTCAGTTTCCGCATTTGTAAAACGTGAATGATATTACCCATCTAACGGTCATGCCTAGTGCTTGGAGTGAATGAGTAGCCATGCACTGAAAGCAGTTCATAGACTATAAAATACTCTATTCAATACATTATTTATTTTCCTTTTTTTTTTATTATGGAAAATGAGCGAAATCTCTATGTCTGGTTACACAGCAGCAGACAAGACAGGCTGGAAGTTCTGCCTCCTCCTCTTGTTAGCTCTGTGTGACCTTCAGTAAGTCATTTTGTCCCCGTCAGCCCTCTACCTTATCTGCATGGCATTAAAATGACAGCTACCTTTCAGGATGTCTTGGGAAGTTGTACACTAAGACCAGTGCCATGCTTGGCGCTTAATATGTGGTTCCTGTAATTTCCAAATGATAGATGTAATCGCCAATCATAGGAGGTTTCGGATTTTTTTGAAACTCCCCCAGTGCATTCCCTCCTTGTATTTTACTTAC